>NC_079190.1:389085985-389715914 GCF_029499605.1 Hyla sarda | reverse complement strand
TAGCAAATCTCCTGCTCCAGACAGTTCCTGACATGGACAGAGGTGTCAGTAGAGAACACTGTGGTCAGGCAAAAAGGAAAAGAAAAAAAGAAAAGAACTTCCTCCTGTGGATTATACAGCAGCTGATAAGTAGTGGAAGGATTGGGATTTTTTTAATAGAAGTAGTCTACAAATCTGTCTAACTTTCTGGCACCAGTTGATTGGCTTTCCAATATTTTCCAGTGGAGTACCCCTTTAAGGCTTGAATGCTGGTTTGATGATCTGGAAAGCAAGCCATTGGTATGGGCCATCATACCCACGTTTGGGCAGGGACTTGTAGCAGTGATACAAATAAACCATGGCTGTATTATGCTTGTGTGAAACTGGCCGTTATGCTTCAGAGATCCCATTTGCCTTAATAAATATGTCTTACCTTGCCCATCCTCTTTAAATACCAACTCTCGTTTTTCAGATTCATTTTCATTCTTACCACGTCTTCTGTTCTTTCCTCCCTTACCTAAAAGGGCAGGAGGAGAAAAGTTATAGTTAAGGCAATGGCAAAGTATTTGTATGTAGCCAGGTGAAAATCTGTGCACAGAATGGGCTAAAGCATAATATGGACAACATGGCCATTCAAAACAAGAAAATACAAAAGTAATGTTAAAAAACAAAAAACGTCCGAAGTTTTTTTTTTTTACTTAACCACCTAAGGACATAGGACATAAATGTACGTCCTGATGAGCTGGGATTATCAGCAGCCAGTGACCTACTGGTAATGGCAGACATCATTGATCGTGCTAATGTCTGCCCGTTTACCCCTCAGATGCCATGATCAATACAGATCACTACATCCACGGCTATGCAGCACTTGTAGTGGCTGATCTGATCGGCCATGGGGATCAGATCTGCCAAAATGGCGGATGCAGGTCCCCTCACCTGCCTCCGCCACTCTCTCAGGGTCTTTCTTCTCTGGTCTGACATATTAGAGATGAGCGAAGTTAGTTTGATCCGATTCGTCACGAACTTGTCGGCTCGGCAGTTGCTGACTTTATCCTGCATAAATTAGTTCAGCTTACAGAGTCTCCAGCCCACCGGAGCACCTGAAAGCTGAACTAATTTATGCAGGATAAAGTCAGCAAATGCCGAGCCGAGAAGTTCGTGACAAATCGAATCACTGTAACTTCGCTCATCTCTATGACATATAGCAGACCAGAGAAGTAAAAAAAAAAAAAAATTGCTGATAATACTGATCAATGCCATGCCTGTGCATAGCACTGAACAGTATTCACAATCTGATAATTGCTATAGATAGTCCCCTATGGAGTCTAGACCCCCCAACCCCCCCCCCCCCCCCCCCACACACACACACACACACACACAAAAACAATATAACAATGTATGGAAAGTGATGAACAGAGGCATCAACATACAGAAACAAAGGGTCTATTGCACCCACTATTGTCATTTAGTCTGGAAAGTGTTCGTTCAGTTTTTGAAACGTGACTAAAAAACAACCTTATCAAACCTTCCTGTGGTTATTCCATGTCAGCAGTCTTGGCAGCTGGCTCTGAGATGAAGTGGAACAACTACTGGGCTTTGAGAATGTACACCATAAAACTTGTGCAGACAGGTGGTAATAAAACAAAAAGGCCAACACATATATATATATTTTTTTTAAGGAAATTTTAAATTTAAATAAAAAAAAAATAGCTTGCTAGGGGGGAGTAAAATAAAAAATAGTTGCCGAATGCAGCCCTGGCACCTGTTTACTTACCTGATCACGCTTTCTATAACTAAAAGCAAGAAGGGGCATCAGGGCAGAACGGAGCGCCAGGGCAAGGAGGGTGACTTCTATTTTATTTTCACAGCCCTAGCAGTCTAGATAAGGTATAATATATTCATTAGGCTATGTATGAATTTTCTCTGATCTATGGGGAGAGTAAAGCTGGCCATGTGCTGCATCCAGGTGTGTAGTAAAGGTTTAAACCCCTCTTAGAACGGGTTCACACTAGGGATCGACCGATTATCGGTTTGGCCGATATTATCGATATTGGATGTTATTGGTATCGGCAATTACCTTGCCGATAATCCGATAATGCCCCGCCCCCACCGCAGGGCACCCCCAACCACCCCACTGCCCTGGCCAGAGACTGCCGCCGCTGCCCCATTGCCCCCCCCCAATCCCCGGTTTTATAATTACCTGTTCCCAGGGCCCGGGGTCCGCGCTACTTCTGGCTCCTGCGGCGTCCTGTGTTAGGGTGCATTCACACCACGTTTTTGCAATACAGTTCCCGTATGAGGTTTTTGATGAAAAACAGATTCCTCAAAACCTGACTAAACTGTATCAACACATGTACAAATTTCAACTTGTATACAGTAGGGATGTAAGAAAAAAATCGATTCTCACGATAATCGCGATTTTTTCGTTTGCCGATACAGAAACGATTCAAAATATTTTTTAATCGATTCTTTTAGGGATGTGGAATTTTTATCTGCGGACGCCTGGAACAGCATGTCCCGGGCATCAGGAGATAAAAGTTCCACATTTGTGGAGCCGGGCAGGCCGGATCTGACACGGCGTCGCTCTGGGTGTATGGAGCGGGCTCCGACTCGTGCCCGCTCCATACTATGCGACCCCCGGCTGATTTCAGTAGCCGGGGGCCGCCGCTAATAGCCAGCATGCGGCAATCGCCGCGGCTGGCTATTAAAGGAGTATCCGGTGCACACTTTTCTCATGTTATCCCGTCTGGGCTGCAAAATAAAATAAAACGCACTTTCTCTTACCTGCCAACGAGCCCCCGGAGCTCCGGTACACTCCGGTACAGGTGTTCGGTCCCCGGGCTGTATTCTTCTTACTTCCTCTTAGTCCGGCACGTCACACGGAGCTTCAGCCTATCACCAGCGGAGGCGGGACATCGCTGCGATCGCAGTGATAGGCTGAAGCTCCATGTGACGTGCCGGACTAACAGGAAGTAAGAAGAATACAGCCCGGGGACCGAACACCTGTACCGGAGTGTACCGGAGCACCGGGGGCTCGTTTGCAGGTAAGATAAAGTGCATTTTCTTTTATTTTGCAGCCCGGACAGGATAACATGAGGAAAGTGAGCACCGGAGTACTAGATCGCCGCTGTCAAAGGCGTCTACTGGGATCTATGAATGCTCCCAGGTGGGCGATGTATCGGGATATATCGCGATGTATCGTCACCTAGACGGTATCGCGATATATCGGGATATATCGAATCGCCACACTGGTATCGCGATTCGAATCGAATCGCCAAATTCTTGGCGATTTACACCCCTAGTATACAGTTAAAAACCGTATACAGTTTGAAAGATGATGTCCAGTTGCATCCATTTTTTTAAGAAAAAAAATATAAGTTTTTAACTTTTCACTCCATTCTGAAGAAAGTTTCACTTCCAAGAAATTCCAAGAAAAAAAACTAAAAACTGTGCAAAGTCAAAAACTGTATGGAACTGTATACACTTACGGTTCTGTACGGCTCCCATTGACTCCTATGTAAAAAAAAAAAAAATAAAAAAAAAAAACTTATACGGTTTAATACCGTTTTTCACCCGGACCAAAAACCGTGGTAGACTACAGTTTTGGGTACGGGGAAAAAAACACGGACAAAACCGTACAGGATGCAAAACGAACACAACCTGATGCATCTTTTGGCATACGGTTTTCAATGGAGAGTCAATGCATACGGTTTTCAATACGGTTCCATATGGTTTTCACATTGAAAACGTATTCGGGAACTGTATTGCAAAAACGTGGTGTGAATGTACCCTTACGCTGTGCGCTGCGCAATTACGAATGACGTCCTCAACACAGTGACTGCTCAGGAGGACGCCACCGGAGCCAGAAGTAGCGCGTACCCCGGGAACAGATAATTATAAAACGGGGAATGGGGGAGGCAACGGGGCAGCAGCGGTCTCTGGTCCGGGCGGCGCGGTGGTGGGACTCAGGAGGACCCCAGGACAGGCAAGGGGAGAGAAGCGGGTGGTAGCGGCAGTCTCTGGCACAGCAAAAGCGCTGCAGTTCATTGATTTAAAGCGCCCGCTTTAAATAGCCGATAACTTATACCGTAATATCGGTATAAGTTATCGGCTATGGGCCATAACCTCCACAGATTATCGGTATTGGCCCTAAAAAAAATAAATAAAAAATAAATCAATATCGGTCGATCCCTAGTTCACACCATGATTGCACTCTACGTCTGCCGGATATGGGGGGGGGGGGGGTCAGAAGACCGGGCACTCCCGTATCGTGGTGTGAACCCACCCTAACCCATGCAGAGAATATGCACGCAGGCATAAGGGGAGTCAGGAAAGCCAACAGTGGGTCACTGTCTACCAAATGCATGTTTGGCCATCAGCTATTCCTCCCAACCCAGCTGAGCATGCATGAGATGCACTGCTGAGGAATCAAAACAGCCCTATACACATTGGATGGTCAGCAAGTTGGGCAAACATTACTGTGTACCAAAGATCACTATGTCACAGATAACTCAGAAATCCAATAAAAGAGACTTTTGGGGTACAACATGTAACCATTCTTTTTCATTATCGGTAATGCAACAGAGCCACATGGCAATCTTTAGCCATGTGATTCATGTCTTCACCAAAGTTGCAATGTGGTCCTAGCCAAATTAATGGAAAAAATTAAATACTCTGGGCCCTATTAGACAGCCCCAGTCCTATTTACAAAGCCTTCACAAAGCTAACAAGTGGCCATTTACTTCCATTAACAGTCAGCCACACATCCACTGTCACATGCAGAGCTGTGCGGTCAATTATTTTACAGCAGGTACCAGGTAAGACTGACTATCGGCCGACGACGAGTGTCAACTTATGGCTAGGCCAGTTACACAGGGCAATATCGGCCCTGTGGAATAGGGCCCCAACTCCTATTCATGTCAGAAGCCACAATGTACACACACCATGCTGTACTGGCTATAGAAGTAATTTATGCCATAGTATGCAGCCAATCCAAATATATGATGAAAATAAACTTGTGTGCCATGTATTCTAATGACCTGTAATGAATGATCAGGGAGAGCAGCTCTGAACAAATATTCACGGAGTCACTACTAGTCAGACATGATTTACAAGCCAGACAGCGTCTTACATCATCACTGCACATGCTCAGAGCTCTCAGGAACAAAGTAAGCTAAACACTCCTGCATGTTTCAATAGGGAGAAGGAAACAAACCACTGGCAGACGTCTGGCAGGGCTCATCTCCAACATGCCTGATCCTTCTCTGCAGTAAGAGGAGTGCGAGGACCCCTTATACATACTAGATGGTCAATCAATTCAGGCTCAGCCGACAGTAACCTAATGTGTATGGGCACATTAAAATGTCACCAACGCAACAAATGTTTGGATTTTGCAAAGGTTACATTCCTTAATGGTTTGTACTGAGTGTAATAGCAGCAACTTGGGCCTACTTTGCCCAGTAAGAGCCCATTCACACTACATTTTCAGTGGGATTCTGCTGCATCACTGTTACAGATGAAATCTTTGCCCAGAATAACATAAGGTCAGTATGATGTGAAATGATGAGTTGGAGGAATTGCCCATGAAAGCAATCAGAACACAACATACACACGAACTTTTGGCTTGGCCAAGTGTTCTAATTGGAGAGAGGAGGGGTAAGCCATTGCTAGACAGTTCTGAGATCTCTCTCTCTGGAAAAAAAAGGATCAGGCAGTTAAAAGTTGTCCAGTGAAACCTAGGTCAGTGAGGAGTCCGTGCTGTAGAAGGCACGCGCTCCATTCATTTCTATAGGAACACCAGAGATGCCCAAGTGTAGTCTCTTTAGGGCTCATATAGAAATTAATGGAGCATGTTCTTTCTACTGCACACACTTCTCACCGACAGCCAGGGTCCCGTTCCACAGATCGCAGGGGTCTCCGCAGTCAGACCTGTGAGATCAGCTACTTATGAGGGATTTCGCTGGACATCCCTTTTAAAAGTGGATAGGGGATAAGATGTCTGATCGCGGGCGAACCGCCGCTGGGGACCCCTGCAATCTCTCCTTCAGCAACCCCCGTCATTTGGTGAACGGAACAAGCTTCACTCTGTACCTGATGACTGGCAAAGCAGGGGCCGGAGGATTGTGATGTCAAGGCCCCAACCCCTCGTGACCTGTCATCAGGAAAACAGGGATCCATGGCTCAAGGGCAAGGATTCAATGCCTTTATCTCCATAGTCCCCTTCATTGGATAGATAGAACAGGGCTTAAAGGGGTTCTCCGATGCTTAGACATCTTATCCCGTATCCAAAGGATAGGGGATAAGATGCCTGATCGCGGGAGTCCCGCCGCTGGGACCCCCATGATCTTGCACGCCGCACCCAGTTTATAATCAGTCCCCGGAGGGTGTTCGCTACGGGTCTGATTACCGGCGACCACAGGGCCGACAGCGTGTGACGTCACGCTCCGCACCCCTCATCTCTCCCTGCACATCACAGCTACTAGCATCCCCCTCATCTCTCCCTGTGTGTCAGTCACTAGCGTCCCCCTCATCACCCCCTGCGTGTGTCAGTCACTAGCGTCCCCCTCATCTCTCCCTGCACATCACAGCTACTAGCATCCCCCTCATATCTCCCTGTGTGTCAGTCACTAGCGTCCCCCTCATCACCCCCTGCGTGTGTCAGTCACTAGCGTCCCCCTCATCACCCCCTGCGTGTCAGTCACTAGCGTCCCCCTCATCACCCCCTGCGTGTCTCAGTCACTAGCGTCCCCCTCATCACCCCCTGCGTGTCTCAGTCACTAGCGTCCCCCTCATCACCCCCTGCGTGTCTCAGTCACTAGCGTCCCCCTCATCACCCCCTGCGTGTCACAGTCACTAGCGTCCCCCTCATCACCCCCTGCGTGTCACAGTCACTAGCGTCCCCCTCATCACCCCCTGCGTGTCTCAGTCACTAGCGTCCCCCTCATCACCCCCTGCGTGTCTCAGTCACTAGCGTCCCCCTCATCACCCCCTGCGTGTCTCAGTCACTAGCGTCCCCCTCATCACCCCCTGCGTGTCTCAGTCACTAGCGTCCCCCTCATCACCCCCTGCGTGTCACAGTCACTAGCGTCCCCCTCATCACCCCCTGCGTGTCACAGTCACTAGCGTCCCCCTCATCACCCCCTGCGTGTCACAGTCACTAGCGTCCCCCTCATCACCCCCTGCGTGTCACAGTCACTAGCGTCCCCCTCATCACCCCCTGCGTGTCACAGTCACTAGCGTGCCCCTCATCACCCCCTGCGTGTCACAGTCACTAGCGTGCCCCTCATCACCCCCTGCGTGTCACAGTCACTAGCGTGCCCCTCATCACCCCCTGCGTGTCACAGTCACTAGCGTCCCCCTCATCACCCCCTGCGTGTCACAGTCACTAGCGTCCCCCTCATCACCCCCTGCGTGTCACAGTCACTAGCGTCCCCCTCATCACCCCCTGCGTGTCACAGTCACTAGCGTCCCCCTCATCACCCCCTGCGTGTCACAGTCACTAGCGTCCCCCTCATCACCCCCTGCGTGTCACAGTCACTAGCGTCCCCCTCATCACCCCCTGCGTGTCACAGTCACTAGCGTCCCCCTCATCACCCCCTGCGTGTCACAGTCACTAGCGTCCCCCTCATCACCCCCTGCGTGTCACAGTCACTAGCGTCCCCCTCATCACCCCCTGCGTGTCACAGTCACTAGCGTCCCCCTCATCACCCCCTGCGTGTCACAGTCACTAGCGTCCCCCTCATCACCCCCTGCGTGTCACAGTCACTAGCGTCCCCCTCATCACCCCCTGCGTGTCACAGTCACTAGCGTCCCCCTCATCACCCCCTGCGTGTCACAGTCACTAGCGTCCCCCTCATCACCCCCTGCGTGTCACAGTCACTAGCGTCCCCCTCATCACCCCCTGCGTGTCACAGTCACTAGCGTCCCCCTCATCACCCCCTGCGTGTCACAGTCACTAGCGTCCCCCTCATCACCCCCTGCGTGTCAGTCACTAGCGTCCCCCTCATGTCTCCCTGCGTGTCACAGTCACTAGCGTCGCCCTCATCTCTCCCTGCGTGTCAGTCACTAGCGTCCCCCTCATCACTCCCTGCGTGTCACAGTCACTAGCGTCCCCCTCATCACCCCCTGCGTGTCACAGTCACTAGCGTCCCCCTCATCACCCCCTGCGTGTCACAGTCACTAGCGTCCCCCTCATCACCCCCTGCGTGTCACAGTCACTAGCGTCCCCCTCATCACCCCCTGCGTGTCACAGTCACTAGCGTCCCCCTCATCACCCCCTGCGTGTCACAGTCACTAGCGTCCTCCTCATCACCCCCTGCGTGTCACAGTCACTAGCGTCCCCCTCATCACCCCCTGCGTGTCACAGTCACTAGCGTCCCCCTCATCACCCCCTGCGTGTCACAGTCACTAGCGTCCCCCTCATCACCCCCTGCGTGTCACAGTCACTAGCGTCCCCCTCATCACCCCCTGCGTGTCACAGTCACTAGCGTCCCCCTCATCACCCCCTGCGTGTCACAGTCACTAGCGTCCCCCTCATCACCCCCTGCGTGTCAGTCACTAGCGTCCCCCTCATGTCTCCCTGCGTGTCACAGTCACTAGCGTCGCCCTCATTTCTCCCTGCGTGTCAGTCACTAGCGTCCCCCTCATCACTCCCTGCGTGTCACAGTCACTAGCGTCCCCCTCATCACCCCCTGCGTGTCACAGTCACTAGCGTCCCCCTCATCACCCCCTGCGTGTCACAGTCACTAGCGTCCTCCTCATCACCCCCTGCGTGTCACAGTCACTAGCGTCCCCCTCATCACCCCCTGCGTGTCACAGTCACTAGCGTCCCCCTCATCACCCCCTGCGTGTCACAGTCACTAGCGTCCCCCTCATCACCCCCTGCGTGTCACAGTCACTAGCGTCCCCCTCATCACCCCCTGCGTGTCACAGTCACTAGCGTCCCCCTCATCACCCCCTGCGTGTCACAGTCACTAGCGTCCCCCTCATCACCCCCTGCGTGTCACAGTCACTAGCGTCCCCCTCATCACCCCCTGCGTGTCACAGTCACTAGCGTCCCCCTCATCACCCCCTGCGTGTCACAGTCACTAGCGTCCCCCTCATCACCCCCTGCGTGTCACAGTCACTAGCGTCCCCCTCATCACTCCCTGCGTGTCACAGTCACTAGCGTCCCCCTCATCACCCCCTGCGTGTCACAGTCACTAGCGTCCCCCTCATCACCCCCTGCGTGTCACAGTCACTAGCGTCCCCCTCATCACACCCTGCGTGTCACAGTCACTAGCGTCCCCCTCATCACCCCCTGCGTGTCACAGTCACTAGCGTCCCCCTCATCACCCCCTGCGTGTCACAGTCACTAGCATCCCCGTCTCCCTGCGTGTCAGTCACTAGCGTCCCCCTCATGTCTCCCTGCGTGTCACAGTCACTAGCGTCGCCCTCATTTCTCCCTGCGTGTCAGTCACTAGCGTCCCCCTCATCACTCCCTGCGTGTCACAGTCACTAGCGTCCCCCTCATCACTGGGTGTCACAGTCACTAGCGTCTCCCTCATCTCTCCCTGTGTGTCACAGTTATCTCCGTTCCTGCCCTAATCCCCAGTTCTGCCTCTGGTTGGCGCTCTGGCATTCGGCAGAAGATGCCTTTGATCGTTGCTCTGGTGTTACATGAACAGCGTATGTCACATGACTGCAGCAGCAAATCAGCAGCCTCAGCAGTCTTGCTCTTTACTTTTGGCTGAGTACAGAGAATGATTGCCGAGGCCACTGATTGGCTGGGGTCGTCACCTGATGTCCAATGCTCATGTAACACTGGAACGTTGAATGAAGACATCTTCTGCCGAACACCAAAGCACCTACCAGAGGCCGATCAACGGGGATCAAAATGGAAACTAAGGCAAAGGTAGATAACCCCTACTGGAAAGGGCCATGGGATGTTAAGTCCAGAGATAGAAGCCTTTGTGTTACTACATAAGCCATTGGGGCATTCCCAGCAGAGCAAGGGCCCAGGTAAGTTCGGCCCATGACCTCTGTCTATTGCCTGTTAATCAAAGACAAGAGGTACATAGGTGGTAATAAAGATGACATGGGCTGGGCCTACCTTGGCTCTTACCACACTGGGGAACACCCCCGGGCACTTAGCCACATTTGCATATTGACAAAGGCTTCTATTACTAAAGAGCAGTATAAACGTTCTGCGTAGAATCCTAAGAACTAGCTGCATGTGGCCAGAGGCTTCTATAAACCCATGTACGCTGCTGTTCTTCTCTTATCAGGCGTTATAGACTGGATACTAAACAGACTTCCTATCGGAACACGGCTCATAAGACAGTGTGCCGGTGATCACCGGTGACGTGTAGCAGCCGGTGTAGCCGTAAAGCAGCCGGCCGACATAGCTGCCCCACACAATGGTTGTATAGCCCAGCCCGGTCTACTAGGCCCTCAGCCCTGGTGATTGCGACTAAATCGCCCTCTTCTCTCCCTCACAACGCTCTTCACACAGCCATAGGTCACCCGCTTCCCCGGGCCTCACCTTTATTCTTAGGCATGGTGTAGAGTACCGGCTGCTTCCGTCCGTGTACAAGGAAAGTTCAGGGCTCGGAAATAGCGCTCGGCTTCCCGGTTTTCAGACGCTGACGTTAGACAGGACGGGCTGACTGCACACGGCTTTCTGCTCGGTCTCCCGCGTGCGTAAGATACCGGCGTGCACAGCCGTAAAAGAGAGCGTCCTCACGTCGGAAGCAACGATAAAGAACAGGGTGACGTCAGAGGCCACAGGCCGCTTCCAGCCAGTGAGATAAGCGCTCGCAATTTTTTTTTTCTACACAACTTTATTTGTAAGATTAAGTTTTATACAAAGAAACAACTGGAAAGTAACAACTTGTAAAGAGTACATCATGTTTTGCTACTTTAGGAAACAAAATCTTATTTAACCCCTTAAGGACTGAGCCCTTTTTCACCTTAAGGACTCGGCCATTTTTTGAACATCTGACCACTGTCACTTTAAACATTAATAACTCTTGAATGCTTTTAGTTATCATTCTGATTCCGAGATAGTTTTTTCGTGACATATTCTACTTTAACATAGTGGTAAAATTTTGTGGTAACTTGCATCCTTTCTTGGTGAAAAATCCCAAAATTAGATGAAAAATATGAAAATTTAGCATTTTTCTAACTTTGAAGCTCTCTGCTTGTAAGGAAAATGGATATTCCAAATAATTTTTTTTTATTCACATATACAATATGTCTACTTTATGTTTACATCATAAAATTGACGAGTTTTACTTTTGGAAGACACCAGAGGGCTTCAAAGTTCAGCAGCAATTTTCCAATTTTTCACAAAATTTTTCAGGGACCAGTTCAGGTTTGAAGTGGATTTGAAGGGTCTTCATATTAGAAATACCCCATAAATTACCCCATTATAAAAACTGCACCCCTCAAAGTATTCAAAATGACATTCAGTCAGTGTTTTAACCCTTTAGGTGTTTCACAGGAATAGCAGCAAAGTGAAGGAGAAAATTCACAATCTTCATTTTTTACACTCGCATGTTCTTGTAGACCCAATTTTTTGAATTTTTGCAAGGGGTAAAAAGGAGAAAATTTTTACTTGTATTTGAAACCCAATTTCTCTCGAGTAAGCACATACCTCATATGTCTATGTTAATTGTTCGGCGGGCGCAGTAGAGGGCTCAGAAGGGAAGGAGCGACAAATGGTTTTTGGGGGGCATGTCACCTTTAGGAAGCCCCTATGGTGCCAGAACAGCAAAAAACCCCACATGGCATACTATTTTGGAAACTAGACCCCTCGGGGAACATAACAAGGGGTAAAGTAAACCTTAATACCCCACAGGTGATTCACGACTTTTGCATATGTAAAAAAAAAAAAAAAACTACAACTCTCAGCAGTCACCGACAGCCAACGGGCATGCTGGGAGTTGTAGTTATGCAACCAGCAGTTGCACCACTACAACTCCCAGCATGCACTTTAGCTGATTGTGCAAGCTGGGAGTTGTAGTTACAGTTACAGCTGAAGGTACACTTTTCCATAGAAAAAATGTGCCTCCAGCTGTTGCAAAACTATAAGTCCCAGCATGCCCATAAGGGCATGCTGGGAGTTGTGGTGGTCTGCCTCCTGCTGTTGCATAACTACAGCTCCCATCATGCCCTTTTTGCATGCTGGGAGCTGCTGCTAAGCAACAGCAGGAGGCTGTCACTCACCTCCAATGATCCACGCCGCATCAGGTCAGTCCCTCGTCGCTGCCGCCGCCGCCGCTGCTCCTGGGGCCCTGATCCCAACATTCATGCCGGGGATCGGGGTCCCCAGCTCCCGGGGTCCACGTCCTGCACCCGCTCACGTCCTCCGGAAGAGGGGCGGAGCGGGTTGCGGGAGTGACACCCGCAGCAGGCGCCCTGATTGGTCGGCCAGGAAACCGGCCAACGAATCAGGGCGATCGTGATGTGGCACCAGTGCCACCTCACCCCTGCTGGCTCTGGCTGTTCGGGGCCGTCAGAGACGGCCCCGAACAGCCTGTAATTCCGGGTCACCGGGTCACTGGAGACCCGATTGACCCGGAATCTGCCGCAGATCGCTGGACTGAATTGTCCAGTGATCTGCGGCCATCGCCGACATGGGGGGGTCATTATGACCCCCCTGGGCGATATGCCGCGATGCCTGCTGAACGATTTCAGCAGGCATCGGGCACCGGCTCCCCTCCGGCTAGCGACGGGGGGCCGGGAATGGACAGGACGTACTCAAACGTCCTGAGTCCTTAAGGACTCGGAAAAGGGGCCGTTTGAGTACGTCCTGCGTCCTTAAGGGGTTAAATTGCCAATTTCTGACCCCTATAGCTTTTTTTTTTTACTTTTCTCTCTATCTGTAGTTTTTATCGGTACCATTTTGTCATTGATCAGGCTTTTTGATCACTGTTTTTTTAGTCCACTTTCTTCTGGGATGTAATGCGTTGAAAAAAAAGCTATTCTAGTGGTTTTTCTTTGTTTTTTTTCCCCATTTACGCCATTTACCTTGTGGCATAAATAATGTATTTTAAAAGATTGGCCAATTCCACACACAGTGATACCAAATACGTTTGTTTATTTAATTAATTAATTTGGGAAAGTGGGAAAGGGAGGGGGTAATCGAAACTTTTAATATGCAAGGTGAAAATTCTGTGTGTAAAAACTTTATTAAATATATTTTTTACACTACACTTTTAGAGATCAATGCAGTATGTCTGTACTTCATTTATCCCTGCTGTCTGTGTTCTATTGCTGGGTCTGCTTCAGAAAGACTCTATCAATAGAAGAGCCATGGCAGCCTCAGAGTCCGAGGTAAGCCCTCCGGCTGCCAGGACAGTCCCTCGCATTGCAGCTGTATGGGGAAAGGGGGAAATTTACACCACTGCACCACACTATTGCACCACCAATGACATCTGTAACTGTCATTTAGATGCCACTGTCAACTTTGACAGTGGCATCTAAATGATTAAAGGGGTTATCCACCATAAGTTGATTTTAAAACATACCTGTCGGATAGTAATGGACATGCTTAGAAAGGATCTGTTTTTGCTTGGGGCTAAATGGCTATGTTATGAGATTGCCATAACACTGAGGCTATCTTTTTGTGAACTCGCTATTTCCTGTTGGAGTTTGTCCCCTTAAGCTACAATTCCTACGATTCCTTGTTTGTAAGTGTTAGGTGACTGTTCTCCCTCCTACACTTCATCCATCCAACCCATTGAAATACACATGTGATCCCTTCAATGCAATAGACCAGTGTTTTATGACCATGGAGCCTCCAGTTGTTGCAAAACTACAATTTCCTCCCAACCAGTGGTCACTCCACCCATTGAAACAAAGAAAGGCTCCCTCTGAACACCTGACTAGTGAGTGATGTTATGTCTCGGGCCACACTGCAACCTGGGGAAACCTGAGATGACATTTATTTAGCATGATGTTTAAAATAAACATTGGGGAGAAAAATCACAGAAGAATTGTGAGTTCAGCCATCAAACACAGTGCACAGAGCCCTGCTTGTCCTCAGTGTACAGAGCCCTGCTTGTCCTCAGTGTACAGAGCCCTGCTTGTCCTCAGTGCACAAAGCACTGCTTGTCCTCAGTGCACAGAGCCCCTGCTTGTCCTCAGTGTACAGAGCCCTGCATGTCCTCAGTGTACAGAGCCCTGCATGTCCTCAGTGTACAGAGCCCTGACGCCTTAGTATCACTAAAACACGCAAATCATCTGGCCCAGATTACATCCATGCCAGAGTTTTACAAATTAAGTATCATGCTAGACAGACCATTATTCCCTTTATTTAAAGATTCTATAATGACTGGGATTGTTCCACAGAACTGGCGATTAGCAAATGTGGTATCTATATTTAAAAACATGGGATATCTGATCAGCTTTTATGAGGAGGTCAGTTATAGGTTGGATCGGAGTGAAGCTGTGGACGTTATATATCTGGACTTTTCTAAGGCATTTGATACTGTGCCACACAAAAGGTTAGTACATAAAATGAAGATGCTGGGACTGGGGGAGGACATATGTAAATGGATTAGCAACTGGCTCAGTGATAAATAAAACAGAGGGTGAGTATCAATGGAACTTACTCTGGTTGCATGACAGTTACAAGTGGGTACCACAGGGGTCAGTACTGGTTGCACTTCTTTTCAATATGTTTATAAATGATCTTGTAGAGGGATTACAGTAGAATTTCAATATGTGCAGATTACACCAAACTGGGTAAGTGGATCACCACAGAGGAGGATAACATAATAATACAGAGGGATCTGGGGAAGCTGGAGGCTTGGGCACAGACAGGGCAAATGAAGTTTATTGCAGATAAATGTAAGGTCATGCACTTGGGCTGTACAAACAAAATGTACTATTATGTTCTAAATAATAAGGCATTTGGTAAAACTACTACGGAAAAGGACTTGTGGATATTGGTGGACAGTTAATTCATCTTTAGTGCCAGGCAGCAGCTACCAAGGCTAACAAAGTCATGGGATGTATCAAGAGAGGCATAGAGGCTTGTGACAGGGACATAGTTTTAGTCAGATCACACATGGAGTAGATTTGTGTCCGGTTTTGTGCACCTGTATATAAGAAGGACATGGCAGAACTGAAGAAGGAGTAAAAGAGGGCGACAAAGATAATTGATGGTATGGGAGGATTACAGGACCAAGACAGGTTATCACACTGGGAGTTATTTCGTTTGGAGAAGACATTCTTTACTGTAAGAGCAGTGAGACTATGGAACTCTTTGCCACATGATGTTGTGATGTCTGACTCAGTAAACAAGTTCAAAGGGGGCCTGGATGTTTTTCTGGAAAAGTGTAATATTACAGGTTATGGATATGTGGTGACCCACGGTGACCACAGGGTGTAGCACTGTAGGTGGATGGGGCAAGATGGTATTAAACCCAGGGGCAAGGTGTTATTAACCCCTAATGTTCATGATGCCAGAGTGGTTTTTGGGTACCGGATCCACAAGAACGGTATCTCTGCTATTCTAATGGCTAGGCAGTGAAAGGAGAGTCCACAACCAGTTATGGTTTAACGGAGGTTTTACTGAGTTAAGACAGGTGTTATTATCTTTACAGCTAGGCCAGAATCCCAGAGAGGTGGCCAGGAACACAAGGACCTCGCAGCTTGCTGGTAGTGTTGAGCGGCATAGGCCATATTCGAATTCGCGAATATTCGTTAATATATGGACGAATATTCGTCATATTCGCGTATCCGTAATGTTCGCGTTTTATTTTCGCATATGCGAATATTCACGTGTGCGAAAATTAACATATGCGAAAATTTACATATACAAAAATTATCATAAGCTAAGATTCGCATATGCGTAAATTATCAAATTCATATTTTCGCATATGCGAAAATACGCACACCAGTCTCACACAGTATTATTAGAGCCTTCTTACACCACATAAGCTGGAAGCAGAGAGGGATGATCACTGTGATCTGTACTGTGAAAAAAAAAATAAAAAAAAAAAAAAACACGAATATTCGTAATTACGAATATATAGCGCTATATTCGCGAATATTCGCGAATTCGCGAATATGCGATATTCGCGAATAAAATTCGAATCGCGAATATTCGCGAGCAACACTACTTGCTGGTACCAATTAGATTGGTAATAGACTTTAGATAATTGACTTGAGACTTGACTAGACTGTAGATAGTAGTGACAGCAGATATAGACTGGGACTTACTGGAATGACTGTAGATTTGAGGCCTTCCAGGTGCTGGACACTAGCACTGAGATCTCTGGTGTTTGCTGGTCTCAGTAAAGTGATGGAAGAGATAAGAGTAAAAGAGTGAGAATTGTAATGGCCGCCCCCTTATATAGAGGGGGGCTGAGCCAAAGCCCATTGGTCAAGCCCATTGGTCAAGCTGCGGATGCAGTCCTGAGGCATTTTCTGCAAACAAACCTCCATTCCAGGATGGAAAATTTCCTTTGGTAAAAACTAATAACATAAGAGTCTCAGACTGTAATATTGTCCATACATGCTCTGATTTTTGGTATTCAACCGAGAACAGGATTAATAATGACTAGGACCAAGACATATAACTTTACATTAAGGACCTGTGACAATGCATTTGATGACTTGTCTATGCAAAACTGTAGATTAAACACAATATGACATTTGGACTATGCATGGAACATAATACTCATGACTGGACTTACGACTATATATTAGACATTTGTGGATTGGGTTGCCTGAGGCTTTCTGCCTAATGCCTTGGCTACTGAGGTCCCTTGGGATTTAAAACACTTCTCCCCAGAACACTATATTAACCCCTTAAGGACTCAGCCCATTTTGGCCTTAAGGACTCAGACAATTTAATTTTTACGTTTTCATTTTTTCCTCCTCGCCTTCTAAAAATCATAACTTTCATCCACAGACTAGTATGAGGGCTTGTTTTTTGCGCGACCAGTTGTCCTTTGTAATGACATAACTCATTATATCATAAAATGCATGGCGCAACCAAAAAACACTATTTTTGTGGGGAAATTAAAACGAAAAACGCAATTTTGCTAATTTTGGAAGGTTTCGTTTTCACGCCGTACAATTTATGGTAAAAATGACATGTGTTCTTTATTCTGAGGGTCAATACGATTAAAATGATACCCATTATTACATACTTTTATATTATTGTTGCGCTTAAAAAAAATCACAAACTTTTTAACCAAATTAGTACGTTTATAATCCCTTTATTTTGATGACCTCTAACTTTTTTATTTTTCCGTATAAGCGGCGGTATGGGGGCTCATTTTTTGCGCCGTGATCTGTACTTTTTTTTGATACCACATTTGCATATAAAAAACTTTTAATACATTTTTAATCATTTTTTTTAATAAAATGTATTAAAAAAGTAGGAATTATGGACTTTTTTTTTTTCGTTCACGCCGTTCACCGTACGGGATCATTAACATTTTATTTTCATAGTTCGGACATTTACGCATGCGACAATACCAAATATGTCTATAAAAATTTTTTTTTACGCTTTTTGGGGGTAAAATAGGAAAAAACGGACGTTTTACTTTTTTATTGGGGGAGGGGATTTTTCACTTTTTTTTACTTTTACTTTTACATTTTTTTACATTTTTTTTACACTTGAATAGTCCCCATAGGGGACTATTCATAGCAATACCATGATTGCTAATACTGATCTGTTCTATGTATAGGACATAGAACAGATCAGTGTTTTCGGTGATCTTCTGCTCTGGTCTGCTCACAGACCAGAGCAGGAGACGCCGGGATCCGGACGGAGGAAGGAGAGGGGACCTCCGTGCGGCGTTATGAATGATCATTCATTCAAATCGCGCACTGCCGCAGATGCCGGGATCTGTTTTGATCCCGGCACCTGAGGGCTTAATGGCGGACGCCCGCGAGATCGCGGGCGTCGGCCATTGCCGGCGGGTCCCTGGCTGCGATCAGCAGCCGGGATCAGCCGTGCATGACACGGGCATCGCTCCGATGCCCGCGGTTATGCACAGGACGTAAATGTACGTCCTGGTGCGTTAAGTACCACCTCACCAGGACGTATATTTACGTCCTGCGTCCTTAAGGGGTTAAAGGGGTACTCCGCTCCTAGACATCTGGGCCGGAGGAACTGGGGGAAGGGACTTCCCGGGCATTAGACTCGGCTCGTCGCCAAACAGCCACTTAGGGAGCGGTGGTGACTGTGGGCGTGCTGCTGGCTGTTGGGCCTTGGGTGCTTGCTCAGGGCTGGAGGTGGAGAAAGGAGTAGAGAAATCGTCCTCCGCCGGGGTACTTATATCAGACTCTTCTGTCGGGATCTTGGCCCAGGAAGCTGCGGTGATGAAGCGACAATCTCATGGATGACGGCCCTCTGGAGGCTTCCGGTGTACTTTCTGCTGGGGTTGCGGCCCACTCTCCGTCATCCTCGGGTAGAGGCACCTTTAGGCAGGCGTCTTCGGCCTCGATAGACAAGCGGTGTAGATGCTCCGACAACTTGTGGAACATCTTCGCCGCGGCCGTGGCAATTAGTTGATCCTCTGGCTCCATCTTGGGACTCCCGGTGAACATGGATCTCTGTGACTCCGCCATCTTACTGCTCACTGCCAGCACTTCTTGTAGATTGAAGAGGTCGGGCTCCGCTTCACCTTTTATTTTGGTCTCCAACAAGATGGCCGCAGGCTGGAAGGACGTCATCAGCGGGGCCTGGGACCGGAAGCGACTCAGCAGTGCATCCTCTTCACACCACGATATGATCTCCACGCCAGGGGACGGAACACTGACTCTGGCGGGAACCTTTGGCCTCTGTTCTAATCTTGCACATAGTTAGTCCAACTTCTGCAGGGGGAAAGTTCAGATGGGGAGACAGAGAGGAGGAGGAGACGAGTTGGAAGCATGGGGAGGAATATCGCAAGGAGCTAGTGGCACAGTCAGACAGCATACATCGGCATCCGGGGTCAGCCAGACGGGACGCCAATCAACGCATGCTGTTGCCACCACCAAAATGCCGTCATCGCAGAGCTCAGCAGTGTGGCATTTTTTTTGTGTGTCTGCCTCTGACAACAACGAGGCCATTTGCAACCTGTGCCAGAAGAAACTGAGTCGTGGGAAGTCCATCACCCACCTAGGCACAACTGCTTTGCGAAGGCACATGATGTCACATCAAAAAAGCCTATGGGATCAACACGTCAGTACAAGCAGCACACAAAGTCAAAGCCGCCATTCTCCTCCTGGTCCAGCATCTTCAGCCAGGTCAACCACTGCTGCCCTCCTTGCCCCCTCTCAACCATCCGCCTCTCCGTCTCTCGCATTGAGCAATTCCTGCTCATCTGCCCACAGTCAGGTGTCTGTCAAGGAGATGTTTGAGCGCAAGAAGACAATGTCTCAAAGTCACCCCCTAGCCCGGCGTCTGACAGCTGGCTTGTCGGAACTGCTAGCCCGCCAGCTTTTACCATACAAGCTGGTGGAGTCTGACGCCTTTAAAAAATTTGTAGCCATTGGGACACCACAGTGGAAGGTACCCGGCTGAAATTTTTTTGCACAAAAGGCAATCCCCAACCTTTACTCCATTGTGCAAAAGGAAATTATGGCATGTCTGGCACACAGTGTAGGGGCAAGGGTCCATCTGACCACTGATACCTGGTCTGCAAAGCATGGTCAGGGCAGGTATATCACCTACACTGCGCATTGGGTAAACCTGGTGACGGCTGCCAAGCATGGAATGCGTGGCTCTGCAGAGGAGTTGGTGACACCGCCACAACTTACAGGCAGGCCTGCTGCCACCTCCTCTACTCCTCCTACTCCATCCTCTTCCATAACCTCCTCGGCCGAGTCCTCTTCCACTGCTGCGTCTTGCTCCACATCACCCCCCCCCCAGCTCCCCAGGTGCTATTCCACATCCCGGATACGGCAGTTTCACGCCATCTTGGGGTTGACTTGCCTCAAAGCGGAGAGTCACACCGCACCAGCGCTCCTGTCGGGCCTGAACGCACAGGTGGACCAGTGGCTGACTCTGCACCAACTGGAAATCGGCAAGGTGGTTTGTGACAATGGAATAAATTTGTTGGCGGCATTGAGGTTGGGCAAGTTGACACATGTGCCGTGCATGGCACATGTGTGTAATCTGATTTTATGGCAGACAGGAGGCTCGTATCAATTGCATATTCTTTAATATGCCCAATAGCAGAAAAAACAAATGTAACATGAGTCTAAAATGGAAGAAAAAAGATGCAGGTCACTTAGCAACCTGACCGCACCCCTTCCAATATCTCCACCAATCCCCTCCGGGCTTGCTCCATAAAAGACAGTGTTGACTCCGCCTCCTCCTCCTCTTTCTTTCTGCTCAATAGACAGATAAGTACCATTGTTCTAATTTTGCATTAAGTTTGTTCATTATTCACATTTTTCTGTATATATATATATATATATATATATATATATATATTTTTTTTTTTTTTTTCTCTTGGGAAAATCTAGTGGGTTTCCCCCACTCTCTTATTCCCTCTTTACCTGTTTTTCTTTATACTACTTTATATATATTTATCTTTACTGGGTGCTGGCGTAGATACTGCATACGCCCGCATCCCCTGTCCTTTTTTCCCTGGTTAGTTCGGGGTACTCTCTACCCCGCACTACTGCTTGTCCCCACGGTCACGTTCCTGCACTGTTCTGCTGTTACCTGCACTCCAGCGAGCGGCCGCCATCACCGGTGACGTCACCCGTCTTCTCCGGCTGGTGTGCCCGCCCCTCTTCTCCACTTCCCCCGCGCGCTCTCACTTCTCAGGAGCGCGGCTGGTATCGCGAGATCTTGGGCGGAAGGAGGCCACGCCCCCTAGAGGCCGGCGGTCACGTCGGCCTGTCTGTTCCGTCCTCCTTTTTCCTCTGCTGCGGCCTGGCATATCAGTGCTGGATTTGGCAGGGAAACAGGGGTACTTTTTTGGTGTACAGTTGTAGGGGATCCTTGTTGTGCTATACCACCAGTGGGGTTCCACTCTTGTACCCCCGGTGGTCCAGTTTAGATTACTGTGCCCCCCCCCCTTCTGATTAGGGAACTGCCCAGATTCCCTCTCTTCTATACTGGTGGCCTGTAACACGCCATATAGGAGTGTATGTGTATATACATATTTATATATATTATATATATCTGTGTATATATATATATATATATATATATATATATATATATATATGTGTGTGTCCGTATACTTATATATATGTTTTGCTGAGCTCTCTTGTTTATTTATACCGTATTAAAGTTTATACTTATTGTATACATATATTTTGTCTCCACAGCCCCGTGTTTTGCTATAGTTTCCCTGTGTGTTCGCTATTTACTATGGCAGACAGAAAGCTAGATTTGACCATGGGGGAGGGCCCCAACTGCTCACATGACCAGGATCGCATGTCCGCTGATCAAATTCAGCAACTGGTCCACAGGTCGGTACATACCGCCCTTGCAGCCGCTATGACAACAGTGAATGATACCATTACCCGATCTGTGTCTATGGCTATATCTCAATCGCGCCAGGACGCGACTGTCCCGCCAACTTTAGTGTTGGCAGGTCCCTCAGAGCAGACTCACCCTTCTGGCTCATTGAGACCTGGGAAGTCAGCCCGGAAGAGTCACCATTGTACCGACGCAGCGACCTCTGCTATATTGACAACCCCGTTGGGAGGTGGCCAATCTCTTTCAGCTGACCCCTTGCCTGAGGGCAGCACCCCGTTTACGGGCAAAAGACCCTCCACCCGGGAGGAAGTTGATGCTGGCCGGGTTAAACGATCCGCTAAGCGGATTAAGCCTGATTCCTATGTGGATAGGTCTGACTCAGAGTCCGAAGCTGTTTCGGATGATTCAGATCATTCCGTTTTTGATAGTGAAGAGGATGACGGTTGTGACAGGGATGAGGTTCAACCCTCTATTTCTTCCCACACAGAAGACGTTTCCGTCAATGCCGTTTTGGACTCTCAGGGAGTCCCTTTCTTCGACCCGGAGGCTATCAAGCATCCGCGGTCAGGAGAATGGACACCGATTCCTCAAGTCGCTAAATACATCGAGGCATGGCTGAGAAAACCCCTGGATAGGGGTAACAGGAACAAGCTCAGGTCTGAGTGTCCCCATCCATCGGTCGCCAATAAAGTGGCGGTGACCCCAGAGCTCGACCCGATCTTGGTGAAATACCTGCTTAAATCGGGCAAAAACCCTAGTAAGGGGTTGGATAGGTCCTTTAAATTGGTGCAAGATAAGCTGCTCAATTTATTAGGCCCGTTGACAAAGATCCTGAACATGGCGGAGCAGGCGGTAGCCGCTGGTACGCAAGTGGACGCGGAGGTGTTGAGAGGTTGGGCTCTCAGAGCCACATGCCTTCTCGGTAATGCCAACACGGCCATGTCATCTGAGAGACGCCGCTCTGTCTTGATGAGATTGGATCCTCAGTTGACCCATCTTGCGACAGAGGAACCAGGACCCATCTGCGGAGGGCCTTCTCTTCGGAGATTCGCTCATCAAAAAAATTAACAAGTTTGTGGGTCTCTTTTCAAGCCTGGATAAGGCACAATCCTCTTTAAAGAAATCCACCAAGGTTTTCGGGAAGGCTGGAAGGAGTAGGGGTCGCCTTTCTGGCCGAGGAGCCTATTTCAGACCCCACAATAGGGGTCCAGTGCATTATGTACAAGAGAGGCTACAGATGCAAGCGGTCGCCGCCACAGTTCCCACTACTCCCTTCTTTCCATCCAGAGGTCGGCCCTGGAGGGCTCGAGGAGGTTCTCGAGGTTTCCCTAGAGGAAGATCCACAGGCAGGCCGAATCGACATTCCGTTAATGAATGTTCCTGTGGGGGGCAGACTGGGATATTTTTCCCACGCTTGGTCCCTGATTACGTCAGACCCGTGGGTTCTTCAAACGGGGAGGGGTTATGTAATAGAATTCATGACGCCTCCGCTTCAAAGGCGTCGGCCAAGACGCATTCAATTCTGAAACTCCGACAGAGCCTTAATACGCACGGAGATAACAGATCTCTATGCCAAAAACACTATTCGTCCGGTAGCGATGGACGACCCTGGTTTCCTCAGCAACATCTTTCTCGTGAAGAAGAAGGATGGAGGATACAGGCCGATTATAAACCTAAAGGGCTTAAACGAGTGCGTTTTGTATCGCCATTTCAAAATGGAAGGCATTCACCTCCTGAGGGACCTGTTGTTCCCGAACGATTGGCTGGCGAAGATAGATTTGAAGGACGCGTACCTTACGGTACCGGTTCACCCTTCTTCTCGACACTTTCTCCAATTTCTGTGGGAGGGTCAGAAATGGGCGTTTACTTGCCTTCCGTTCGGGCTGTCGTCAGCCCCTTGGTGCTTCACCAAGCTCATGAGACCGGTTGTGTCAGCTTTAAGAAGCCGAGGGGTTCGACTGATCATATATCTAGACGATATATTGATTATGGCCGGGTCAGTGCATCAGACCCTGTTGCATGTAGAGTGGACAATTACTCTTCTTACAGCACTGGGGTTCCTTGTCAACTAAAAGAAGTCAGTGTTCAGACCAGCGCAAGTAATGGAGTTTCTGGGGTTTCAAGTGGATACCCGATCGGCAACTTTGAGCTTGCCGAACAAGAAACTTGTGGTGTTGCGCAAGGAGATCAAATTGTTGCTCCGCAAACAATTGGTGTCTCTTCGGGCGGTGGCCCGCATTGTGGGACTGCTGTCCTCCTCAGTTCAAGTGATATTTCCGGCGCCCCTGCATTACAGGGTGCTGCAGAGGCTGAAGATCAGTCACTTGGCGGGAGGCCTGACGTACGCAGATCAGGTTCCACTGTCGCAGGAAGCTCGCGAGGAACTGTTGTGGTGGCTCCGACACGTCCAGGACTGGAATGGAAGAACGATCTTCAACTCCAAACCGGACATTATCTTAGAGTCGGACGCCAGCATGAGAGGATGGGGTGCCCGGTGCGGGTCCTCGGCTACAGGGGGCAAATGGTCTCCAGCAGAATCTCAGTTGCACATCAACTGCTTGGAGCTGCTTGCGGGTTCATTTGTTCTCAAGAGCTTTGTGTCTCACAGGACGGATTGTTGCGTATTGTTACGCATGGACAGCATCACAGCGGTGCAGTACGTCAACTGTTTAGGGGGCACGAAATCCCAGAGGTTGGCAGACATTGCGAAGGAACTCTGGCTGTTTTGCCTGGGGAGGAATATAATTCTTCAGGCAGAGTACCTGCCAGGAGTGTCCAATTCTGTGGCGGATTGGAACTCCAGACATTTGGTGGACGGCAGCGATTGGACACTGCATCTCACCGTTTTTCGTGCCGTCCGGGAGTTATGGGGTCCTTTGAGTCTGGATTTATTTGCGTCCCGACTCAATTGCCAAGTCCCCAGGTTCTTCAGTTGGAGACCAGACCCGGAGGCGCTGGCGACGGATGCGTTCAGGCAGGTTTGGCCTCAGGACACTCTGTATGCGTTTCTGCCGTTCGCTATGATACCCAGAGTATTATGGCAGGCGGAGGTACAGAGGGCGACGTTGGTGTTGATCACCCCATGGTGGCCGACCCAATCGTGGTTTCCTCAGATATTGGGGATGACCATAGATTGTCCGAGGGTTTGTCCCCTGTTCCCTGAGCTTCTTCGCAATCCGACAGGGGAATTGCATCCCCTAGTGTTGTCGGGTCAGTTGCCTTTAGTGGCCTGGTTGATTTCGGGTCACCAGGAGTTTATAGACGATTATCACGGTCAACTAGAGACCTCATGTGCGAGGCTTGGGCTCCGGGTACCAGATCGGCTTACCGATCGGCCTGGGGATTATGGGTTCATTGGTGCTCACAACGGCAAATGGATCCCGTTCAAGCCCCTGTGTACGGAGTGTTAATTTTTTTGTCGGAAGCGTTCGATGCTGGTAAGGCTTATAGAACCATTAATGTCTATAGGTCTGCGATTTCAGCGCAGCACGTCCCGATGGACGGTGTGCCGATGGGGCAGCATCCACTGGTTTGCCGCCTTCTGAAGGGAATTAGGTTTAAACGTCCTCCGGCTCCATGTTATTTAGCCACGTGGGATGTGTCGATGGTGCTTCGCATGTTTTCTGCTTGGGAAGATAACGATGTGTTGTCACTCAAGCTATTGTCATATAAAATGACTATGCTGTTGTGCCTGGTGTCTATTAAGCGTGTTTCAGATGTGCGCGCTTTGGACATCTCCAGGAGGCAGTTTACCCCTCATGGGGTGAATTTTTCTATTGCTAGACGTACTAAGACGAATTTGCGCACTGTGTTTTATCCATTGTTTCCTTCTCATCCCAAACTATGTGTAGTTCGGTGTTTGAGGGAATATGAGAGCAGGACGGAGTCATTTCATTCTCCGCGGTTCTCTCAGTTGTTGATTTCCTTTTGTTCACCATATTTTCCGGTTTCCTCCCCAACTCTGGCGCGTTGGGTGAAATAGACGATGGCTATGGCAGGAGTTGATGTGTCTCTCTTCCGGGCACATTCTGCCAGAGGGGCCATGGCTACTAAAGTAGCTCAGGCAGGAGGTTCTTTGTCTGATATTTTGAAAGCGGCGGATTGGGCCTCGGAGGAGACTTTCCGCAATTATTATTTTAGACCTGAATCTCATGTCGCTATGTCAGTACTGTAAATGTTTGCCGTGAATATTCTGTTGTTTTGCTTTGAACTTGCAATTGATACGAGCCTCCTGTCTGCCATAAAATTTAGGATTTTCCTTGTATGACGGAAAATATAGATTTTATAAAGACAGGAGGCGAGTATCATCCCACCCGGTGTTTTGTGCCCTCCCTGTTATGGTGTGTGTTTTTTCTTTTGTAGGATACTGAGAAGATTGTCCGGCAGGCCTACGGGATGTGGGTCATCATCTTCAGTTTACTCGGTTGAATTATCCGGTGTTCGTTTGGAGATCGCGGTCAAGTTGGTTCGCATAGTGTGCGGTTGTTTCTTCACCGTTCAGAGGCGACTACGGTTATCAGATTCGTTTTGAGTGTTGGTTACAGTCCGTGGTTTTCGGCATCAAGAAAGAGGAGGAGGCGGAGTCAACACTGTCTTTTATGGAGCAAGCCCGGAGGGGATTGGTGGAGATATTGGAAGGGGTGCGGTCAGGTTGCTAAGTGACCTGCATCTTTTTTTTTCCATTTTAGACTCATGTTACATTTGTTTTTTTTGCTATTGGGCATATTAAAGAAAGAATATGCAATTGATACTCGCCTCCTGTCTTTATAAAATCTATATTTTCCGTCATATACTAGGAAAATCCTAAATTGTACAATGCTGTGTGCTGAAGTACCCAGGCTTACAGGATGTCCTGAAGCAGTCCAGGAAGGTGTGTGGCCATTTCAGGCGTTCCTACATGGCCATAGCGCACTTGTCAGATATCCAGCGGCGAAACAACATGCCAGTGAGGCGCTTGATTTGCGACAGCCCGACACGTTGGAATTCAACACTCCTAATGTTCGACCGCCTGCTCCAACAAGAAAAAGCCATCAACGAATATTTGTATGACCGGGGTGCTAGCACATCATCTGCGGAGCTGGGAATATTTTTGCCACGTTACTGGAGGCTCATGCGCAATGCCTGTAGGCTCATGCGTCCTTTTGAGGAGGTGACAAACCTGGTCAGTCGCACCGAAGGCACCATCAGAGACATCATACCATTTGTTTTCTTCCTGGAGCGTGCCCTGCGAAGAGTGCTGGATCAGGCAGTAGATGAGTGTGAAGAGGAAGAGTTGTGGACACCATCACCACCAGAAACAGCCTTATCAGCATCGCTTGCTGGACCTGCGGCAACGCTGGAAGAGGATTGTGAGGAAGAGGAGTCAGAGGAGGAATGTGGCTTTGAAGAGGAGGAGGAAGACCAACCATAGCAGGCATCCCAGGGTGCTCCTTGTCACCTAACTGGTTCCCGTGGTGTTGTACGTGGCTGGGGGGAAGAAGATTATACCTTCCCTGACATCACTGAGGACGAGGAACGGGACATGAGTAGCTCGGCATCCGTCCTTGTGCAAATGGGGTCTTTCATGCTGTCGTGCCTGTTGAGGGACCCTCGTATAAAAAGGATGAAGGAGAACGACCTGTACTGGGTGTCCACACTACTAGACCCCCGGTATAAACATAAAGTGCCTGACATGTTACCGCATTACAGCAAGGCGGAAAGGATTCAGCAGGTCCAAAATGAATTAAGAAGTATGCTGTACACAGCGTATAAGGGTCATGTCACAGCACAACAGGGATTTAACAGGGGAAGAGGTGAAAGTAATCCTCCTCCCATGAACACGCCGGCAAGGACAGGATGCTGTACAGACATGCTGTTGATGGAGGACATGCGGAGCTTTTTAAGTCCTACGCATCGCCACAGCCCTTCGGGTCCACCATCAGAGAACGACTTGACCGACAGGTAGCAGACTACCTGGCCTTAACCGCAGATATCGACACTCTGAGGAGCGATGAACCCCTTGACTACTGGGTGTGTCAGCTTGACCTGTGGCCTGAGCTATCCCAATTTGCGCTCGAACTTCTGGCTTGTCCCGCTTCAAGTGTCCTGTCAGAAAGGACCTTCAGTGCAGCAGGAGGTATTGTCACTGAGAAGAGGTGTCGCCTTGGTCAAAAAAGTCTGGATTACCTCACCTTTCTTAAGATGAATGAGGGATGGATCCCGAAGGGACTGACACTGGGCGATACATTTGACTGAACAAGGCCTGATCAGATGAGCTGCCTTGGTCCACACGCTGCTGTATTTGAACTCTGAATGCCGGATGACTTGTGTGACTTATCCGCCACCAACTAGGGTTCAAGCTGCAATGTTTTAGGGCACTTTCTGCCTGGCAAAACAAACAGAATTTTTTCTGGCCGCTGCTACAGCAGCGGCTGCGACAATACCCAATTTTTCATCCATGTGTACATGCTTAATTTTTCTGGCCTCTGCTGCTGCACTTTTTCTGGTGCTGCTATTTTTCTGGCTGCTGCTACAGATGCCACTCCGACAATAGCAAATTTTTCATCCATGTGTACATGCCTAATTTTTCTGGCCTCTGCTGCTGCACTTGTTATGGTGCGGCAATTTTTCTGGCCGCTGCTACAGAAGCGGCAGCAACAATACCAAATTTTTCAGGCATGTGCACATGCCTAATTTTTCTGGTACTCTCTGCTGACATCTAGAAACCGTGGATATTAGATGTATGCTAAGGGTAGCATGGTGGCTCAGAGGTTAGCACTGCTGCCTTGCAGCGCTGGGGCCTTGGGTCACTTTTTATATCATTTAAAAATTAATAAAAAGCGATCAATAAGTCCTATCAATGCAAAAATAGTACCCTTAAAAACTTCAGATCACGGCGCAAAAAATGAGCCCTCATACCGCCCCATACACGGAAAAATAAAAAAGTTATAGGGGTCAGAAGATGACAATTTTAAACGTATTAATTTTCCTGCATGTAGTTATGATTTTTTCCAGAAGTCCGACAAAATCAAACCTATATAAGTAGGGTATCATTTTAATCGTATGGACCTACAGAATAAAGATAAGGTGTAATTTTTACCGAAAAATGTACTGCGTAGAAACGGAAGCCCCCAAAAGTTACAAAACAGCGTTTTTTAAAAAAAATTTGTCGCACAATGATCTTTTTTTCCATTTCACCGTAGATTTTTGGGCAAAATGACTGACGTCATTACAAAGTAGAATTAGTGGCGCAAAAAATAAGCCATCATATAAATTTTTAGGTGCAAAATTGAAGTTATGATTTTTTAAAGGCAAGGAGCAAAAAACGAAAATGCAAAAATGGAAAACCCCCCGGCCCTTAAGGGGTTAAAGGAGTAGTCTGGTGAAAAATAACTTATCCCCTATCCAAGCATAGGGGAAAAGTTATAGATCGCAGGGAGGTCAGAGTGCTGGGACCCCCTGCGATCTTCTGCACGGGGCCCCAGCAGTTTGCAGGTTGAGGGTCTGTCTCACGTTTTACTGTCTTTGTAGTACTAAGAAGAAATAAAAAATAAATCGGGGGTGGGTCATAGGGGAGGTCAAGGGGTGGAGTCAGGTGCCTATGGGTGGAGTCGGGGCGGGCAACCACGTGGGGGAGGCAGGCCTTTAGCTGTGTAAGGGGCCCCAAAATTCCTGATGGCAGCCCTGAAGGAGAGTCCACAACCAGGTTATGATGTAACGGAGGCTTTACTGAGTTTAAATAGATGGTATTATCTTCACAGCTAGGCCAGATTCCCAGAGAGGTGGCCAGGAACACAGGAGGACCTCGCAGCTTGCTGGAACCAATTAGACTGGTAATAGACTTTAGATAATTATCTTGAGGCTTGACTTTAGACTGGACTTTACTATAGGTGGTGACAGCAGACATAGACTTTTGACTTACTGGAATCACTGTAGATTTGCGGCCTTTCAGGTGCTGGTCACTAGCACTGAAGTCTCTGGTGCTTGCTGATCTCAGTAAAGACTGATGGTACCAGAGAGAGAATTGTAATGGCTGCCCCCTATATAGAGGGGGGCTGAGCCAAAGCCCATTGGTAAAGCTGCGGGTCGTAGGTTAAGCTGGTACTCTCTGGGTAACATCATGTGATAACATAACATGTGACATTTCACAGGTCCTTTAGACAACATCTCACAGTGTGGTGTCCCGGTACCGTATTGCATCCAGTACCTAGTGCAGATGTCCCCAAAGTCAGAGTAACTACGTTCAGGTAGGGTTCCTCAGGTGGGACAGCCCCTAGTCGCCTCTCCTTAAGTCTAGATGTAATATTAATAAATGTATATATTTGATATTTATATCTATATTGTATAGGATTGTATAGTACTTACCTTGTTCAGCGTCGCAGGACCTTCGGTCATGTGACCATGCTAGTAACCTCTATGGTATGTTGCAGGACCTTAGGAGGTCCTTGGGTCACGCGTTACCCACAAATCTCTGTGATGGTGATTGACATCCGTTTGGACCAATTAGCATTAGTCCAGCCCCTGCCCATATAAGGGAGCTGCGTCCAATTATCGCTCTCTTGGGTTGCTGCTCTCGTGGATGCCGGACTAACAGGACGGTGTGCTATGCAACTTTCAAAGACACGCTAGGCCTCAAAACCTATGGCCTCAGCAGAACCAAAATCGTGAGTTCTAATCTAATTCCTGCTAATACTAGCGTGACTACTGGACCGCAACTAATTCCCCTAAATCCAGTGGAACAGCGCAATAGACTAAAAGACTCTTAAAGCTAAAGTCCCAACCATTGTCAATCTTCCAAGGAGGCTGTTGTTATAATAAGAGACTGTTATGTTGTTGAAGCGTACAGAAAATCTTCAGTAAAAGTTAACGCTGTTTACAGAAGCTTTCCGGTTGTGGACAATCCTTTATTATCTACCTCAAACCTATTATCATCTACCTCCCTATCGTTCCTGGGAAGGGCGGCGGTAGGAGAAGCTTTATTGAAGAGCCCTCACCCTGGCGTCACGAAAAGCAAGGGTTAAGAAGCACCCTTTAATACCCGCACAGCTACACTCCCCATACCATACACCCCCCAAGCAACTACAACAGCATCTCACAGGTCCTTTATACTAACTATACATTAGGACACTGACTACAATCCCATTATAATAAATGACATTACAGGAACAGAAGGGGAGACACTGAAGGGGAGCCCTCAGGTCACTGAGGGAATCAACCTGATAGGGCCTAAGTGTAATACAGAACCATGTTCTGTACGGGGACATTACAACTTAAACAAAATCACATTAATGCTTATGCAGAAATATAATCACATCCCTTCCCCTTTATCCAACAAAACCCCTTCCCTTCAATTCCTTGGTTGAACTTGATGGCCGTATGTCTTTTTTGACTGTAAAACTATGTAACTATGACACAAGGAACCACAATGTTGCTTAGGTGCCAAGGAGCAGGAGCAGCGGAACTGCCTTAAATAGGTAATTCTTAGCTGGCATAAGAAGAGAGAAGGTTTTTGGTACATGCATTGTCCCATTAACCCCTTCCCGCTACAGAACGTATGCATATGTCCAAGCTGCCGACAGGTTTGCGCAACTGGACGTATGCATACGTCCTGTATTAAAAGCTTCACTGCGAGGCTCTGCACAGTGAAGCCGCGGCGATCTCTGCTGCTTTCGGCAGCAGGGGATCGCTGTGACAAGCAGAGGGACCGATCATAGCGGCAGATCAGCCTAAAAAAAGTGAAAAAAGAGCTAAAAACCCCCCTATTATCCTCCTCATCACCTCGTCATCACCCTATAGTACACCCCACCCGTCCTTTGATCACCCCTCCCTCATGACCCATTAGACCTTCGCTCCTTGTCCCCCTGTGATTTCTGTGGCGTGCTGATTAGTATTTTTCTAAATAAATCAGCCGTCCGCCATCACCAGACTCCGTGATCGTCACCCCTTGTCCCCAGAGTCTGTCTCCCCTGTGATCGTCGCTCCCTCTCACCTGTGATTGTCGCCCCTGTGTCACCAGAGACCGTCGCCCGTGTCCCATGTGGTAGCTGTTGCGTGCTGATCGGTATTTTTCGATATAAATCAGCTGTCCGCTATCACCGTCCATCACCCCTGTGTCATCTGAGACCGTCGCCCCTGTGTCAACCGGGGTTCGTCGCCCCTTGTCCCCGGAGATCATCGCCCCTTGTCACTGTTCCTGTTGTTGTCCCCCCTTTGTTATAAAAAGTAAAAATAATTAACCCCTTAAGGACTCAGCATTTTTCAGTTTTTGCATCTTCATTTTTTCCTCATCACCTTCTAAAAATCATAACGCTTTCAATTTTGCACATAAAATTCCATATGATGGCTTATTTTTTGTGCCACCAATTCTACTTTGCAGTGACATTGGTCATTTTACCAAAAAATCCACGTCGAAACGGAAACAAAAAATTCATTGTGCGACAAAATTGAAGAAAAAATTCATTTTGTAACTTTTGGGGGCTTCCGTTTCTATGCAGTTCATTTTTTGGTAAAAATGACACCTTATCTTTATTTTGTAGGTCCATACGGTTAAAATGATACCCTACTTATATAGGTTTGATTTTGTCGTACTTCTGAAAAAAATCATAACTACATGCAGGACAATTTATATGTTTAAAATTGTCATTTTCTGACCCCCATAACTTTTTTATTTTTCCGCGTACGGGCCGGTATGAGGGCAATTTTTTTGCACCGTGTTCTGACGTTTTTAATGAGTACATTTTTGCATTGATCGGACTTTTTGATCGCTTTTCATTCATTTTTTATGATATAAAAATTGACCAAAAATACGCTATTTTTTGGCGTATACGCCATTGACTGGGTAGTTTAATTAACAATATATTTTTATAGTTCGGACATTTATGCACGCGGCAATACCACATATGTTTATTTTTATTTTTATTTACACAGTTTTTTTTATGGGAAAAGGAGGTGATTCAAACTTTGATTAGGAAAGGGGTTAAATGACCTTTATTAACTTCCCCCCCCCCTTTTTTTGCAGTGTTATAGGTCCCATAGGGGGCACACACTGCACACACTGATCTTTTACCCTGATCAGCACAACGATAGGTGCCGCGCGCTATTTGCCCAGGGTCCCGGCTATCATTAGCAGCCGGGACCGAACCGGTGTGATGCAGGGTCACGGCCTGACCCCGTTTTAAACACCGGGATCGGGCACAGGGCATACAGGTACACCCTGCGTCCTTAAGAGGTTAAAAAAAAAAGTTAACCCTTTCTTGTCACCCCCTTTGTAGTCACCCCATTACAAAAAAATTAAACACACAAAAAAAGTCACCCCTTTCCCGTTGTTGTCACCCCCAGTTTTTTGTGTTGTGTGTATATATAAGCACAACATGTCCGGCACATCACAGCGGATGTATTTGCTGGAGGAGGCCTATGACTATTTGGCCTCAGAGATGGAGTCTGTGAATGATGATGAGGACCCGACATTCCTGCTCACATCCTCAGCCGACTCAGACGTACCACCCCGAGGAAGGCCGCTGCATCACCTGGCCCCTCTGGGCTTTCTGAGCCTGGCCCCTCTGGGCTTTCTGAGCCCTCAGAGCCCTCTGATCCCACATGGGTAGACCCAGAGCATTTTACACCCCAAATCCCTGGGTTTACAGGGAATGCAGGGATACAATTCCCATATGCTGGGTTGGCGGAAAAGGACTTTTTAAAGTTCTTTTTCACAGATGAGCTGATAGAGTATTTGGTGGTGCAGACAAACATCTACGCCCACCAATACATTGTGAACACCCCACCTCTAGTCATGCTCATCCAATTAGGTGAACCCCTGTGACCCCATCAGAGATGTAAAAATTTTGGGATATAATGCTCAGCATGGGGCTGCTGAAGAAACCCAGTATTCGTTCATATTGGAGCACCGACCTGCTGTATAACACCCCCATGTATTGAATGGCGATGAGCAGGACACATTTTGAGATGATACTGAGGTTTCTGATTTTATACCGACAATGCCACATGTCCACCTAGAGACCACCCTAGCTATGATCGGCTATATAAAATTAGGCCCCTTATAGACCATCTTATTGGCAAGATTTTATGGGATTTGGTGCACCCCATACTAGACCAGGGATACCACCTCTACCTGCACAATTCCTATACAAGCATCCCCCTATTCAAATGCCTCGCTGCACGTGGTACAGTAGCATGTGGCACTGTATGTAGAAACCAGAGTTGCCTCCCCAAACCTCTGCTGACACAACCCATGCAAAAGCATGAGAGCAGGGCACTGTGCAGCGATGGCATATTGTGTGTCAGGTACAAGGACAAAAGAGACGTCCTTGTACTGACCACAATACATGGCCACGCCACCACCCCGATTTCTGTACGTGGGGCCAGAAATCCATAAGTCAGACTGCATCCTGGCTTATATGAAATTCATGGGTGGGGTGGACTTGTCTGACCAGGTGCTGAAGCCATACAGCGCCATGAGAAAGCCAAGGGCCTGGTACAAGAAACTGGCTGTGCACATGGTACAGATGGCCTTAAATGATGCCTTTTTCCTGTACAGGCATGCCAGCTAAAGGGGGACTTTCTTGGAGTTCCAGGAGGTGGTCAAAAGGAACCTGATATTTGGGGACCAGAAAGGTGCAGGCCTCACGGAGTCCTCACGAATTGTGCCAGGGCAGCATTTCCCCAGTGAAATCCCCCACACGTGGAAGAAGGGGAGGACCCAAAAGAGATGCAGGGTCTGCTATAAAAGAGGGATCCGCCGGGACACTACATACCAGTGTGAGACCTGTCCCACTCAGCCTGGACTGTGCATCCCATGTTTTAAAATTTATCACACATCCCTGCAATATTAGTTTGATCCCTCTTAACCTCCTTGTACCACATCACATGCCACTGTTTGTTCTTAGTTAATTTTAACCCCCCCATCTTATTAAAATCTGTGGCCCAGTGTGCCACCTATTATTTTTCTTTTTACCCCCAAAACATTCCAGCAAAATGTGTGGTACAATGTGCCACCTATTATTTTTCATTGTACCCCAAAACCATCCAGCAAAATATGTGGTACAATGTGTGGCAAATTATTTTCATTGTACCCCAAAACCATTCCAGAAAAAAGGTGTGATACAGTAGGCCCTGGACAATCCTTCCCCTCTCAGCCATGCCATGTGCCCAGGCCGCATAGACCATGCCACACAGTGGGTATTGCCGTACCCAGGAGAACACATATAACAATTACTGGGGTGTATGTCTCCGGTGGCGCAAACTGGGCACAACATATTAGGTGCTGAAATGGCACATAGGTAATGCAATCACAATTTTCACTATGCATAATCCTATCATCTTTTGGAAAACCTCTTCTCGGTAAAAATGCTCACTACACCCTAAATAAATTCTTTGAGGAGTGTAGTTTTCAAAATGGGTTGTGGGGTGTTTCCACTGTTCTAATTCTACGGTTGGCACTGCAAATGAACACACATAGGCCCTCATTTACTAAGAGTGGAGTGTCGGTTTGTGTTTCTTTTTTGTGTTTTCAACCTTTTTTTTCACTTGGTATTTACTAATCTGTGGCACTTTTCCCAATATTTTTAGTCGCAGGGAAAAATTCGGTTGCATGGTTCTGTCACACGGTAATTTCTGTCGCAGGGTTTTCTGTTGCACTGTACATTCTGTCGCAGGCAGGTTTATTTCTGTATTTCAGGTTTATTTCTTCTACAGAAGTACAGATGTGGGAGGTGGGAATCCCAGCAGGGTTTTCCTTGAATATCCGACTTCGGCACTGGAGCGTTACACCGGCGTGGTGACACAGAAGCCGGGTATAGATTCGTAATTGATTTTTATTGAAAATCATAAAAAGTGGCAATACATGGTAGGACTATGCGTTTCTGAGGGGCTCCCTCCTCAGGTGCGAGTTACAGTGTGCGGATACAGTACTTTATATATACATATTTCCATGAATACATTAAACATTTGAAGTTTGCCGGGTCTGAATGCCATTGGAGGCTGAGTATGATGTCAGCCTGCAGGGTCTATTGGTGATGTATAGGAATGACTGGGCTAGATCTATAACATTGTGATTTTTTTTTTTGCCCATTGAAATCAATTGGCACATTGTGGTCTATGGAGATCTTGTGGCAAACTGGGTAGAAAGCTATATAGCAGGGTCTTGGTAGTAACCTGGATGGGAGACCCTGGTGTAGGTTCAATTCCCAGGTTGATATACAGTGTTGGGATTATACTTTAGAGCCAGTAGAAATAAGAAATGAGAAAATAGGAAAGAAAAATAGAAAAGAGATGAAAATGGATGAAATGAAAAATTAAGAAATTCTAAAAATGATAAAAATAATACTGTAGTGAATTAAAAGATGGAAATTAGATATATATTCCTTAATAGTCCCGAATCAAAGTTGGAAACATAAAAAAGATATAACACATTTATTCATAATGTAATATACATCAGTGCAGGGCCCTTGCACGAGATGTATTACAACTGTTAAAAACATATACTAATAAAAAATATATAAAATGATGATATGCAAAATTATATATCACAATCAGCCACCTTTAAATGAATGTCAATTTGCTAAAGAAATAGTTTATAATAAAGTGATGTCCGTGCAGCAGGTAATGATATATAGAGTGCCAGACTTGTTCACAATGTTTTAAAGGAGTTTCCTTTTCTCATTTCTTATTTCTACTGGCTCTAGAGGACTGGTTCTTGTATACACTTGTTGTTATACATCCTTTTTCTATATATACCTTTAGGTCTGTGGGGTATAGACCTACCCAGTTAACCTCGAGTCAGCCCTGGCTGAGTGAGCTACACAATTTTTGTTGGGATTATACTTTAAATAGGATAAACATGATTTTCTTGAACCTTGGGAACTAGGTCAATTGGATACCACACATTACCTCCTGTTTCAATTAACCTAGCTGCCCATATTACCTTCTTTCAAACACTTTCTTAACTATCAATTGACCCATATATGTCTATCCTAATTAAAGTATAATCCCAACAATGTATATCAACCTGGGAATTTAACCCACACCAGAACCACATTACTACCAGGATCCTGCTGTTTAGCTTTCTAACCCATTTGCCACAAGATCTCCATAGACCACAATGGGCCCATTGATTTCAATGGGCAAAAAAATCACAATGTTATAGATCTAGCCCATTCATTCCTATACACCACCAATAAACCCTGGAGGTCATACTCAGCCTCCAATGGCATTCAGACCCGGCAAACTTCAAATGTTTAATGGGTTAATGTATTCATAGAAATATGTATATATAAAGTACTGTATCCACACACTGTAACTCGGACCTGAGAAAGGAGGGAGACACATTTAGATAGATGTATTAAATTAGTATATATATATATATATATATATATATACACAGTGACCCCCCCCCCCCCCCGACCTACGATGGCCCCGACATACGATCATTTCAACATATGATGGCCTCTCAGAGGCCATGGCATGTTGAAGGCAGCATCAATATACAATGCTTTTGTATGTTGGGCCCATCGCATAAACAGCTATCCGGCAGCACAGACTGCTTCAGCTGCCGCCGGACAGCCGTTTAAGGTGCCCTGTGTGGTCCGGTGAGTATCACTCACCTGTCCCCGGTGCTCCAGAACGTCCTCTTATGGATCCCCTGCATCGCCGTCGCTCTCCTTCGTCGTCATCATTTCACTGCGCATGCTGTCCTGTCATCCAATAGAAGCGGCGTGCGCAGCGACGTGATGACGGCAATGAAGAGTAACGATCCCAGGCAGCAGTGACAATCCGGAGTGGCGGGGACACCCCGGGGACGCGGCGACAGCGATGGAGGGCGACATCCAGGGCAACAATGATGGTCCGGAGAGGCGGGGACAGGTGAGTATAACATCCAAACTTTTCATTGCACGGATCCCTCAACATACGATGGTTTCAACCAACGATCGTTCATTTGGAACGAATTACCATCGTATGTCGAGGGACCACTGTATATATATATATATATATATATATATTTTATTTTTGGAATCACCATCATTACTGAAACGATAGGGAAAAAAAGTGTTGAAAAGACTCATAAAAAAGTGTTAATAAAGCTAAAAACTTACTTAAAAATTTAATTGTGCAAAAAAAAAAAAAATTACAAGTAAGAATTGCTTGAAAAAGATGATGCAGACAAAGGAGCAAACAGCCAGAGAATTTACTCCGCTTTCTGAAACTTTATACATGCTTTATAGTGTCGGGTTTTCTTCCCAGATAATTCACATAAATTTCAGAGTGGTTTTAGGAAAAGACGAGTGATTTTGGCTGAAATGTAGGGAACACGACCCTTTTCCAAAAAAACAACACCCATTTTGTAGGTTTTTTTTTTCACTCTAAGTGATTCAGATTCTGTCGGGTTTTTTCTGTCGCACATTCTGTCGCACGTTCCGTGCGACAGAATTTAGGCGCAAAACCCGACAAAAAGAGTTGGAATCAAGTTAGTAAATGAGGGTCATAGTGTGAGAAAACAGATTCTACATTTAAAAGGCGCTCCTTTCCTCTAGTGCCCTGCTGTGTTCCTAAATACCAACTTATGCCCACATATTGGGTACTGGCGTGTTCTGGAGAAATTGTCTAACAAAACTTGGGGTGCTAATATCCATGTGTTCCTTGTGAAAGTGAAAAAGATTGGTGCTAAAAGTGCAAAATACGCATCAAAATTTTAAATAAAATTTTCATGGACTATTTCTACAAACTATCCTCAAACACCTGTAGGGTAAAAGTGCTCTCTACTCCCCTAAATGAATTCCTTGAGGAGTTTAGTTTTCAAAATGGGGTCACTTGGGGGGGGTTTCTGCTGTTCTGGAACATGGGAGGTTTGTAAATGCACATGGCCCCGACTTCATTTTCAGCAAAATTCTCTCTCCAAAAGTCCAATGGGGCTCCTTCAATTCTGAGACCTGTAGTGCGCCAGCAGAGCACTTAACATCCACATATGGGGCGTTTTCTTAATTGGGAGAAATTGGGGTTCAAATTTTGGGGTCCGTTTTCTCCAATTACACCATGTGAAAATGAAAAATTTGGAGTAACAACATCATTTTAGTGTTAAAAATCAAATTTTTCACTTCTGCGGCCCACTGTTCAAAAAACCTGTGAGGTGTAAGTACTTACTGTAACCCTTGTTACGTTCCTGGAAAGGTGTAGTTTCCAAAATGGTGTCATATCTTTGGGGGGGGGGTTCTGCTGTTCTAGCACCATGGGAGGTTTGTAAATGCACATGTTTGGTGTAACACCATCATTTTAGTGTTGAAAATCAAGTATTTCATTTTCTCGTTTAAGTTCAACGCAAACTCATCAAACACCTGTGAGGTGTGTAGTTTCTAAAAATTTGTGCCATGTGTAGTTTTTTTTTGCTGTTCTGGCACCCTGGGAATTTGCTAAATGCAACCCACCCCCCCCCCCCCCCCAAAAAAAAAAAAAAAAACATTTCACCAAATTTCTCTTTCAAAAAGCCAAGCTTTGCTCCTTCTCTTCTGAGCATTGTAGTGCGCCAGCTGAGCACATAACGTCCACATATGGAGTATTTACATACTCAGAAGAAATGGGGTTTTACATTTTGGGGGCATTTTCTCCTATTACCCCTTGTGAAAAAAAACATTTGGGGTAACACCATCATTTTAGTGTTAAAAATCTAATTTTCCATTTTCATGTCCAACTTCAACGCAAACCCGTCCAACACCTGTGAGGTGTTAAGGCTCACTGTACCCCTTGTTACGTTCCTTTTTAAAAAACTGTTCTGGCACCCTGGGGACTTGCTAAAAGCAACGTGCCCCCCAAATACCATGACAGCAAAATTGGTTTAAAAAAATCCCACAGTTGCTCTTTTCCTCTTAAGCCATGTTGTGAGCCCGCAGAGCACTTTATGTCAACATATGAGGTATTTCCATAATCGAGAGAAATTGGGCTAGAAATTTTTGGGGATTTTTCTCATTATGCCACTTTTAAAAAAAGAAAAAAAAATTAGGCTACAAGAACATGTTAGTGTAAAAAATGCAGATTTAGATTTTTCTCCTCCACTTTGCTGCTATTCTTGTGAAACACCTAAAGGGTTAACAAACTTTCTGAATGTCATTTTGAATACTTTGAGGGGTTTAGTTTCTATAATGGGGTCCTTTATGGAGTACTTCTCACAGAAAGGCCCCTCAAATCCACTTAAAACTTAACTTGTCCCTGAAAAATTTAGATTTTGAAATTTTTGGGAAATTTTTGAAATTTCTGCTGTACTTTGAAGCCCTGTAATGTCTTCAAAAAGTAAAAACATATCAACTTTATGATGCCAACATAAAGTAGACATATTGTAAATGTGAATCAATATATAATTTATTTGGAATATCCATTTTCCTTACAAGCAGAGAGCTTCAAAGTTAGAAAAATGCAACATTTTCCAAATTTTCATGACATTTTTGGATTTCCTTTTTCAAGAAATGATACAAGTATCGACTAAAATTTACCACTAACTTAAAGTAGAATATGTTACGAAAAAACATTCTCGGAATCAGAATGAAAAGTAAAAGCATTCCAGAGTTATTAATGCTTAAAGTGACAGTGGTCAGATTTACAAAAAACGCTCTGGTCCTTAAGGTGAAAATGGGCTTGGTCCTTAAGGGATTAAATCCCAAAATGATCCAATACAGTTGAGGAGGAAGCTGCTGGTGGGAGAGATGAGTGACAGGACTGATGGGATTTGACCTCTGGCTTTACAACACTTTGATAACTTTCAATTCTGTGGGAACAAAGTAAAGATTGTACCAGGTGTTCCAAAAGTCAGTACAAATTTTAAAAAAGAATAATTTGAAAACGAATCAAGAAACAAAGATACGGTTTGCACCAAACGGATGGAAAAGAAACCGGGTTTTGTGTGGCAACGGAAAAAAAATGAGTTCTGTTGGCGACCAACAGATGGCGCTATACAGCATTTAGTAGCATTTCTTGCATTATGGCAGACACATTTTGGCGGATGGCATCTTTCAGTGCTGCTAGTGATGCCGGTTGGTCGCGGTACACTTTTGACTTCAAGAATCCCCACAGCCAAAAGTCACAGGGTGTCAGATCGGGAGATCTTGGAGGCCATGCGTGATTAAAGTAGCGTCTGATAATGCGATCCTCCCCAAATGTTGAGCGTAGCAGGCATTGCACAGGCAGAGCAATATGAGGTGGTGCTTCATCTTGCATAAAGGTGACTGTTTGGAGTGCCTGTCACGTTTGCAGTTCAGGAATAATGTTGTTCTGTAACAGTGCTACATATCGCTGACCAGTGACAGAAACTGTTTTGAAATAGAACTATTTTTTTCCGTTGCCACACAAAACCCGGTTTCTTTTCCATCCATTTGGTGCAAACCGTATCTTTGTTTCTTGATTCGTTTTTGAATTATTCATTTTTAAAGTTCGTCCTGACTTTTGGATCACTAGGTATTTGGAAACTGGTTTATCTGCAGACTTAAAGGGGTACTCCGCCCCTAGACATCTTATTCCCTATCTAAAGGATAGAGGATAAGATTTCTGATCGTGGGAGTCCCGGGATCTCGGTTGCAGCACCCAGGGGCCGGAGCATCATGACGTTACGGCTCCGCCCCTCGTGACATCACGGTCCGCCCCCTTAATGTAATGCAAGTCTATGGGAGGGGACGTCACGGTGCCACACCCCCTCCCATAGACTTTGGGCCGTGACGTCATAATGCTCCGGCCCCTGTATCGTCCGTCATTACGCACAGAGCGAGTTTGCTCTGTGCAGTAATGACAGAGGGGTGCTGCAGCCGAGATCCCAGGGGTCCCCAGCAGCGGGACCCCCGCAATCAGACATCTTATCCCCGATAGGGGATAAGATGTCTAGGGGTGGAGTACCCCTTTAAGAACTGGACTTATAACATGGTGCTGGGAACTGCCTCTAGGGTGCATCATTTATCGTGGAGCCTGATAGAAGCTAGTTTAAGTTGGTCCTGGCTGGCATGGACTGTGGAAAGTGTTGTAGTGGTGGGAAACCTTGAATAGTAAGAATAAAAGCTAAGTCCTGCCCAATTGTCTCCTAGATGAGGATAGGAGAAGGGGACCCAATTTATGGAGACAAAACCCATAAGATGCAGGAAACTGTGACAGCAAAGAGACTATGGCTCTCATTCGTCTGACAGCCTGCCCCCCCACCCCCTCCCATACACATGCATACTCGCCTAAGAATGCATGTTTTCTGGAATTGGGTATAAGGCTGATCTCTTTATATTTATATAATTTACATTTTTTGTGCATTTTCTATGTGTAGTGATCCCTAAAGTATGGCCTGAAAGTAACTACAGGTAAATGGTGTTCAGTCAGGATTCGAGTGTGATTGTCACATTAGGCCTCTCGGGACAAGCATTTAAGAATTCACAAAAAAAGAAATAAATAGAAAGGACTATTAGACAAATGCTGATATGTTCTCATTTTACAACCATCCTTCATTTTATATTCTTTTGTGCTCATATAAATCTGTTTTATCAGCAGAGTTTGGACCTTCCCTGTGCGCTACAATGCCCTTCTGTTTTATGGCTATCATTGATTATGTGATACATGGGGAATTTAGTGGAGTACAGTAAATGCATTCATTGATGGAAACATTATCTTCGTAATGAGAATTACTGGCTTTACTTCCTGTCATTTGCAGCTCATGAAAAATTTAATCTTCCTTCAGATATAAGGGGAAACTCATAGGCAAACTAGGATGGTACTGCATTACAAATATAACAGAGAGCTTATAAATATAACTGTAAATTGTACTGAAACAATTTACTATATAGACAGAGATACACCAAGCGGAAGGTTTACATCCTTGTCACTGGTCGGTGATCCCTTTCCATCAAAATGATAGGTTTAACACAAATGTATTGCTGCATCCAGGAGAATACAGTGATCCCTCAACTTACAATAGTTTCAACATACAATGGTCTTTTCTGGACCATTGTAACTTGAAACCAGACTCAACATACAATGCTATGGAATCTGCAAAATGTGTCAATGGCTGGAAGAACCGATATTTCAGAATGGACATTTCACTGGTAAAACCCCTGTATTCCTTAAATGCATGCATGACTGGTGTCTGGTAGCGCCCCCTACAGTACAGGGAGGTACTACATGTTCTGTACTCTTTACCTGGGTCAGAGTTAGCTGCTCCTTTGGACACCAGGTTAGGGCGGTTCCATTTTCCTTTTTTTAGGACATTGCGTGTTCTGTACAGGATCCTGAAGAAGCTTCTGTCCTCTACATAGACCAGTGTTTCCCAAAGAGGGTGCCTCCAGCTGTTGCAAAACAGCCTTTGGCTGTCCGGGCATACTGGGAGTTGTAGTTTTGCAACAGCTGGAGGCACCCTCTTTGGGAAACACTGAAATAGACAGTGATTTACAGCTCCCAGCAGATCTTTGTTACTTTTATATGTAAGGAATTGCTTTATCTGTATTAGTTATCTACTTAGTTTTCTTTAATCCTCACTTTTTCCTATTTTTGGATGATATTTTGGGGCTTCAGAACTAATTACCAGGTTTCCATAGAGTTATGGTCTCAACATACGATGGTTTCAACATACAATGGTCATCCTGGAACCAATTAATATTGTAACTTGAGGGACCACTGTACAGAGTTTCTTCAGAAATACACTATCTATCTATCTATCTATCTATCTGTCTGCCTGTCTGTCTATCTGTCTATCTGTCTTTCTGTCTATCTATCTGTCTGTTTATCTATCTGTCTATTATCCAGGGCTCAAGTCCTGCAGGAACGTGTGGGAACTGAGTTCCTGCACTTTTTCTACAGCAGGAACACCGTTCCCATTAGCAGGACCATCCCTTGAGTGGAAATCTTGGGTGAGTTCCCACACTCCCAGGACCTGACCCCTGCTATTATCTACCATCAATCTATGTTACATCTTCTTCATCTGTCTCTTCACTATATGGACAGAAGTTTTGGGACACCTACAGGAGCTTTTAGGACATCCCATTCTAAATCCATAGGCATTAGTATAAAGTTGGTCTCTATAACAGCATCCACGCCCCTGGAAAGACTTTCTGCAAGATCTGCATCGTCGGCGCTCTCCATCGTTGTCATAACGTCGCTGCGCACGCCGTCCCGTCATCCAATAGGAGCGGCGTGCGTAGCGACGTGATGGCGGCGACGGAGAGCGAGGATGCCGGGGAAGCAGAGGCCTTGCTGGAGCGTCGGTGACACCCCGGGGACGCGGTGACAGCGATGGAAGGCGACATCCAGGGAAGCGGTGACAAGCGGTGACGGTCCGGAGCGGTGGGGACAGGTGAATCATGGTTACTCATTCCACAGGATACATTTCCACTGCTCTAGAGTGCCGTGGTTGTGTGCTTTACATCACTCCATCCAATGCTTGGCATTGTGCTTGGTAATATTTGGCTTGTATGTAGCTACATGGCCACGGATAGCCATTCCATGAAGCTGCCAGTGCAGTTGTTGTGCTGATTTTGAAGGAGGATTCCAGGGCATAAATGCAAACAACAACCTTTAGGGGTCACCCCTAAAGGTTGTTGTTTGAATTTTGAAGCAAAGTGACTGGCCCAGTGAATGTGTGACCTCTGGGGGTAAGTGGTGATGTTGTATGCATCATTTCTTCCAGACTCTTGCCCAACCCAGCAAATTTTCACTGATTAGGAGCCAAACAGTGTACCGTATATACTCGAGTATAAGCTGAGTTTTTCAGCACGATTTCGTGCTGAAAACGCCCCCCTCGGCTTATACTCGAGTGAACTCTCCGCCTTTCAATCCCTTCATCATTGGTCTTCAACCTGCGGACCTCCAGATGTTGCAAAACTACAACTCCCAGCAAGCCCGGGTGTTGTGGTATTGAAACCTCTGGAGGTCCGCAGGTTGAAGACCACTGCGGCCTTCGTCATCAGGCAGCCCCCCCCCCCGCTTTTGTTTTGTACTCACCTCCCCTCGGTGGGAAGGAAGGGTGAGCTGGTCCAGGCCATCTATGCTGCAGGGAACCGTCTGGTGGGGATGGTTAGTCATTGCGGGCTGTCCATTTTCACCGGGGGGGTGAAAATGGACAGCCCGCACTTCGGGCCCAGCCCCGGAGTAGTGACGTTGCCTTGACAACGACGCACAGGGACGTTCATGCGCAACATCCCTGTGCGTTGTCATCAAGGCAACGTCACTAGTCCAGGCCTGAAGCGCGGAGAAAAGGCCCCCCGGTGAAAATGGACAGCCCGCAACGACTAACCCTCCCACCGGACAGTCCCTGCAGCATAGATGGCCCGAACCAGCTCATCCTAACGTCCCACCGAGGGGAGGTGAGTACAAAACAAAAGGGGGGGGGGGGCCTGGATGATGATGAAGGCCGATGGCTGTCCGGGCATGCTGGGAGTTGTAGTTTTGCAACATCTGGAGGTCTGCAGGTTGAAGACCACTGATGAAGGGATTGACAGGCGGTGATGATGAAGGGGGATGATGACGGGGATCTGGATGATGACGGGGGTCTGGATGATTACATGGGGGGATGATGTATTTCCCACCCTAGGCTTATAGTCGAGTCAATAACTTTTCCTGGGTTTTTGGGGTAAAATTAGGGGCCTCGGCTTATATTCGGGTCGGCTTATACTAGAGTATATACGGTACGCCTTCTACTCAGTACAAAATTCCATGGAACCCTAGTGAAGTGTGTGACAGAAAATACGTATAAGAGCAAGGACTCCTGGCAAAATGATCCTCTTCTGTACAGTAAGTAGTGATGCTCTGTGAATCACTGCTTAGTGTTCTTGGGCACAAGGAGGTAAGTGCTATCGTGATTATTTTATGCTCCTATAAACTTGCCAAGCAGGAAGCATACAAATTTTTTTTTGGGTAGCTTTGCTTATCTTTAGAACTGACTTGTTGCAACAACTGCATCTTCTTCACTTACATCTGTTAGCCACTAGAGGGCAATTGTGTTTCATATATAGGAAATGTAACTGTGTTTAAGAGTTGGAATTTCTGCAAATTTTCTGTTAAAAAAAAGGAAATGGCAGGCATTTATCATTAAAAGTGTACTGTACTCTTTTTCTAACGCTTTTTTTTCCTTCTAAATTATTGTGTATCAGCGTGTAATTTATCATCTATGTCTACCCTCCTTAATGAATTCCCCGCCACTGTACACGTTTTTTAAAGCTCTAACTTACACTTTTTTTTACACCTTCTTTTCCTCAGAATCCCGCACTCTCGCGTGGTTTTATACACCACCCCCAACTTTCGCGGGTTTAGTCAGTCTGCCCGCCAGACAGTCTGGTGCCATGTCCGCTCCCAGCACGTCCGGTAAAATGCCCCGACCGTCGTGTGAAGAGGTTCTAGTCCCCGACACAGAAGAAATAGTAGATCCCCCAGAAACATCGGAAAACTTCCCGATGTCCCGAAAGCGCGGCCGCAAGAAGAAAAATTTCTCAGAAGGCGAAACCGAAATTATAGTTGATGAGGTAAGTTAACCCCTTTGACCGCCGCTGTCAAAAATGACAGCGGGGTCTAACGGCACTTTAAAGTCTCCTTGGTGGTCGAGTGGTGTGCATCGTCTCCCCCCCCCCCCCCCCCGTAGCCATTGCACTTACCTCCTCCCCGACGGCTGTCCCTGCTCTGATTGATATAGCCTGGCTTAACCAGGCTTTATCAATCATGCGCAGAGCATTATCCACACCCATTAATTATAAAAATTAAAAAAATGTGCCTCCAGCTGTTGCAAAACTACAACTCCCAGCATACACAATCTGACAGTGCATGCTGGGAGTTGTAGTTTTGCAACAGCTGGGGGCTCACTTAGTTTCTGTTAGAGTACTTTTCCTCTGGACAGGTTTGGTAATTTTCCCCCCTTGTTTTGCGAAGGGTAGAGTGGTTTGGTACGTGTCCTATTGGTATGCGTACTAATGTGCCCGGAATTCGGAGTTAGCGCAATAATTTTAGTAAAAGTCGCATATGATAAATAAGGGTGCAGTGCATGTCTAAAACAGAAAACGGTGTACTGATACACCAAATGCTCGGAAATTTCTATTGCAAAAGTCGCATATAAGTCGCTATTTTTCCTTATCTGCGACATTCAAGCGACAAGGATAGACGGAAAAAACGTCTATATTGAATGATAAATGTCCCTCAATATGTCCAAACTATGGGGGAGATTTATCAAAACCTGTGCAGAGGAAAACTTGCCCAGTTTCCCATAGCAACCAATCAGCTTGCTTCTTTCATTTTCCACAGGCCTTCATAAAAATGAAAGAAGCAATCTGATTGGTTGCTATGGGCAACTGGGCAAGTTTTCCTCTGCACTGGTTTTGATAAATCTCCCCCTATATGTGTAAATTTTATGTTCATCTTTAGACACAATTGAATATTTTGAGTATCATTAACTTGCATGAGTCGGGAAATATTGTTTATTTTTTTATTTTTTCAAATATTTTTTATTGGGTTTTTAATAATAACAACACAAAGACAGACATATTGTGCTAGTATGAGTTTGTCACGCAGGACGCATAGGCAGTAGAGGACAATAAACAGTTGTAAGCAACTAAAGCAATTAGCATAATATATTTCAGAGGAGAACAGAATAATAGATCGTAGACGTCGAGCTTCAAACAGACATATTATGAACGGCTAAACTTAGCAAGAGACAAAGATATAACTTAACATCGGAAAATATTGTTAACACATTTTTTTTACTTGTCTTACAATTAGTTCTCCACCATTATAAAGAAAGCTTTTTCTGCCATTAGGGTTGCCACCTTTCTTGCAAAAAACATACCGGCCATGCAAATTTGCATAATTAATTATATATATATATATTTGTGTGATATCACATGATTTGATAGAAGAGATAAAATATATATGCAGGGGATTGAAATGGCACGGAGGGAGGGGGGGGGGGGGGTATAAGGGAGAGTGAGATGGCACAAGGAGGATCAGAGGGGGGGGGGGGATTTCAGTTCCCCTCTCTAACCCCCCCCCCCCAATGTTCCATTTCAATTCCCCCCTCCCTCTTATCCCCCTGTGCGATCTCAATTTCCCTCCTCTTATCCCCCTGTTCTAATTTAATTGACCCACCTTCTGACAATCCCTGTGCCATTTTAATTGATTTCACCCCCCCTGTGCCATTTTAATTGATCTCTTTCCTACCCTGACCCGCCCTTCTGAATGCATTTTAATTGACCCCCCCCCCATTTCCCTGCTTGCTGTCTAGCCCTGCCTGTACCTCACCACACCTGTATGTCTCCATGCTCAGGTGTATACAGCTTCTCTTGGCGCCAACGGGTTTTCTGTGCTGGCGGCATTTATAGTGACGTTCTACTGCATGGCTCCTCGGCACAAGAGGACATCATTTGTCACTGCTGCAGGTCACTGATTTATAGATGCAGTTGAGAAAGCCTTTATCCGTAATGCGTACTGCGTTTATTCTTATGTTTGTTCTGCATAAATAAAAGAAGAAGAAAGAGAAATTGAGTGCCGGGATTCCTATTTTTTTCACTGATTTATAGTGGCCTTGGCGCTGCCTCTTCAGCACCTTGGCAGGGGCCACTTAAAACAGAGCTAATTTGATTCTGCCCCGGCGCTCCTAACTTAAAAATATTTTTCATAGAAAATTACCGGCAGCAAGATGGAAATACCGGCTTCATCGGTAAAATACCGGCTGGGTGGCAACCCTAGATTCCACTCTTTGAAGGTAACTTCCAACCCATTAAAGCATTACTACTTCATTACAAAACTTTCTGTATTTAGTGGGTTATCCTGTTTTGCCAAATTTTTTTGTCTGTATTTACATGTCTGTTTGGCTGCGTATACTTTCTGCCATCTTCTCTGGGCCTGTGGGCATTCTCTTCACCCACATTTGCTACCTAGCCAACGTCAGGAACAAAGAATAGCTATCTACCTGTACATCAATACTTTATCTTCTCATGTTTGTGGGGAGATTGGGTGCAGTGTCTGCACATAGATCATCTGTGTTACCTCCTTGAGCCATGTACTGTCTCCACAGGCAGATGGTAATATAAGGAAGAGTAAGTGATAGGATAGTAAGAGGCTGGGAACTCAGAATGGAGAGATTATAACCCATCCTTACTTCCTGAAATCCGTCACATAAGACCTTAGCCCTGAGGCAGGTAGGGGGAAACCTATAACAAGTATTTTCTGCAAGAATTAAAAATAATTTTAACCAAAGTATATTGCAAAGATGCCTTTAATCACATTAGTGTTTAAAAAATGTTAAGTTTATTGAAGTGACTTGAAACATGACTAGAGATTTAAGCCAAACCAGTATCTCCTCCAAATAGAAAGACGGCCGTCTGTACTCAACAGTTTTTTTTTTTATTAACTTTTGTGGCACAAGAGCATAGCATATTGCAAAAATGAGGACTCTTAATGATACACTACACATTAAAATATTCTTACAGAGCTCCACATGTGACTTAACAAACAAACAGACCAGAAAAACTGGATGGAGAAGTAGGAAAAAGGGGAAGACCACGTGGAATCAGAGGTCAGAAGCTTTAGTGACAAACAGAAACATCAAAAGAAAATTTGGAAGGAGAGGGGTATCAGAGGCTCATTCATTTTCCTAGGGCATTTAACATGACCTCTGCACTGCTGGAAGAGGCACAAGGGTGTTTCATTAGCAAATAGGTACCTCAACAAGTACCTGTGTATAGTCCTCAGTGGCAGGCCCCTTTAAAGAGCCATCCAAGCCGAGACTTCGTGCTTTTAGATTAACCTGCTATGGTAGCCACAGGGGTGTTAGGAAATACCTTATCACAATGTGACGCCAGGGTACTGTTAGCCTATACATGGTCCTAGTTTGGAGATAGCTTCTCTTGGGCCAAACACGGGGAGTAAAGGAACATAACGACGTCAGGTTACGGATAACTGTCTTTACTGAGCAGGGTGCAGATGTGGGTACACAGACAGTAGGGTGCAGAATGAAGAGGATGCAGTATAACCCCTTGGGAGCATTGTTGCCTTGCTGGGACTTGTTGCACTTTCACCCAATAGATTGATACTGACTTGAGAAAGGATTAAAGATTGATCCACGTAGCTAGGGTTCTGCCAAGGTCCTGTAGCTTCTTCTACCAGGACATGAACATCCACCGTGCGGGCTATCCTTGCAGAATGACCGGATAAGATAGATTTGTTAAAGGTACAAAACATATATACAGTATATAAATATAAACATATATACAGTATATAAACTTATTTTAGTCTGCCACCATTTGTGCAAGTTCTCCCACATAAAAAGATGAGAGGCCTGTAATTTTCATCATAGGTATATACCTCAACTATGAGAAACATAATGAGAAAAAAAAAATTCCATAAAATCACATTGTCTAATTTTTTAAGAATTTATTTGCAAATTATGGTGGAAAATAAGTATTTGGTCAATAACAAAAGTTCATCTCAATACTACCTGTGGTGGCCCTGTACCCTAGCTGCCCTGTCCGGCAGACTCCATTCTGTGACCCCTGGGCCCCCCCTCACCTGTCTCCTATGTACATTCCCTTAAGTGCCTATGTTATCCAGTGTATTGTACATAAACTGTGTTATGCCTTTAAGTACTCTTGTCATGTGATCATGCGTGGAGCCCCAGATCGAGGAAGATTATCAGTGGTCTTGTATGTCTTCCATTTTCTAATAATTGCTCCCAGAGTTCATTTCTTCACACCAAGCTGCTTACCTATTGCAGATTCAGTCTTCCCAGCCTGGTGCAGGTCTACAATATTGTTTCTGGTGTTCTGTGACAGCTCTTTGGTCTTGACCATAGTGGAGTTTGGAGTGTGACTGTTTGAGGTTGTGGACAGGTGTCTTTTATACAAATAACTAGTTCAAACAGGTGCCATTAATACAGGTAACAAGAGGAGGACAGAAGAGACTCTTAAAGAAGAAGATACAGGTCTGTGAGAGCCAGAAAGCCTGCCAGAGGATGTCCGAAGCCACAGGACAGCCTTTGGTACTGGGACACCAAACTGCTATAAGCCACGTTCTTCTAAACATTTCAGCATCGGAAGCAGGGAGCCCTAGAATAGACTTCATTGGTTTGGATGAGCTTGTGGGTAATTTTTTTTTTCTACAAGTTGGACCTGAGTTTCTCAAGTTGGTGTTTCTTTATGAACTTGAGCACATCCTTTTAGTACTAAAAGTCCCAGTTTACCCAGCCTTCTCCAAGAGAACTGGTTGGCTGGGTGAGAGGCTTTTAGATGTTCCTACTTGTGGAGTCGGTATAAGCAAAAAGAGGTTTCCAAGTTATGCATCCTCCTTATGAAGGAAATTCTGGTTTGGCAAGAATTCCATTCATGTTTCAAGGCTGTTTAGCAGGTGTGACAACTTGCGCTCCGGCCACTCACTCTGGCCATGAGCGCAAGTTTCTGCACCTCCCACATGCCAGATCTTTGTTGCCCCAGTGCCTTAGAGAAAGCGATATACTGTGTTTCCTTGTTGTGTACAAGACCTTGTATTCCGTGATCTGACCATGTACCTTGAAGCCTGCCTACTGACTTTCTGCTATGTACCTGTTTATGCTCCTGTGCCTCCTGCCCTGACCTCCTTCTATCCGTCCTGTCTCTTCCCTCCTGTGCCTTGCATCACCTCAGCTGCCTGTGTGGTCGAGTTGTGCCAGGGGTAGCGACCTGGGTGCCGCCTGCTACAGCAAGCCCATCCTGCTTTGCGGTGGGCTCTGGTGAAAACCAGCGGAACCTTAGACTCCGCACCTTGGCACGGCCCATGTCATCTGCCACACAGGTCCAGCGGATCTACTACCTCCCGTGTTCCTGTCTACAGCGTGAGTAGTTTGTCTTGCATCTTCCCCATGCTACTTTTAAAGGGGTACTCCTTCAACCTTCCCCTACTTATCAGCTGCTATTTGCTCCAGAAGAAGTTGTACAGTTATTTTCTGTCTGACCACATTGCTCGCTGCTGCCACCTCTGTCCATATCAGGAACTGTCCAGAGCTGGAGAGATTTGCTATAGGAATTTGCTCATGTTCTGGACAGTTCCTGACACTGACAGAGGTGTTAGCAGTGAGCCTTGTGGTCAGACAGAAAAGAACTTCACTACTTCCTCTGTAGTATACAACAGCTGACAAGTCCTGGAAGGATTAAGATTTCTAAATAGAAGTAATTTAAAAATGTGTTCAACTTTTTGGCACCATTTGATTTTAAAATATGTGTTTTCCACTGGAGTACCCCTTTAAGCATGTTTCTTATTTGCTAAGATACCCTTCCAAGATGACTAAGCAACCCCCTTGCTTGTTGAAAATAACTTACATGTAGTAAATATATGTCAATGTGCATCGTGTCAAAACCAGATCACAGTTCACTCCAAGTGAATGTCCACCCTTCATCAACATTATAAAGAGCTCTAAATCCCCTGCATAGACATAATTTAAAATGTTCTATTTTCTAAGTTAAATGGACACTGTCAGATTCAAAACGTTTTTTATATGTTGTACATCTTGGCAAAACATTAACCTTTGTTATATACTTCATAAGAACATTTTATTTCCCTTTTATAGATATCATGGCTTATAAAATCATGGCTTTGTCCAAGCTGAAGCAGAGGCAAGGACAAAGTCCAGTAAGTGAGGGTGGGCTAGCACTCCTCTGTGCTCTCTCCTGTCTGATAGGACTCCTCTGTGCTCTCTCCTGTCTGATAGGACTCCTCTGTGCTCTCTCCTGCCTGCTAGCACTCCTCTGTGCTCCCTCATGTCTGATAGTACTCCTCTGTGCTCTCTCCTGTCTGATAGTACTCCTCTGTGCTCTCTCCTGTCTGATAGTACTCCTCTGTGCTCTCTCCTGTCTGATAGGACTCCTCTGTGCTCTCTCATGTCTGATAGCACTCCTCTGTGCTCTCTCCTGTCTGATAGCACTCCTCTATGCTCTCTCCTGTCTGATACCACTCCTCTGTGCTCTCTCCTGTCTGATAGTACTCCTCTGTGCTCTCTCCTGTCTGATAGTACTCCTCTGTGCTCTCTCCTGTCTGATAGGACTCCTCTGTGCTCTCTCCTGTCTGGTACCACTCCTCTGTGCTCTCTCCTGTCTGATAGGGCTCCTCTGTGCTCTCTCCTGTCTGATAGGGCTCCTCTGTGCTCTCTCCTGTCTGATACCACTCCTCTGTGCTCTCTTCTGTCTGATACCACGCCTTTGTGCTCTCTCATGTCTGATAGGGCTCCTCTCTGCTCTCTCCTGTCTGATAGTACTACTCTCTGGTCTCTCCTGTCTGATAGCACTCCTCTATGCTCTCTCCTGTCTGATACCACTCCTCTGTGCTCTCTCCTGTCTAATAGTACTCCTCTGTGCTCTCTCCTGTCTGATAGTACTCATCTGTGCTCTCTCCTGTCTGATAGGACTCCTCTGTGCTCTCTCCTGTCTGATAGAATTCCTCTGTGCTCTCTCCTGTCTGATACCACTCCTCTGTGCTCTCTCCTAACTTATAGCACTCCTCTGTGCTCTCTCCTGTCTTATAGCACTCCTCTGTGCTCTCTCCTGTTGGATACCACGCCTCTGTGCTCTCTCCTGTCTGATAGGGCTCCTCTGTGCTCTCTCCTGTCTGATAGTACTACTCTCTGCTCTCTCCTGTCTGATAGCTCTTCTCTGTGCTCTCTCCTGTCTGATAGCACTCCTCTGTGCTCTCTCCTGTCTGATACCACTCCTCTGTGCTCTCTCCTGTCTGATAGGACTCCTCTGTGCTCTCTCCTGTCTGATAGGACTCCTCTGTGCTCTCTCCTGTCTGATAGGACTCCTCTGTGCTCTCTCATGCCTGATAGCACTCCTCTGTGCTCTCTCCTGTCTGATACCACTCCTCTGTGCTCTCTTCTGTCTGATACCACACCTCTGTGCTCTCTTCTGTTTGATAGTACTCCTATGTGCTCTCTCCTGTCTGATAGTACTCCCCTGTGCTCTCTCCTGTCTGACAGCACTCCTCTGGGCTCTCTCCTGTCTGATAGGACTCCTCTGTGCTCTCTCCTGTCTGATAGTACTCCTCTGTGCTCTCTCCTGTCTGATAGGACTTCTCTGTGCTCTCTCATGTCTGATAGCACTCCTCTGTGCTCTCTCCTGTCTGATAGCACTCCTCTGTGCTCATTCCTGTCTGATAGCACTCCTCTGTGCTCTCTCCTGTCTGATAGCCCTCCTCTGTTCTCTCTCCTGTCTGATAGCACTCCTCTGTGCTCTCTCCTGTCTGATAGCACTCCTCTGTGCTCTCTCCTGTCTGATAGCACTCCTCTGTGCTCTCTCCTGTCTGATAGCACTCCTCTGTGCTCTCTCCTGTCTGATAGGGCTCCTCTGTGCTCTCTCCTGTCTGATAGGGCTCCTCTGTGCTCTCTCCTGTCTGATAGGGCTCCTCTGTGCTCTCTCCTGCCTGACAGTACTACTCTGTGCTCTCTCCTGTCTGATAGCACTCCTCTGTGCTCTCTCCTGTCTGATACCACTCCTCTGTGCTCTCTCCTGTCTGATAGGATTCCTATGTGCTCTCTCCTGTCTGATAGTACTCCTCTGTGCTCTCTCCTGTCTGAAAAGACTCCTCTGTGCTCTCTCCTGTCTGATAGGACTCCTTTGTGCTCTCTCATGTCTCATAGCACTCCTCTGCGCTCTCTCCTACAGTCAATAATTTTTTTTCATATGATCCTGCCAATCCACCCTGCTATGTTATGACAGAAAAAATTGGGAAAAATTGTTTCTCTTCTGCATAACCGCCACGGTTGTTCATCTTGAAGAGTCTTGAAGTCCAGATAAAGATCGTTCCATTTCTTCATTTTCAATGGAAAGAGACTGCTTGGATAGGAGGAAGTTATGGAGGACAATGCTGCTTTAACCGAGTCATCAAGCATGGCTGGGGCCAATTGGATGGGCAGAGTGAAGATCTGCCATCTTTATGTTAAAATGACAAAAACACAAATCTTTTGGCCCATGCCAGTCGGTAATTGTAGATCCTTTTGCAGTAGTTCAGACCTCAGTTGGAGTACAGCTTTACCAAGTTGCCACGCATCTGGAAGGCCTCATCATCAACAAAACAAAAGGCATCAAAAGTCCACCAGTCTCAGGAACAGGCCTTGCTGTAGGAAGTCCAAAGTCACAAAAATAAATCCTCCTTAACCCCTTAAGGACCATGGACGTGTACGTCTAAGCATCCTGGTAGTTAAGGACCAAGGACGTACGTCTGTGGGAATTTTGGTCTCTGCCGCGCACCGGGCGGGGACCGGACCTGGGTGACTGCTGATATTGATCAGCAGTCACCCCGCGCAAATGCCCAGCGGGATCATCAGACCCCCCCCCACATCGGCTGCTCTTGGTGGTCTAGACACGACCATCAATAGCAGATCGGGGTCGGGGGGGGGGGGGGGGTTATTTTTCGCTTTCCCCGTTCTGCTCACCCACAAGGCGGGGCAGAACGGGGAAACGACAGAGGACCGGCGCAGGAGTCCACTTACCCTGCGGGCGGCGATCGGTGTCGGAGATGGGCGGGTGGCGATGACTTGCAGCAGGCTCCCTGGATCTGACGGAAGCCGGTAAGTTGCCTAGCAACATCTGGAGGGCTGCAGTCCGAGACCACTATACAGTGGTCTCTATACTGTAGCACTTCAGATGTTGCAAAACTACAACTTCCAGCATGCCCAGACAGCTGTTTGGGCATGCTGGGATTTGTAGTTTTCCAACAGCTGGAGGGCTACAGTTTGAGACAACTATATGGTAGTCTATGAACTATAGCCCTCCAGATCTTGCAAAACTCCAACTCCTAGCATGCCCACACAACTGTTTGCTGTCTGGGCATGCTGGGATTTGTAGTTTTGCAGCATCTGGAGGGCCACAGTTTGCAGTGGTCTCTATACTGTAGCTCTCCAGATGTTTCAAAACTGCAAATCCCAGCATGCTGGGAGTTGTAGTTGCGATCCCTCCAGCTGTTGCATAACTACATCTCCCAGCATGCCCTTCGGTGATCAGTACATGCTGGAAGTAATAGTTTTGCAACAGCTGGAGGCACACTGGTTGGAAAATATTGAGTTAGATAACAGAACCTAACTGAAGGTTTTCAAACCAGTGTGCCTCCAGCTGTTGCAAAAGTACAACTCCCAGTCTGCATGGTCTGTCAGTACATGCTGGTAGTTGTAGTTTTGAAACAGCTGGAGGTTTGCCCCCCCCCCATGTGAATGTACAGGGTACATTCACACGGGCAGGCTTACAGTAAGTTTTCTGCTTCAAGTATGAGCTGCGGCAAATTTTTCGCCACGGCGCAAACTCCTAGCAGGGAACTCACTGTAAACCTCCGCCAGTGCGAATTTACCCTAAAAACACTACACTACACTAACACATAATAAAGGGTAAAACACTACATATACACCCCCTTACACTGTCCCCCCCCCCCCCCAATAAAAATTAAAAACGTATTGTACGGCAGTGTTTCCAAAACGGAGCCTCCAGCTGTTGCAAAACAACAACTCCCAGCATTTCTGGACAGCCACTGACTGTCCAGGCATGCTGGGAGTTTAGCAACAGCTGGAGGCACCCTGTTTGGGAATCACTGGCGTAGAATACCCCTATGTCCACTCCTATGCAATCCCCAATTTAGTCTTCAAATGCGCATGGTGCTCTCTCACTTCGGAGCCCTGTCGTATTTCAAGGAAACAGTTTAGGGCCACATATGGGGTATCTCCGAACTCGGGAGAAATTACACTACAAATTTTGGGGGTCTTTTTCTCCTTTTACCCCTTATGAAAGGAAAAGTTGGGGTCTACACCAGCCTGTAAGTGTAAAAACAATATTTTTTTACACTAACATGCTGGTGTTGCCCTTTACTTTTTATTTTCACAAGAGGTAAAAAGAAAAAAAAGACCCCCAAAATTTGTAACACAATTTCTCCTGAGTACGGAAATACCCCATATGTGGGCGTAAAATGCTCTGTGGATGCATAACAAGGCTCAGGAGTGAGAGTGCACTATGTACATTTTAGGCCTAAATTGGTGATTTGCACAGGGGTGGCAAATTTTACAGCGGTTCTGACATTAACGCAAAAAAATAAATACCGACATGTGACCCCATTTTGAAAACTACACCCCTCACGGAATGTAACAAGGGGTATAGTGAGCCTTAACACCCCACAGGTGTTCGACAAATTTTCGTTAAAGTTGGATGGGAAAATGAAAAAAAAATTTTTTTCACTAAAATGCTGGTGTTATCCTAAATTATTCATTTTCACAAGGGAAAATAGGAAAAAAAGCCCCCCAAAATTTGTAACCCCATTTCTTCTGAGTAAGACCATACCCCATATGTGGATGTAAAGTGCTCGGCGGGCGAACTACAATGCTCAGAAGAGAAGGAGTGCCATTGGGATTTTGAAGAGAAAATGTGTCCAGAATTGAAGGCCAAGTGTGTTTACAAAGCCCACATAGTGCCAGAACCAGGGCCGTTTAAAGGAATTTAGGTGCCCCAAGCAAAGTGGACATGGAGGCCCCCCCCCCCCCCTGAGATTCACGCATGTCAAGCTCTAGGGCCGGCGTCAGGATGTAGTAACGCCGGCCCTTGAATGCTGGGAGCACGACGTGAGCGAACGTCGATACGAGGCCCCCACATTAGGTGCAGCACAGTTCCCCCCCATGTTAGGTGCGGCACAGTTCCCCCCACATTAGGTGCGGCACAGTTCCCCCCACGTTAGGTGCGGCACAGTTCCCCCCACGTTAGGCTAGCAGTGTTCCCCCACATTAGGTGCAGTATAGTTCCCCCACATTAGGTGCAGTATAGTTCCCCACATTAGGTGCAGTATAGTTCCCCCACATTAGGCTGTAGTTCCCCCACATTAGGTGCAGTATAGTTCTCCCCACATTAGGTGCAGTATAGTTCTCCCCACATTAGGTGCAGTATAGTTCTCCCTACATTAGGTGCAGTACAGTTCTCCCCACATTAGGTGCAGTATAGTCCCCCACATTAGGTGCAGTATAGTTCTCCCCACATTAGGTGCAGTACAGTTCCCCCACATTAGGTGCAGTATAGTTCTCCCCACATTAGATGCAGTATAGTTCTCCCCACATTAGGTGCAGTATAGTTCCCCACATTAGGTGCAGTATAGTTCTCAACAAATGTATAGTCCCCCACATTAGGTGCAGTATAGTTCTCCACATTAGGTGCAGTATAGTTCTCCACATTAGTATAGTCCCCCACATTAGGTGCAGTATAGTTCTCCACATTAGGTTGGCAGTATAGTTCTCCACATTAGGTGCAGTATAGTTTACCCCACATTAGGTGCAGTACAGTTCTCCACATTAGGTTGCCAGTATAGTTTTCCCCACATTAGGTGCAGTATAGTGTATGGCTGGAGGCTGTATGCCTGTTTACTGCCCTACTTCAGTGTTCTGACCACTGCTCCTTTTGTCCAGCCACCATAGCAGTAGGTCCCGGGACTGGAGGAGCGGTGGTCGGAGCACTGAAGCTGATGTGCCGCTGGTCACTTACCATGCTGGCCAACGCATGTCCTGTTTGCTGCTCCGCTCCTCCGCGTTGCTTTCCAGTGGGCGCACACACAAACGCCCCGTTTCCCCCCCCTCCCCCTGAATCTGCCACTGCATGCATTATATACACACACAACACACTGTACACATTACATACTGTACATGCATGCTTCATACACACACATACTGTAAACATTACATACTGCACATGCATGCTTCATACACACACATACTGTATACATTACATACTGCACATGCATGCTTCATACACACACAACACACTGTATACATTACATACTGTGCATGCATGCTTACATTACATACTGTACATGCATGCTTCATACACACACAACACACTGTAAACATTACATACTGTACATGCATCATACACACAGCACACATTACATACTGTACATGCATCATACACACACACTGTACACGCATCATACACACACATACTGTACACATTACATACTGTACATGCATGCTTCATACACACACACAGATACTGTACACATTACATACTATACATGCATCATACACACACACACTACACATTACATACTGTACATGCATCATACACACACACACACTGTACACATTACATACTGTACATGCATCATACACACACACACTGTACACATTACATACTATACATGCATCATACACACACACTCTACACATTACATACTGTACATGCATCATACACACACAGATACTGTACACATTACATACTATACATGCTTCATACACACACACACACTGTACACATTACATACTATACATGCTTCATATACACACACACTGTACACATTACAAACTGTACATGCATCATACACACACCAATAGAATAGATCAGTGTTTCCCAACCAGGATGCCTACAGAGGTTGCAAAACTACAACTACCAGCATGCCCAGACAGCCTTTGGCTGTCCGGGCATGCTGGGAGTTGTAGTTTTGCATCAACTGGAGGCACCCTGGTTGGGAAACACTGGTATAGATACATACATGCACTTTACATATAGTCATCCACAGTAGTAACACACACACACACACAGGCACAGTACATAGACATACACATATGTACACACACGCACGCTTGTACACACATATTTATATGCAGGGACACCTACTATAGTCAGGCCCCATGTTGTACAGCCTCTGAGGTCTCCTTTCCTCACAGCTCTGTGCTCCCCTCCTCCTGCTCAGACGGCTGAAGGCTGAGAGAAGAGTCCGGGCTGAGGGAAAATACCAAGTGCAGCGGGGGGTGTGGGGAGCCTGATTGTGGTGAGGTGAGAAGAACTCCAAAGCTGCAAATTAGTTTATTTAAAAAAAATGTCAGACAATCGGGGGCCCTCTTGTTTGACTTGGTGCCTGGGGCACAAACTCCAAGAGCAGGATTGTTAATCGCTACAGGATGGGCAATCACTGGCTGTGCTCGGGGGCCCCCAGCCAGCTCGGGGCCCCAAGCAATTGCTTGGTTTGCCTGTCCTGTAGCGACGGGCCTGGCCAGAACAATGGACCCCCCAACATGTGACCCCATTTTGGAAACTACACCCCTCACATAATGTAATAAGGGGTACAGTGAGCATTTACCCCCACAGGTGTCTGACAGATTTTTGGAACAGTGGTCCGTGAAAATGAAAAATTTTATTTTTCATTTGCTCAGCCCACTGTTCAAAAGATCTGTCAAATGCCTGTGGGGTGTAAATGCTCACTGCACCCCTTAATAAATTCTGTGAGGGGTATAGTTTCAAAAATGGGGTCACATGTGTGGGAGGGGGGGGGGTCCACTGTTCTGGCACCACGGGGGGCTTTGTAAATGCACATGGCCCCTGAAAACCATTCCAAACAAATTCACTCTTCAAAAGCTCAATGGCGCTCCTCTTCTGAGCATTGTAGTTCGTCCGCTGGGCACTTGACGTCCACACATGGGGTATTTCCATACTCAAAAGGAATGGGGTTACAAATTTTGGGGGTAATTTTCTCCTATTACCCCTTGTAAAAATGTAAAATTAGGGGAAAAACCCGCATTTAGTGAAAACATTTTTTTTTTCATTTACACATCCAACTTTAACAAAAAGTTGTGAAATACCTTTGAGGTGTTAAGGCTCACTGTACCCCTTGTTACGTTCCTTGAGGGGTGTAGTTTCCAAAATAGTATGCCATTTGGGGGGTTTTCTGCTGTTCTGGCACCATAGGGGCTTCCTAAATGTGACATGCCCCCCAAAAACCATTTTTAGAAAAACTCACTCTCCAAAATCCCAGTGTCGCTCCTTCCCTTCTGAGCCCTCTACTGCGCCCGCCGAACACTTGACATACACATATGAGGTATTTCCTTACTCGAGAGAAATTGGGTTACAAATTTTGAGAGGATTTTTCTCCTTTTACCCCTTGTAAAAATTCAAAAACTGGGTCTACAAGAACATGCAAGTGTAAAAAATGAAGATTTTGAATTTTCTCCTTCACTTTGCTGCTATTCCTGTGAAACACCTAAAGGGTTAACACACTTACTGAATGTCATTTTGAATACTTTGAGGGGTGCAATTTTTATAAAGGGGTCATTTGTGGGGTATTTCTAATAAGAAAGCCCTTCAAATCCACTTCAAACCTGAACTGGTCCATGAAAAATTCAGAATTTGAAAATTTTGTGAAAAATTGGAAAATTGCTGCTGAACTTTTAAGCCGTCTGATGTCTTCCAAAAGTAAAAACATGTCAACTTTATGATGGAAACATAAAGTAGACATATTGTATTTGTGAATCAATATATAATTTATTTGGAATGTCTATTTTCCTTACAAGCAGAGAGCTTCAAGGTTAGAAAAATGCTAAATTTTCAATGTTTTCATCAAATTTTGGAGTTTTTTACCAAGAAATGATGCAAGTATCGACAACATTTTACCACTAAAATAAAGTAGAATATGTCACGAAAAAACAATCTTGGAATCAGAATGAAAGGTAAAAGCATCCCAGAGTTATTAATGCTTAAAGTGAAAGTGGTCAGATGTGCAAAAAACGCTCTGGTCCTACAGTGAAAAATGGCCTGGTCCTTAAGGGTTAAAGAGTAGCTGTCGTGATCTTGTTAAATTTTATAATCCTCCCAGTTCACTGTCCCAATCATTATAAACCACCCCCTGCCTTTATTTTTGTTATTTTATAGTTTTCTACCTTGATATTGCTCTGTAATTTATGCTCAGACTGGGAAGGGGCGTTACCCAGCAGGCATGACATCATCTGAAGTCATTCAGGGGAGAACTTCCTCCCTCACTCTGCTACACACAGCCCAGAGCAGTTCAGTGTGAGATGAGCTATGATTGGCTATGGCTGCACACACTCCCCCTCAGCACTCCAGACTGCATTTCCTGATTTTGGACTTCTGCCAGGCCAGCAGGAGATCAAAGTCTGTCCATGAGATGGGGGGGAAATGTGATCTGGACAAGTAGTAAGACACCTAGTGGCAACTTTTTTAAACACAAATAAAACATAGAAAACTTCATTGTTAAAAATCAAATTACACTAGAAATATTTTTTTATTTACCATAACGAGTGTAATAGCAAAAATTGGTTTTAATGATAGTACCCATTTAAAGACTCCTTTGTCTGTCCATATGACCCATAGTCCACAGCAACAAACTTGTACTGGGCATCAGCATTGGCAATAAGGATGGTGGGAAAGTGCTTCTTGTAATTTAGAACTTTTGAAGGCTTTGGTAACTGGATTTTCTTCCCATTCACTGCACCAACATAGGAAACTGTGTCACATCCCAAAACTGGTTTGTGCTGTCAATCCACTGCTGCGGAGAAGGATGTGCCATATACTCCTTACAGAGACAATGTCACAGTGCCTTACAGGTGTCCCGCACAATGCCTGAGATCATAGACTTACCAAGGGAGAACTGGAAATGCTTTGATGAAAAGCTTTCTCCAGTTAACAGGAACCTGAAATAATAAAATAAGAATAAAGAATTTGACACATAATGTGATGATACATGGACAAATGCTAAAATACATAAAATAAAAAATACATATCTTAACTCCTTAACGACACAGGACGTATATTTACGTCCTCCGCCGGCTCCCGCAATATGCCGCGGGGTCACGCGGTGTCCCCGCGTCATATCGGGTCGGTCGCGGTGGCTATCAACGGCCGGGACCCACGGCTAATACAGGACATCACCGATCGTGGTGATGCCCTCTATTAACCCTTCAGACGCGGCGATCAAAGCTGACCGCTACGTCTGAAGTGAAAATGAAAGTATCCCGGCTGCTCAGTCGGGCTGTTCGGGACCGCCGCGGTGAAATCGCGGCGTCCCGAACAGCTTACAGGACATCGGGAGGGCCCTTAACTGCCTCCTCGGTGTCCGATCGATGAATGACTGCTCCGTGCCTGAGATCCAGGCAGGAGCAGTCAAGCGCCAATAACACTGATCACAGGCGTGTTAATACACGCCAGGGATCAGTATGAGAGATCAGTGTGTGCAGTGTTATAGGTCCCTATGGGACCTATAACACTGCAAAAAAAAAAAAAAGTTAAAAAAAGTGCTAATATAGGTCATTTAACCCCTTCCTTAATAAAAGTTTGAATCACCCCCCTTTTCCCATAAAACAGTGTAAATAAAAAAAAAAAACATATGTGGTATTGCTGCGTGAGTAAATGTCACTTTTTATACCATTAAAAAAATTTATAAAAAGTGATCAAAAAGTCCGATCAAAACAAAAATCCTACCGATAAAAACTTCAGATCATGGCACAAAAAATGAGCCCTCATACCGCCCTGTCCGTGGAAAAATAAAAAAGTTATAGGGGTCAGAAGATGACATTTTTAAACGTATAAATTTTACTGCATGTAGTTATGATTTTTTCCAGAAGTACGACAAAATCAAACTTATATAAGTAGGGTATCATTTTAACCGTATGGACCTACAGAATAATAATAAGGTGTCATTTTTACCGAAATATGCACTGCATAGAAACAGAAGCCCCCAAAAGTTACAAAATAGCGTTTTTTCTTCGATTTTTTTTCCGTTTCGCCGTGAATTTTTGGGTAAAATGACTGATGTCACTGCAAAGTAGAATTGGTGGCGCAAAAAATAAGCCATCATATGGATTTTTAGGTGGGAAATTGAAAGGGTTATGATTTTTTAAAGGTAAGGAGGAAAAAACGAAAGTGCAAAAACTGAAAAACCCTGAGCCCTTAAGGGGTTAAGGTATCAATAAGGCATTATTTTGGTGATATGCTTCTCCAGAAGTGAGTGTCTGGTGTTACGTCCTTGTTGCTACTTGGTGAAGAAGATCATCAAAATTCACCTAGGACATTTGCAAGTAGTTGCTGAACTTCCCTGGATGGTGACAATGCTCTTCATATAAAGGGCTATACACCTCGTGTCATGCATGCTGATGTAATTGGGTGGACCCAATAGCGGGAGCTATGTTCCAGTCTCTCCTCTTCTAGAAACTCACCAACTAATTGAAACTTAATTTACTTAATTAACTTCTCAATACTTCAACACAGACTGAAGTTCCCTTCATGTAGCAGCCTTTAATATCTTCCTGTACATGGAAGAAGAGTTAAAGCCAGAGAAGGAGGTTAAAAAGGGGTTAAAATAATGGACATAAATAGATAGCAACGGATGCAAAACGGTTGCAAACTGATAATACCGTTTTATTGTATTAAATTGCAACTGTCATGAATTTTCACCCCTATAAACATATCCCAGGTTGGCAATCTGGTTACCAATTACATCTAAGGCATTGATTTTTTTTCTAGCAGCTTTTATCAGGCTTACAAATGCTTTTTATTACAGTCAGCAAGAGTCGGATAGGCGTGGCTATGCCCCGCGGCCCCACGCCCATCCCCTGTATGTCAGCACAAGATTACCAGAAACACCAGTGCTTGCACTGCATTGTGGGCAGCGAGTTTTCATAGCAAGCACTCGCTCCCAATGGTCCCACGGCATAAAGCTAGAGGCAGAGCATTGCACCGTACACTAGGGGTATCGGGAGCAAGCCTTTGCTTGACAGTACATTCCCCTGACAATGCCCATTCTCCTGTCTTCTTATAGTGCTGGCAAATGCTGTGGGTGGCGAGTTTTCATAGCAAGCGCTCGCTCAGATGCCCCTAGTGCTCCTAGCATTACGCTGTGCACCGGGACCATCGGGAGCGAGTGCTTGCTATGAAAACTTGCCACCCACAATGCAGTGCCAGCACTTTATGAAGAAAGGAGAACAGACACTGGTGTTTCTTATACACTTGCATGTTCGCCGCCCGCACATAAAGATAATAAGGGGCCTATGTGCTGGGACCTGTGTGTCAATCGCGCAGTGGTCCTAGCGCTGACATTTAGGGGATAGGCGTGGCGGCCATGGGGCATAGCCACGCCTATCCGACTGTTGCTGACTGTATTAAAAAACATTGTTAAAGGGGTATTCCATGCCAAACCTTTTTTTTATATATATCATCTGGCTCCAGAAAGTTAAACAGATTTGTAAATTACTTCTATTAAAAAATCTTAATCCTTCCAATAGTTATTAGCTTCTGAAGTTTTCTGTCTAAATGCTCAATGATGATGTCACGTCCCGGGAGCTGTGCATGATGGGAGAATATCCCCATAGGAACTGCACAGCTCCCGGGACGTGAGTCATCAGAGAGCAGTTAGACAGAAAACAACAACTCAACTTCAGAAGCTAATAACTATTGGAAGGATTAAGATTTTTTTTAATAGAAGTAATTTACAAACCTGTTTAACTTTCCGGAGCTAATTGATATATACATATATATATATATAAAAAAAAGGTTTGGCCTGGAATACCCCTTTAAGCCCTAAAAATCTGCTAGAAAGCAGCAAAAGCTATACCTGAGTTGTAATTGGTAACCACATTGTCAATCTGGGATTAGTTTATGAGGGTGAAAATTCATGACAGTTGCGCTAATAGATCTATTGTAACAGTCTTTTAAAATAATTGACATTTTGCATCCATTGTTATCAGTCTTTTGATCCGTTTTGCATGATCAAACTGATACGGAACCGATCAAAACAGTAATATGAACCCAGTCGTAAGTAGTATGCAGTAAGCTCCTAATTTCCCCCTAGTGGCAGTTGCAATTGGTTATCCTTTCAGTATATGGCTATGCAGGGGATTCAGAGCTATTTATCAGTTGTAAAGTCTGACAATATACAGATATATCATGGACAACTTAGATTTTTTCCTTACATGGGCAGGGAGCACTGTGTAAAATTGGAAAAAAATACATGATTTCCTCCTGGGCATACAACAGCTGATAAGTAAAGGGGTATTCTGGTGGAAAACATTTTTTTTTAAATCAACTGGTGGCAGAAAGTTAAACAGATTTGTAAATTGCTTTTATTAAAAAAAAATCTTAATCCTTCCAGTACTTATTAGCTGCTGTATACTCCAGAGGAAGTTCTTTTCTTTTTGAATTTCTTTTCTGTCTGACCACAGTGCTCTCTGCTGACACCTCTGTCCATGTTTGGTATGGAGATTTGCTCCTGCTCTGGACAGTTTCTGCCACAGACCAAAAATGGAGTCACTTGAATACTATAAAAATATATACGATTTTATTAATATGCATTAAAAACAAAAATATGTCATGATAAAAAAAGGAGAGAACAGCATCAAAAGAAATACAGCGACATCACCTGTACATCTGCCAAAAAAACAAGATGGTGGTATGTGGGTAAACATATCACTAATACATGCTAAAGTGCATAAGGGGCAGCAAATGGCACAGTACACAACACAAGTAAACGTAGATACACATCAAAGTAGTATAAGGTGCCATATGAATAAAGTGCCAAATGACATTAGAAACATCAGACTGCATCAGTGCATAGTATGTGGTGAGTAATACTCAGTAGCAGCAAGAGAATGCACGGCAGGGACCGGGATGGCGTCACTCCACGCCACTGACATGGGCAGAGGCGTCAGCAGAGACCACTGAGATCAGACAAAAAAGAAAAGAACTTCCTCTGGAGCATACAGCAGCTGATAAGTACTGGAAGGATTTAGATTTTTTAATTGAAATAAATTACAAATATGTTAAATTTTCTGGTACCAGCTGATTTTTTTAAAAAATTGTTGTTCACCAGAGTAGAGTATTTTCAAATGGAGGCTATTCACAAATTTGTATAACCTTTTGGCAACAGTTGACTTGAAAAATAAAATAAAATCTGAAATATCCCTTTAATTTGGTCTGCTTTTCTTGAAAAATTTCAGGGGTGCCAATATTTACGACCAGGACTGTATACAGTGACCCCCTGACCTACGATGGCCCCGACATACGATAATTTCATGGCCTCTCAGAGGCCATCGCATGTTGAAGGCAGCATCAACATATGATGCTTTTGTATGTCAGGGCCATCGCATAAACGGCAATCCGGCAGCGCTGACTGCTTCAGCTGCCGCCGGATAGCCGTTTACGGTGCCCCGTGTGCTCCAGTGATGTCTCTTACCTGTCCTAGGGGCGCCGGAGCGTCCTCTTTGGGATCCCCTCAATCGTCGGCGCTCTTCATCGTCGTCATCACGTTTCCGCGCACGCCGTCCCTAAATGCAATAAAAGCGGCGTGCGTCGTGATGTGATGACGGCGACGTGAGAGCGACGATCCCGGGCAGCAGAGATGTTCCGGAGCGGCGGGGACATCACCGGGACACAGCGACAGCGATGGAGGGCGACATCCAGGGCAGCGTTGACGAGCGGTGACGGTCCGGAGCGGCTGGGACAGGCGAGTACAACTTCCTATTCTTTACATTGCACGGATCGCTCAACATACGATGGTTTCAACAAACGATGGTACAATATATATATTTATATATATATACATACACATTTTTTTCATTTTCTGTGTAGGGGTGAGACATGAGAAGGGATTTAGGTGGATTGGGGGAGAGGCTATGGGCGGATTCTTGCAGGAGGCCCTTGCTTTATTTGATCCGGGGGCCCTGAGTGTTGTCAGCCCACCCCGGGTGGTACCCCACTAGTAACTGTCACCCAACCAGAGTAAGTTCCATTGATACTCACCCTCTGCTTCCTGTCACTGAGCCAGTTGCTAATCCATTTACATTTAACCTCCCCCAGTCGCAGCATCCTCATTTTATGTACTAACCTTTTGTGTGGCACAATATCAAATGCCTTAGAAAAGTCCAGATATATAACATCCACAGCTTCACCCCGATCCACTCTATAACTGACCTCCTCAAAGAAGCTGATCAGATTAGTCTGACAGGACCAATCCCGAATAAACCCATGTTGGTGCTCTGTTAAAAGGTTATTTTCATTAAGATATTCCAGAATAGCATCTCTCAGAAAACCCTCAAAAATCTTACCCACTACAGATGTTAAACTTACAGGTCTATAATTACCAGGATCCCTTTTTGAGTATTGGTAACACATTAGCTAAGCACCAGACCTGTGGACAATCCCTGTCATTATAGCATCATTAAATATAAGAAATAAGGGTTTGTCTAGCAGAATATTTAATTCTCACGAAACCCTGGGATGGACGCCATCTGGGTCCGGTGATTTGTGTGTTTTTATGTTACTACGGCGGCACCTCACCTTTTCTTGGTTTAAACAGGTGAGATTTGCCAGAAATTTACTTTGTTCCCTCCCCTGTTATCTGACATTGGATATTCCTTTGTAAATACTGTACAGTAGAGAAGAAGTAATTTAGTACATTGGCCTTTTCCTCATCCTCCTCCACCATTACCGCCATATTATTTCTAAAGGGGCCAACATTTTCAGCTTTAAATTTCTTATTATTTATGTAAGTGAAAAATATTTTGGGGGTCTTTTTTACTTTCTTACTCTTTCTTCCCTCTGCTGCAATTTTTGCTAGTTTTAATTCTTTCTTTTACAGATTTTATTTGTCTCCTTATAATTCTTTAATGTTTCCCCACTAACTTCTTCTTTTAGTAGTCTAAATGCTTTCCTCTTATCGTTTCCTCAATTGTTTTGGTTAGCCAAATTGGTTTTCTCCTATTTCTAGCCCTTTTATTCCTTTAGGATATATGTTGTTCACAATATCTATTTAGGATTATTATTAAGGGCACAGTCTCACTCTATGTCACTGAGGTCCTCTCTTAGTCGTTGAAAAATGGCCTTCCTGATGTTCAATGTTTTTGTAGCCAGTTTTTGTCGGGTTATTTTGGTGCAGAGTGTCCGCGACAGTGTACCCCAGGAAAATCCATCATTAAACTGTGAAAAGCCGAAAAGGGGTCATGGTCTTTCACAAATGGGGCGTGGTTTCACAACCCTACCTATTTACTATTGAATTCACAGAAATTCCTGTGGATAAATGGCTTTACGACTTGTAAATCTGTGAACCCCCATAGTTAAATAGAGAGGAATCCTACAAGTCTGAAACAACATTTACCACTATTAAAAACCTGACACTCTCAGTAAATGAGGGCCATTATGTTGTGGTCATTATTACCAAGATGACCCCCTACCTCTACCTCAGATACTTTGTCTGGCCTATTGGTTAGTATAAGGTCCAGTGGGTCCTGCACTAGTTGGGAAAGGTAATTGTCCTTTATTATTGCCAAAAATCTTTTCCCTTGCTGGACCTATAGGTGTCAACTTCCCAGTTGATGTCAGGGTAGTCAAAATCCCCCATAATAATGGCTGCCCCCTTCTTTGCTTCCCCGTCTATTTGTCCTATAAGTGGCTTTTCTGCTGTTTCTGTTATACTTGGTGTTTTATAACAAACCCCTATTAATAATTTCTTGTTCTTACCGCCACCCTTTATTTCCACCCACAGAGACTCCACATGATCATTTTCCTCACCAATGTCCTCACTCAGAATGGGCCTAAGAAAGGATTTTAAATATAAGCAAACCCCTCCCCCTTTCTTACATGCACGGTCATTCCTGAACAGAATGTATCCCTGAACATTAACCGCCCAGTCATAGCTTGCATCCAACCATGTCTCACTTATCCCCACTATGTCACGGTCTTCCTCCAACATTAATAGTTCCAGTTCCACCATTTTATTAGTGGCTTCTGGCATTAGTATACATGCACTTCATGTTATCCCAGAGCCATAGCTGCCATGAGGCGACTGAGACACAGCTGCAGCCTCTGTATAGGAGGCGCAGATATGCTCCCTATTTTTGCGGTGGATTGGGGGGGGGGGGGGAGGGGATCGCGGGCTGCCCCGGGTGACACCTGTCACCCCACGCTCCCCCAGATACAGTACAGTGAATGGCAGAGCGGGCTTTGAGTTCCCTGCTCCGCCATTCATTGTCCCATAGGTTCTTCAGCGCTGCAGCCTATGAGCCTCTGCTACGCAACCCCCGGCAGGCCGGCGCAATGATGTGATGTCATCGCGCCAGCTGAGGAATCCCGGTGCTGTGGCTCATGGGCTGCAGTGCTGAAAGAGAGAGCTCCGTCCATTGTAGGAACCTGGACTAGGTGTGTTTTGTTGTTGTTTTTTTTTTACTATTTGGCCATTATATAACTATATATATATATATATATATATATATATATATATATACACACATACATAAACAGGAGAATACAGCAGAACACTGTTGCACAAGGATACAGATAAAACATGAAATACTATATTGCTACAATGCAAAAATGAAATTTGGTGGCAAAATAGTTTGGACCATCCCACCACGATAAGGTGACCTCATTGCAACGGACCCTACACTGTGCATATGCCTCTGTGTAATCAGTTTAATAGGCTTGCAAGGTCTGAGACGTCCAGCACCTTATACAACACCCAATAGAGGTGGGTGGGGTGCAAGAGCCAACATGGAGGCAGCCACTCCCCCATATGTATAACACAAACAAGGATGAGTTGCCCAGCATATACTGATACCGAAACTATTGCATGGACCTGGCATATTCTCCTGTTTATGTATATTTAGCCTAGCAGCGTGCACCTGTATGCCAGGTCCATGCAGTAGTTTCGGTATCAGTATGTGCTGGCCAACTCATCCTTGTGTGTGTGTGTATGTGTGTGTGTATGTGTATATATATATATATATTTATATTAATATATATATATATATATATATATATATATATATATTTTTTTTTTTTTAAATATGCCCCTGTGCCTCCTCATATTTAAATAAGCCCTTTTGTGCTCCCTTATGTATAAATTAGGGATGTCCTGATACCGATACTAGTATCTGGGCTGATACTCGGCATTTGCATGGTATCGGGGACTCGTTTAACGTCCCCGATACCATGTCCGATACCTGCTGCTGTCCGGCCCCGCTCCGCTGTTCCGTTCTCCCAATCGCATCATGGCGTTTCATGGAGGAGCATGTGACATACATGTCACTCCTCCTCCCTTGCGCCCAGCGTAACGCTACAGAGGAAGCAGAGTGATGTGTATGTCACATGCTCCTCCATAGGACGCCATGATGCGATTGGGAGAACGGGACAGCAGAGTGGCAACACCCGAGGACAGCCGCAGGTGAGCTGTCTACAAAAGGGGGGGGGGGGGGGCTGCTGTCTATAACGGGGGGGGGGGGGGCTTTTTTTGTACCATGATCTGTAGTTTTTAGCTTTACCATTTTTGCCTTTATGGTTTTTTGAGCATGTTTTATAAACTTTTTTTGTTATGTAAAGTGACCAAAATCGGGACTTTGGCATTTTTTATGTTTACACGATTGACTGTGTGGTTTATTTAATCAACCCATTAACGACACAGGACGTAAATGTACATACTGGTGCCCTGGTACTCAACGCACCAGGACGTACATTTACACCATGTACATGACCGCAAGCACCAGAGTGGTGCTTGTATCATGCGTGGCAGGTTCCGGCTGCTATCAGTAGCCAGGGACCCACCGGTAATGGCGGACATCAGTGATCGCGGGGATGTCCGCCATTATCAACACAGATCACGGCATGTGCTGCAGTGCGGTCAGAAAAATGGATGATTGGATCGCCCACATCGCTGCCACAGGGATCTGATCATCCATAATGGCGGCCAGAGGTCCCCTCACTTGCCTCCGTCCATTTCCTGGGGTCTTCTGCTCTGGTCTGAGATCAAACAGACCAGAGCAGAAGATCGCCGATAACACTGATCAGTGTTATGCCCTATACATAGCACTGAACAGTATTAGAAATCAAATGATTGCTATAAATAGTCTCCTATGGAGACTATTAACCCCTTAAGGACTCAGGGTTTTTCAGTTTTTGCACTTTCGTTTTTTCCTCCTTACCTTTTAAAAATCATAACCCTTTCAATTTTCCACCTAAAAATCCATATTATGGCTTATTGTTTGCGTCACCAATTCTACTTTGCAGTCACATTAGTCATTTTACCCAAAAATTCACGGCGAAACGGAAAAAAAATCATTGTGCGACAAAATCAAAGAAAAAACGCCATTTTGTTACTTTTGGGGGCTTCCGTTCCTACGCAGTGCATATTTCGGTAAAATGACAGCTTATTATTCTGTAGGTCCATACGGTTAAAATGATATCCTACTTATATAGGTTTGATTTTGTCATACTTCTGGAAAAAATCATAACTACATGCAGGAAAATTTATACGTTTAAAAATGTCATCTTCTGACCCCTATAACTTTTTTATTTTTCCACGTACAGGGTGGTATGAGGACTCATTTTTTGTGCCGTGATCTGAAGTTTTTATCAGTACAATTTTTGTTTCGATCGGACTTTTTGATCACTTTTTAATGGTATAAAAAGTGACCAAAAATAAGCTTTTTTTGACTTTGGAATTTTTTTGCGCGTACGCCATTGACCGTGCGATTTAATTAATGATATATTTTTTATAGTTCGGACAGTTACGCACGCGGCGATACCACAAATGTTTATTTTTTTTTATTTACACTGTTTTATTTTTTTATGGGAAAAGGGGGGTGATTCAAACTTTTATTAGGGAAGGGGTTAAATTACCTTTATTAACAGTGTTTTTTAAAACTTTTTTTATGCAGTGTTATAGGTCCCATGATCTCTCATGCTGATCACTAGCGTGTAGTAACACGCCTGTGATCAATGTTATCGACGCTTGACTGCTCCTGCCTGGATCTCAGGCACGGAGCAGTCATTCGTCGATCGGACACCGAGGAGGCAGGTAAGGGCCCTCCCGGTGTCCTGTAAGCTGTTCGGGACGCCGCGATTTCACCACAGCTGTCCCGAACAGCCCGACTGAGGAGCTGGGATACTTTCACTTCAGACGCGGCGGTCAGCTTTGATCGTCGCGTCTAAAGGGTTAATACAGGGCATCACCGCGATCGGTGATGTCCTGTATTAGCCGCCGGGACCGACCCAATATGACGCGGGGACACCGCGTGACCCCGCGGCATATCGCGGGAGCCGGCGGAGGACGTAAATATACGTCCTGCGTCGTTAAGGAGTTAAAGTGTAAAAAAAAAAAAAAAAAAAAAATTAATTTTTTTAAAAATGCCCTCAATAAAAATGTAAATCATCCCTTTTTCCCCATTTTAATAAACATATTTGTAATCGCTGTATGAGTAAATGTCCGAACTAGAGATGAGCGAACTTACAGTAAATTCGATTCGTCACGAACTTCTCGGCTCGGCAGTTGATGTATTTTCCTGCATAAATTAGTTCAGCTTTCAGGTGCTCTGGTGGGCTGGAAAAGGTGGATACAGTCCTAGGAGACTCTTTCCTAGGAATGTATCCACCTTTTCCAGCCCACCGGAGCACCTGAAAGCTGAACTAATTTACGCAGGATAAGTTATCAACTGCTGAGCCGAGAAGTTCGTGACGAATCGAATTTACTGTAAGTTCGCTCATCTCTAGTCCGAACTATAAAAATAATGTTATTGATCCCGTACAGTAAACTGCATAAGCGTAGAAAAAAGAAAAAAAAGAGAGTCCAAAATTGCTGCTTTTTTGTCACACAATATTCTAGAAAATAAAAAAAAATGTATTAAAAGTTTCATATATGCAAATGTGGTATCAATAATAGTACAGATCACAGCGCAAAAAATGAACTCTCAAACCGCACTAATTTTTTTTAAAGCGGTACAATAGAAAAGTATGTAATCATGGGTATCATATTGACCCACAGAATAAAGTTATTTTTACTGTAAAATGTACAGCGTGAAAATCTTTCAAAATATGCTAAATTGCTTTTTTTTTTTTACTCCCCACACAAATATTTTTTTTGGTTGTGCCATAAATTTTATGGTAAAATGAGTGATGTCATTACAAAAGACAACTGGTCATGCCAAAAATAAGCGGTCATACTGGTCTGTGGATGGAAATATAAAAGTTATGATTTTTAGAAAGTGAGGAGGAAAAAACTAAAATGCAAAAATAAAATTGTCTGCGTCCTTAAGGCCAAAATGGGCTCTTTCCTTAAGGGGTTAAAGTTATAATTTATTAGTTCGGACATTTACACATGCTGCGACACCACATGTTTATTTTTGTTTACATTAGGGGGGGGGGTGATCAAAACTTTTATTAGGAAATGGGCTTATTTACATTTAGGGGTGATCGGATAAACCGGAAGCAGGTAGGGACCCTCCGAACTGATCAGGACACTGGAATTTTGCTACGGTGGACCTGATCAGCTCAAGGGACTTTTAGATGAATGTTCATTCTACAGGTATATACAAAAATAAACCTGTACTCACCTCCAGCGCTCCCGCTGTGACCTTCTCCGGTCCCCTGGTGCAATCCTCTTCCTGAGCTGCAGTGTGATGCTTGGACCCAGAGTGACATCGGGCCCCAGTGTGTCATGCTGCTGCTTAGCTGGCCGAGGCGGGACATCTCTACGGTCAGTGGTTGGCTCAACAGCAGTATGACACACTGGGCCACGATGTCACTCTGAGCCCAAAACATGTCACAGCTCGGGAAGAAGATTGCACCTGAGAATCCGAACACGGCACAGCGGGAGCTGTAATGTAGTATGGGCATTATTTTAATCCCTCCCGGTTAGGCTCCTTTCACACTATACTGTTGCTCCGTTTTAAAGACCCGTTATGAAAACCCTTAAAAATGTCCGTTAAAAAATCCCATTCAAGTCTATGGGATTTTTTGATTATCCGTTATCACCCTTTATGAATAAGGAGCTTTTTTTTTAACACTCAGGGATGTGGAATTTCTATCGCCCGACGCCCGGGACTAGCAGTTTTGGGCGCCGGGCAGGTGAATTTGTCCGGCCCTTAGCCCGGCTTCGGGCAAGCAGGGCCGGACCTGACAAGTGCGGCGGATCTGCAGTCTGTATGGAGCGGGCTCCCGACTCCTGCCCGCTCCATACTCTGCAGCCTGTGTCCTCCGAAGCAGAGCAGGGGAGATGAGAAGCTGTGTACAGTATTTGTCATCTCTCCCCTGCTCTGCAGACGTGTGGGGGGAGATGAGGGGGCGTGGCTTGTTGCTCCCCATGCAGACCTGCGTCTTCTGCCTTCACTCCCCCCAGCTGTAGCTTCGGAGCGCTGAGGGGAGGAGGCACGTCTGCACGGGGAGATGCATGCGGCGCTCAGCAGTATGTATGGAGGGGGCTCGGGATTCCTGCCCGTTCCATACTCTGCAGCCCCCGGCTGTTCTCAGTAGCCGGGGGCCGCGGCTAATAGCCAGCATGCGGCGATCGCCGCGGCTGGCTATTAACCCTTTAGATCGCCGCTGTCAAAGCTGACAGCGGCGTCTAAAGGGAGATGTGAATGCTCCCTGGTGGGCTAGTGGGGTGGATCGCCCCCCCCGCAGCGCGATCGCAGGGGGACGATCCACTATGGAGGTAGCCGGAGGACTTACCTCTGCTTCCTCCTGTCCCGGCTCTGTCATTGATAGATCCTGGCTGGACAAGGCTCTATCAATGGATCACAGAGCACACAGATTAATAGAGTTCAATAGAATCTATTCATCTGTCTGAGGAATCTAATGATTCCTCATATAAGTGTAATAAATAAAGTGTAAAAAAAATAAATAAAACTAAATAAAAAAGTTTTAATAAAAGTTTGAAAGACACATTAACCTAGTGGTCTTCAAACTGTGCCCCTCCAGATGTTACAAAACTACAATTCCCAGCATGCCAGGACAGCCGTTGACTGTCAGGGCATGCTGGGAGTTGTAGTTTTGCAACATCTGGAGGGCCACAGTTTGAAGACCGCTGCATTAACCCCTTCCATGTTAAAAGTTCAAATCACCCCCTTTTCCTATATAAAAACATGCAAACATAATAAAAATAAACATATTTGGTATCGCTTCGTGCGTAATTGTACAACCTATTAAAATATAACATTATGTATCCCATACGATAAATGTAAAAAAATACCAAACCACAGATTTGCAATTTTTATAATATCCCAGAAAAAAAAGTTAAAAAGCGATTAAAAAGTCAGATCAATACCAAAATGGTACCGATACAAAAAACAGATTATGGCGCAAAAAATGAGCCCTCATACAGCCTGGTATGTGGGAAAAAAAAAAGCTACAGGGGTTAAAAAATGGCAATTAAATTTTTTTGAAGAAGTCCAGAATTAGTAAAACATGACGTAAACGATACAAATCTGGTATCGCTGTTATCAGGCACCTAAAGTATAAAACTAACATGTTACCTCAACCACAAGGTAAACGGCGTAGAAAAGAAAACCACCAAATCTGCAAAATTATCTTTTACTATTTCAATTTCACTTTCCTTAATATATATATATATATATATATATATTTTTGGTTCGGAGAATATGTTATTGAAAAATTAAAAGGTATCATTATAGTAGGTAGTTATGGTAGGGCGAGGAGGGAAAAAAACGAGAGCGTAAAAGCGAAAATTGGCCGGGACAAGTGGATCGTCATGAGGGACAAGTAGATTTTGCTCCATTTCAGTCCCGTGGACAAGTAGTTTTTTATAAAATTTCCACACCCCTGAAAACTTACCGTAAAATCTCTTTCTCGAAGGATCCATTGGGGGACACAGACCGTGGGTGTATGCTGCTGTCTCTAGGAGGTATGACACTATTGCAACAAAGAAGTTGGCTCCTCCCAGCAGGATATAGCCGCCTCCAGGCCCTGAGGTAATCAGTTTTAGTACCAGAGCAATAGGAGAGAACCGACAGGTCAAGGAAAAAACACGAACTGTCCGAGAACCAGAAGAAAAGATATAACTGAACACACCCTCGGACAGAGAACCAAAGAGAAACCCAAAAGGGCGGGAGCTGTGTCCCCCAATCGATCCTTCGAGAAAGAGATTTTACGGTAAGTGTTAAAAGAACCTCCTTTTCTCTATCGGCTCCGTGGGACGTACCAAAGCCGTCCCTTGGGTGGGCAGATAGTCAGGCAGACGGCTGCTCCACTGCCGCCTGCAGTAGTTTACGGCCCACACTAGCATCAGACGATGTGAAGGTATGAACCCGGTAGAACCTCGAGAAAGTGAGCAAAGACGACCAAGTAGCCGCCTTGCAATCTGCAAGGCCGGGGATTTGTTCTGGAGAGCCCAGGATGCCCCAACAGAAACAGGTAGAATGAGCCACAACCCTGAAGGGAGGAGTCTTCCCCCTACAGCGATAGGCTTCCGAAATGGCAGACCGGATCCACAGAGAAGTGGTGGCCTTGGAAGCAGGTTGTCCCTTACGACGACCTTCTGTAAGGACGAAAAGGAATCGCACTGACGAGACAAAGAAGAGATAGAGAGGTAATACCTAACAGCCCGAACCACATCCAGTTTGTGGAGTAAATGCTCCCTAGAATTCTTCTGTAGCCACGTCTGAAGTTCCTGGGTTCTTTAGATGGAAGGTGTCTCTTATGGCCGCAACGAGAGAGAGAAAGAGAGATAGAGAGAGATAGAGAGAGATAGAGATAGAGAGAGAGAGATAGAGAGAGAGATAGAGAGAGAGAGAGAGAGAGAGAGATAGAGAGAGATAGAGAGAGATAGAGATAGAGAGAGATAGAGAGAGAGAGACTGACCTGGTACGCGGGTCTGGAGAGCCAGAGCGGCGAACCTGGGAGCATTCTCTAGAGGAGCGACGCTTGCTATAGGTCGGAGCAATGGGGCGATGCCTGCGAGGGGAGCGCCCGTGCCTGCCAAAAGACTCGGGGGATGAGTCAGATGACACACCCCTATGATGCTGCGAGAGCATCAGAATAGGGGGAGAGCGGGACCCTCCGGAGGGCCGTGTAGGGAGGGCCTCTCCAAGGCAGTCACCACATAATGGGAGACCTGAGCCAAGTCGGATATAGACTGGGAGAGTAGCAGGGGGGTCTGGGGGAGCAGTGGAGCAGGCAGAACAAGTGGTTCAGCAGAACCAGACAGTTTAGAGTTACAGTATTAACAGAGTAAAGGAGTGGCTAACACTCCAGTTAACGGTTTAGAGCAGTGGTTCTCAACCTTTTCGGCGACCGTACCGCCAAGGCCTGAAAGTATGTCCGCAAGTACCCCCTCATGCGGAACTTGCGAGCGAGGGGTACCCACGGACAAAAGGTGTGTTCTTACCTTTATACTAATGCATCCCCCTCCATCTTAATCCCCTTGTGCCATTATTCCCCCTCCGTCTTAATCCCCCTGTCCCACTATTCCCACCTCCCTCTGATCCCCTTTTGCCATTATTCCCCCTCCATCTTAATCCCCTTGTGCCATTATTATCCAATATGGCAAAAGGGGATTAAGATGGAGGGGGAATAATGGCAAAGGGGGATTAAAATGGAGGGGGAATAATAGCACAAGGGGATTAAGATGGAGGGGGAATAATAGCACAAGGGGATTAAGATGGAGGTGGGGGGGGGAGGATAATCAACCCCCCCATCTTAATCTCTTGTGCCATTATTCCTCCCTCCCTCCGATCCTCTTGCGCCATTTTCCCACCTCCATCTTTATCCCCTTGTGCCATTATTCCCTCTTCCATTTTAATCCCCTTGCACCATTCCCCCTTCCTCTGATAATAATGGCACAAGGGGATTAAGATGGAGGGGGGGAAAAAATGACACAAGAGGATTAAGATGGAGGAGGAATAATAGCACAAGGGGATTAAGATGGGGGGGATAATCAACCCCACCTCCTCCATATGAATCCCCTTGTGTCATTATTCACCCCTCCCTCTGATCCCCTTTTGCCATTTCCCCCCCCTCCATCTTAATCCCCTTGTGCCATTATTATCAGATATGGCAAAAGGGGATCAGAGGAAGGGGGAATAATGGCACAAAGCAATTAAGATGGAAGGGGAGAGGGATAATGGCGGAGGGGGGTAATAAAGCACAAGGCATTACATTTTAATGCCTTGTGCTTTATTACTCCCCATCCCCCCTCCGCCATTATCCCTCTCCCCCTCCATCCTAATGCCTTGTGCTCCTTCCCATACAGTCCCCCCTCCGTCCCATACAGTCCCCCCTCTGTCCCATACAGTTCCCCCTCCGTCCCATACAGTTGTTTACCTGGCGTCCTGCGGTCCCATTGCCTGCTCCTTCACAAGATGTTCGGCAGGGCCGCACTGACGCGTGATGTCCCCCTGCGCTGTGCGGCAACTCCGTGCAACGTCAGGGGAGGCCACACATCTCCCCGGCAACCACGCAGCTCACTTACTTAGCAGTGGCCACAACTCGAGCCGCGCTACTGTACAGTGAGCTGCCGCGGCTATGCGCTGACCAATACTGGCCAATGCATGGCAGGTATTTGTCAGTGCTTTCGCGTACCCCCTGACAGCCCCTGGCGTACCCCTAGGGGTACACGTACCCCAGGTTGAGAACCCAGGGTTTAGAGGGAGGCCGTTCTGGGCCTCTGTCACCCAAGACTGTGTTCCATTGCACTGTGTTGCTGATACAGTCTGCTTATCTTACTGTTTCACATGCCTTGAGATCCCCATTGACCACAATGGGCCTATTTAATAAATTAAACCACAACACTGTAACACTCTGTCCCATCCCGGGACTCGAACCCGTGGTGGTCTGCAGGCTGTAACACTCTGTCCCAGATAGGAGAAATGCCGGCCAATAGCAAGTGAGGGACGTGTTGGGAGCAGGGGGCTCCGCTGATTGGCCCCTGCCACCAATCGCGCGCACAGCCCTGATTGGTGTACAGTTCGCACCCAGAGAAGCTTTGGCAGCCCTGGGTGGGCAGAGCTAAAGCGCACCGGCCGCCGAAGTACTAACAAGAAGTCTGTCATGGCGCCCGCTCCTTGCCCTGAGTGCACATGCGAATGCATGTGCGCTCACGGGGAACTGAGCGGACTAAACGCCGCCGGCAGAAGCCGCTGCCGAAAGTGAAAGTAAACCGGAGCTCAGAGCGCCCGCATAGAGAACGCCACGACTGTCAGCAGCTTCAATGTAAAAACACTCACACAGACGTTCAACACACACACATATTTATGAATAAAGTGTTGTGCCCCATCCAAACTACCACTGCTCCCCCCAGTAATAAAGGACCCCCTGTCCAGGCCAGCCCCATTGGACCCATGAGAAAAGTGGGCCAAAAACTGAGGGTCTCCAGCTGTTGCAAATCTGGTGACCCGGACCCATGAGGTACAACCCCAGGCGCTGACCGTTGGCGAGAGGGGGTGAACAGCGCATATACGCAATGTCTGTGCCCCCTTACTCATAATGGGGAAACAGTGAGACGCAGTTCCTGAGTCCCCACCTGAAAACATGAAAGAAAATCATAGGAAAACAATAAAAAACTAGGAAAACAATAAAACAGAAGACCTGGTCTAGAGAAATCCAGACCATGTCCACCTCCTTCAGACACTAAGCTTAAACTGATTACCTCAGGGCCTGGAGGTGGGTATATCCTGCTGGGATGGGCCGACTTCTTTGTTGCCATAGTGTCATACCTCCTAGAGACAGCAGCATACACCCACGGTCTGTGTCCCCCAATGGAGCTGATAGAGAAAATGGACGTTATTTGTGACGGAAGAAAAATTTGTGCATGTAAAATTTTTTCTCCTGTCACAAATAATGTCCGTTATTCATAATAGGCTATAATGGGTGATAACTGATAATCAAAAAATCCCATAGACTTCAATGGTATTTTTTAACAGTCGTTTTTAAGGGTTTTCTTAATGGGATAATGTAACGGGTCTTTAAAATGGAGCCATTATAGCCCGAGAAATCCTTGGTTACCACACTTCCTGAAGCATTGAGGAGTGAAAGGGGTACATAATTGACAATTTACTGGGTGTAATATACCCTACCCCGTATTCAGCATTTTGCATTGCTGTTCACATAGTGAACAAACACCCCCCCCCCCCCCCCCCCCGTTTTGAGTCAAAGCCAGAAAAGTATTCAAAAGGAATAGGACATATAAAGGAAGGACTTATACTTCTCCTCCCTTATGGATCCACTTCTGACTTTGGCTCAAAAACTGTCAGAAAAAAAACCAAGTGGAAACTTAGCCTTCGGGTGAAACACAAAAATTAATCATTAATAAAAATAAATCAAACCCATTTTGCACAAACACATTTATGCTTTACAGAGCTAACGGGCGGGTGGTGGGATTTAGTTTTTCATGTATAAGAATCCACAGTCTTACATCAAAACCACAAACCTGATTCATGTAGGTATTTTAAAGTTTATTATATAAATGTCTGCATTTTCTTTAGAAGATTACAAAACTGATTAGGAGAAATGTACAAGCAATGAATACCATTAAGAATCGATCATAGTGGATACAGGTTTTATGGTTATTTATTTATTTTTTTTCAAGAAAGATGGCGAGAAATATTCTTACATTAATTTTACTATGACATTGTGTTCTACTTTACTGCAATGGAAGCATTGATAAGCATCTTCCAAAAACCGATGGCAAAGGGAGAAATTCAGAATTATACTTCAAGTATCATAATTGTACTGACATGCCATGTGAAGTCTAATATAAAGAATGATTGTACATAAGTGTAGAAAAATATTCTCTATGATTTGTATTAAAAAAAAGTTACACAGCCCACCCAACCAGAGATACAGTAACTGCAAAATAATTACATCCCTTTGTGTACAATGTCCCTTTATTCTGTGTTGGAATTAGCTCGTAATGCACATCATTTTCAGGAAAGCAAACTCATCCGTTATACAACACAGTCTTCTCATGAATTATCTCCTCAAGACGTCTGCTCTGCAGTGAGAAAAAGAAGGTAAATGCCAAAATCATTTAACAAAAAAAAAAAATCTAATCACATATTGGTGTGTCAGTTGATTTTATATACGGTATATTATTTATATATATATATATATATATATATATATATATATATATATATATATATATATATATATATATATATATATATATATATATTGTACTTTTTTAATCCAAAATTAAAAGGGGAAATAGCACAAATGTGGGAGGAACAATAGTATGAATGTCCCTCACCACATTTCATCTAATTTAAGCAGCCAAATATGCTGTTGAAATAAGTTAGGTTACATCTCAGTATATCATCCGCTGACTGCTCCCTTGCTATACGATAAGACCACAGTTCAGTTATAACTCATTCTAAAGGCTTAGTGAGATCAGCGACTTTCATCAGTACAAAAAAAAAAATCAATGAATGCTTATGTGTACTATTGCTTGCTTATCTACTATGCAGAAAAAATTTAACTCTCTCAGCTAGTTTTGTCAATGGGGTAGAAAAGCTGAGGGCACCGGCACGCTCAGTGGCTTAAACATGAACTGTTCCTATTAAGCATACAGAGGATGTGGTGTGTCCCTATGGCAGCCAGCGCAGGAATTCTCACATCATACATGCTATAGATAACCTAAAAGAACCTACCCAACTCCCGTCATATGAAGCTTTGATCACACCTGAGGCAAGGCATGGGTGGTCTGGGAGAGCTAAAGGTTGGACTTAGTTTCAGAATAAATTTAAACCCAACATGTACAAATTGAGTACTATAAAAAAGGCAGTAAAGCGTGAACTTAACATGATAATGACAGACACAGGCAAGTACTGCTGCTGTAATCATTTGTGGTAACTCATAGCATGCAGCTCAATCGATATCATTGACTGCCATTCTCTAGAGGAACAGGCTCATATTCTCCTGTAAGTGTGTGATCATGTTACATTCAGACGCACTATTCCAAGTACATACACACCAGTAGACCATTGCACCCTCTCAGAACGTACAGGACTACATTTTGAAACCAATACAAGGCATAAGAACAACTGAATAGAAAAAAAACAACAGAGGTAAATTAGAGCATAAAAAGAAAACAGGCAACATATGAAACATAGAAAATAGCCATGAAATGAACGGAAATGTCTACATGGCACAGAGTACGGGGGGATTTAAGAAACACAGCTTTGAAATCACATAAGTGCTCAAAATAAAGAGTGTATCTACAACCCGCTGAGATGGGCCACTAAAAACGCTCCCTCTAAAAAATATTGGTTGCCATTGTTTCAGTGTATTCTTCATGCTAGGGAGGAAGTCTTATTGCTCCGCTGTTGGAGGACCAGTCTTTCACTTGTATCATATCACAGACTGGTCATTCGAGTCAGTAAGGTAAAAGGGTTGCCATCAACAATGTATAGAGAGAACAGACAAAAAGCAGCAGCATTGATGGGGGGCCGGCAGCAAGCAGGTGCCTGCCGGAGTGTCTCTTTTTGATATGTGCTATCTCTGTTGGCTTGGTTTTGTGCTGTGAATCTTCAGCTCTAGCGCTCTGTAGGCATAAGAGTTCACATTCACAGGGCAGTGGAGGTAATCTTCTTTATGCCTCTTCTTTGAGCAAGAGTGGAACGACCAACAGGTTCCAGCACTGGAGACAATGGATTGAGGTTCAAAGCAGAGTATGTTGCTGCCATAGCTCCCTGTAGTGAAACAAAGAACATATCAGCATAGACAGAAATAAGAGGAGAGATTTAAGATGTAATGTGCTCACAGGTGTTGTGATAAATATGAGAAGAAATCATGATCATTTCCAGTTATTATATATTGTATTGTAACAAGAAAAAAATAATATTATCCGCACTCACCACCAGATACGGTAATAGCTGTTCCTAAATGGATATCATCGCCGGACCGGGACTGCAGAAACGTTCAGTGCGCTCAGAGGCTACAACCGATTATTTCGCACATTTGCGCATCATCCGGCCTCTTCGAGGCCAGATGAAGTGCAAATGCGTGAATAACCGGTTGTAGCCGGTGAGCGCACTGAACGTTTCTGCAGTCCCGGTCCGGCGATGATATCCATTTAGGAACAGCTATTACCGTATCTGGTGGTGAGTGCGGATAATATTCTTTTTTTCTTGCTACATACGTCTGGTGAAGTTGTGCTTCATACTTTTGTTCCAGCACCTCCACCCAGCTCATCTGTTGGCCTCGCTTTTTGCTGTTTTACCTGCTGACATTATTAACCCCTATGAAGCCTCATACATTTGGTGCCTTCCTCACTCCATCTACACCTGATATATTGTATTCTGCTTATGTATTGTGGTTATGTACTAGCACTGCTTAGAAATAGAAATCAATATGCAGAATCATCTGTACATTCATGGCTCAATGATTTACCACCTATCTTCCGCATAAGTCATCAATATCAAATGGGCCAGGTCCAACACCTGTTACCCTTGTAGATCAGCTGTTTAAAGAGGCCATGGCCACTGTTTACTGTGGCTTGTTCTGTAATTGTTGCACTTTTAATAGCAGCCGTGCAAAGAACAGCAGTGTTGTCCTATTCAAGGAAACAGGAAACTCTACAGTACCTTGAATCACTGACACTTAACCTCCTAATGACTGCCGATATGCCTTTTTATGGAGCTTGGAAGTCACTGTACATAGTGCAAGTTGAGCTGAGACCTCACTATATGTGTCATGTGTTAGCTGTATATTACAACCAACCACAATGCCTGCAACTGCCAGCATCAATAGCGATCATAGCATGCAGAGAGTAAACTGACAGGTGCAACACTTGTCTGGGATCCGATAGACACCCCGCTACATAATTGTGGGGTGCCAATCGGAGGCCTTCTGAAGGAATTGTGCCTGCAATAGGGAGATTGTACCAGAAGATTGTTGATTTTACAGTTTGTAGTATAAAAGCAATCTAATGATTGTTTATATATCAAGTCCCCTTGAGGGCATAAAGAAGGTGTAAAATAAATAACTAAATTAAAAAGTCCCTAAATTTGAAGGGAAACTGACAACAGCATTTTCCCAGATAAAGTGCATTTTCATCAGCATCACCTGGACTATTACACGTGCATTCAGATTACTGTTGGTGATGCTGCTGTCAGTTTCCCTTTAAATCACAAAAAGTATAGGGGTCAGAATATGGTGATTCAAAGCATTTTTATAGTTTAAGTTAAACCATTTTTTTTAAAGTAGCAAAACACAACAAAAGTTATACAAATTGGGTATCAATGTAATAGGTTATCTTTATTTTGCAGATTAGTTCTATCAGTTTTACTGCAAAGTGAATGATGCAAAAAATAAATCCCTTAATATTTGCAAAATTGCTATTTTTTTTTTTTTGAACATGGCAAAAATTGCTGAGAAGGGAAAGTATGGCGATTGTAGGATAGACAGCAGTTAACAATGACAAGGGGGTGATAAGTGTTTGCCCCCCACTGATCTGTTATCAATAGCCTATTGTCCGGACAGGTCATCAATTATATAAAAAAAAAAAAAAAAAAGTCTGAACCTCTTTAAAGCTATCCTGTCCTGCATATTAAAAAAGATTGCATAGTCAATGACCCATAAACAGGATCAGCTATGGTTTTATACACAACAGTGGAGACTAGAAACAAGCTGGTAAATTATACAATACAAAGATCAAAAATATTTTGTGAACTAACACATTCTAAATAATACGACCAGAAACCAGTCCGTACCCAAGCTGCACCAGAGATAAAACAACTGCAGTGCTTTCTGGACAAAATGTTTCCAGTAAGCTATTCTCTTCACATTACTTATTTATGAGGCCACAGTACATAAAAGCCATACATACTCTACAGTGCAAAAGGAAAGCAATACTAGTCACCATTTTGCAAGAATCTGTATTGCACTGAAATTTCTCCTGTACATTGCCACTTATACAATGATGAAAACGCTGCACATCTAAAGCCTTATCTGCCATACTGATATAACACAACATTATAAGATTAGAAGAAAATATAGCTGCTTATCCTCTCTCTGCATGTGTCTCCTGCAAGTTGTTTCTGGCACTGATATACATTACTTTAAACACATTCAGGTTTTGTAATGATCTGATCATGTACTGCCACATAAAATGGTTAATGGGGTACTCCGCTGCTCAGCGTTTGAAACAAACTGTTCCGAACGCTGGAGTCGGGAGCACGTGACGTCATAGCCTCGCCCCTCATGATGTCACACCCCGCCCCCTCAATGCAAGTCTATGGGAGGGCTGTCACGCCCCCTCCCATAGAGTTGCATTGAGGGGGTGGGGCGTGACTTCATGAGGAAGCGGGGCAATTACATCACGAGCTTCCGGCGCCGGCTCCAGCGTTCAGCATTTGGAACAAACTGTTCCGAGCAGCTGAGTACCCCTTTAAGGCCAAGTTGACAGCTGCGTCAGAGGTCCGTTTGCAGAATCCATTAAATAGTGGGACAAGAGCAGAGGAAAAAAAAAAACAACTGCTGCAAATTTAGCAAAATACTGCAGCATAGCGCCGTTGTAGTGAAGGACTGCATGGAAAATACAAGCTGATGTAAACATTGAAGAAGCTGTGGCCCTCACACATGCACCACAGCAACTTCAAACAGCATACTAGCCGGGATGCTGGGCATCAAACCTTTGCTGATCTAATATTAATTGCCTATTCCGAGGCTAGGCTATTAATTTTTCAAGACTGGCTAACCCCTTTAATGTTATCTGTAAGGGGTTTGTTCACTCTGGGCAATCCCTTGTTATTAGAAGGGTCCTCCCAAAAATAAACTGATCAAAGGGAAATTTTGCTGATCGATCCCCAAGTCAGATGTAATATGCAGCAAAGATTGTTCAATTTCCTTGCCTTGCTTTCATAAGAAAATAATAAAAGAATACACATTTCTTATTAATGGCATGTAAGTATAATGCACAGACATGTTGGACTCTAGAGAGATGCTCTTTGAAGCAGCACTGGCTAATAGATGAGGGTTTTCAATGAGAATCCTACTGTAAGCCTATGTACATTGTGCAGAAGTCACATCTATACATTAGAAAGCTGTACACGGTCTCTGTTACCTTTACTAGGTGAGGGGCATCCTGGCGATTGAGCTGGAACTGAGGCAGCTGGTCACAGTGCACTATCCAGGGATGCTTTAGTACCTGGGCTGCTGTTAATCTTTGATGTGGATCCACATGAAGCATTTTTGACACCAAATCCTATAAAGGCATAACCCGATCTTCCAGTTAGTTGCTCACACTTTGGATATATACAGGCATGGCAGCAGGCAACGACAGAATCATTTATCACATACTTATATTTAAATACAAACAGATGATTTATAGACTGCTATGGAATTGTATAGGGTAACCAGACTAAGAAATGTGAGAATAGAGAAGGCTGAGAAGCGCCATACACACCTATAGGGATTTTCAATATCCTTGTGCCTTTCTAACTTTGCTGCAAGCAAGAAATACGCAACTGCAGATTGGATGCAGACTTTAGGCTGTAGTAATGTACTCTATATCTTGCAGGGAAGCCTTAGGGAAGTTGAAATTTCCTGCTCTACTCTTAGATCTTTCCGGCAGCAAATAGGAGCATTAGTATTACACAAATATTAGCCGAGTGTTCTTAAACTATTTCCTAATATGTTCTAAGAGTGGTATGCTAAAATGGATAATTCTCTATTAGGCCCCATGTTACAGTCCATTCATTGTGAGAATTCTCAGACATATAACAGCTTAGTATTAGAGAAGGCTTAGTGTTGGGGACCCAGCATGACAGAGACTTTTTACTCAAAATAAGACTTAAATGGGCACTGTCATTTGCAAAAACTTTTGAAGATAACTTTGGGGAGATTTATCAAAATCTGTCCAGAGGAAAAGTTGTAATCAGGTCACTTCTTTCAGAAGCCTTTCCAAAAATTAAAGAAGCAATCTGATTGGTTGCTATGGGCATTGTCAGGACCAAGGCCTGATTATTAAAATCCTTTATGTGTATTATAATTATAACCGTGTGATGTATTATCCAAGACATGGGTGAGAGGTCATTCAGACTGTGGGTTTTGTGCATTGCATTTTATTGGGGGTCTGGCTGTTTGTTTACATCTCCTTTGAAGTCAAATGCTTTTTTGAAGTCATGCATTCTGGTCCCATCATATAATCAAACAGATAAGGGGCCAGGAAGAGAGAAGACCCCCTGGTGGGATCAGAGGGGAGGGGGGAATGGAGTCTCCCTCCCAAGAAAGTACCGTATTTATCGGCGTATAACACGCACTTTTAAGGCTAAAATTTTTAGCCTAAAGTCTATGTGCGTGTTATACGCCGATACACCCCCAGGAAAGGCAGGGGGAGAGAGGCCGTCGCTGCCCGCTTCTCTCCCCCTGCCTTTCCTGGGGTCTAGAGCGATGCTGCCGGCCCTTCTCTCCCCCTGGCTATCGGCGCCGCTGCCCGTTCTGTCCCCCTGACTATCGGTGCCGGCGCCCCATTGCCGGCGCCGATAGCCAGGGGGAGAGAAGCGGCGCCGACAGCCAGGGGGAGAGAAGGGGCAGCGGCACCCATTGCCGGCGCCACTGCCCCGTTGCCTCCCCCCTTCCCCGGTGGCATAATTACGTGGGTCGGGTCCGCGCTGCTGCAGGCCTCCAGCGTGCGTCCCCTGACGTCATGCGCCGCGCAGCGCATAGCAACGACGCCGGGGAAGCACGCCGGAGGCCTGCAGCAGCGCGGACCCAACCCAGGTAATTATGCCACCGGGGATGGGGGGAGGCAACGGGGCAGCGGCGCCGGCAATGGGTGCCGCTGCCCCTTCTCTCCCCCTGGCTGTCGGCGCCGCTTCTCTCCCCCTGGCTATCGGCGCCGGTACCGATAGTCAGGGGGACAGAACGGGCAGCGGCGCCGATAGCCAGGGGGACAGAATGGGCAGCGGCGCCGATAGCCAGGGGGAGAGAAGGGCCGGCAGCAGCGCTCTAGACCCCAGGAAAGGCAGGGGGAGAGAAGCGGGCAGAGACGGCCTCTCTCCCCCTGCCTTTCCTGGGGGTGTATCGGGTTATACCACGCGCACACACGCACCCTCATTTTACCATGGATATTTGGGTAAAAATTTTTTTTACCCAAATATCCTTGGTAAAATGAGGGTGCGTGTTATAGGCCGGTGCGTGGTATACCCCGATAAATACGGTAGATATGATATATTTAAACAATGCTAGACTAAAAGTTGGTGTTCAATGCTGTGCGACAAGCTGACAAGACCATCCTAAGAACAGCACTCTCTCTGACAAGGACTGCTATATCATCATGCTGCAAGGACTTCATTTTTGCTTTGTGAACTTGTCTTGCCTAAACTCTTTTATATATTGTTATACCTGTATGTCATTTGTTCCTGTATTTTTATATATTTAGCACTGTGATACCTTTTATCAGATTAAATGTTTAATTAATCAGCTCAGGTCTTTGATCTCTAAATATATGAGCTCACCTTTCTGAAGGCAGCTCTGGTGGAAACACGTTTATCTAAGGGTTAATTTGGTGACTTGCTGGGACTAGTAGTGGATACCCAGAGGTCTGGCGGCTTTAACCCTTGCACCATCACACTCTCTCTAGCGTCCTGGCTGGACCGATAGGGTGTGATCGTGACAGGCATCTGGTCAACCATTCCTATGGACAGGTTTGGATCAATCTCCCCCATTATGTGTACATTTGTAATGTACATTTCTGTGCATATTTTTGGGTAATAAAATGCTGTTTTGTCCTGCAGCTGTTGCTTGTGTCTCGGCTTGTCAGCCTGCTGTGTGAGCCAGGGGCGTGTCATAGAGTCAAAGTGCACAGAGCCCTGCTTATGCGCCCACACTTTTTGTGTTTTGTCTCCTCAAACACAACAGCTGCAGGGAAAAAAATTTCACCAAAAAATACACCCATTTTTAACCAATGTATATTACAAATATACCTATAATGTTAGAGTCTACATTGTATAAAAAGTTTTTGCAAATGACAGTGCTGATTCAAAGTAATATATACACTGCTCAAAAAAAATAAAGGGAACACTTGAACAACACATTGTAACTCCAAGTCAATCACACTTCTGTGAAATCACACTGTCCACTCAGGAAGCAACACTAATTGACAATCAATTTCACATGCTGTTGTGCAAATGGAACAGACAACAGGTAGAAACGATAGGCAATTAGCAAGACACCCCCAGTAAAAAAAAGTGGTTCTACAGGTGGTGATCACAGACCACTTACTGGCTGATGTTTTGGTCACTTTTGAATGCTGGCGGTGCTTTCACTCTAGTGGTAGCATGAGACACAGTCTACAACCCACACAAGTGGTTCACACTGAGCACATGTGACAGAGTCTGGAGACGCCGTAGAGAACGTTCTGCTGCCTGCAACTTCCTCCAGCATGACCGGTTTGGCTGTGGGTCAGTAATGGTGTGGGGTGGCATTTCTTTGGGGGGGGCGCACAGCCCTTCATGTGCTTGCCAGAGGTAGCCTGACTGCCATTAGGTACCGAGATGAGATCCTCAGACCCCTTGTGAGACCACATGCTGGTGCGGTTGGCCCTGGGTTCCTCCTAATGCAAGACAATGCTAGACCTCATGTGGCTGGAGTGTGTCAGCAGTTCCTGCAAGAGGAAGGCATTGATGCTATGGACTGGCCCGCCCGTTACCCAGACCTGAATCAGATTGAGCACATCTTGGACATCATGTTTCGCTCCATCCACCAAATGCACCACAGACTGTCCAGGAGTTGGCGGATGCTTAAGTCCCGGTCTGGGAGGACATCCCTCAGGAGACCATCCGCCATCTCATCAGAAGCATACTCAGGCGTTGTAGGGAGGTCATACGGGCACGTGGAGGCCACACACACTACTGAGCCTCATTTTGACTTGTTTTAAGGACATTACATCAAAGTTCGATCAGCCTGTAGTGTGTCTTTTCACTTTGATTTTGAGTGTGACTCCATATCAAGACCTCCATGGGTTGATAAATTTGATTTCCATTGATTTTTGTTGTGTTTTTGTTGTCAGCACATTCAACTATGTAAAGACGAAAGTATTCCATACGATTAGTTCATTCAGATCTAGAATCGTGTTTTACCCTTTATTTTTTTGAGCAGTGTATATATGTATGTATATATATATATATATATAAGCTAAGCAGAAGATATTGATTTATAAAGAAAAAAGAATAACAGACCTTAGCAATATCAGAAACAGAATTCCAGTAACCGCCACTTAGAGTGAACTTTCCACTACCTATTCTTGCTAATATTTCTTCTGGAGTATCATCAGGTCCATTTGCGAAAGGTGTATATCTGTAAATTAGTATACAGTACAGTTAAGTTTAAGGTTAAGAGGTTCTTCAGCAAAATAAATATTTAGAGATAAAAATTACCAAAGAATTTACATCAAGTACCTAACATATGGAGAAAAAAAACCAACTTATGTAGCCATCATGTATATATAGACACTCACCCAGTAAGCATAGTATAGAGGAGAACACCCAGGCTCCAAATATCACATGCAGCATCGTAACCCTGGCGCTTTAGAACCTGAAAACCCAACATAAATATAAAGATCAGATACCTTTTGCAATGATTTACTCATTATATATATATATATATATATATATACACTGTATTGTGAACCAGTAGAAGAGTCATCTATAAAGATTTAGAACATGAAGGAGGAGAAAACTAACAAAGCACACGATAATGCAACTAACTCAATTCCTCCCTATAATTTGGTCATGTGATTACCAGTATGACGCACAAAATGTTACTGTTCTAAATGTGTCAGAGGAAGTCAGTTCTGGGTCAACCTATGAGCTACAGGATGACACCATCACATATTAGATCACTCCTGCTAGCTCTCAGACCCCTCACAGCTTTATCTGTATACTGCTGCTGCTATTTCTGTGAGATCAGGCTACATAGTGGTTATAACCTCCTCTGAGCCTGTGTTCACACATTGCGTTTCTTGCATATGCCAAAAATTGAAGAAAAAAAGGTGCAATTTTACCCCAAGTGTGCAAGTTATGGTAAAAATGTGTAATTTTTACAACAAATTTGAAAATCGCAACAGAAACTACCAAGATGCAGTAAAAACATGAAAAATGCAGAAAGAATTCAAATTTGTCAACACTACCTAATAACTTCAAATCTTCATATAATGTCTTAATTGTGATTATCGGTCAAATCACTTTTGCCCCTTGGCAATATTTCTCTAAAGAAAACATACTTTGAATAAGAAAACCCATCAAAACTGACCTCAACCCGCTTATGAGCAATATGTCACCTTGGTTAACTTTAGCAACACCAGCTTAATTAGATGACCTGGTGTAAGGATCAAATGAAAAATCCAAAGCCAGAGAATCCATGCAAACATGAGCGACATTACAGAACCATTCTAGAGAGGGATTTACATACAAAATGGAGACTAACCCATGCCTGCCAGATCAGTTAAACAGGTAAGCAGAAGGCATATACAATAAACTATACATCATTCTCTCTAATAATTGCATATTCTGCACCATATAAGAAAAAAAAAAAAAACATGTCTCTTTAAAATAAGAAAAGCTAATGCTAAGTTAGAGATTTACACATTAGTACTTGGTGCTTGCCTTGGTCTTTGACATCACCTTCTAACCTGAGGATAGGTCATCAAAAAACAAAAGAAAAAAACAAAAAATACATTGGTCTGTAAAATGACAAATCACCGACCAATCTGTGGTTTAATTTGTGACCTTGCCTGAGCTTCCCTTGATGGGGTACAAAACTGTCCCTTGGCATTAAAGATGTATTCGAGGAAAAAACTTTTATTTTCTTATTTTTTATTATATTAACTGGCTCCAGAAAGTTAAACTAATTTGTAAATTACTTCTATAAAAAAAATCTTAAAGGGGTACTTCGGTGCTTAGACATCTTATTCCCTATCCAAAGGGATAGGGGATAAGATGCCTGACCACGGAAGTCCCGCCGCTGGGAACCCCCGGGATCTTGCATGCGGCACTCCGGGTCTGATTACCAGTGACCACAGGGCCGACAGAGTGTGACGTCAACACTACGCCCCCGTGTGACATCACGCTCCGCCCCTCAATGCAAGCCTATGGGAGGGGGCGTGATAGCTGTCACGCCCCCTCCCATAGGCTTGCATTGAGGGGCGGAGCGTGACGTCACACGGGGGCAGAGGCGTGACGTCACACGGGGGCAGAGGTGTGACGTCACACGCCGTCGGCCCTGTGGTCGCCGGTAATCAGACCCGGAGCAAACACGCTACGGGGCCTGATTATAAATGGGGTGCCGCGTGCAAGATCACAGGGGTCCCCAGCGGCGGGACTCCCGCGATCAGGCATCTTATCCCCTATCCTTTGGATAGGGGATAAGATGTCTAAGCACTGGAGTACCCCTTTAATCCTTCCAGTAGTTATCAGCTGCTGAAGTTGAGTTGCTCTTTTCTGTCTGACAACAGTTCTCTCTGCTGACAACTCTGCTTGTCTCAGGAACTGTCCAGAGTAGGAGCAAATCCCCATAGCAAACCTCTAATACTTTGGACAGTTCCTGAGACAAGAAGAGGTGTCAGCAGAGAGCACTGTTGTCAGAAAGAAAATAACTCAACTTCAGCAGCGGATAAATACTGGAAGAATTAAGATTTTTTTAATAGAAGTAATTTACAAATCGGTTTAACTTTCTAGAGCCAGTTGATATATAAAAAAAAGTTTATTCCTGGAATACCCCTTTAAAAACTTTTCAACTAAAGAACAATGACTGAAGAAAACTCAGTGTGGCAGATCAACTTTTAGACAGATGTATGCCATCAGTCAGCATCTGTCATACCTGTTGTGTTACAAAAACACATTGATGGTTATCCGGAAATGGTCTCCAAAGTCTCTAGTGAATGACCAGCTTTAGTTTAAGTGCTGTGTTTTTCTTTCTATCTCATAGGCTGCTGTACTTTCGTTCCAGAGCTGAGATCTCGAACATTGCACTGAATGTTGTATGTTAAAGAAATATACCAACACAGTACATAAAAGTCTATTGAAACATTGCGCTACAGAAATTTCATGCTGGTAATTTGTTAACCAGCTGTGAACAGTGGACTGTGGAGCCAACACAACACAGGGTCCCTGAGGTGTAAACTTGAGGATTGAAGTGCAGCATGTACGTGTATATTAAGAACTTACGTGTATATTAAGAACTTTGTATATTAAGAACTTACGTGTATATTAAGAACTTTGAATACATACAACAGAAATAGCCCAACTTGTAGGCTTGAAGATCATTTGCAAGAGTAATATTCCAATATACCGATGAGCATAAATTTCTAATGTAAGAGTGCTAAAAAGCACTAAATGGAGTACTAGAGTACTTTCATGTGTCCCAATTAAGTGAAGAGGGCCTAAGTCAATCATTGGCTTGAGACAAAGGAGATTGGGAACAGGAAGTGGGGATCGCCAGGGATTCAATGAGCGTTGCAACAGAGGTAGAGGATCAGGATGTTTTTTTTCCTTTTCCATTAAAAAAGAGAATAAATGGAACAAAAATAACTAAATAACTAAAATGAGATCCTATTCTTTAATGGGAAACTGTCATCAGGGTATCCTATACTAACCTGCGTGTATTGGTTAAAGGGGTACTCCGGTGAAAAACTTTTTTTTTTTTTAAATCAACTGGTGCCAGAAAGTTAAACAGATTTGTAAATTATACTTCTATAAAAAAAAATCTTAATCCTTCCTGTACTTATTAGCTGCTGAATACTACAGGGGAAATTATTTTCTTTTTGAAACACAGAGCTGTCTGCTGACATCATGAGCACAGTGCTCTCTGCTGACATCTCTGTCCATTTTAGGAACTGTCCAGAACAGCATATGTTTGCTATGGGGATTTCCTTTTACTCTGGACAGTTCCTAAAATGGACAGAGATGTCAGCAGAGAGCACTGTGGTCATGATGTCAGCAGAGAGCTCTGTGTTTCAAACGGAAAAGAATTTCCACTGTAGTATTCAGCAGCTAATAAGTACAGGAATGATTAAGATTTTTTTAATAGAAGTAATTTACAAATCTGTTTAACTTTCTGGCAACAGTTGATTTAAAAAAAAAAAAAAAAAAAAAAAAAATTATTGTTTTTCACCGGAGTACCCTTTAATAGCACTTGTGGCACTGAACACAATGATACATTTTTTATTATCATCTGTTGCAATTATTTTTTTCATCTTGGTTAATATACATAATGAGCATCAATTGTGCACTGTGGGTGTTATCTAGACCCCAAGTTCACCACTATGCTCGCCAGTCACCTTCTGTAACACAGTTTCTTGTTGTATTCAGCATCACAAGGGCTATACAATACAAGCAGGTTAGATTAGGCTAACCAGATGACAGTTTTCATAGCCTGTAAACACCTTACTATGATACTTTAGCTGTATTTAAAATAAAAGTTATAAAATAGGAAAAGAAATAAGAATAAGATGGTTACCTCCGGTGCAACAAAGTTAGCAGTGTAACAAGGAGTCATCAGCAATCCATTTTCCGCCCTGAGCTGCTTTGCAAACCCAAAGTCACAGATTCTAATAGACTCTGGATTTCCAGACTCGTCCACGTAAAGAATATTGCTGGGTTTTAAATCTCTGTGGACCACCTGCAAAAAACAATGTCATATTATAAAACTTTACAGTCAACAAGCCCATAACTATAGATATTGGGCTAAAAATATGATATACGGTAGTTAAACAGGCTGATGTGCCATAAGTTTAGAAAGTTGTATCACTGCACAACATGACTAACAAAACCCTTAAACAGTGGTGTCGTCCTGTCCCTAAAGTTCACACCATTTGCTGCAATAAGAATATCGCACATACTACCAACTTTTAGAAGCCACCTGTAAAAGACAAATAGGATAACAATAACCTTTTCAAACATAATTTTTTCCCAGCACCTTTATAGGGTTCTGTAAGACAGGTCACAATATTGTGATAGCTTAGCAACTTCTGTTTCCATAGTAACATTCATGTGCTTTTTTTTCCCCCCACAGATGGGAGTAACAGTGCATGCAGCATATTAGCACTTAATGTTATAGGGTTTATCCAGTAATAAAAATAAACATATATACTCGAGTATAAGCCGACCCGAATATAAGCAGAGGCCCCTAATTTCACCCCAAAAACCCAGGAAAAGTTATTGACTCGACTATAAGCCTAGGGTGGGAAATACATCATCGCCCCCTGTCATCATCCAGACCCCTGTCATTAACACCCCCATCATCATCACCCTGTCATTATCACCCCCGCCATCATCCACCCCCCTTCATCATCACCGCCTGTCAATCCCCTCAGTGGTCTTCAACCTGCGGACCTCCAGATGTTGCAAAACTATAACTCCCAGCATGCCCGGACAGCCATCGTGACACTCATTATTACTACTATCACCCATATGATGCTATACCACTGCTATATGTAACAGTCATACTACTAGTAGTAATATGACTGATACATATAGCGCTGGTAAAGCATGATTGAGATGATAGTAGTAATAATATGACTGACACATATTGCACTAGTATAGTATAATGGGGGTAGTCTACTAATATCATCCCCATTATACTATTGTAGTCCTAGGTGGGTGTGTGTATACTATACTAGTGCTGGCTGGCTGGGTGTGTGTATATATATTTACTTTTTTTTTATTTTCTTTTTCTAATGCTGGATAACTCCTTTAATCCCTTTGCGGATGTCGGCCATTACCAGTGGGTCCCTGGCTGGGACCTGCCGTGCATGACCCGACAATCGCGGTTATGTATAGGACGTAAACGTACGTCCTGGTGCGTTAAGTACCACCTCACCAGGACGTACATTTATGTCCTGCGTTGTTAAGGGGTTAAACCTTTATATTCAGAATCTCTACCATATGTGATGGGTAATCATAAAAATACCATGCATGCCTGCAAGCAATAAAGAAGCTAAAGAGTCATGTGCAGCTAATTATTAAAGTGTACCTCCAACATTGTGGGCACTTTTATGATAACGGACTAAAGTGCAGCACTGTGTACAATAGTCATTTTTTTAAACCACTAAACACCTTTTCTCCCTACTCCTAACTGTGCATTAGCTTCCTGCTTAGTCTCCAGCACAAGACCCAGTGCTGTAGAACCAAATTACGCTAGGTATCGTGCTGGAGACGGGTGTTATAGAGAAAGTGCGAAGCTCCATCCTATAATGCAGAGCTATAAGCATGAGGGAAAGCAGAAGTTTAGTTTAAGTATTTCAGCGTGTCAAATTCTAAATGAAAGTGATTAAGAAAAATTATTATATTTCATCAGGGCATCACTTTAGTGCCCACAATTGGAGATACATTTAAAAGCAATGCTTGACAATTGTCTTTAAAGCATCGTTACAATGACTTACCCATTGTGAATGGAGGTATTCTGCAGTTTTGGTTATAGTGTGCAGCACGGCACTTGCCTCCCTTTCTGAGAAGAACTTCTGCCGTAGGATTTTGTCCAAAAGCTCCCCTCCTTTCATTAGTTCTGTTACTAAATATACATACTTTCCATCATCATATACCTGAAATGCATACAAGAATATTTATTAGAACATTATTTTACACTACCCACCATCTGAGGTTTTGCTGTAAAGATTGTGCAGTGTGGACAATAAATCAGTTATGCATATTAAGATATAAAGCTGCCTATCAACAGTTATGTCCTGATCATAATGTCAAGCATTATGTAAAAGTGTCTCGAGGAGTACTTTGTTCCTTTTATATAACCAGGTTTTCATACAAATTATCCTGTGGATAACATACGGCATTATATGCCTATACAGTGGCAAACCCCCTAGTCTACCCTTGAAGGTATGCGACAGAAAATGTTTCGGTCGCACAAAGTGAAAAATACACATCACTATATACAGGGATTTATACTTTAGGTGACCCAACCACCATTATTGTAGGACAGAAAACTCATGACATGATGGGCCAGCTTTACACATGATTTATAAGGCAACCTAAGATTTAGTTATCAGGAACAGCAAAGTCAACATCACTACTAAACCTACACTTCTAATGGTTATAGGCCAATGTACAACAAAGTAATATAATTTGAGGCTGCTGGAGATACATTTATCTCCCCAAATCACAAAATACAGTTATCCTTCGTGATATAAACCTCTCTTTTGTGTAGTAAAAATAATTGGTTCAGAATGAAGAAATATTTGTATAAAATGAATTTTCTAGGCAGAGAATAATAAAACCCACGTACTAGTAAATTCTGAGCAAGTAAAATAGATATACAAAGAAAAAGAGCACATTTGTATTAAAACAATGCCACTGAAAACCACTTACATCTTTCAATGTGATAATGTTTGGATGCTGGCCATAACGTAGTAATATCTCAATTTCTTCTGTTGGATCTCGCTTACTCTTATCGATTATCTTAGAGAAAACAAAAAATAAAATAAGACATCAAAAATATTTTTGTAGTACAGATGTTAAAAAAAAAAAAAAAAACTTTTGCAAAATATGCCATTGTGCTGGAAACCTCTTCGTTGTATGGAGGCAAACCTTACCTTTACAGCATACTCCATATTGGTGGCCTTGTGAATGCACCTTTTACAAATAGAATAGGAGCCAACCCCAATATCCTCCTTCAAGTCATAACCGTCAGTAAACTGGATGCTATTTCTGTGAAGCTAAAATATTAATATCCCAATTAATAATCCTCCAAAAAAACTTGTATCACAAAGTCGACACAATTCAAAATTATCAAATCATTTTTATGATTTTTATAGAAGATAAAGACAACCTGAGTATACACAAAACATAGATTCTGTGGTGAAGATTTAAAAATTGAGTTTTTATTATCATTCTGTAGCCTCAGAAGCCCTGATCTCTGACACTATTTTTATCTTTGCAAGATTTAACTATGTTGTTTACTAATAATAATCAGAGGGGCAGGAACTATTTTAAAATGGGTGTGAATGCTAAGTTCAGTGAGGTCTGAATTTTCAGGTGGGCGCGATTCATGCCCCTCAGACTCCTATCCCCCCACTGAAGAGTATTGGATTCAGGGTGCCAGAAGCTACAAATTGTTACAAAACAGGTCCTCTTTAAAGTCTGGCCACAGCATCTTCATGGGATGGTCAGATCTTTGTTTCTTTTAAGCCCTTCAGAGCTGGTCTTGCTTGTGTGCTTTGAATCCCTGTACTACTGAACCACCCAACTGAACTGACCTAAACTCATCTAGAATTCATGGTTCCATCTATTCTAATAGTAAGAAGTAAAACAGCCCCAGACCATCACACTACCACCACCATATTCTAATACTGGGATGCAGTGTTAGCTTTACACCGAATGCAATATGATCCATGTCTTCTAAAATGTTCCATCTCCTATTTGTCATTTAGATGTTTTCTGGCAAATGCCAGACGAGCCTTTGTATTCTTGTTGGTCAACACAGTTTTGCTTCTTGCAACTATCCCAAGGGTACCATTTTTTGCCCAGTGCCTTTCTTTCAGTGGTGACTTAATCTTGGTGTCATTAATCTTAAAGAGGTTTTCCACTTGCAGACATCCACTTGCAGATGGGTGGGGAACTGACCGATGAGACCCCTGCTAATCCCCAGAATAACATTAAAATGGAGCCGTAACTTAACAAACCAGGCCGCACTTGCGCGGTCACCACTCCATTCATTCTCTAAGGGCTTTCCAATCGTTGTGGAGCGCAGCAATAATAATGTAGCAGTCCAGGCTCTTTTCAGCTGGCTTCTAGCTCGTGGGATTGCCAGGCTGAGACTTGTAACACACAAAATTAATTTCAATTTTTTTCCCAGTAGAAAATCTGACATCTGTTCATTCTAGGAACATTTGCTTATGCTTCACATCAACACATCGATGCAGCCATTTTTCCTGCTGACATAACACATTGCTGAAGGTGCAGATGAATATTTGATATATTTCCTATGACAAAAGAAAGAACCTTCTCTACGCTGGATCTTTATTTAATACGTGAGTATGCAGAGAATATCTTCTACCGCACAGGGTGTGTTCAGGGGACAAGGTGCTGACAGTCAATCTCCTGGCTGCAGGTATAGCAGCTTTTCTTAACACATTTTTCTGGAGATCATTCCTGTTCCTGAAGATCTTTCATTTCCCTCATCTGGGTGCACAGTACACATTTATGGTTGCTGTCGGCTAATGGCAGAAATGTACCAGCATGCCCACCATTTCCCTTCAAAAGTTTCGCTGTGAGTTAATCATTACTGATTTCTTTAGACCCAGATCTCTGCAAAAAAACAAATGATCCTATATAAAAACTAACATAACTGTCTGTGCAGACTATTTATGAGTTTTTTCTGTCCTTTATTGTGACAAGACCACATAAGGAAATCTAATGACTACTACAGGAACTGATCTCATAGATTTTTGGGGGATCTATTTTCAGGACACACTGTAACTTGGGGTTGAACATTTCTCCTAACTTCCAGAAGATATCTGGGAGGAGAATAGGCGGAGCAGGGACAACAAACTAAGGAACTTATGAATGTGGGAAATATGACATAGGAGAACGTAAGCATATTTAGACAAGAGACAATTATGGGTTTTAAGATCAGAAAAGCGGAAATACATTGCTGCCACTTCAGTACAAAATAACATCTTACTAAGACTGAGATTCCAAAGAGAGTTTGATATACATATGCAAAGCAGCTTATCACAACACTTTCACAGGTAGCATTCCCTAGATCCTCTTTTAGCTCCAGTTATAGAGTCTCAGGAACTGATCAGGATTTAATGCCAAGCCAGAATTCTTCCCAGAAGGGAAGAGGACCCATCTGCAGCCAGAGCTGCGCTGTTTCGAGGTGATTGCCCCTCATCAGTACAGAGCAGGGTGTTCTGGCTTGGCTTGTGAGAGGCCTGTCGACTAGGCAAATACATATATACATATATATATATATATATATATATATATATATATATTTGTGGTTGACTCCTCTCCCTGCCTGTGACAAAAAAAAAAGGAGGAGGGTTGTATTATGCATACCACTGTGTGATGGCATTTTGTTGTCTGCACAGTGGTATTCTAGGGGAGCAGTGAAGTGTGAAGCGTAAAGAGTTTCACATGCTGCGCTCTCAATGCTAGTTCTAGGGGTTTGCATCCCTTAATTAGCAAAGGTTTTTTTGGCTGCTTGTCCCCCCTCCAGGAGATTGAGTCAATGACCAAAAGTGGTGGCCCTGGGAAAGAACAACAGAGGGAGGGAACCACATTTAATTTTGCCTCCAATTTCAACAGAATTGCCCCACAAAAGAAAATACTGTATATATTATGCACAGGGCACCAAAAAAACAAACAAAAAAACATAATATGTGCCTTGACCAGCAAAGAGCATGGCTTATCAGAAAAGAGGCAGGGTACTTGTATGGGATGTTGGCATGGCTTAAATGAAATGCTAGGCTTTAAAGATGCACAAAAACATTGGTGCATTATTTTTGCCGAAATTAAGCCAACTGTTAGTTGGGTTAAACTCACACTAAAATGTCTAAAGATGTGTCACATTTGTAAAAAAAAAAACAGTCCAAAAGGTCTCCATACACTTTAGTCAAAACTTCAGCCAGCTTTCTAAAGTGTATAGGGGGCCTATCAACTGTACCCAGACAAAATATCAGGGGGAAAAAGGGGTCGGGCATGTTGAATTTTAACTGCCAAACAATTGTGTTCTCCAAGAGATAAGCCAACACCAAAGCAGTCTGGTTTACTCCTACTTTTTCCATAAAAAATAAAATTAAATAAAACACTGAGCTTTGGCAGTGCCCAACATTTATGTATATGGGGAGATCAGGATGTTGATTTTACACAAAGGTGTATGAGAGCCTTACAAATTAGATGGCACTAGCTGAGTACAAGGTGTGAGGTGCCAAACTGCACCCCATGCAATTCTGCGTCGGCCCCTACCCTCAGTTGTCCGGAAATTTCCAAACATACAGTGAGGGGAAGGGAAAGGCGGAGCTGTGGAAGATGCAGTTCTGCACCTCCCTCAGCCCCGTACACAGTTCCCTCCTCACCCCTCCCTCAGGAGGAGGATGCAGATTCTCACAGCCCCGCCCCTGGACCTAGATTTTGACAGCTGTAAAGGGGTCTGTGCAAGCAGCGCTGTAGGAATCCCTCTCCTCCTGAGAGAGGTGCATGAAAATTTATGTTCAGGAGCAGGGCTGTGAGAACCCCTCTTCTCCTGAGGGAGGTGCACAGCTCAGGTCACACAGCCCCCTGGATGCAGATTTTCACAGCTGTCAAACGCCTAGGGGCGGGGCTGTGAGAATCTACGTCCTCCTCCTAAGGGAGGTGTAGAACTGCGTCCTGCACAGCTCCGCCTTACCCGGCGTAAAATTGCACGGGGCAGTTCTGCACCTCACACCGGCATTGCCCAAGTTTTCCTACCTAATCCTTGTGAGGGAGGAAAAGCAACATAGGAGAAGTACTTGTGCTCCTATCTCTTTCCTCATATCCTGTCCTCAGGTAGGGCTGAGTTGTGAAGAGATTATCGTCCGAAAACAGGAGGTGGCGTGGTTTTGTGGAAGTGGGCATGACTTGCAAGCCGGAGGGGTGTGGCCACAGGAGGGGTGTGGCCGCAGTGATGCACTCACCAGGAGATGCAGAGCAGAGCTTGGAGTAAGGTACTGGAAGTCCTACATACTTGCATGGGACTTAAGACAAAAATTCCATCCTTCACGTAAGGGGGTAGGTTAGGGTTAATTTACCTATCATATAGTTATATTTGACTTAAAAGTAACATGTGTACTAAATTTCATAAAAATATCTCCAGCCATTTGGAAGTTATGCTGACACATACATTTCCCAAAGACTTGCATGGGACTTTTAACAAAAACCCCGATAGGAGTGGGTTAGGGTTAATTTATCTACCAAGTTTTATCAAAATATCTTCAGCCATTTGGAAGTGATGCTGGAACATAAACACAAACATTGGCCCTGATTTACAATTGTAAACCCGACATGTTTTGTCAAGACGTGCACCAGATTATGGCACACTGCGCCAGAAATTCTGTCTGCCCCAGAATTGGGGGAAAAAAAAATAAACTTGGGTAAACCCGAACAAGGGGCGTGGAAAAGGGGGCGCGCCCCTTACATTTTCGAAAAATCTTAACATATTTACTAAGATTTTGACAGAAAATGTGGTGGATTTGAACTGAGGAAATCCAACAGATCACCGCATGTGTAAAAAAAGCAAAATGTAGGGAAAAGTGCAAAAAAAGTGGGAAAATATCTGTTGGAGAAAAAAGAAAACACAAAGAAAACTCCACTCTTAGTAAACCAGGGTCATTGAGTTTTATATATATATAGATAAGGAAATTTCCCCTCAAACTCTTCAAATTCTTGACTTTTTTTGTCCCCTCCCTCCCTGTCAGTTGTATACTACACATGACATTAAGCATGCACCGTTCACAGCTTGTAAGGCTATATAATGGGAGATCTCCTATGTGACTTCTATGTAAGCTCCTGTATGTGCTGTATAGCATTTGCGTAGGTGCTGTGCAGCAACACACTAAACAGATGCTATTGCACATGGATGCCCCATATTATGCATTTATTTATTAGTAAATACATAAGAAAAAATGAATGTAATGAATTTTTGTCTAAGTGATGAATTTTCAATCAGACATGATGTAAATGCTGCATCAATTGTCCCTTGTTCTCCCCACCATAATCGGAGGTTCAAGCTCAAGAACAAGACTATATACAGTCATGGCCGTAAATGTTGGCACCCCTGAAATTTTTCAAGAAAATTTAGTATTTATCACAGAAAAGGATTGCAGTAAAACATGTTTTGCTATACACATGTTTTGCTATACACATGTTTATTCCCCTTGTGTGTATTGGAACTAAACCAAAAAAGGGAGGAATAAAAGAAAATTGGACATAATGTCACACCAAACTCCAAAAATGGGCTAGACAAAATTATTGGCACCCTTAACTTAATATTTGGTTACACACCCTTTGGAAAAAATAACTGAAATAAGTGTCTTCCTATAACAATCAATAAGCTTCTTACAAGTTGGATTGTTGGACCACTCTTCTTTTGCACACTGCTCCAGGTCTCTCTTATTGGAAGGGCAGCTTTTCCCAACAGCAATTTTAAGATCTCTCCACAGGTGTTCAATGGGATTTAGATCTGGACTCATTGCTGGCCACTTGAGAACTCTCCAGCGCTTTGTTGCCATCCATTTCTGGGTGCTTTTTGATGTATGTTTGGGGTTATTGTCCTGCTGGAAGACCCAAGATCTCGGACGCAAACCCAGCTTTCTGACACTGGGCTGTACAGTGCGACCCAAAATCTGTTGGTAATCCTCAGATTTCATGATGCCTTGCACACATTCAAGGCACCCAGTGCCAGAGGAAGCAAAATAACCCCAAAACATCATTGAACCTCCACGATATTTCACTGTAGGTACTGTGTTCTTTTCTTTGCAGATAGATACTAGGATCTATAATATCTTACGCAGATACTGGCCGATTCTATATTCAGATCCAGATCTAAGAGAAGTAGTAGGGGTTAGACCACAAGTAACCTTTAGGAGAGGATCCAATATTAAGGACATTCTAGTCCGGAGTCATTTACCCTCATTGGAGGAGACCCACAATAGACCTCGGATGGGGGTTACAGGATCTTTTCCATGTGGCCATTGTAGTTTCTGCAAATACTTACCCAAGACTCAAGAGTTCTCTAATCCACTTGATGGACGTCAATACCAGATTAGACAATTCATTAATTGCTCAAGCAAAAACATAATCTATGCAGCTCGCTGTAGTTGTCATAAACTTTATGTTGGTAAGACAACACAAGAATTTAGGAGGAGAATCTCCAAACACCTGAGTACTATACGTACAAACAGTGATACGCCACTTGCTAGACACATGAGGGCAGTTCATGGTCAGAATGTATTCGAGATCGAATTTTGGGGTATCTGTCAGAAACAACTGGGCCCACGTAGAGGAAATATAGATAAAATATTGTTACAAGAAGAATCCAGATGGATCTATAGACTGGGAACACGAAGTCCATATGGCCTTAATGAAGGTTTCTCCTTCGCGGCTTTTTTATGAGTAGAAATGGTACAATTCTAATAAATATCCTAAAAAAATCTCTTTCATTTAAGTTGGCAATGGTATTAATCTGGGCAAATTTAACCATCATATTTGATATTTTTCCTGATTGATATACAACTAATGTATTTCCCCATCTTTTATTGGTTTTTGGCATAAAACGTGTATATATGGATAGATATAGTACTTACCCTTAAAAAGATAGAAGACAACTAAATAAATTGTTCGTAGTACAAGTGTATAGATTAATAAAGTAATCAATAAACTAACTGATAATTAATTACAAGGGAGTTAGGATTCAATTATACCACCGCTCTATTAATAGTGGAATACACTTGTTAGATAGACAATAATAGAGACCAGAGTGTACAACTTATGATTATATGGGGTGTCTATTTTAGATCCCTATAAGTCAACTTTATCTGATACCTTAACCCTAATATATAGAAATCCGAGTGATCCATATATGTCACCTTCACTGGGTAGATAACGTCCTATCAGCCAGATTCTAAGTCCGTGCAGATGCGCAGTTGACATTCTGAGTTACGGACCTGGGTTTAAGTCCGCGCGCATGCGCGAGTCTTCATAGTGCTGATCGCACATTGAACGGCGAGCCCGGAGATAGGGCGCATGCGCGATCTACGTAACAGAATAGGTAAACAAAAGGAAAACACGGGTAAGTGCGGCGACTGATACATGTCATCAATAAGCGCCGGAAGTTATCCCTTAACCCCAGGCACCTGCAATAAACGGTGAAGTGATAGGTGGCATAGGAACAGGTAAGTCTATGCGCTATTATGATTGGTTCCAAGGTATGGGGAGTGTCCAGCGGACATTATAAAAGGAAGCACTTGCATATACACGTGGCCATTTGTCTCTTAACCCCTGAGGACGTGGGTCATACCACGAAACATGTAGGGGAGACAGATTGATTATATTTTATTTGCAGCACCTTCCCCAATCGACAGTGGTCTGCAGCCACTGTCAAGCACATATTACAGTGAACTCCAGATAGGATAAGCTATACCAGTTGAGGGAATAGTCTGCTAATTTTATTCACTACAGGGGACCTTTTTATAATAATAATGAAATAAAAGTGAAGTTTTATATATTATAGTTAGGGAGGGAATTTTCAATAGGGGTTTTTTACCCCGTCACTTCGGTGACTGGGGTTTGGAGGTTCTTTCCAGTTTTCCTAACTCAAATATTGCTGGGGATGTAGAAAAAAGAAAATGGGACAAACAGCTAAACTTTCCTATCTCTGGTCCCCTTGCAGCTCCAGCACAGCCATCACTGGCTGCAGCGGTGTCCTGTCTATTTACAAGCACAAGTAGGTACAACATTTGCCCTCAATAATGAGTGTATGAAGTGCAGGAAGAGTTAAGCCTTATCTATGCAGACCGCTCTTCAAAGCATCTGCTTACCGGAACAATGCCATGAACGCCAACTGTTTGTATAGCCTGGTTTTCTTCCTCAGAAGAAATAGCCACAAAGCTAAATCCACGGAAGAGCTGGTGCGCATTGGCACTTGCCGGAATACCAGGGGAGTCTATAAACAAAAGCATAAAGAAGAAAGTGACAATGAATTAAACAAACAATGACTACAATTCAGTGGAGACATAATATACATACATTAATTATTTTAATAGCTAGCCAAAAAAGAAAAATATGTGGGGAAAAATATCCTTTGAAGTTTCTGCTAATGGATGTTAGTTTTATGAAACTGCAGCTTAAACCCACGTAGCAAAAATCTAATATATAGCTTTTCAATTTTTTACAGTTTTTAAAATATCAGCTTGCAGTCAGTGAATGGATATACTGTAAATTATTCAGAAGCTGAAACCTCCTCCTGACTTCTCATAGTGGAGACTCCATTACAGTACATGGATGCACACAATTCTATGGAGCTAAATAAAGCAGTATGCATCTCCACCATAACCTGGACTCCAGGCAGAGATCTTTTTAACCCCATAAATGCCGCAGTCAGTGCTGATGCATATGTGGAGTCCAGTTGGTTACAATGGCAGCAGAAAGCTAGTTTATGGCCTCCTGTCTGTCAAGTACAGAAGCCTGTGAGGTCCAGCAACAGGCTGGGTCTTACAGACCAACTGTCAGTGTATACTACAGTTATATTGATAACATTTAAAAAAGTTATGGCTGTCAGAACATGGCAACAAATTTTTTTGTGAAAAGGGAAAAAAACAATAAAAGCTATATCAATTGGCTATCACTATATTCATACCAACCAACAGACTACAGATACCCCCATTTTTACCACACAGTGAACGTCAAAAAAAAATATTTTTTTTTTAAAAATCACTACATACAGCAACACAAACTTACCAGCAATATAAAGTACAATATGTCATAAAAAAAACCCAATATGAGATTTGCTGTGATTAGTAAAAGCATTCCAAAGTTATTACCCCCTAAAAAATACACATCAGATTTTTTTAAAATGGGGCCCAGTCATTAAAGAAGAACTCTGGGATGTACAACTTATCCCCTATCCTAAGGATAGGGGATAAGTGTTAGATCGTGGGGGTGCCGACAGCTGGGGCACCCCGCGATCTCCCGAACGGAGCCCCTGCTCCCTGCAAGAAACAAGAACTTTTGACCACCGCTGGAAGCGGTGGCCGACACGCCCCTCCATGCAGTTCTATGGCAGAGCCGGATATTGCCGAAAGCAGCGCTCCGGCTCTGCCATAGAACTGCATGGAGGGGCGTGTCGGCCGCCACTTACGGCGGTGGTCGAAAATGCTTGTTTCTTGCAGGGAGCCGGGGCTCTGTTCGGGAGATCGTGGGGTACCCCAACGGTCGGACCCCTCGCGATCTAACACTTATCCCCTATCCTTAGGATAGGGGATAAGTTGTACATCCCGGAGTTATCCTTTAAGGTCAAAACAAGCCACATTCTTAAGGGGTTACTAAGTATTCTAAAGTAAAAATGGCAGGTCTTCCTACTGCTATCTTCTGGGGGATGTTTGACCAAAATGAAAGAAACCACTTTCTTATACAGAGGAAAATCTTCAATAATGTGATTGGTCTCACACGATTTGATTAGAATATAACTTCGTTTCCACCCTTATTCAGAAGAGGGGGCATTTCAAACATTTCTTACTATAGGAGAAACTGTAATACAATGGGTAGCCATCAGTAACAGCATGTATCCAGGTGCATGGCTGAGGAAGAATGGAATGAGTTTCAAAAAGCCGGTAATTACTCACCGGTAATTCTGTTTTCACGAGCCATTACAGCACCACCTGAGAGAGGGACTGCGCCCCTAGGGACAGGAAACCTTGGAGAATAAAAGGAGGTCCTCTCCTCTCCATCCTCAGTGAGTTACAGAGACCTAGAAGAGCCTTCCTACTTAGTTAGTAATAACAGTCATGATAAGAAGCAATTATAACTGGCTACACCCAAGTGATCTAAGCACCCGTGAAATAAACTATTTAGGCAAACAAAGTGGTGGGAATTCAGCAGTGCTGTCATGGCTCGTGAAAACAGAATTACCGGTGAGTAATTACCAGCTTTTCCCATCGCCATGACAGCACCACCTGAGAGAATACCAGAGACCAAGATTATGGTGGGATAACAGTTTGGAGAACCTTGCGACCAAAGGATAAATCAGAACAGCTCCCCAAATCCAACCTATAGTGGTGAAAAAAAAGTGTGGGGAGACAACCAGGAGTCCGCCTTACATATTTGTTCTATCGAGGCCCCTCTCCTCTTGGCCCAAGAGGATGCAACTCCATGTGTAGAGTGAGCCTTGAGACCAACAGGAGGAGAAAGGCCAGAGGAGACATATGACAAACAAATAGCCTCCATAATCCATCTAGCTATGGTGTCTCCTCTAACACTATTACCCTTATTCTGGCCACAGAATTGAACAAAAAGTCTATTTGATTTCCTAAAATCTTTAGTTCTTTCCAAATAAGAAAGAAAACACCTCCATACATCCAGCATATGAAAGGATTTTTCCCTATCATTTGCCGGATTGCTACAAAATGAGGGTAAGACTATCTCCTGAGACAAATGAAAACTAGATACCACTTTAGGCAAAAATGCTGGGTCAGTCCTAAGAACTATTCTGTCATCTAGGATACGAGTGTATGGTTCAAGGGAAGAAAAATTTGTTATTTCACCTACTCTACGAGCTAACAGCTACCAGTAGAGCAGTCTTCGTCAGGTTTCTGATGAAAATAGAAGAAATGGTCTCAAAGGGTTCACCACATAACATATTGAGAACTAAAGTTAAATCCCAAGGAGGAGTTTTAGGGATTTTAGGAATCTGGAGTCTTTTGGCTGCCTTAAAGAATCTTATAATCCATGGATGACTAGTCACAGAATGAGTGAACAAAGATCCTAGGGCTGATACTTGTACTTTGAGAGTAGCTAACTTAAATCCTTTTTCTAAACCTTTTTGAAAAAAATCCCGGATTGATGCGATATTGGGTTTGTCAAGGTCCACCAAGGATGGGTTTACAAAATTTAAGTAAGCCTTCCAGATCTTGAAGTAGATTGCCGAGGTCAAGCTTCCTACTTGCTTGTAATGTTGAGAGGAGTCAGATAAACCTTTGTTTCTCAGAAATACCCTTTCAAATTCCATGCAGTTATGTGCAGACTGTGAGTATCTGGATGGAATATAGGCCCTTGAAACAAAAGTTCCAGCTGTTCCAGTAAGACCCAGGGGTCTGTTAATGACATCTCCCTGCGGGGCCAGAATGGAGCTATCTTCCCAAGCTATCTTCCGGAATCTTTTTTTTAGAACTCGCGGTATTAATGCTAGTGGAAGGAAAGCATAGCACAGACTCCACTTCCAATACTGGGACAGTGCATCCACTGCTGTAGGGTTCTTTGAGGGGGAACATGGAGAGAAACTGTTTCACTTGGCGATTCTCTCTGATGGCAAAGAGATCTGAGGGTAGCCCCAAAGTACATACATTTTCCTGAATATGTCCTTCTTTAGGCGCCATTCTCCCTGATAGAGACAATGTCTGCTCAGATAGTCTGCCCTGGTGTTGAGTGAGCCCTTTAGATGAACCGCTGATATTGATGCTAGGTGTTTTTCTGCATAGGAGAGGACCTGGGAAGAGAGACACATCAGAGGAGGGCACTTAGTTGTACCCTGTCTATGGGGCCACAGCAGATGAAGTATCTGAGAATTAAAACATCTTTCTGAGAGATAGTGTGTCCAATTGTCTGCAGAGCATGAAGGGCTGCCAGTAACTCTTTATAATTAGAGGACTCACACTGTAAAGAAAATTCCCAGGGCCCCTGAAAATTTGGGCTACCAACATGAGATCCCCAACCCTAAGGACTAGCATCAGTTGTAACAATAGGGGGATGCATAATCCTCCAATCTAACCCCCTTCATAAATTTTTCCTATCCTGCCACCAAAGGAGAGACATCAGGAGACATATAAAACACCTATCAAGATCTTCAGGTGACCCATTCCAAACTTTTAGAAGCTCAGCCTGAAGGCAGTGGGAATGAAATGGAGCCCAGGGCTCGGCAGGAAACGAGGCTGTAAACCAACCTAGTAAAGACATTGCTTTCCTAATGGTAATCTGAGGAGAACTCATAAATTCTTCCCCAAAATTTATGATTTTATCAATTTTACTCTGGGGAAGGAATGATTTCTCCTGTACAGAATCCAAAATAATGCCTAAAGACACTTTTTGTTGTGTTGGGGAAGGAGACAACTTCTCCCAATTGACTAGCCAGCCCAGTTTTTCCATAATTTTCAAGGTGCAAGAAACAAAAGACTGTACCTTTGAAGCTGAGTCCGCCACCAGGTGAAATCGTCCAGATATGGGATGAAGATTCCCTCTTCCTCTCTTATGTGTGCTGCCATCTCCGATACTACTTTTGTGAAGATCCTTGGAGCTACTGAGATCCCAAAGGGAAAGGCACAAAATTGAAGATGCATTAGGTTGGGACTAGGTGCACAGCAATTATTTTGGAAAAGTCCGGATGTATGGGTATGTGGAAGTAGGCATCCTTTAAGTCCAGTGAGGCCATGAAACTGTTTTTTGTAAGTAGATTTACAGTTGATCTCAGTGTTTCCATTTTGAATCTTTGGTATATTATAAATCTGTTTAGAGGCTTTAGATTTATAATTACCCGAAAGATGTTGTTGGTTTTTTTCACCAGGAATAGTGTGGAATAAAATCCCAGACACTCCTGACCTGATGGTACCTGCACTAGAACCCCTTTTTCCATTAACAGAAGAACCTCTTAGAGATATGACCTATTGACCCCAAAGGACTTTTGGTTATTACAAAGCGAGTGGATGGAAGACTGCAAAATTCCCAGCGCAGACCGTTCTGAATGATGTCCAGAACCTGGGAACTGCCTGCTATCTTTTGCCATGCTGCAAAGAAACTTTGCAGTCTGCCACCCACTCGCAGGACCCTGTTATTGAGACCCTGGCGTTTTGAGGAGGTCTGGGGTTGGTTAAATATGAGGCCACTATTCTATTTGGAGAATTGCCAGCATCCAGATTGACCTCTTCCTCTACTCTGCCCTCCACCTCTCCCCTTAGACCGAAAGGACTGGTTACGTCTGGACCCAAAGTCAAAAGGAAACCCTTTCTTCCTATTATTTGCTTTTTCAAGTATACCAGAAAGGACAGATCCAAACAACTGCTCTCCTTCACAGGGGATGGCACATAATTTATTTTAGAGGATAACTCACCTGGCCAATTTTTTAACCACAACGCCCTTCTAGCTGAATTGGATAGTACCCCACCACGGGCAGATAACCTTAGAGCGTCTGAGGTGGAGTCAGCTAAGAAGGCTACTCCCTTACGGATAGTGGGAATGGAAGACAAGAGCTGTTCCCTTGGTACTTTATTTTGGATGTTAGAGGCTAAATGATCTAAGCAAATTAAAACAGATCTGGCCACAGAAGTCCCTGCTACTTTAGGGTTTAAGGATGCCCCTGAAGCCTCCCAAGTTCTTTTAAGAAACATATCCATTCTTTTATCCATTGGATCCCAAGGTCTTCAAAGGGAAGAGATTCCTTTCTAGAGATTTAGGAAATAGACACGTCAATTTTTGGGGGGTGATCCCAAGTTTTAGTTTCAGTGACAGCAAACGGATATTTTCTTTAAAGCTTTAGGTAAAAAAGTATTTTTGTCAGGGTTCTCCCATCCCTTAAGAATAACTTTAGAGATAATTTTGTGTAGGGAATACCCTGTGTTTTTTAGAATCAAGACCCTCAAACATAATATCTTGAATTGACCTTGGTTCCTTGGGCTCTTCCATATTTAGACCAGACCGTACAGCCTTTACTAACTGATCAGTATCCTCAAAGGAAAAAAATGCTTTCCCTGAGGAGTCTTACTCTGACTCCTCTCCTGAGTCTGACCCATCTGGCACAATAATACCCTCTTCTTCAGAATCAGATTGAATTAAGGCCACTGGAGTAGTAATAACATTTGAAGCAGTGGGAAGAGGTGCAGAATCAACGACTACAGGAATAGCAGCTGCTGTTAAATTCTGAATGGATGACTGGATCTCCTTTCTAATAATATCCTGCATTTGTGCCAGAAGAGACGGAACTAAGGCTGGAACCTCCGAAGTAATCAGCTTATTAATACAAGACTGACATGAAGCTTTTCCATATTCAGGAGGTAGAATTTCTTTACAAGTTACATTCACGATTTTTTGTCTTCTAAAAGACCACAATTTAGAAAAGAAGTTTTGAAACATAGAAAAAATACACTCAGAAACCGCCGGTACCATAGATGACGTCTTTGCAGATGAGTCAGATGGAGTACGCCTTGGGTTGTCACTGCTGGTACTCATGCTGGAAACACAGGAAAAATCCCCCACTCCAATGCTGTACAGGTATGAATGACTGGCCAGATCACCACAGGAGGAAGAATGACAGAAAAGAGCTTCCTTTTAAATCTGCCGCCTCCTGAGCACCGGAGGCCCAGCGTGTGACGTCAGATACACCCCCCCTTTACAGCCGGCTTCCTCTCGCATCATTAATTGCTATGCAGTGACGATGCTAATCCCCACCATTCATTCTGGCCGCAGCCATCCCTCAGCTGACCGCGCTCAGACGCCAGGATCCTCCACCAGAAGCCCGTCACAACCCGCCCGCATACCAGCGGCGGCAGAAATAATGATTTGTAAGTTTACCACGGGCTGCTGATGGAGGAGGGTGGGGGAAGTGCGGCAGATTTGAAAATAGAGGAAAAGAAAAGTGAGCCTAGCTAAGATCCCCAACCAGAGCTCATAAGGGATCCTAAAACCGCCTACACCGAGGGACCCAGCATAAAGGAATCCCTCAGTCATTTAACGTCCTAGAGCCGTGATGGGAAAATATAATTGTTTGGTCTATTACTATCAGTTCATTAATCCGAGGTTTAAGCATTCTGACGTTTACGTTTCACCACCTGCAAGCCTGACATTTATTGAACAAGTGACATCTTATTGTGTCACCTTTCCTTGAATTCCTCTAATATAGATTAGCGATTATTTTATGATGCTAGAAAACTCTGCCCTGTCCCAGATGGGCACACAGCTGACAACCTTGATATTCAACTAGCCATGTTAATGCACTAATTTTAGATGCCTAGGGACAGATTGTAGACAGAGTCAATATGTATTTCTTTCCCTCTCATAAAATAGGCTGACACTGATGTTGAAAGATTTCACAGCCTGTTTAGGAAATAACCACCAAGGAATGCTTCACAAACTGAAATGCTTACTGCAATTTTTGGATTATAAGATGCACTGGATGATAAGAATCTAAATCTGAAAAGCTGCCTTCTTATTCATAGCCTCTGCATTATATTTTCAGCAACACCATCAGAAAACACAGTAAACATCTCACAATGCTTGCACCACATCTCGCTGTCAATCCAAACCTTTCCCTTAAAGATAAAAAAAACAGCAAAGAAAAGGATTCATACTCTTTGCAGCTAGACATTGCAGAATGAAGACTAAAGAAAAGCATCTTACCTTTGGGTGTTTTTGCAGTGAACTCTGGATCAAAATAAAATGTGTCTTCAGGACCACCTGTGGCTGGCTTGAATGGAGGCTGGATTTCTCTTCTATACAATTTCTACAAAAAGAAGAAGCTATTTATGTATGCTGGCATACCAGAAAAAGGCATGTAAAAAAAACAAGACCCTGGCTGAGGGATGTAAACGGATAGGAAATACCTTCCATAGATTAATAGTTTTAAACAAAAGATCGGTGTACTTACATTCCAGTCAATTGTTGCAAAGAAAGGATGCCTTTTAATTTCTTCTACACCATCAGGTCCTGCTCCTGTACAGCAAAGAATGGAGGATGAATTTATCAATTTGTGAGAAGTGACAGTAGGAGTGTCATGATTCCTTTCTATACATTGATTTACTCTGTTCACGGTTAAGATCGTCTAATATATATATATATATATATATATATATATATATATATATATCACAGACAGGACTAATAGAAAAGTTAATAGTCATCATATTGTGAGATTTAAAAAAGCAAACCTTTCTTATTGTTTTTCAGGTCTGCTCAATCTGGTCAAATTTCTTATTTTTGGCCTAAGTTTTACAACATTATCATATCAAGACAATCTGAAATGGACCTGCTAGCTCATGAATGACACACAATGCTGTCTTACTCCTATGCTCTGCAGCCCAGCTTGTTCAGATTGCATGTGTAAGTACAACCTCAACAAACGCTAACTGTGTCAGATCACTGGGAGTAGGGTGGAAAAATTATCATAGACAAACATGAACCAGTAAGAAATAAGCATCAACCAATTGACAAACTGTACATAGATATACAGGGAAAAAAAAACTTCAATAAGTAGGGATTCCAGAGATATCTTCACTTAAAGGGGTTCTCTGCTGAAAAACATTTATTTTTGTAAATCAACTGATGCCAGAAAGTTAAAACAGATTTGTAAATCATTTCTATTTAAAAATCTTAATCATTCCAGTACTTATCAGCTTCTGTATGCTCCACATGAAGTTCCTATTGAATTTCCTTTCTGTCTGACCACATTGCTCTCTGCTGACACCTCTGTCAGGAACTGTCCAGAGCAGGATAGGTTTGCTATGGGGATTTGCTTCTACTCTGGACAGTTCCTGACATGGAAAGAGGTGTCAGTAGAGAGTACTGTGGTCAGACAGAAAAATAAAAATAAAAATAAACTTCCTGTGGAGCATACAGCAACTTATGAGTACTGGAAGGGTTAATATTTTTAAATAGATGTAATTTACAAACCAGTTTAACTTTCTGGCACCAGTTGATTTTAAAAAAAATAATTTTTTCCAACGGAGTACCCCTTAAAAAGGGAAACTGACAGCAGCATCACCTGTTCTAACCTGCTGATATTGCCAGATAGTCTGGGTGCTACTGATCACAATGTTTTTTGCCTAAAGTATATAAAGGGTGTTCTCTAGCCCCTTATTGCCCTGCAAATCAGGCTTGACTGGTACCTTATGACTCATAACATTCCTCTTTAGCATGTAGTCGCTATTGTTGTGAAATCAGTGCAGTGTTACTCCAGGTGAGGGTGACATTGCTGTCAGTTGCGTTTTAAGAATATAGCTCACCTAATCTGTTGGTGGGGTTTCTCTTAAAAAGCATACGGAGGAGTGATTGAGCTTCTGGAGTAAGAAACTGAGGCATCCCAAGTTTGGCCCTAAAGGATAAAAAGAAAAAGGGGGGGGGGGGGGGGTAGTTAAGACAACAGCAAATAAATTGGTAAAGATATTTCACATGTCATGGGTGCTAAATGTAAATGGACTAGACTAGAAAGTTGGTCACAGATAGATAAAACCCAAAAACGTACACAAGAATACAAAAGATGTATTTTTACTTGTATATAAAATGGCCCTTAAATCCAATAGTTATCCCCATTCACAGGACAAAGGTTTACATGCTGACTGGTGCCGGTCTGACTGCTGGGACCTCTACCAATCATGAGAATGAAGAAAAACTATACCCCAATATGAATGAAGCACACTACGTGAGTGGCCAGCGATCCATTCACTCTCTAAGGAGCTTCTGAACATTGCCAAAAATTGAGCTTGGCAATGTTAGGATGTCCCACAGAGAATGAATAGAACACATGTAGTGTGCTCCATTCCCTTGGGACAAGGAACCTCTGTCACCAGTGTCACCGCAATAACCTGCTGTTACAGGCATGTAATGCAGGCGACACTGATGACAACCATACTCACGTGTCTGAGATCCGTGCTACCGTTGTCCTGGTATCTTCATCTGTTCACTTTATTTGTGCCGGCAGGCTTGGGGTACGGACGGGGCTTTGTGATGTCACCGCTGCCATTTCCCTAGGCCTGCCTGCAACAGGGCCCAACAAATAAACAGCAGCGGCAACATCACAAAGCCCAGCCCCTGCCCCAAGCCTGCCGAAGGAACAGGGGGATTACCGTGAAAACGGAAGCACGGACCGCGGACACGTGAGTATGGTTGTCATCAGCGTCACCTGCACTTCCTGCGTATAACAGCAGGTTAGTGCAGTTACACAGATGACAGTTTTCCTTTAAAATCTGTAACGGCCCCAGCAGTGGAACCCCTGCCGATCAGCTATTTGTTCCCAATCCTATGCTTAGGGAATCAGATTAAATGGGTTATCCCAAGATTAAAAATTAACAAGGTTTGATGGCATTAGAAAATCATGGCTGCTTTCTCCTTAAAAATAGTGGAAAACTGTCCACAGGTTGTGTTGTGAAACTGAACTGTAATACAAGGCACACAAGCAATGGATAGGTGTGGCACCATGTCAAGAAGAAGGCAGTCATGTTTCTATATTTCTTTAACATAGCAGTTACAGTAATGATACAATTCCGGTGCAGTGTTGATGTCATCAGTCTAGCAAAAAATAAAAATAAAAAAAATAAGTTGCTCTTTGCGTCTAAATGACACGTCAGGTCACTGGTGATAGGCTACTCACTTCAGAATCATGGTCATAGTTTCTTTTCTGTCCTTTCCTTGAAATGGTAAGGTACCCGTCAGCATTTCAAACTGTGGGCAAAGCACATAGCCAAAATGCGTTAGACAATTGCAATGCTTGTAATGGCAGACCTGAGCAAATGCTTCATGCAGCAGCGAAAAAACACTTTCCCTTCTCATTTGTATAGGACACTTTTAGTGTTCCGTTCCACACTCTCCCATCTGACAGCGCACTAAATCTGCTCCATGAGCTGTGTTTTAATCAGTAGCTGCTCACCGTACATTTACTAGAGAGTTATTTTTATATCTTCTGGGAGAGCAAGATAAGGAGGTGCAGGCAGTCGAGGCAGAGAGAAGCAATGGAAACAAAAGAACGCTTGTCCGCAAAGGGTCACATGAAAGAAATAAACTGGTCATGACTGTAATTTAGATCTTACATCTTATAACCTTGAGGTTTAGGACAATAAAGCAGTGATTTCGTACTGGGGGAGTTATGGCGTAGCACGAGACCATTTCAGGCATATGACACTCATTAACCTGCATAGTTTCAATTACTTCATGTTGTAATCAAGATCTACATTACAGCCCAATAGGATGGCTGCTTCGCTGTGACGATAGAGGTGGTGAACTTCGCTGCACACAGAGGAGAGACTGGTATCTCCACTGTGATTATGACCAAGCTCTCTGCTCCATGGAGGAAGATGCTGAATACAAGTGAGATTTCAGTGGTGAATGTAATGATAAGTGATCTTCCAAACCCCATTAGTTCTCCTTGACGTCCTAAACAGACATTTATTTCAATAGGGCATTGTTATCCAAACAATGTGTCTCCAGCTGATGCAAAACTACAACTCCCAGCATGCCCGGACAGCCGAAGGCTGTCCGGGCATGCTGAGAGTTGTAGTTTTGCAACAGCTGGAAACACACTGCAGTAGGGCGAGAAAAGACCGCTTCTTTCAAGCAACATTAAAGGGGTACTCCGGTGGAAAACTTTTTTTTTTTAAATCAACTGGTGCCAGAAAGTTAAACAGATTTGTAAATTACTTCTATTAAAAAAAATCTTAATCCTTCCAGTACTTATTAGCTGCTGAATACTACAGAAGAAATTATTTTCTTTTTGGAACACAGAGCTCTCTGCTGAATCACGACCACAGTGCTCTCTGCTGTCATCTCTGTCCATTTTATGAACTGTCCAGAGTAGGAGAAAATCCCCATAGCAAACATATGCTGCTCTAGACAGTTCCGAAAATGGACAGAGATGTCAGCAGAGAGCGCTGTGCTTGTGATTCAGCAGAGAGCTCTGAGTTCCAAAAAGAAAATAATTTCCTCTCTAGTATTCAGCAGCTAATAAGTACTGGAAGGATTAAGATTTTTTTAATAGAAGTCATTTACAAATCTGTTTAACTTTCTGGCACTAGTTGATTTAAAAATAAAAATATAAGTTTTCCATCGGAGTGCCCTTTAACATGGTGTTCTGGGTCTCCACCACACACTGAGATACATGGTATTCTTACATAAACCACAGTGTCCCTCATAGACTCTAATAGATAATTTGCTGTAATCTGCTATATGCTGGTATAGATTTTATTTTCAGGACACAAAAGCGTTATATTTGCGTTCCCCGAATTAAACAAATACTGGTGTTAACCCGATAACGACCATGGACGTCTATGCTCGTCCAATGGCTGTTAACGGGGTATGACGCGGGCTTCCGACTCGAGCCCGCGTCATACCGGCCAGTCCCCAGCTGATTCCTGTAGCTGCAGGCCGGCGTTAATAGCCGACATGCGGCGTTCGCCGCGGGTAGCTATTAACCCTTTAGATTGCCGCTGTCAAAGTTGACAGCGGCGTCTAAAGGTGTCTATATCCAGTCTCTGGTGGTCCAGTCCCTGTATGGACCTACAGAATAAAGATAATGTAATTTTTACCTAAAAATGTAAGGCGTAGGAACGGAAGCCCCCAAAATTTATAAAATGGGTTTTTTTCATCAATTTTGTCTAACAATTATTTTTTTTCCCGTTTTGCCGAAGATTTTTGGGTAAAATGACTGATGTCATTACAAAGTAGAATTAGTGGCACAAAAAATAAGCCATCAAATGGATTTTTAGGTGCTAAATTGAAAGGGTTAGGATTTTTAAAAGGTAAGGAGGAAAAAACGAAAGTGCAAAAACAGAAAAACGCTTGGTCCTTAAGGGGTTAAACATATGAAAGGTATTCACTAGTAGACAATGTCTGGTCCATCAAAGCCTATGGGCATGCAAAGGAATAGTATGTTAAAATACCTTCTCTCTTCTAACAATAGACTTCGGAGGACTGCTAACCAGTGATCATAAACATGGGGGGGAAGAGTTATCCAAATCTGTGCAGAGGAAAAGTTAACCAGTTGCCCAAAGCAACCAAACCCAAAAATGAAAGAAGCGATCTGAAAGGTTGCTATGGGCAACTGGTTAACTTTTCCTCTGCACAGATTTGGATAACTCTCCCCCCCATGTTTATGATCACTGGTTAGCAGTCCTCCGAAGTCTATTGTTAGAAGAGAGAAGGTATTTTAACATACTATTCCTTTGCATGCCCATAGGCTTTGATGGACCAGACATTGTCTACTAGTGAATACCTTTCATATGTTTAACCCCTTAAGGACCAAGCGTTTTTCTATTTTTGCACTTTCGTTTTTTCCTCCTTACCTTTTAAAAATCATAACCCTTTCAATTTAGTACCTAAAAATCCATATGATGGCTTATTTTTTGTGCCACTAATTCTACTTTGTAATGACATCAGTCATTTTACCCAAAAATCTACAGAAAAATGGAAAAAAAAATTATTGTGAGACAAAATTTATGAAATCTCTTACATAGGGAAAGGCAATAGAGAAATGCAATCTCAGTTGACACCCTATGAAAGATCAAGCACTGGAACTGGAGGGGCATGTTATAGATGAGACAACCACTTTCCATACACCCATTCATTGTTAAAGGCTATGCTTGAGTGCTCTGAATTTTGAGAATTATGTTTTGCCACAGTTCCTACTTCAAAGTTATGATTTTCATATTGTAACAATGAAAATGAAGGGCAACTACATAAAGAAAACATGAAGTAAATAATAAAGGGAAACCCATGTTGGAGACACAGAATTGGCAAGTTCTACAAACACTTTCTTAATCATTGTATCATAAGCAGATGGTCGACACCTGCGTGCCAATAAGAGGATTTAGGTTCATTTCCCTACATGCTGTTAAAGCCATCTGTAAGTTCTTGTATGCATACATAAGACAGTAAGCATGTACATCCATTTAACCAAAGACACCAAAGCAAATATCCTGATTATGTAGAGTGCTTGGTATAAGATGCACATCATAGAGCAGAACACATACTATTCTAATTCTGTCCATAGGCATAAGGTCTTTGTTAGAGAGTCTCAAAATGATGGAAGGTTTCCCAACAATCCTACATCTAAAAGGCCTTTGCGGTCCCTCTGCTAAAGGGCTGCGATGAGAAAAATTAGGTTAATGCATGAAAGATTTTTATTGTCCTGCCAGTTGGGTTTTTCTCTGGCAATAAGTGGCGTCGGGAGTTAATTAACCCTACTGAAATAAGGTGAACGTCCTCTTGAGGTACCTGTACAGAATATGGATAGCTGTAGTAAGAATACCATAAAGAAGGCATTAGGGAGGAAAGCACCTACCATGAGAACCCCGAAAGACCACCAGTCGGCACTCTGTGTATGGCCACGTCTATTTACAACCTCCGGAGCCATGTACTCCACTGTCCCGCAGAAAGAGTATGCTTTCTTCTCATGATCTATAGATTCTTTACTAAGACCAAAATCTAATAGGAGTTAAAGACAAAGATTTAGTACACAATAAAAGTTAAAAGATGGAATAAAATTTCACAAAAATCATCAAATTATAATGTGTATTTTGTTGGAAAGCTGCCATTTTTTTGACCAAAGCCTATCTATAAAATAAGGTATAGTGGAATATGCTCAGTGATGGATTGGAATAACTAGGACACACCACTGATATAGTTTATGACGGCTCATTTTCTAACATCCTCAACAGCCTTCATACCTACGGATAACTTCATAAAGAGGTTTTCCCAAATGGCAAAGTTACCCCCTATTCACAGGGGTCCACTGAGCCCAGTTTAAACTCAAGAACCAAGTCTCCTGTTAGAATTGGGCGGTCGGTCGTACATGCACTCTGTCCCTCCATTCATTTTCTATGGGAGCCACAAAGACTACTGAATTCTGTACTCTCCCATATAGAGTGAAGTGATGGCATGCATGGGCAACTCGCTGCTCCATTCTGATAGGAGACTTGGGTTTCTGAGATCACAGGTCCCAAAGCAGTCAGACCCCCCCAAAATGATCAGATAACAGATAACTTTAATGGATAACTTCACCAGATTGGAAATCCCTTTAACCTCCCTGGCGGTATGATTCTTTCTGGAAATTTGTACCAAAAGCGGTACAATTTTTTGCACTGAATCTCACATCTCCCACATCACATTCCCCCTCCCTTGTCACATCCCCCCGTCACATTCTCCCCCCTCCTTGTCACATTCTTCCCTCCTTGTCACATTATTCCCCCCTTGTCACATTATTCCCCCCTTGTCACATTCTCCCCCTTCATGTTACATTCCCCTCCCCCTGTCAAATCCCCCCCCCCTTGTCACATCCCCCCCCCCTTCATGTCACATTCCCCCTCCCCTGTCACATTCCCCCCTGTCACATCCCCCCCCTCTGTCACATTCCCCCCTTTGTCACATTCTTCCTATCCCCCCCTTGTCACCTTGTTCTGCAGCAGGATACACTAGGTTTGCCGGGCAGATTTCAAACCTAGTGTATTTGCTGCAGAACAAGCCCTTTCCCCTTCAGCCAATCACAGGCTTTACACCACTGCGGCCTGTGATTGGCTGAAAAGTGAAAGGTCCTGTAAGATGAATAGAGCAGGGACCAGAGCGCACGGAGGGGAACAACATCTGCAGGGACCGGGACTAGGTGAGCAAAAGGTTTTTTTATTTTACTACTTTTTCCTTTTACATTTAGCTCAGTGTTTTTCTGACAGGGTACCTCCAGCTGTTGTGAAACTACTACTCGCAGCATGCCCGGACAGCCTTTGGCTGTTCGGGCATGCTGAGAGTTGTAGTTTTGCAACAGCTGGAGGCCCCCTGGTAGGAAAACACTGACTTTTAGTATTTTTCTTTATCTGTTCTGGCCGGCCCCCGCAACGGGAGCCGACCAGAGCAGATAATCGAATGTTTTCCCGGGGGCCACATCGCTATATCGCATTGCTTTTGCGATATATCGTGCAGCCCGGCCGGGAACTCTGTAATTCTACCCCGAGCGTGACTCGGGGTTACCGATCCTGGCAGGGAAAATTAACCCCGAGTCATGCTCGGGAATACCGCTCAGGAGGTTAATAAATGATTTCTGAAATAACCCACCAAACATGATAACCACTTGAAGAACAACAAATGCACTATTGCTGGATTTTGATGCAGTTGTTGACTGCCAGCATGCGTCATTCGGAATCACAATCTACACCCCTTCAATGCAAGCATATGGGAGGGGGCGTGACATCTGTCACGCCCCCTCCAATAGGCTTGCATTGAGGGGGCGGAGCGTGATGTCACATGGGGGTGGAGCTGTGACATCACAATACTCCGGCCCCGTGATCAGCTGTCATCAGACCCGGAGCGAACATGCTCCAGGGGCTGATGGTAACGGGGTGCTGTGTAAAAGATCAGGGGGGTCCCCAGCGGCGGGAATCCCGCAATCAGGCATCTTATCCCCTATCCTTTGGATAGGGGATAAGATGTCTTTGTGCCAGAGTACCCCTTTAAATTATTTGTTTTCCCCAGGATTACCCCTTAAGGACCAGGCCAATTTTATTTTTAAATTTTAGTTTTTTTCCTTCTCGCCTTCTAAAACTCATAACGCTTTTATATTTTCATCCACAGACGAGTATGAGGGCTTGTCTTTTGCGCAACCAGTTATGCTTTGTAATGGCATCACTCATTTTAACCTAAAATATATGGCGCAACTAAAAAAAAAAAAAAAACTATTTGTGTGGCGAAATTGAAAAGAAAAACTGAATTTTGCAAAGTTTTTGTGTTCACGCTGTACAATTTACATTAAAGTAAAAGTGTCAGATTTCTTCCCCGCACTAACCAGCAGTATTGGCTGGTAGTACGGAGGACGCTGATCAGTTTGATGCTTACCGTGCCTGGATCCGCCACGCCGTTTGGCCGTAATGTTTGATTTTCGGTATATGCTAATGAGGTGCTAACTGGCATTCTAACGTCAGTGCCTAAGGCAGCAGCGCCGCCCAGCTCATCAATATTCCTCCCCTCTCTCCATAACAGAGCGGGGAGAAGAGGGAGAGAAGGAATATTGATGAGCTGGGCGGCGCTGACGTTAGAATGCCAGTTAGCACCTCATTAGCATATACCGAAAATCGAAGATTACAGCCGAACGGTGCGGTGGATCCGGGCATGGTAAGCATCAAACTGATCAGCAAAATGACAGTTTTCCTTTAAAAATTACATGTTTTCTTTATTCTGTGGGTCAATACGATTAAAATGATACCCATGATTACATACTTTTCTATTATTTTACCGCTTAAAAAAAAAAAATCTCAAAAGTACTTTTTATTGATACCACATTTGCATATATGAAACTTTTAATACATTTTTTACTAATTCTTTTTGGAATATGATGTGACAAAAGCAGCAATTTTGTAGATATATATATATATATATTTTTTTTTTACACATTTACGCCGTGTACCATACGGGATAATTAATATTACATTTTGATAGTTCGGACATTTATGCATGCGGCAATACCAAATATGATTATAATTTTTTTTAATGCTTTTTGGGGGTAAAATGGAAAAAGACGGAGGGGATTTTTCAAATTTTTTTACTTTATTTTCTTCAACTTTTTTTTTTCCTTTACACTTTTTATGTCTCCATAGGGGACTATTTAAGCAATCATTTGATTGCTAATACTGTTCAGTGCTATGTATAGGACATAGCACGTATCAGTATTATCGGTGCTCTTCTGCTCTGGTCTGTTTGATTTCAGATCAGAGCAGAAGACCCGGGGAGTCTGCCGGAGCAAGGTGAGGGGACCTCCGTCCGCCATTACAGATGATCGGATCCCCGCAGCAGCACCGTGGGCGATCCGATCATCCATTTTTCTGACCACACTGCTGCAGATGCCGTGATCTGTATTGACCACAGCATCTAAGGGGTTAATGGCGGACATCGACGCGATCGCTGATGTCCGCCATTACCGGCTGGTCTTCAGCTGCTGATAGCAGCCGGGACCTGCCGCAAGCACCGGACCAGTGCTCGCGGTCATGTCCATGACGTAAATGTACGCCATGGTGTGTTAAGCACCACCGCACCATGACATACATTTACGTCCAATGTTGTTAAGGGGTTAAGTGACTCTGAACGCGGCATGGTTGTTGGTGCCAGATGGGCTGGGTCTGAGTATTTTAGAAACTGTTGATCTACTAGGATTTTAAAGCACAACCATCTCTAGGGTTTACAAAAATGGTCTGAAAGAGATAATATCTGGTGAGCTGCAGTTGTGGAGATGAAAATGCCTTGTTGAAGACAGAGGTCAGAGGAGAATGGGAAGACTAGTTCAAGATGACAACAGTAACTCAAATAACCACTCCTTACAACCAAGGTATGCAGAATACCATCTTTGAACGGACAACATGTTGAAACATTGAAACAGATAAGCTAAAGACTGAGAGAACGTTGCCTGGTCTGATGAGTCTTGATTCCAGTTGCGACATTCAGATGGCAGGGTCCGAATTTGGCATAAACAACATGAAAGCATGGATCCATCCTGCCTTGTATGAACAGTTTAGGATGGTGGTCATTTTCTTAGCACACTTTGGACCCCTTAGCGCCAACTGAACATCGTTTAAATCCAACTCCAACTGCCTCCACAGTCACCATATCTCATTCCAGTAGATCACCGTTGGAATATGGTGGAACAGGAGATTCTCATCATGGATGTGCAGCCTACAAATCTGCAGCAACAGCGTGATGCCATAATGTCAACATGGACAAAAATCTCTGAAAAGGTTTCCTGCACCTTGTAGAAAGTATGCCATGAAAAATTAAGGCAAAAGGGGGGTCCAACCTGGTACTAGCAAGTGTGCCTAATAAAGCGGCGAGTGCAAGTATTTACCAAAAAAAGATGTGTTATAATAAAAATGTTCTTGCATTCCTCAGTACAAAGAAAAATTTAAATAAACAAACATTTAAGTTTTTATTTTAATAAATATAGATGAAAAATATATCAGAAGTCATTAGTACACACCTGTCAATTTGATGTGACCCTCCTCATCCAGCAATATACTAGAAAAAAATGGTTTTGGCATTAGTAAGACATCCCAAGTTAATTTTATTTTTATTGATAAAACATTTCAATGCATTTAAGTGAGACTTAAGATCTGTTGCACACCGGTTGAGAAACACTGCTTTAGATACTGTGCTTTTGTGGGATACTTCTTTTCACAGCAGGCCTATCTACCAGTACCAGCAGTGTTTAAACAATAGCTTTTAATAAAGAATAGTGACGACATTTAAAAAAATAAATAAAAAAAAAACCTCTTGTAAAATCTACATTACATACAGTATCTCCTCAGCCATTTAAGAACTCACATATACATAAGGGGGAAATTTTGTAATAATGGTGTATCACATGTCGGTCTTACGTAAACTTTTACTGCTGATCGTAAATCTGCCACTGTGCAGTAGCTGGCCATGTGCTGCACTGTAAAATCAGCTATGTTTTGGGCCAGATAACTGGTGTAAATCATAGTAAACTTAAATGGGTATCATGGCCACACCTCTTTTACCTCCCAAAGTACTTACTTTTCTGGCTTAAGGTCCCGATATATTATCCCAAGTGTATGTAGATGATCTAAAGCAAGTGCCAATTCTGCCAGGTAGTATTTCACATCTTCTTCAGTGAACATTACCTACAAAAAAATATATATATATATATTTATCAGAACATATATCTGTACAGTATGTAACCCACAAAACTCACACAATTTCAAACTCTTTCTGTTCTGTTAATGTATATGGCCTTCATAGATGGGGGTCCATATACTTTATCAGGGCAAATTGATGTCCCCCTATTCATGAACCTCTAATTATTTGGCTAGCTACATGTTATATATTTACTTTTTATGGGTTGCTGTTGGGGAAATGTAAAGCAGACAGCAATGTACAGCAAACTCCACCCGGGCAAAATCAGCAGTTTGCTGGGCGTGTTAGCAAATCCTTTAAGGTCGGGCTTACAGATGGCCATAGAAGTAAATGCTGGAAAAGGAAATATTAACCATGAAAGTCAATGTATCACTTTAGTACAATTTGCTTTATAGTTTTTCTGTGTTATTTTGAAAAAGCACAGCTCAAGAATTATGTTCACACAGTTTTTCTCCATTGTGTACAAGGCATACAAAACCAAAACAGAAAACTGTTATGGCATTTTCTTAAAAGATTTAATAATGTTACAAAAAGGGAAAAATTACCTCTTTGGATAAGCGTGTAAACAAATCCCCACCCCTGAGAAAATCCAAAATTAGGTATAGTTTGCCTTCTGTTTGGAAAGCTGAAAAAGAGAGAGAGAGAGAGGCGATAAAGGATTAATAACTGTGTTTTTACAGATTGTTTAGAACAATATATTTTTTACTATACGGTGTTACAAAATAATAAGAAGAATTCAAATACACTACACTTCTGTATTTTTACCCAAATTACTAATGAGTAATGGGATAAAAGCTAGATGTTGGCTGAACACTCTCCCTATACACAGAACTAGCAAAAGCCTGCTGCCCGGTAGCATTGTAACACATTTAGTGCAGAGGTTTTCAATTGGCAGACTGTGGCTGCCAATTATCATAGCTGGCAAGCAGGGCCGGATTACCGGGAGGCCTTCATCACCTCCAGTCGGTTCAGGGAACCACCAAGAGGAGGTGTCTGCTCTCCCTGTAGTACAAGTCTCTTTAAAGACACATACAATGGAATAGTGCTGGCCAGAGCAAGGGAACATTATGTGTCATGCCTGGCCGCCAAGCTCTTACTTTATGTTGTGGCCATGCAATTAGCACTGCCTGCATCATTCTACTCTTGCCAGGCCTGACTAGAAGAGGCCAGAGCAGTGCAGAACCCAGGAAAGGTGAATATTCTAAAGGGGGGACATGTTTCTCAACTTGTGATGCTCCAGTTGTTGCAAAACTACAAATCCCATCACCACCCTCGGACTTATTAAGGTACCGTATATACTCGAGTATAAGCCGACCCGAATATAAGCCGAGGCCCCTAATTTCACCCCAAAATCCCAGGAAAAGTTATTGACTCGAGTATAAGCCTAGGATGGGAAATACATCATTTCCCCTTGTCATCATCCAGACCCCTGTCATCATCATCCCCTTGTCATCATCCCCTTATCCCACACCCCCTCTTCATCATCCCCCTGTCATCATCCTACACCCCCCTTCATCATCCCCCTGTCATCATCCCACCCCCCTTCATCATCCCCTTGTCATCATCCCACCCCCCCTTCATCATCCCCTTGTCATCATCCCACCCCCCCTTCATCATCCCCTTGTCATCATCCCACACCCCCCCTTCATCAACCCCTTGTCATCATCCCCTTATCATCCCACACCCCCTCCCCCTTCATCATCCCCTTGTCATAATCCCACACCCCCCCTTCAATATCCCCTTGTCATCATCCCACCCCCCCTTCATCATCCCCTTGTCATCATCCCACACCCCCCCCTTCATCAACCCCTTGTCATCATCCCCTTGTCATCATCCCACACCCCCCCCCCTTCATCATCCCCTTGTCATAATCCCACACCCCCCCTTCAATATCCCCTTGTCATCATCCCCTCATGGCATCAGCCCCCCCCCCCCCCCTTCATCATCACCGCTTGTCAATGTCTGATACAGTGGTCTTCAACCTGCAGACCTCCAGATGTTTCAAAACTACAACTCCCAGCAAGCCCGGGCAGCCATCGGCTGTCCGGGCTTGCTGGTAGTTGTAGTTTTGAAACATCTAGAGGTCCGCAGGTTGAAGACCACTGCGGCCTTTGACATCATCCAGACCCCCCCACCCCCTTTAGTTTTGTACTCACCTCCGCTCGGCGGGACGTTCGGGTGCGCTGGTCCGGTGCTGCAGGACTGTCCGGTGGGGAGGTCGTCCGGTGGGATAGTCGTTCCGGGCTGTTCATCTTCACCGGGGGGCCTCTTCTCCGCGCTTCGGGCCCGGAATAGAGGCGTTGCCTTGCGCAGAAGAGGCCCCCGCCCCCCGGTGAAGATGGACAGCCCGGAACGACTATCCCACCGGACAGTCCTGCAGCACCGGACCAGCGCACCCCAACATCCCGCCGAGCGGAGTACAAAATTAAAGGGGGTGGGGGGTCTGGATGATGTCGAAGGCCGCAGTGGTCTTCAACTTGCGGACCTCCAGAGGTTTCAAAACTACAACTCCCAGCAAGTCCGGACAGCTGATGGCTGCCCGGGCTTGCTGGGAGTTGTAGTTTTGAAACATCTGGAGGTCCGCAGGTTGAAGACCACTGAGGGCGGAGAGTTCACTCGAGTATAAGCCGAGGTGGGTGTTTTCAGCACTAAAAATCGTGCTGAAAAACTCGGCTTATACTCAAGTATATACTGTACTTATTTTTCGCAACAGGCAATCTTTAATCTTGCATGTCAGCATGCCCGCCAGGTGTGAACCGGGCCATAGCATTCAGCTCAGACCTTCACATGAAGGCAGACTTGGAAAAGCAGACCTTAAAGTAGTTGAGCGCCCCCAATTTAGTGTATGCCGCTAAAATAGAAATGAACACACCTTAAAGGGGTATTCCGGGCAAAAACATCTTATCCCCTATCAAAATGATAGGGGATACGATGTCTGATCTTGGGGGGCCACCGCTGGGACCCCCCGCGATCTCCCTGCAGTAGCCCGCATTCTATGCGTAGCTGCACCTGCAGTTTCGGAAACCGCCGGGCTTCCGAGACGGGGACGTGACGTCACACCACGCCCCCTCATTCATGTCTATGTCGTTACGCCCCCTCCCATATAAATGAATGGAGGGGGCGTGGCCTGACGTCATGTCCCCGTCTCTGAAGCCCGGTGGTTTCCGAAACTACAGACGCAGCGGTGGGCCCCCCGCGAACAGACATCTTATCCCTATCCTTTCGATAGGGGATAAGATGTTTTTGCCCGTAATACCCCTTTAATGGCTATATAGGAATATTTATTAGAGCAGCTCCCACTACATCTCTCTACCCTGCATCTGCATTTTTACCTTTTTTCTCAGCAGTGAGAAAAACTATAATAAACATGCAATTTTATGCTATGATACTCAACCACAGAACACAAGATAGCGGTTAGTATGCGATAACAAAAGTAATTTTAAAAGTTGCATAATATTTAAATATAAAGCTTCAGAATGAATTTCCTGAATGTTTACACACTTAACTCTGAAAATCCTGCTCCCTCTTTACTTGTCTTTAGTTACTTACTCTTTGCTGTCTTTGACCAACACCAAGTCACACAGGTAATTTAACCCCTTAAGGACTCAGCCCATTTGGGCCTTAAGGACGCAGACAATTTTATTTTTACGTTTTAGTTTTTTCCTCCTCGCCTTCAAAAAATCATAACCCTTTTATATTTTCATCCACAGACTATTACGAGGGCTTGTTTTTTGCGCGACCAGTTGTCCGTTGTAAGGTCATCACTCACTTTACCATAAAATGTATGGCGCAACCAAAAAAATACTATATGTGTGGGGAAAGTAAAAAGAAAATCGCAATTTTGCAAATTTTGGAAGGTTTCGTTATCACACCGTACAATTTACGGTAAAAATGAAGTGTTCTTTATTCTTTGTGTCAATATGATTAAAATGATACCCATGATGACATACTTTTCTATTACTGTTGTGCTGAAAAAAAATCGCAAACTTTTTAACCAAAACTAGTACATTTAAAATCCCCCTATTTTGAAGGCCTACCGTATTTTTCGCCGTATAAGACGCACTTTTTCTTCCCCAAAACTGGGGGGAAAAAGTCGGTGCGTCTTATACGGCGAATACACCCCCATCGCGGTGGTCCCTGCGGCCATCAACGGCCGGGACCCGCGGCTAATACATGACATCACCGATCGCGTTGATGCCCTATATTAACCCTTCAGACGCAGCGATCAAAGCTGACCGCCGCGTCTGAAGGGAAAGTGACACTAACCCGGCTGTTCAGTCGGGCTGTTTGGGACCGCCACGATTTCGCTGCGAAGGTCCTGAACAGCCTGACTGAATAGCCAGGTTAGTGCTTACAGGACACCGGGAGGGACCTTACCCACCTCCTCGGTGTCTTCTCCGTTCAGGGATCCCCTGTATGGCCGGAAATCCTTCCTCGTCATCACGTCGTCGCGTACGTGCGTCACGACGTGATGGCGGCGGAGAGCGAGGATACCCGGCCGGCAGCAGAGACGTTCCAGAGCGACGGGGACACGGCGACAGCGATGGAGCGACATCCAGGGCAGCGGTAACTGGTCCGGAGCGGCGGGGACACATGAATATTACCTCCTCCTGCAGTGGTCTTCAATCTGCGGACCTCCAGATGTTGCAAAACTACAACGCCCAGCATGCCCGGACAGCCAACGGCTGTCCGGGCATGCTGGGAGTTGTAGTTTTGCAACATCTGGAGGTCCGCAGGTTGAAGACCACTATTGGGTTCAAAATCTTTATTTTTTTAGATTTTGCCCCTAAAAATTGGGTGCGTCTTATACGCCGGTGCGTCCTATAGGACGAAAAATACGGTATAACTTTTTCATTTTTCCGTAAAAGTGGCGGTATGAGGGCTCATATTTTGTGCCGAGATCTGTACTTTTTATTGATATATTTAAAATATATACCTTTAAATACATTTTTTATCAATTGTTTGGGGAATAAAATGTTCTAAAAAAGCAGCAATTTTGGATTTTTTTTTTAAAATGTTAACGCTGTTCACTGTATGGTATTCTTAACATTATATTTGAATAATTTGGATATTTATGCACGCAGCGATACCAAATATGTATGTTCAAATGTTTTTTTTTACACTTTTTGGGGGTTAAATAGGGAAAATGGGACGATTTACATTTTTATTAGGGGAGTTTTTTTTTCATATTTTTCTTTTTTTTTTTCACTTTTATTTTTACACTTTAATAGTCCCCATAGGAGTTTATTTATAGTAATCATTCGATTACTGATACTGTTTAGTGCTATGCATAGGGCATAGCACTGATCAGTGTTATCGGTCATCTTCTGCTCTGGCCTGCTCGACCACAGACCAGAGCAGAAGACGCCGGGAAGGCAGCGGAGGCAGGTGAGGGGACCTCTGTCTGCCGTTCTGGATGATCGGATCGCCGCGGCAGCGCTGCGAGCGAGCGATCCGATCTTCCATTTTAGTGACCGCAATGCTGCAGATGCCATGATCTGTATTGATCACGGGATCTGAGGGGTTAAAGGAGGACATCTGCGTGATTGAGGATGTTGGCCATTACCGGCGGGTCCCTGACTGCTATCAGCAGCCAGGACCTGCCCCGCATGACCCGAGCATCGCTCCAATGCTCGTGGTTATGTATAGGACGTAAATGTATGTCCTGGTGCGTTTAGTACCAGCTCACCAGGACGTACATTTACGTCCTGTGTCATTAAGGGGTTAAAGCATAATCTATTGCAGTGAAAATGAGATGTACTGCTCAAGACCAGGGGAAGAAAACGTTTGTGCAGGTCGCAAGCAGCTAAAGTTCCCATTTACCACATACAAAACACCTAAATCCTGTATCCGAGTCCATATGTATGTGGTGGGGACCTGCAGATCAGTCCTCAGATGTACATACTCTGTTAATCTGTTAAAGAGAAAAATCTATCCCCTATCCTAAAAATAGGGGATAAGTGTCTCCTGCCCGGCGCCCCCTGCTTTCTGCATGAAGAGCTGTGCCGACCACTGCACAAAGCTGTGACAGACATGCCCCCTCAATGCAGCTCTATGGGAGAGACGGAGAGAAATGAGTGCAGAGCTCTGGCTCTCCCATAAAGATGCATGGAGGGGGCATGTCGGCCACCGGTTTGTGCAGTGGTCAACCTGCCGTGTTCAGGAGGAAAGTCAGGGCACCACATGGGAGATCCTGAAGATAAGGAATACATATTTCTATCCCAACATTGTGCGAGATGGTCGAGAACAGATTAAACAGAACAGAGAATGGTAAGATGTCAGACTCTGCCTAAGAACGAGCAGGATTTTAAGAGTTAATAAAGCGTCCCACACTATAAACAGCAAAATCTGTCAGGTCTCCTGGCTTGTCTGTTTTAGCAAACACTTGTATTCCCCTTTAAAGGGGTTATCAAGGAAAAACTTTTTTTTATATATCAACTGGCTCCAGAAAGTTAAACAGATTTGTAAATTACTTCTATTAAAAAATCTTCATCCTTTCAGTACTTATGAGCTTCTGAAGTTGAGTTGTTCTTTTCTGTCTAAGTTCTCTCTGATGACACGTGTCTCGGGAACCGCCCAGTTTAGAAGCAAATCCCCAAAGCAAACCCATTCTACTCTGTGCAGTTCCCGAGACAAGCAGAGATGTCAGCAGAGAGCACTGTTGCCAGACAGAAAAAAACAACTCAACTTCAGCAGCTGATAATTATTGAAAGGATTAAGATTTTTTAATAGAAGTAATTTACAAATCTGTTTAACTTTCTGGAGCCAGTTGATATATACATTTTTTTTCCTGGAATACCCCTTTAACAAATCTGAAACATCTTCTTCAAGAACTCTATGTAGTTCTGTTCCTCTGTTACTTCTGAATATTTCCCAATAAACATCTGGGTGTTACCATTTCCCTCATCCTTGTCGTCTGGTGATTTCAGCTATAAAGGAAAAATGTTGGACAGTGTAGTGATCCACTTCCCACAGATAATACCCAGCTGTCCATTTGCTCATACATTTCTAGGAACAATAACATATTTATATTCCTTAAAGTCTATATGCATTTACTAAAACAGACAGGTCAGGAGAGCTGAGAGTCACTCTTTATAGAAACTCCATATAAAGGACTGTGTTCTCTCATACCCAGCACCTTCTTATTTTGTTGATTTTTTGTTTTATTTTTAATTTGTGGTACATTCTTTTAAGTTTGCAAACAAGCAGTAAGAGAAACATATAAATTATATTTTATGTAAAGTACCATCTGTATAAAACAGTAATTAAAAACATCTGAAGGAAAACCAAAGCCGCATTTCTACTTGCAGAATAACATTCACATTGAAGTGGCAACTGTGTAAAATCTAAAAGGACTTCAAAGCCAGAGAAATGCACAGTTATGTAAAAAGTCTATACTTGTTCTGCATGTCTGAGATTTACTCCATGTTCCTGAAGGCAAATAGGTGGTGATCATTTTTTACATTTGTCTATATTTTGTAATTGTCTATATATTGTAATTACGTGAGAGCAAGACGTGACATTCTACCAGCTGGTGCGATTCTATCAGCAGTCAGAATTCTATTACTCACCATAGTGCAATTTAACAATAAACGGATGATTAACTTCCACTAAAATATCACGCTCCATTTTTGTTCTGACACGATCTCGAACTGTAGGTTGGAGAAAAAAAAAATGATTATCACTTTGAAGTCTGAATGCCACCTTCACTACTACACCCAGAAAGCCTCTCCATGAAATTCATGCCGTCTAGTAACCCCACACATTTTGTCGTCTCCTCACAACTAGCTTTATGTGCCATGGCAATTCCAGTGACAATTTAATGGTGACCCCCCATTTTAAAGAGTATCTATCATCATCCTAACTCTCACTACCTCTTTGGAGCTATCTTCGGTACCTCAGCAGCCTGGCATTTGTGAGGGGCGGAAGTGGGCGTCATCTGATGCCATGACGGGGCTCGCATATCCAATGTGTACAATAAGAAGAGCAGCGCTCCAATGACTCTGGGCCAACACACGCAGGCTCTCCTTGTCGGGGTTCGGAGCCGGAGGACGCGGCTGACCGGCAGAGTCAGGAGCGTGCCCCTCTGAAGTGCAAGCACAGTGCTCGTTCCTGTCTATCTGACAGGCGGGGAGCTGCACTTAGCTCTTATGAGTCCTGGTGGCAGAGTGATTTCGGACTCATGCCCCGAGAGCTTGCGTCCAGGACTGCTAAGTGGAGGATTTTTCAAAGTAAAAATATACATGAAAAGAAGCAACATTTTTAAATAAAACTAATTAGAAAAGTGTTCATTAGGGTTTGATCTGTCATATATAAAAAACTTAAAATTTTATCAAATTTTTTTTTCAACAGGGAGAAATGCCTCATTGACAAACATGCAATAAAAGGGACTGTGGTTAAGAGGAATCCCTCACCCTATCCAAGAGCAGAACAAAAAAAAGAGTCAGAGTCCCTGATTTCAGTGCTGCGTTATTTTTATTGGTCGCAGCAGTTTTCTGAAATGCCCCTTTAAGCCTCTGTTCAGATTTTCAGTACCAGAGTCTGCTGATATATTTTTGATGTTTCTTGATGTCAAACCCTGATAAACCCAAAAGTCAAAAGGGGTTTCATAAAGGAATCATGTTTCTAAATTTAAAAAAACTGATTTGGCATAGCATATAAACGGAAGCCACTAGAGAACAAGGCCTTAAATTCTCTACACAGCAATGTAAAATATGTTGGTGCTATAAAGAAAACTGAACACATTCCTTTCCAGGTAAAGCTGCATTCACACCACGTTTTTGCAATACAGTTCCCGTAACAGGTTTTTGATAAAAAATGGATTCCTCAAAACCGTACTAAACTGTATCAAATCATGTGTACAAATTTTAACCTGTATAACTGTATATGGTTTTAAAAATTATGTCCGGTTGCATCCGTTTAAAAAAAATAATCTACAAATTTTTAACTTTTCACTCCATTCCGAATAAAGCTTTACTTGTTTGATCGAAATTCCAAGAAAAAAATCTGCGCAAAGACAAAAAACGTATGGTGCAAACCAGATGGAACCGTGCGCTCATACGGTTCCCATTGACTCCTATGTATAAAAAACAAACAAACAAAAAAAAAAACACTATACGGTTTCAATACGGTTTTTCACCCGGACCAAAAACCATGGTAGGATATGGTTTTGGGTACAGGAAAAAAAAAAATGGACAAAACCGTACAAGACGCAAAACGAATGCATCGTTTGGCATACGGTTTTCAATGGAGAGTCAATGCATACGGTTTTCAATACGGTTCCGTACAGGAATTGTATTGCAAAAACGTGGTGTGAATGCACACTAACTGAATTTCAGCTTTTAGTACTCAAACCATGACTTTTCTTTATACTAAAGCCCCTTGGCGAATGAGGTGCAAAAGTGATTAAAACACAAAAGCTTTTGAGCAAAACTATTTGAGAAAAATGCCATACAAGCCCTGGTAAATTTACCTCTTATACTTTCTAAGCAACAAAAACTTTTTCCAGCTACGTTCTGTCTATTACAATTGCCCAGGCTACTAGGTATAGGCATACAAAGTTCTTTTACTGTAACCTATCATGATTCATGAGTGGAATTTCCAGTAATACTGTAAAGGAAGATAAAGCTGAAATTACACACATAGCATCAGTGCAAAATGACACTCTGTAGTAATAAAAGCATTCCTTAGAATGCAATGCTGTTTAGAATACTTTGCCTATGAATAGTTTGGAGGCTATCCTGGAGAGGATGCCTGATATGTGAGCTTCCACCCGGAGATATATCTAAGGAAAACACAAACAGAGCAGCCAAAAGACTACATAACATTTACCAGCACGTAACACCCCACTGCTGGGGAACAATGGGATTTCTAGCCACAAATTTAACAGGTGACTCTAGAACAGGGCTTCTCAAGCTGCAAGGTGGGCCTCCCTAGAGAGGCAACCGACCCCTAGTGTGGATGAGATATAAAGGGGTTCTCCAGTGCTTAGACATCTTTGGATAGGGGATAAGATGCCTGATCACGGGAGTCCCGCCGCTGGGGTCCCGCGTGATCTTGCATGCGGCACCCCGTTTGTAATCAGTCCCCAGAGCGTGTTCGCTCCGGGTCTGATTACCGGCGACCACAGGGCCGGCGGCGTGTGACCTCACACCTCCGCCCCTCAATGCAAGCCTATGGGAGGGGGCGTGTCACGCCCCCTCCCATAGGCTTGCATTGAGGGGCGGAGCATGATGTCACACGGGGGCGGAGGAGTGACGTCACCCGCCGCCGACCCTGTGGTCGCCGGTAATCAGACCCGGAGCGAACACGCTCTGGGGACTGATTACAAACTGGGTGTCGCGTGCAAGATCACGGGGGTCCCCAGCAGCGGGACTCCCGCGATCAGGCATCTTATCCCCTATCCTTTGGATAGGGGATAAGATGTCTAAGCACCGGAGAGCCCCTTTAATACGTTTGACAGGAATCATATGTGAAGCTGTTCTGACAGGAATCATATGTAAACGTAGTAAATGATAAAGTGTTCAGGTTTATATTTACCCAAGTCATCATAAATGAACAGCTGTGTCTGTCGTACATAGTACATTGTTAAATTCAGGAACTATAAGGTAGAAGGACCTTTATCAAGATATACTATAAGGCACTATGTTTCTGGGTGATGCTGGACACTGCTTGTGTTCTGTTGTGTACCTATTATACTAGGTAGACTTAATATGGACTAACTAGCACACAGCTAATGCCAGAGTTGGAGCAGCGTGGTCCATGTTGAGTCTACCTAACAGAGAAACACACACCATGACACAAGCACTGTCTGGTGCCGTCCAGAAACATAATGCCACATAGGGTAACTTGAGAAAGGGTCTTCTGCCCGAAATGTCGCTGAAAGTAACAACTCATTATGAAGGATGAACCCGGCTGGTCATTTATAGTGATTTGGATTAAATTTAAACACTTTGAATCTCCATAGTGAGCCGTCTCTGCATTTACTAAGTTTATCTATAATAATGGTGGTCAGAAGTGTCCCACCAGGTACCATTTGTACCTATGGGAAGTTCTGTATCTATGGGAATCATATGTGACACAGGCCTTTTGCACCATGCAGGAATCTCTGGCTACACAACATACTGAACTGCTTCTGTGCTTATTTTACTGCAATACTGGGGCCAGGAAGCACATGAAGGAAACACATTTAGTGACAATTTTGATTGGTGAGATGCTACTAGAAAATGTTTGAGCAGCCACAAGTTGTTTGCAAATGAAGATAAGAACTATGATGTGCAAAGGAAAAAAAAAAAACAAAAAACTTTGCTCTAAAGTATTAAGAAAAAAATGGAAAAGACGTGTAATACTAATGGGAAAAATGCAACCTAAGGCAGGCAGCAGATCTTCTGCTCAATGGCAATCATTCATTAAGTATGCATGTATATTAATGTATCTATTTATGTGCATACCATATATAATGCAACAGATCCTACACGACATATGGCAGCCCGGGGCGATGTCCTTGTTAGGTAAGAAGAATATGTGGGTGTGGGCAGTCCTATGATTTCTACTGAGGTCCAATTGCTTTGACTGTTTAATATATTATGTGGTGTTACTTGCACCTTGCAGTTCTTATTCCAAGTGTCAAGGCTGCAGATGAGGTTGCCCTTACGAAATAACGCCATGGGTGGAGGAAATCATACACACGCACCTGCTGAACATCATTGTGGAGTGAAACAATAAAGGCTTGAGATTTACCTTTAAGTGTGGCTTTTTTTAATACTTTCATTGCATATAGTTGCCCAGCATCAGTTCCTGAGATTTTTCGAACAAGAAATACCTGCATTAAAAGATATCACATTGTGGTTATTAAAAGTAAATAGAAAAGTGGAAGGATTTATTGTCTAATATTACAAGACCAAGACAGTAGCCCTTAGGGGGAACAGCAGCACAATAGAGAATCATATTTTATTTGCTGAATCCTACACTCTGTGCAAGCAAAAGGTCCTTTAGAGCCTTGCTTCTTCTGGAGGCATGTAAACACAGACACAGACATACCTGGTCACAAATTCACTTTAATATATTACCTTTCACTGTATTATCAACGCTTACATTAATTCTCACAGTGGTAAAGGTCAATTTGCTCTGTGTATGCCTGCATTTAAAGTATTATTTTGGGAATTGATGTCAAACTGTACTAGCCCCATAGGTTACTTACACAACCTGTCACATATCCTATTAGAACAAATAAATATTATGGTGGGGTGTCCCTTGCTTGGAACCATGCCTCTATGAACCACAGTGGAAAAGCGCTGCAGAGAGTTTCTCCCTTCGGAGGATCTGGTTCATTCATGCATTAAATAGTCTATTGATTTCAATAGATGTGTAACACACAACTACTGAAATCAGCACATGCCAGTCACCTCCACCAGTTACCGGGAACCCTCGATTAAGACTAAAGCCTATGCATTGCAAAGCGTGAAATCCATACTAAAAGTCTGCCTTATATCTGCAACATAATTGCCATGCAGCAGATCTAAGCTTGGAAGAAACCAGAGATGATCCAGCGAAGTAAAGAAATCCAACTTTATTCAAGGCACGAGTAAAACCAGTACAACAACCAAAGCAAATCAGGTGCATACGCACCCTTCGTCAGTGACGAAGGGTGCGCATGCGCCTGAAACAAGCCTGATTTGCTTTGGTTGTTGTACCGGTTTTACTCATGCCTTGAATAAAGTTGGATTTCTTTACTTCGCTGGATCATCTCTTCTTTCTTTCAAGTTTGGGCACCTGGCTGAGTGCGGATCCTTGCAGAGTCTCAGGGTGAGGTGAGCTGGACTGTTACACCATATTACTGTTAGCAGATCTAAGCTACATTCACATTATGGATATCTAAATCCAGCCTACATGTTAAAGACAGCACAGAGACTTATACCCCTTAAGGACCACGGGTTTTTCAGTTTTTGCACTTTCGTTTTTTCCTCCTCACCTTTTAAAAATCATAACTCTCAATTTTGCACCTAAAAATCCATGATGATGGCTTATTTTTTGCGCCACCAATTCTACTTTGCAGTGACATCAGTCATTTTACCCAAAAATCTATGGCAAAAACAGGAAAAAAAAAAAAATCATTGTGCGACGAAATTGAAGAAAAAAATGCCATTTTGTAACTTTTGTAACTTTTCTACGCAGTAAATTTTTAGGTAAAAAATGACACCTTCTCTTTATTCTGTAGGTCCATACGATTAAAATGATACCCTACTTATGAATTTTTCTAGAAGTACGACAAAATCAAACCTACATAACTACATGCACGAAAATTAACATGCTTAAAATTGTCATCTTCTGACTCTTATAACTTTTTTATTTTTCGGTGTATGGGGCAGTAAGAGGGATAATTTTTTGCGCCGTGTTCTGAAGTTTTTATCGGTACCATTTTTGTATTGATCGGACTTTTTGATAGTTTTTTATTCCTTTTTTCATGATATAAAAAGTGACCAAAAATATGCTATTTTGGACTTTGGAATTTTTGGGAAATGATATATATATATATATATATATATATATATATATATATTATAGTTCGGTCCTTTACGTGCGTGGCGATACCACATATGTTTATATTTATTTAGATTTTTTATAAATGGGAAAAGGGGGGTGATTTGGACTTTTATTAGGGAAAGGGTTAAATCACATTTATTATCTTTTTTTTTTTTTTTTTTTACACTTTTTTTTTGCAATGTTCAAGCTCCCATAGGGGGCTATAACATTGCATAGACTGATTGCCAGCACTGTTCACTGCAAAGCCATAGCTTTGCATTGATCAGTGTTATCGACGGTCGATTGCTCAAGCCTGGATCTCAGGCTTGGAGCAATCAATCGCTGATAGGATACGCCGGGAGGAAGGCAAGGCACCCTCCGCTCGTGTCCTAGCTGATCGGGACACCGCATTTTCACTGGGGTGGTCCCGATCAGCCCCACTGAGCAGCTGGGAAGCTTTTACTTTCATCTTCGACACGGCATTCAACTTTGAATGCCGCATCTAAAAAGGGTTAATAGCTCACTGCACCGCGATCGCTGCCGCACGCTATTAGCCCCAGGTCCCGGCTTCAGTTACATGCCGGGACCGACCCGATATGACACGCTGTCACCGCGTGACCCCGTGTTATATATCGTGGGAGCTGGCCATGGACAAATATACGTCCATGGTCGTTAAGGGGTTAATAGGCTGAACTTAGTCTAAGGCTCCTTTCACAATATACTGTTGCTCCGTTACAATGTCCCGTTAAGAAAACCCTTAAAAACAGCCGTTAAAAAATCCCATCCAAGTCTATGGGATTTTTTGATTGTCCATTATCACCAGTTATAGCCCGTTACATGCACTCATTTTTCTCCCGTCACAAATAATGTCCGTTATTCATAACGGGTGATAACGGATAATTAAAAAAATCCCATAGAATTGAATGGGATTTTTTAATGTCCGTTTTTTAAGGGTTTTCTTAACGGGACATTGTTGCAGGTCTTTAAAACGCATCCAGTAACCCATAGCAATCAAGATGATCGCTTCTTTCATTTCTCAGAGGCCTTTTTAAAAATGAAAGAAATCTGATTGGTTTCTATGTGCAATTGCAACACTCTTCCTCTACACATGTTTTGATAAATTTCCCCCTATGTACTTGTTGGCAACACATCGGGCTGCATGTAAGAACTTCCTTTTGACAGGATGCTGAGGTCCTACCAGTCAGAGGGCACAAGGTGTAATGTAAATGGGGCCTTTACCTCCACATCATACATTGAATTCTACAGGTTATGTTTTATTTTGCACATGTTAACAGTCACAGCTTTTCTATGAGAGATTCATGCTGACAATCTATGAAGTGTGAATTCACCCTAACAGCAAAAAATTGGGTAACTGGTAGGGCTGCACGATATGGGAAAAATGTGCGATTGCGATTTTGGGCCTAAATACTGCGATATGCAATGTGATATAAAAAAAAATGGTGAAATCCCCCCATTTCATGTCCAATCGCCTCCATTTCACATCTACCTACCCATTTTATGCCCAACGCTTTTTTCACATTCTCCCCCCGTCACATTCTCCTCCCCCTTGTTACATCCCCCTTTGTAACATTCTCTCCCCCTTGTCGCATCCTGCCCCTCTCCTGTCGCATCCTGCCCCTCTCCTGTCGCATCCTGCCCCTCTCCTGTCGCATCCTGCCCCTCTCCTGTCGCATCCTGCCCCTCTCCTGTCGCATCCTGCCCCTCTCCTGTCGCATCCTGCCCCTCTCCTGTCGCATCCTGCCCCTCTCCTGTCGCATCCTGCCCCTCTCCTGTCGCATCCTGCCCCTCTCCTGCCGCATCCGCCACCTCTCCTGTCACATCCTCCCCCTCTCCTGTCACTTCCTGCCCCTCTCCTGTCACTTCCTGCCCCTCTCCTGTCACTTCCTGCCCCTCTCCTGTCACTTCCTGCCCCTCTCCTGTCACTTCCTGCCCCTCTCCTGTCACATCCTGCCCCTCTCCTGTCACATTCTTGTACTGCAGCAATACACTGGGTTTCTCGGGCGGATTTCAAATCTTCCGCGGGACCTGGGAAACCTAGTGTATTACTGCAGTACAAGACCTTTCCCCATCAGCCAATCACTGGCTTGACACGTGACACCACTGCAGCCAGTGATTGGCTGAAAAGGGAAAGGTCCTACTGTACTAAGAGGACACTTCGGAGGGCACGGAGACGAATCTGCAGGGACCGGGACATGTGAGCAGAATGTTTATTTTATTTTTCTCCCTGCGCCCTTAGCTAAGTGTTTTTCTAGCAGGGTGCATCCAGCTGTTGTGAAACTACTACTCCCAGCATTCCCGGACAGCCTCTGCCGGTCCGGGCATGCTAAGAGTTGTAGTTTTGCAACAAATGGAGGCACCCTGGTTGGGAAACACTGGCTTTTAGTATTTAAATTAGTTTTTACCTGCTCTGGCTGGCCCCCGCCACAGGAGCCAGCCCAAGCAGATAATCGCATGTTTTCCCGGGGGGGGGGGGGGGGGGGGCATATCGGCAGATCGCAAAAATCGCGATTCGATTGCTTTTGCGATATATCGTGCAGCCCTAGTAACTGGTAATAGTTTGTTGTAGCATTCCTACTTAGCATTGCCTGAAGACCAGAGTCAGGGTTGCTTTTTTGGTATTAGCTAGGTTTTGTAAGTGCTTAGTCCATCTCTGAACTGCTCGGAATAGAGAGGGCCCTAGTTTATAGACCACCTTCAAACTAGGGTCACACCTGCACAGTGGTACCAACTTCAAATGTTTTATGCTGTAGCGGCCAAACTGCAGAATAGGCCACAAAGTACTGTACAGGAAGAACATTTATTCCAAGTTAACCACTGATAATAAAATAACCACATGACATTGCCCAAAACACTACACATTTAGCTCTTCAATGGTTATGACTGCTTTATTCAGCATCTTACGGCTAAATAAGCCCTTCTTGTGTCAAAGAGAGCACATGTAAGGTTACCATAGAAACATAGAAGGTGTCGGCAGAGAACCATTTGGGCCATATAGTCTGACCAATAATCTGAATCCTATCAATAGTCCCTGGCCCTATCTTATATGAAGGATAGCAGCTACCACTTCTGCAGGAAGGATATTCCATGCATCCACTACTCTCTCAGTAAAATAATACTTTCTGATATTACTGCAGAAAACTTTTCCCCTCTAATTTAAGACTATGTTCTCTTGTGGTGGTTTTTCTTCCTCAAGTATACTCTCCTTTACAGTGTTTATTCCTTTATTGTATTTAAAAGTTTCTATCATATTCACACTCTCAGTCTTTCTTCAACACATGTTAAATTCCTTTAAGTGAGTACGGTCAGAGACAAACTTGTTAGATGTTGTACATCTTGGCAAAACATTAACCTTTCTAATATACTTCATAAGAAAATGTTACTTCCTTTTTATTGAAATCATGTCTTATAAAATCATGGCTTGTCCAAGCTGAAGCACAGGCATGGACAAAGGGGCAGATTTATCAAAACTCGTGCAAAGGAAAAGTTGCACAGTTGCCCATAGCAACCAATCAGATTGCTTCTTTCATTTTGCAGAGGCCTTGTTAAAAATGAAAGATGCGATCAGATTGGTTGCTATGGGCAACTTTTCCTCTGGACAGGTTTTGATAAATCTCCCCCAAAGTCCAGTAAGTGAGGGTGGGCTAGTACTCCTCTGTGCTCCCTCCTGTCTGATGGCACTCCTCTGTGCTCCCTCCTGTCTGATGGCACTCCTCTGTGCTCCCTCCTGTCTGATGGCACTCTTCTGTGCTCCCTCCTGTCTGATGGCACTCTTCTGTGCTCCCTCCTGTCTGATGGCACTCCTCTGTGCTCTCTCCTGTCTGATGGCACTCCTCTGTGCTCTCTCCTGTCTGATGGCACTCCTCTGTGCTCTCTCCTGTCTGATGGCACTCCTCTGTGCTCTCTCCTGTCTGATAGTACTCTCCTCTGTGTTCTCTCCATTCTGATAGTACTCCTCTGTGCTCTCTCCTGTCTGAGTACTCGCCTGTGCTCTCTCCTGTCTGATATTACTCCTCTATGTTCTCTGCTGTTTGATAGTACTCCTCTGTGCTCTCTCCTGTCTGATAGCACTCCTCTGTGCTCTCTCCTGTCTGATACTACTCCAATGTGTTCTCTGCTGTCTGATAGCACTCTGTGCTCTCTCATGTCTGATACCACTACTCTGTGCTCTGTCTACTGTCTGATAGGACAGGAGAGAGCACAGGTGAGTACTATAAGACAGGAGAGAGCACAGAGGAGTACTATCAGACAGGAGAGAGCACAGAGGAGTGGTAGCCCATCCTCACTAACTGAACTTTGTTCATGCCTGTGCTTCAGCTTGGACAAAGCCATGATTTTATAAGACATGATTTCTATTAAAAGGAAATAACATTTCCGTATGAAGTATATTAGAATGGTTATTTTTTTGCCAAGATGCATCTACAATCACATGTGCACCAGACCTTACACAGCTATGGATAAAATGGCAGGATAATACTTTTCACTCACCTTTCCAAATGAGCCTTGTCCAAGTACCTTGAGAAGCTCAAACTGTGAGGGGTCAGCTTTGTCATATCCTTCTTTAACATGGTGCGTAATTGCAATTTCATTTATCCTTTCTTCATCCTATGGAAATCAAAAACACAAAAATCAGAACAGCACATTCAGCGCAATAGAACATTTTGTTCAATAAGACATAATACTTAAATTATCCTATACAAGCAGTACTGCATTTCGTGATCTATAAAAATATATTAGAACATTAATATTTTGTGTCAAGTGTGCAATGGACTGAGGATTTTTACAAATGTAATTCATCACAGACAAGAACTCCCATACATTGTAATACACTTCAGCCATAAATTTTACTATAGTTGATAATCTATATGTAGGATACTGAATGGCAGATGCACACACAAGGGCAAATATGAGCAACTTACAAGACCTCCATTACCGGCACTGACACATTCTATACATCATCTGTGTCAGCAGCTCCAAAGGCTTTTTTAACTGTGAAAATAATCTCAATTTTGCTCCTGATAAAACACTACATACGTATACGAACATTAGTAAAATTTCCTATTATAGAGAACCTGTCCCATACAAAAATGCAGTCCAATCTGCAGGCATAATCTTAGAGGTGAGTAGATTGATATATAGTTTTGTGGGGAAAGTTCCAGGCTAACTTGTCATTTATTCATTTAAATATCTGCTCATCCTGGGATAAGAAGTTATGGGGGACGTCCCTCAGTGATTGACAGCTTTCAATATGCACACACACACACAGACAGCTGTCAGTCACTGAGTAGGACCGCATACATGACTGTTTAGCCATGTCAGGAGAGCTGACAGGTCCTTCATAAAGGGTTACCGGGACTTAATACTAAAGGCTGTGTCGTGTTATTTATTCATTTACGTTATTTATTTTTAAAATTCCGGAACAATTAAAAAATTCTCATAATAGGCTACTAACAAACTACAAAATAAAATAAAAATATTAGAGAACTGTACCTTAATGTATCCTAAATGTCAGGGCCTCTCTACATTATGATCAATAAAATATCTTGTGACTATATAAAACACAGTATAGTCAAAGCCTATTTAATTGCTATCATTTGTAGCAACCTTCAAAACGTATGGCATTAAAACACACCATCTGCCAACAGAAGGGGGGAAAAAATCTAAGTCACAGCAAAAATAGCCTGCTGGGTGTTATCTGCTATCCAGGCCTGTATACTAGTAAATGCCAACAGCCTATAAGTATAAGCAGTATTGTTCTCCGGAGGCATATACGGGAAGCTTCCACAGAAGACAGTCTTCCATTGCATCTTTTGATTATATTTCTCTGCCGGCGATTTCAATGGACTGTGCGGCAATTTCGGGAATTGCTTGTCTTTGGTCACAGTTTCTAGTTTTCGTATTCTCTTTGGTGTTTCCAACACAGAGATCGCTTTTTTGATTTAATGAAAAGGGGAAACCCTGCAGAGCGCCACAGCTTCTACTGAAGAGTAAAGCGCAAGGCGGGCGATTACAGAACAGATCAAAATCCTATGTATAACATGTTCGTTGTACACAGGCCCTGTGGTGCCCTTTAAATTGCTAATTTTCTCTTTACCATATATCGCAATTACGACTCCTCATTGATACATTCAGTGCCAACTGTATTTCCTCTGTCTTGCCAGAATGTTTTATTCATCTTGGAGCCAGCCTTTTACAGTCAGCAGCTACACGGAGCCGCAGATCGAGTCACTAGATGCCCATTCATGTCACAATGCATCTGATTACTCAGAGCAGGGATTCAGCCCACCACTTACTATGCCTACCATTATTTCTTGTATTCTTTGTATGGAAGCATTGTGTTCAGATTTCCATTTTATTCTTATTACACTGACCCCCCCTGTGGTGGACAATGCCTATAAAGATTTTCTACTCTCGACACTCGAAGCCATGCAAAACCTGCCCAGGTGAGACCCTAGTACTGCAAGAGGATAGTGTTACCACTGAGCCACCAAAATAAAATCAACAGCAATGGCCTATACTAGTGCTGTCCATTATTTAAATATCTGACCCATAAAGCAGTGTTTCTTAATCAGTGTGCCTTTAGCTGTTGCAAAACTACAATTCTCAGCATGCTCGGACAGCCGAAGGCTGCAGTAGGGCGAGATGAGGCAGCTACTTTCAGGCACATGGTGTTCTGTGTCTCTACCACACATTGGTATACATGGTATTCGAACATAAACCGCAGTGCCCATTATAGGCTCTAATAGATTTTTGCTCTAATCTGCGATATGCCAATATAGAATTTGCAGGACACAGGGAACTGTAGTTTTGCAACAGTTGGAGGCACACTGGTTGGGAAACGCTGTCGTTTGCTTGGCTGCCCTTGAGATCAAAGTCCTACTTGGGAAAGAGCCCGTAGAACCATATTTGTTAAAAAGCAATTCCTATGAGTGGTCAGAATTAAAGATTCACCCATTGCATCGTATGCATTTTCCCCCACTAGCTTGACAGGTAATACATGTAACACTGTGGATGCAAACAACAAATAAAATCTTTTGCCATAGTACCCTTTAACTCGTGGCACCTTCATGTATCCGATGCATTCTTGATGGTCCATGGAAGATAGTGAGCAGATCGTAACCCTAAGGGTATTTTCACACTAAGGAATTGGAGAGGAACTTACTCGTATAATTATGCTCGTTTATTACAATATAAATTCATCCCATTGACTAAAATGGACTTTCTGTTGTCCTTCACACTGAAGGATTTCGTCTAGCAAACTTCAGTTACGCTTGAGGATTAAACAAGTTAATTCTTCAGGCAGAGTCCGCAGCTAAAAGCCCTTTAAAGGGGTACTCAGTTGCCCAGTATTTGGAACATTTTGTTTCAAAAGCTTTGAGAGGGTGGCGATGGGTCGCGACATCACGGCCACGCCCCCTCCCATAGACTAGCATTGAGAGGGCGTGGTGTGCCATCACGAGGGGCGTGGACATGACATCACGAACCCAGCCGCCTGCGCTCGGCGTTCGTTCCAAGATTGCGCACAGAGATTGCGATCCGCGATCAGACATCTTATCCCCTATCCTTAGGGATAAGATGTCTAGGGCGGAGTACCCGTTTAATGGGATTTTTTTTTCCCCTGAAAAAAAAAGTTCACACGGAATTCACGCGGAATTTAAAAAAGGAGAATTTCCCCTCCCACTGCATTTCCTTTTCCTCCTCCAATCCGCTTCCTTTCCGCCATTCGGAACATTTTGTTTCGAAAGCTTGGAGAACGCAAATTCCACATAAGGGAGAAAATGGTGAAATTAACATTTTCCTGACTATAAATATTTATCTTCAATTCTGCTCCAATTCCTCAGTGTGAATATACACATAGGGTTTGATTTACCAAAACCCGTGTAGCTGAAGAGTGGTGCAGTTTCCCAAGGTGACCTATCAGATCGCTTCTTTAAATTTTTATAGGTCACTTTTAAAATGAAAGAAGCGATCTGATTGGTTGCTATGGGCAACTGCTTCACTCTTCCTCTACACTGGTTTTGATAAATCTCCCCCTTAGCGTTTACGATACAACAGTGGGTTATAGCATAAAGATTTTAACATAGGTACTGTATTTTTTTGTGTATGGAAAATATAGGGTACATATATTTGGGACAGTCTGATCGGTGGTCTATATGATAAATTTATGATTTAGCCCTCCATATACCGGTCCTGCATTGTTTAAATGGAAGATGGTGAGCTGACAATCTACTTTGCACTCTTACAGATACTGACGTGCGTGTGAAATGTCATACGACTTGGGCCAATAAGAGACCTAGATCTAGCATTGGACTTGAACAAAGAACAAACATGTCAAAGTCAGAATATGAATTTATTGAGTAGGGAAGAGATCATTTATCACCAAACCTAACCTAGAGAGTGAAAAGCATTGAGCATTGATGAGGACAGACCGCGTACATTATGCATGCATCAAGTCACTTTGATGATCTACAAGCCACAGTGATTGATGTGAATGGCTCAGAAGATTTCACATAACCGCGAGAAATGATGACAGCAATGTGCAAAAAATGCTAAGCTGCTGGAATACTACAGTGACCTCAGACTAGCTCTGATGACTGAGACAATGTGACTTTTGGCCATGTGGGTCTTGTGACAGCACTTCCGTCTCTTAACAGTGAACCTCTGTATGACACACAACTAGCCAAGTGTTACCCAATACTTCACTCATTTAGTTACATCCAGAATCATAGAACAATGGCATTTCTAAGGAAGTTGTCTGATTATTTTAACTTAATATGAAGGTAAACTTAGCAACGCCCTAAAACGAAGGAATCAAAATACAAAAGACTTTAGTAGACATTAAAAAAAACAGAACCCAAAAGTTAGACCCTTCCAGTTAGGTAGGGTTCACACTACAGTAATGTGGATGCATTTTCACATTTATATGATGGCTGCATGATGACACAAAATGACATTCAGTTCAGGTCTACAGACTCACAGTCTGGATGGTGTCTATATTTTGCTAGTCTTAAGGCTAGGTTTCCACGCAGGTATTTCTTATTTATAATTTTTTTTTTTTTTTTTTTTAACTGCCCCTGCAGTTTTTGAGCTAAAGCCAGAAGTGTATTTAGGGGGAATGAGAAATATAAAGGATTGACTTACACTTCTCCTTCCTACTGGATCTACTTCTGACTTTGGCTGAAAAACTGCAGTGGCTGTATTATAAATAAATATTAGAAAAAAAAAAGGCCAGAAAAAAACCTGTGTGGAAACCTAGCTTAGGGTGTGTTCACACAGGCGTATTTGTCTGACAAAGGCCCCTAAAATGCTGCCCTCTTTGTGTCTGCTAATAGCGGAAATCCGCCGCTACTAGCAGACACACTGTGATGTGCGAGTTACCCTGCAGTGTACTCGCACACATCGCGGCCGCCCTCTGTGTAGCTCAGGGAGCCGGGGGAGCGGCCGCGATGTGCGGATACACTGCGACTTGCACTTCACAGTGTGTCTACTGGTAGCGGCGGATTGCCGTTATTAGCAGGCACAAAGAGGGCAGCACTTTAGGGGCCTTTGTCAGCGGATCCGCAGCTGTGGATCCGCTGACAAATACGCCGTGTGAACGCACCCTTAATAAAGAAGCTTGAGCTGTTTCAAACATTCAGGAGTATGTATGAGTAAAGGCTCATTACTTGTACATTAAACAAGTCCATTGAAGAGTGGACTTAAAGGGGTACTCCGGCGCTTAGACATCTAATCCCCTATGCATAGGATAGGGGATAAGATGCCTGATCGCGGGAGTCCCGCCGCTGGGGACCACCGTGATCTTCCACGCCGCACCCCGTTAGAATCAGTGCCTGGAGTATGTTCGCTCCGGGTCTGATTACTGGCGATCACAGGGACGAAGCATTGTAACGTCACAGCTCCGCCCCCGTGTGACGTCATGCTCTGCCCCCTCAATGCAAGCCTATGGGAGGGTGCGTGACAGCTGTCATGGCCCTCCAATAGACTTGCATTGAGGGGGCGGAGCGTGACATCACACGGGGCGGAGCCGTGACGTTACAATGCTCCGTCCTCGTGGTCGAGGTGTACTCAGCCTGAGTACCGCCAGCAGTTTCGGAAGCCGCTAAAGGTGGGTGCTGCATGGTAGATCCTAGGGGCCCCACCAGCAGCGGGACCCCGGCGATCTGACATCTTATCCCCTATCCTTTGGAATAGGGGATAAGATGTCTAGGGGCGGAGTAACCCTTTAATGTATGATGAAAAAATGTCACCATGGCTTTTATGCTTTTCAATAAAGTGGGAACCCACAAAAAGTAAAAAAAATAAAAAATAAAATACTGCATGCGTGTGTATATATACTTTTTGTAAATGATGTAACTGAACAGTGCAGTATATGGCATACAGTTGCATATGTCCTGGACACTTCTCGACATAAGGCCCCATTCACATCACGTTTTGGGTCTCTCGTATAAATTGGAATATATTTGACAGAACGTTTTATTTCTGCTGCAGTTACAATGTACTGTATTAGTTATTCCGTTCTTTGTTTTTAATCGGATTCAGTTTTATTTTTCTTTATCATCAGCTATTTTTCTACTGCCAGTGACACAGGCACAGATTTACTAATACTAAGGCTACACACAGCGACACAAGTCACACGGACAGAATATTTGTGCAATTTGCCTGCGACTTTATTACAGTTGAGATTTAGCAATGACATTAAAAAAGGACATCAGTCACAAGCAGACCACAGATTCACCTGACTTACAGTGAGCACAACAGTGGCTATGCTGCCGCCAGAATGGATATTTGGCAAGTTGCATAGCAGTCACACACTCGTCGCAAAGTGAGACCATTCACTATTTTTTGTTTTGAATATTTATCAAGTTTTACAAACTACATGACAATCAAGCTTAGAAATACACAAAGGCTTCATATGCAATAAAAAAAAAAAAAAAAAACACCACCAAAACACACTCCCTACCCTGCCCACAGCTAGTGTGAGAAAAAACTAAATCACTAAAAACACTATGGACCATTCACTATCTCAATATGAAACAGATTTTTTTATTTTTTATTTTTTGTGCATTTGCAATAGTAAATCTGCTACGAACTCTTCTAAAATGTTTAGGCAATAACGATGTCTGGTACAAATATACTAAAAAATTAAAAGAAATGAAATAAATAAATAAAACATTTGTGACTGATATTTACTAGTGATATGTAAAATTGTGGGTGCATATCTTGTAGGGCTTATCAAGTGCAAACATTCCTTGAATTTCTAGCCTATGAGATACTCAATTATTTATCCACAGATTTTTTGAGAATTATCTGTGACCAAGTGATGCTGAAAACTGGAAATCAATAAAAGTATAACTGCTCGCCGACTTTATATGGCATCTGACCTTACGTTCATTCCTGCTTGGCCGCATTCTAGGAGGAACCTTTGTTCTACCGAAGACGTAAAAGAAAGTGTTGTCTGTGTAGATAAAAACTAGAAAGACAAGAAAGGCTGGTCTACGCTGATAAGCTATATGTTATTCCTTACATAAATCATAAGTGCACCTGTCATTTGGAAAAAACTTTTTATATAATGCAGATAATAACATTATACGCTGCTCAAAAAAATAATAAAGAACACTTAAACAACATAATGTAACTCCAAGTCAATCACACTTCTGTGAAATCACACTGTCCACTCAGGAAGCAACACTGATTGACAATCAATTTCACATGCTGTTGTGCAAATGGAACAGACAACAGGTGGGAATTATAGGCAATTTGCAAGACACTCCCAATAAAGGAGTGGTTCTGCAGGTGGTGAACACAGACCACTTCTCAGTTCTTATGCTTCCTGGCTGATGTTTTGGTTACTTTTAAATGTTGGCAGTGCTTTCACTCTAGTGGTAGCATGAGACGGAGTCTACAACCCACACAAGAGGCTCAGGTAGTGCAGCTCATCCAGGATGGCACATCAATGCGAGCTGTGCAAGAAGGTTTGCTATGTCTGTCAGCATAGTGTCCAGAACATGGAGGCGCTACCAGGAGACAGGCCAGTACATTAGGAGACCATAGGAGGGCAACAACCCAGCAGCAGGACCGCTACCTCCGCCTTTGTGCAAGGAGGAGCACTGCCAGAGCTCTGCAAGATGACCTACAGCAGGCCACAAATGTGCATGTGCCCACTCAAACGGTCAGAAACAGACTCCGTGGGGGTGGTATGAGGTCCCGACTTTCACAGGTGGGGGTTGTGCAGGACGTTTGGTATTTGCAAGAGAACACCAAGATTGGCAAATTCGCCACTGGTGCCCTGTGCTCTTCACAGATGAAAGCAGGTTCCCACTGAGCACGTGACAGACGTGAGAGTCTGGAGATGCCATGGAGAACGTTCTGCTGCCTGCAACATCCTCCAGCATGACCGGTTTGGGGGTGGGCCAGTAATGGCGTGGGTGGCATTTCTTTGGGGGATGCACAGCCCTCCATGTGCTTGCCAGAGGTAGCCTGACTGCCATTAGGTACCGAGGCTGAGATCTTCAGACTTCTTGTGAGACCATATGCTGGTGCAGTTGGCCCTGGTTTCCTCCCAATGCAAGACAATGCTAGACCTCATGTGGCTGGAGTGTGTCAGCAGTTCCTGCAAGAGGAAGGCATTGATGCTATGGACTGGCCCGCCCATTCCCCAGACCTGAACCCAGATTCAGCAAATCTGGGACATCATGTCTAACTCCATCCACCAATGCCACGTTGAACCACAGACTGTCCAGAAGTTGGCGGATGCTTTAGTCCAGGTCTGGGAGGACATCCCTCAGGAGACCATCCGCCACCTCATCAGGAGCATGCCCAGGCGTTGTAGGGAGGTCATACAGGCATGTTGAGGCCACATACACACACACACACACAGACACACACTACACTGAGCCTTATTTTGACTTGTTTTAAGGACATTACATCAAAGTTGGATCCGCCTGTAGTGTGGTCTTCCACTTTGATTTTGAGTGTGACTCCATATCCAGACCTCCATGGGTTGACAAATTTGATTTCCATTGATAATTGTGTGATTTTGTTGTCGGCACATTCAACTATGTAAAGACGAAAGTATTTCATACGATTATTTCATTCATTCAGAACTAGGATGTGTTATCTTAGTGTTCCCTTTATTTTTTTTGAGCAGTGTATGCATGTTTGTAATATACAATGGTTAAACATTTTTTATGTTTGTGGATGAAAAAATGCTCGTCCTCAGTGTACAGCGCCCTGCTTGTCCTCAGTGTACAGAGCTCTGCTTGTCCTCAGTGCACATAGCCCTGCTTATCCTCAGTGCACATAGCCCTGCTTGTCCTCAGTGCACATAGCCCTGCTTGTCCTCAGTGCACATAGCCCTGCTTGTCCCACTCACATGTCCTGTATTTTGTCACTGCATAGGCACACACACAGGCAATAGCTGCTAGCATGTATTTTATTACCCCCCCAAAAAATATATTTTTTTAACCAATCTATAACACAAATATACATTTAATTTTATTATCTACATTATATAAAAAGTTTTTGCAAATGACTGGTACACTGTAAAGAAACAAAAATTCTAAGGAAAGCCTCAAAAATATAAAGCAAAAGAATAAAAAGAGGCTTTAGAAGAAATGCTGTCTAGAAGGATCCTTCATTCCTATGCACACCTTGTGAGTGCTCGACATGATAGCATTAAGTGTTTTCACAGATTACAAAGGATGTCATATAACACAGAGAGACATGTCAACACATTCCTCATCACACGCGGCCCTCCATACGGGGAGATCCTTGCATCTGTGATGATAGTTCAAGCTGACAAGTGCGTGGCACTGCTGTGGTGTCTAATATAGATAATGTGCCTAATGTTCTAGTATCACTATCTGTACTATTATGGTTTACACCAGTCAGGAAACTGAAATACCAGTAATATTGCTGTACGCCATACGGATTCTTTTACAAACCTGCATGCTGCTATTCTGTAAGCCTGTAGATGCAGAGGACTCAGATACTGTTCATAGTGATGTATGGAAACTGTTATCAATGGGGAAATAGTGCTCAAACATCACTAGATCAGTGGTGTGCAAACTGTGGCCCTCTTGATGTCGCAAAACTAGAACTCCCAGCATGCCCAGACAGCCGTTGGCTTTCCGTTGGCTTCCTGGCTGATGTTTTGGTCACTTTTGAATGCTGACGGGGCTTTCACTCTAGTGGTAGTATGAGACGGAATCTACAACCCACACAAGTAACTCAGGTAGTGCAGCTCATCCAGGATGGCACATCAATGCGAGCTGTGGCAAGAAGGTTTGCGGTGTCTGTCAGCATAGTGTCCAGAGCATGGAGGCGCTACCAGGAGACAGGCCAGTACATCAGGAGATGTGGAGGAGGCCATAGGAGGACAACAACCCAGCAGCAGGACCACTACCTCCACCTTTGTGCAAGGAGGAGCAGGAGCACTGCAAGAGCCCTGCAAAATGACCTCCAGCAGGCCACAAATGTGCATGTGTCCACTCAAACGGTCAGAAACAGACCCCATAAGGATGGTAAAAGGGCCCGACGTCCACAGGGTGGGGTTGTGCTTACAGCCCAACACCGTGCAGTATGTTTGCCATTTGCCAGAGAACACCAAGATTGGCAAATTTGCCACTGGCACCCTGTGCTCTTCACAGAGGTCGGACAGACACTTTTGGCCTTCACTAGGTAATGGATTTAGGTGCAGATTTTGGAAGGGAGAACACAAAGGTGGGAGAATGCTCAGTTAGCATTCATCCACAATATCTACATTTATTTGGGATGTTTGCATAACCCCAGTAAAGTGAAGCACTATTCTATTAATGCTGGCAGTTTACTGTACATGTATAGAACAAAAGGGCTGCATTTCTGAAGTACCTTTTACAACCCTCTTAAAATGAAAAAAAAAAAAAAGTAAACCAGGTAATGCTAAATTTTATTATACTTGCCTGAATACACTTGTGGCCATAACATTACACTAATTTCTTTGCACATATATCCATACCCTTCTTTTACCTATTCACTTTTCTTCTCCATGCCAGTCATTCTTTTCCACAGGACAGAAGATGTACTATATGAAAAAAAAAATCTAATATTTCAAACACCAGACAAATTCCAGCCAGCGGTTGTCATAGTGACTAAGAACACTGCACAGAAAACTAAGGCTTGCCCTTCCTGTGTTAGAAATTCTCCCAGAACTACCTCTCTCCAATGTCCTATGTCTTAGATAACCTCTTCACTGGTGCATCCACAGGACAATAGCAATAGGTTTCCAGGATCACAGCATGCTATTACCTAGCAAAGGGAACAGAGAAACCAGAATATCTGCAGGGAGGTGGCTCGAAGCGAGAGAATAAAGCATAGGAATGAGAGAGGGTTCAGTGATTTTATATGAATAATATCATCCATTCAAAGTGAAGCCAAGATCTGAATCATCATTAAAGGGGTACCCTACCCCTAGACATCTTATCCCTATCCAAAGGATAGGGGATAAGATGTCTGACCACAGGGGTCCCGCCGCTGGGACCCTTGTGATCTTTGTGCAGCACCCGGCATTCATTTAGAACGCTGGGTGCGGGCGGCAGGGATCGTGACGTCATTGCCCTTCTGACGTCATGCCACGCCCCCTCAATCCAAGTTTATGGGAGCGGGCGTGGCGGACATCACGCCCCCTCCCATAGACTTGTGTTGAGGGATTAAAGCCCATACTGGGGACTACAAGTCATCTAAACCTTGGCTTCATGTACATAACCACAATGCCAGTGTGTTTGTACAGACTGGTAATCCTAAGAAAACTATTAGCCCATAATGTACATCCAATGTCATAAAATAGGTGATATGCAACTCTTCCAGGTAGAGATTCGGTTCAACAAAAGTGCCCAATTTTCCAAAATACAGAGCCATAGGTATTCCATGCATCACTGTACAGGCTAAGACCATGTGGCTTTGTAATGTACATGAGGCATCAATGTTTTCCTTTTAGGACCTGCGAACAGAGAAAAAAAAAAGTTTTTGGATATGTCTTTCTGTTCCTGAGATATAAAGGGGATTTATAATAATATGTCTGAAAATTCAGAGAATAATTTTTTGGGGGTTGGCCACAGGTCCTCATTAACCCCTTAACGACAATGGACATTGTACGGCATCATGCACGGCAGGTCCAGATCACGGCATCTGCGGCAATTAAAATGGATGATCGGATCGCCTGCAGCACTGCCGCAGGGATACGATCATCCATAATGGCGGGCGGAGGTCCCCTCACCTGCCTCCGGCCGTCTCCAGGGGTCTTCTGCTCTTGTCGGAGATCGAGCAGACCAGAGCAGAAGATCGCCGATAATACTGATCAGTCCTATGACCTATGAATAGCACTGTTCAGTATCTGCAATAAAGTGATTGCAATAAGTAGTACCCTATGGGGACATAAAAAGTGTAGAAGAAAAAATTATATATAAAAATAAGTTAAAAAATTTTTAATATCCCCCCCCAATAAAGATGTAAAACGTCCTTTTTTCCCCATTTAACCCCCAGCCTTTGGCTGTCCGGGTATGCTGGGAGTTGTAGTTTTGCAACATCTGGAGGTCCGCAGGTTGGAGACCACTGGTATAGGGTGTCCAAGTCTGGACACATAGGAAAATTACTAACTATAACTTCCTTTACGGCCAGATTTATTAATTTGCCTAATACCAAAAGTGTCTGGTTTTGCCCATAACAACCTATGTGATTGGCTGCCATGGGAAAAAACAGACAGTTATGGTCTCAAGCACATTGATAAATTTGAGCCTGTGTTTCTTTTCTCTGCAGATTTAATGTTGTATGGAAGTTTGCATTGTACTGCAGGGGTAAGAAATGTCGCATTTGCACAAGTTGTCCCCCCCCCCCCCCCCAAACCAGGACATTTATTTCCTCCAAGACTCACAATTATTGACATATGATCACAAAAAAAGTCAGTCTTCTGAATAAGCGCTGATACGTACTTGTACACATAAGCAGAATGTATGAACACTGCACATTTACAACTTTATTTTTAGGATTCTAGTAAAAGTAGAGAAGACGCAGCACAATAAATATCAGATTCCCAGAAGGTGGGTGCAGGCTAGGCTTTACAGACCTCCGCTCCGCAGATACATTGTGACTACACCTCATATTTCCTTACTGAGGATGCAAACACTTTTTTTTTTTTTTAACTGGTGGTGCATGGGTAAAGAAAGATGCACCAAATATAATGAAAGGCTTGTACCTTGACGCATCCTAAACCAGTGATCTTCTCATCAACACTGGAAGTGGGTCCAAAACACACAAAAGAGTACAAGTCTTTTCATCGCAGCTCCACTCCTGGTGTTGGCAAAAAAATACTGAGCAAAATACTGCACTAAGTGTGAGCCTGGAATTAGTCTGCTGGAGTCCTGTTTCTGCTGTGTGTGATTTTTTTTGTCTTTTTTTCAGGGTAGGTTCACACATGCATGTTTTGCTGCAGTTTTTCAGGCAGAAAAATAAGCAGCAAAATACACGTGTGAACCTACCCTTCAGAGGTGTTGTATGTTTATGTTTTTAGCCTCTGCTTGGGTCAAACTTTTACCCACAAATGGATTGACATGTCAGGTACCAGCGTCAAGTCAGGTAACAGTGGGGACATGTCACTCCATACCCCACTATTCATCTCTGTCAGGTATGGGGATAAGCAGTGGGGAATGGACTGACATATCCCTGCTGTGCGCTCTGATTGCACTAGAAGATGCGGAGGGGTCTGGGGGAATGAATTGTGCATATGCACAGTACATATTTAAAAACCCTGCCAGGAGCCCTGAATTGACACTCTGTGCTGGCCATTCAAGGCTCCGGGTGGGGTATTTGAAAATGAAAGTAAAGACACATATATATATATATATATATATATATATATATATATATATATATCACAGGGGAGCGGACCATGCCGCCTGCTCCCCTGGTTGATCACTTCTGATCGCATCTGGCCTCAGAAGTAAGACCTAGTGCAATCAGTCTCTCAGCCCCTGTATTACCACCCCCAGAGTCTGTTCCATATGGGGGTAGTAGTACAAGCACTAATGTAGCCTCTCCATCCGCCCACAGATTTCACCTCTTCTGTGCATGCAGAAGTAATAACGGTTCATAAATGGATATTAAAAATTGGGTGCAAACGGATGACATTAACCCCTTCCCTCTCGGGCCATTTTTAATTTTTGCTCTTTTGTTTTTTTCTCCTCACCTTCTAAAAATCATAACACTTTCAATTTTCCACCTACAGACCTATATGAGGGCTTGTTTTTTGCCCCACCAATTTTACTTTGTAATTACAGCAATCATTTCACAACAAAATCTACAGCGAAACCAGAAAAAAACATTTGTGGGGCAAAATTGAAAAAAATAAAACGCAATTTTGTACATTTTGGGGGTTTACTGTTCTACGCAGTGCACTTTTCAGTACAAATAACACCTTATCTTTATTCTGTAGGTCCATACAGTTACAAGGATACCTACGGTAATTAATGTAGTTTTATTTTATTTTACTACCTAAAAAAAAAATTATAACTACATGTACTAAAATGTGTACCGTATATACTCGAGTATAAGCCGACCCGAGTATAAGCCGAGACCCCTAATTTCAACCCAAAATCCCAGGAAAAGTTATTGACTCGAGTATAAGCCTAGGGTGGGAAATACATCATCCCCCCCGTCCTCATCCAGACCCGTCATTAACATCCTCATCATCATCACCGCCTGTCATCATCCAGACCCTCATCATCACCACCTGTCATCATCCCCTTGTCATCATCCCACACATCCCCCCTTCATCATCCCCTTGTCATCATCCCCACCCCCCTTCATCATCCCCTTGTCATCATCCCCACCCCCCTTCATCATCCCCTTGTAATCATCCCACACCCCCCCCTTCATCATCCCCTTGTCATCATCCCCACCCCCCTTCATCATCCCCTTATCATCCCACACCCCCCCCTTCATCATCCTCTTGTCATCATCCCACACCCCCCCTTCATCATCCTCTTCTCATCATCCGCCCTCAGTGGTCTTCAACCTGCGGACCTCCAGAGGTTTCAAAACTACAACTCCCAGCAAGCCCGGGCAGCCATCGGCTGTCCGGGCTTGCTGGGAGTTGTAGTTTTGAAACCTCCGGAGGTCCGCAGGTTGAAGACCACTGCGGCCTTCAACATCATCCAGCCCCCTCTCACCCCCCTTTAGTTCTGAGTACTCACCTCCGCTCGGGGCTGGTCCGGTCCTGCAGGACTGTCCGGTGAGGAGGTTGTCCGGTGGGATAGTGGTTCCGGGCTGCTATCTTCACCGCGGGCGCCTCTTCTCCGCGCTTCCGGCCCGGAATAGAGGCGTTGCCTTGACAATGACGCAGAAGTACGTTGGCAATGAACGTACCTCTGCGTCGTTGTCAAGGCAACGTGACTATTCTGGGTCCGGGCCCGAAGCGCTTAGAAGAGGCCTCCCCGGTGAAGATAGCAGCCCGGAACCACTATCCCACCGGACGATCTCCTCTCCGGACAGCCCTGCCGCACCGGACCAGCGCCGAGCGGAGGTGAGTACTGTACAGAACTAAAGGGGGTGAGAGGGGGCTGGATGATGTCGAAGGCCGCAGTGGTCTTCAACCTGCGGACCTTCGGAGGTTTCAAAACTACAACTCCCAGCAAGCCCGGACAGCCGATGGCTGCCCGGGCTTGCTGGGAGTTGTAGTTTTGAAACCTCTGGAGGTCCGCAGGTTGAAGACCACTGCGGGTGGGGGAGTTCACTCGAGTATAAGCCGAGGGGGGTGTTTTCAGCACGAAAAATCGTGCTGAAAAACTCGGCTTATACTCGAGTATATACGGTATGTTTAAAATTGTCCAATTCTGACCCCTGTAACTTTTTATTTTTCCATATATAGGGATGTATGAGGGCTCTTTTTTTTTGTGCCATGATCTGAAGTTCTTATCGAAAACATTTTTATAGAACCTTTTGATCGAAATTTATAAATTTTTTTCTAGTATATGAAGTGACCAAAAATACGCATTTATGGACTTTGGAATTTTTTTTAACATTGTATTTTAATAGTTCGGACATTTACACATGCGGCAATACCACACATGTTTAGGTTTTACTTTTTTTTAATTGGGAAAATGGGAAAAGGGGGAGGATTTAAACTTTTATTAAGGAAGGGGGTCAATGCATATTCATTTACTTTTTATTTTATTTTTTTTAGTCCCCATAGGGTACTATAACATGCAATCTTTAGATTTGCATACACTGATCAATGCTTCTCCATAGGAGAGTATTGATCAGTGTTATCGGTGCTCCATTGCTTCAGCCTGGCAAAGCTGAACAAAAGTCTGGAGCACCGATTGGACGGCCGGGAGGAAGGTAAGACACCTCCCACGATTCTCTCAGCCGATCGGGATGCCGCGGTTTCGCCACGAGAGTCCCAATCAGCCCACTGAGCTAGCCGGGAACTCAATTGACTGCTATTAGACGCTGTGATCAAAGTTGGTCTAAAATTTTAACGCCGAACATCAGCTCTGTCTGGCATTAGCCGTGGGTCCTGGTTGCTGATAGCAACCGAGACCCACCGGGTATGATGCAAGCTCACCTGCTGAGCGCGCGTCATACAGCGGGAGCCCACAGTGGAAGTACATATATGTCCATTTGCAGGAAGAGGTTAAAGGCTCATCCGTTTGCCATAGACTTCAAAGTTAAATTTATAATATCTGTTTCTATTCTGTTATTTTTGACAGGAAAAAAAATACTGCATGCAACTTTTTGCCATCAAAAATAACGGATTAGGAACCAAACATGTAAATGGCTTGCAAAGGACTGTAAAAAAAAAAATCTATGTAATTCATTTACAGCAGTTTGCAAAAGGCTTGAACGGATTTGAGAACAGCCATGAATTAAAGGAAAACTGTCATCTTTTTTTCCTCGCACTAACCAGCGGAAGTGATCAGTTTGATCCTTACCGAGCATGCCGCGCCGTTTGGCCGTAATCTTCTATTTTCGGTATATGCAAATGAGGTGCTAACTGGCACTGGCCGGGCCGCTGGCCGCAGCCCCGCCCAGCTCATCAATATTCCTCCCCTCTCTCTTCATTACAGAGTGGGCAGAAGAGGGAGAGGCGGAGGGAGGGAAGGAATATTGATGAGCTGGGCGGCACTGCGGCCAGCAGCACTGACATCAGAGTGCCATTTAGCAGCTCATTTGCATATACCGAAAATAGAAGATTGCGGCCGAACGGTGCGGGGGATCCAGGCACGGTAAGGATCAAACTGATCAGCGTTCCCCGCAATACCAGTCAGTACTGCTGGTTAGTGCGAGGGACGAAAGCTGACAATTTTCCTTTAATGGGGACAGATGTTAATGTGAACGAGCCCCAAGAACCGATGCAAATAAAACTTTTGACTTGTGTGGGCTACATGTCAAAAGTTTTTTTTTTATTTTTTTTTTATAAGTTACAACATTAAAGGGGTATTCCAGGCAAAAACTTTTTTTTTTTTATATATGAACTGGCTCCAGAGAGGTAAACAGATTTGTAGATTACTTCTATTAAAAAATCTTAATCCTTCCAATAGTTATTAGCTTCTGAAGTTTTCTGTCTAACTGCTCAATGATTTTGTCACGTCACGGGAGCTGTGCATGATGGGAGAATATCCCTTGTATGATGGGAGAATATCCCCATAGGAGCTGGACAGCTCCCGGGACATGAGTCATCAGAAAGCAGTTAGACAGAAAACAGCAACTCAGCTTCAGAAGCTAACAACTATTGGAAGGATTAAGATTTTTTAATAGAAGTAATTTACAAATCTGTTTAATTTTCCGGAGCCAGTTGATATATAAAACTTTTTTTTTTTGCCTGGAATACCCCTTTAAATTGGCTCCAGGTTCATCATGGTTTGTTTAAACAGAAACTAAGTAAACCTAGTAATTGGGTCTAAAGTCTACAAAAGATCATCGAAAAATTGGAAAAAATGAGGATTTAAGAAAATTGACAAGACACCTAATACAAATGAAGCAAGTCCTTTCATATAAAAGTATATAGCAGCTGTAAATCACTTTATATGTAGAGGGCCTATTCAGTGTCCTGTACAGTATGCACCATGTATCAGACACACAAAAAGGAGCCGCCCTCACCTGGTATCCAAAGGAACAGCTAGTCCTGGCACATGTAAAGAATAGTACAATACAACAACGATATACTGTAGGGAGGCGCTACTAGATAGAAAATCAGTGCAGGGATTTCAATAATACAGGGGTTTTACCAGTGAAATGCCCACTCTGATTGGTCGATTCTTCCAGCCATTCATGCGAGCCATGCATCCGGACTGCCTTCTGGCAGAGCAGAGAAGAAGATTACAGATCCCACTGATCAGTGCTATGCCAATGCATAGCACCAAACAGTATTTGCAATTAAAAGCCTAAAAAAGTGTATAAAAATAAAAAAAAGTATAAAGTTTTAAATAAATGTGTCTAAGCCGCTTCCCCAATAAAATATTAAATTCTCCCCTTTCACAAAAAAAACGAACTATTAAAATATAAATGTTAATAATCCTGTAAGGTGACGGGCATAAATGAAAAAGAAAGTCCAAAATTGCTGCTTTATGGTCACATCACATCTCAGAAATATATTAAGTAAAAAGTGATTGAAAAATCATATATATGCAAAAGTGGAACCAATGAAAAATTACATATCACAGAACAAAAAAAAATGAGCCCTCATAAAATCCAAAATTGCTGATTTTTCGTCACATCTCACAAAAAAATAGGAAAAGTGATCAAAGAGAGATAATGATAAAAAAAAATACAGTGCAAAGCAGGGCTGCGGAGTCGGACAAAATTTTAGGTACCTGGAGTCGGCAAACAATGCACCGACTCAAACTCTTACTAAATTTAGATTGGAATAAAAAAAAAAAAAAGCAAGTTTAAATGTCTCAATTCACAAAAAGTTATAATTAATGACTTCTCTACTGTAAGAATAAAGACCAATGCATGCAGTGCCTCACGTAACCGCAAAATGAACATGTTAAGTGACCGTGAAGAAGCATGCTTTTCATGTGCTTCACTATATGGCACACAACGCACAATTAGGAGCGGCAATACTTATACTTTCCATAGTGTTGTGTTCTGCTGTTACAGGGAACCCATGGGTAACCTAGCCTCTCACTGATAAGGGATTAAGTAAATATGTTTTTTGTTGGACTAGAGACACTTGTATAAGTGAAGGGAATGGAGGGTCAATAGTTCAAGACTGAAGCTGTAAACCATTGGAAAAACTGCTGCCATTCAGCTAAGGCTATAAAAACTTGTAAACTCCGATTGTTAGCTTAAACTTTAAACATGACTATGGGATTCTACTAGGGAAATCATGTTTTATAATAAATGCCCCTTCCTGGATCCTCCCACTGCCCTATTTTCAACAGCAGATCAGCACACAAAAAGGAGAAGGCAGACGCTTCTCCCCCAACTACCTCTCTCTGCTAGAAGAGCTTAGAAGAACTTGGTGGAACAGCTTCTTGGATTCAACTGTAAGTGTTTAGAAATACATTCGCGTATTAATACAGAGGAGTCGGAAGTACTAAAAAACGTGGAGTTGGAGTCGAAACATTTATCTACCGACTCCACAGCCCTGGTGCAAAGTGTAAAAATTAGCCCTCACACAAACCTGTATTTGGAAAAATTAATAAAGATGGGGGTCAGAATAGGGCAATATTAAATATACTGATTTTGAAGTATGTTTAATATTTTTATTTAATATTTTTTTTAAGTAGGACAATAATAGAAAAGCATGTGAAGATGGGTATCATTTTAATTGTTTTGAATCACAGAATAAAGAGAATATGTCAGTTCTACCATAAAGTGCACAGCATAAAAACAAACTTCCACCAATAATAAGATTGTTTTGGTTGCGCTCTACATTTTATGGTAAAATGAAAGGTGTCATTACAAAGTACAATTGGATGCTCAAAGAACAAGCCCCCATATGGGTCTGCTGATGAAATAATAAAAATCGAAAACTCAAAAATAAAAATTTCCTGTGTCCTCAAGGCCAAAATGGACTGTGTTCTTAAGGGGTTAAAAAAGCCTCTAAAAAAAATAAAATAAAAGCAGCAATCTGATTGGTTGCTATGGGCCACTGCACCACTCTTCCTTTAGACAGGTTCTGATAAACCTTTTCCCCGATGATCCTCAAATGTCAGGATTATACATCATAGACACAAGCAGCTTCAGTCCCCTACAAATCCATATAATAGTACAGATCCAGCACCTGGTGTAGGTGAAAAGTGCTCCATTATAGAGTAAGCTATATAAATAAAATCATAGATAAAGCACAACCACCTTACATCGCACATCTACACAAATAACCACTGCACAGACAATACATGAGGCAAAAAACACAAATAAAATAAATTAAACCTAGAACAGCCTCAAGTAGCTGTGGAAACTTTACTCAGCAACAACTTATGAATGGTTCCTGAACACAGACACTTCAGACATGTAGGACAAGTAGAAACATGTCGCCTTACCACTACTAGATCTACTGGTCACAAGACAGTCCTCATACATACAAGGAGGGGAAGGGGGATTATAGGAGCAACAAAAGATCTTACCCTTAAAGAACGTATCCGTAGACCCCAGAACTTTAACATGGCCATAAAACCATAATGTTAAGAGTGTCCCGCACAGACATCTGACAAGTTAAAGAGGAAGGCCAAACCCCTCAAGTTCTTGCTGCTACCAGCTGTTCCGGCAATTAGAAAATTTCCTGTGAGGGGAGCGTCAGAGATTGCTAGCAAAGGACTCTTGATCCTTTTCCTCTGACAAAGGGAAAAAAAAAAAAAAAGTTCAGCGAGATTGCAGGACATGAGATCCAGGCAGGAAGCTTGAATCTTACAATGGCTGACAGCGATATGATCCTACAGATGCTGCTGCTGCTCTGTGGTTTATAGACACGTAAGACAGTTCATTGTAATTCAAGGTTCAGGGCAAACAAGACGTCTAAATGACTAGTAGAAAGGACAAGGCATGGAGGTAAATACACATTTACCTCCATGCAATAATATGGGGTGAACATTTCATATCCATCTGACACCTATAGTCCCACATCATCCATCCATCCACTCATTTCCATTGAATCTACAAACAGTCCTTGAGAACCTGCCATTTGCTCCTCCAACTAGCCTATCCTACACAGTGGCCTTGTTAATATACTGAATACAAAAAGAAATAAAGTCAGAGTGGCACCACTAGTACTCCTGGACTGGAATGCCTCATTAACAATCGGAACTGAAAAGCATACAATAGGCGGGTATTCAGACCTGGGAACCTCGTCCTGCGGTTGTGTAGGACCAATGAAACCAATGTCAGAAAAAGGCTAAATACTATAACAAAGACAATCCTGCACTCACCGCCCAGGTACTCTGTGTGTTCAGCTCATCTCTGGAGGACGACATCCGACTGGCAGGTAAGCTTGGCGTGGGGCACTCAGAGGCGACTGCCGGCAATTTCGCGCAAAATAGTGCTTCTTCCGGCCTCAAGGCCGGAAGAAGCACTATTTTGTGCGAAATTGCCGGCAGTCGCCTCTGAGCGCCCCACGCCAAGCTTACCTGCCGGTCGGATGTCGTCCTCTTTAGATGAGCTGAATACACAGAGTACCTGGGCGGTGAGTGCAGGATTGTCTTTGTTATAGTATTTAGCCTTGTTAATATACTATTGGGGGAGATTTATCAAAACCTGTCCAGAGGGAAAATTGCCCAGTTGCCCATAGCAACCAATCAGATCGCTTCTTTCGTTTTCCAGAGGAAATCTTCCCCCATTACGCGCATAGTCTAAGTGAATGGTTTTATTCCTTCCTCCACCACAAAGTGCATAAATGGAGTGCTGGAGACGACTCAAAATCTACAAGTCAGACCACTGCTGGCACGGCCGAGTCTGCTGGGAGCAATTACACCCTATAAATAGGGGGTAGGGTAGCCCGCATGTACGCCAGCCGAGAAGCACCCAGCCTTTTAAGATTTTAAAGCACAAAACTCTAAATTAAAGAGACAGAAATTGCGCTTACAAATTTAGACTGACACGCCCTGACATTGCTGCAGGACAGACACGATGACAAGATTACAGGATTCCAGCAAACTAATTGACTTATATGGCTGAGAAATGATCGCTTTGTTCCTGCCAGTTATACTGGAGAAACTGGAGAAGAGATAGCAAAAAAAACAATGTCTAATGGAATCAGCATTTCTAGCAAAATACTTTTTCTCAGGCAAGTGCTTTATACCCTGCTACCAGCACACCCACAAATGGCAGGTGCTGGACAAGCAAAAAGAATCTTTCCCAGGATCGGCCATCAATGTCTGCCGGTGGTGGGGGGAATCTCTAAGTAGCTGCTGATCAGCTGTCTGAAGGGACTGTCAGGTAAGGGCAGCAGCCTCTGCTCTGTACAATGTATGTCATTCACTGGATAGTGGCTGTGCAGGATCCTATTCACTCGAGTACACAATCCACTGCATCGCAACTTTCTAGTGCAGTGGTCTCCAACCTGCGGACCTCCAGATGTTGCAAAACTACAACTCCCAGCATGCCTGGACAGCCGTTGGCTGTCCGGGCATACTGGGAGTTGTAGTTTTGCAACATCTGGAGGTCCGCAGGTTGAAGTCCACTGTTCTAGTGTATGACATGCAGGGTTAGGGTAGGTTCAGGGAAAACACAAACAAAAAAAATATTACAATTTTGTGCAGTTTTTGGTGTTGGATTTTGACGTAAATTTTCATGTGGCTTTTGAGGCCTTTATTCCATCCATTTCAAATTTTCAATGTAAGCTTAAAGTGGAACAGCACTGACTTGTACCTTTTTTTTTTCAATGCGGTTTGTTTTTCATTGTCATTTTTTAAAAGCCACGTCCTATTTTAAAACACTTTTCATTGAAGTCAATGGGAGAAGGAAACTGCATGGTTTTTACTCGTGTGAAAATATTACACGGGTATTACAGACTGATTTAAACAAACAAGAGACCGCTGCACTCACATGAGCATATGCACCCCCTTCCAAAAACTGATAGACAGGAGGATAGTGTATAGAGTTTATACCTGAAGTTTTTTCCTTGTGTGAAAGGGCCATGTCTTCCTTAAAGGGGTACTCCGCTGCTCAGCGTTTGGAACAAACTGTTCCAAATGCTTGAGCCGGCGCCGCAAACTTGTAACTTCCTAGCCTCGCCCCCTCATGATGTCATAGCTCGCCCCCTCGTGACGTCACGCCCCACCCCATCAATGCAAGTCTATGGGAAGGGATGTGATGGCTGTCATGCCCCCTCCCACAGACTTGCATTGAGGGGCGGAGCGTGACACCATGAGGGGGCGGGGCTATGACATCACAGGCTCCCAGCGCTCGGAACAGTTTGTTCCAAATACTGAGCAGCGGAGTACCCCTTTAAGAGCCATTGAGCAGTGCCTATGCTTATGTGGCTTCTGAAGATGCTAAAGCACACAGAACATAGGGGCCCATAAATGGGCCCTGTACTACAATTCCATAAAAGAGGTTGTACAGAGCTCAAATGACGATGTACAAAAACCCTCACCCGTCAATGGCCCAGATTTATCAAACTGTGTGAAAAAAGATGAGAAAAAAAAATGGAGTGATTTTCCCACAGCAACCAATCACAGCTCAGCTAAGAGCTCTGGTAAAGTGAAAGCTGAGCTGTGATTGGTTGCTCTGGGAAAATCACTATTTTTTTCTCTTGCACAGATTAATAAATCTGAGCCAACGTTCCTTATATCCATAAATATATTGTACAATTTAAAACATTGTGGCAATGTGATATTTTTATTATTGCCTGAGGCTACAAGGGTGTAAAGAACAAAAGGCCATTTAGAGAATTACAACTAAAATCAGACTAGCGGTCTTAGATATCACAGCCTATACAGGTGAAACTCAAAAAAATAAGAATATCGTGCAAAAGTCCATTTAATTTCATTAATGCAACTTAAAAGAAAAGGAAGCATGAAGTGCTCCAACATCTCCTGGTAGACGGCTGTGTTGACCCTGGACTTAAAGGGGTATTCCAGGAAAAAACTTATTATATATATATAAACTGGCTCCAGAAAGTTAAACAGATTTGTAAATTACTTCTATTAAAAAATCTTAATCCTTTCAGAACTTATGAGCTTCTGAAGTTAAGGTTGTTCTTTTCTGTCTAAATCCTCTCTGATGACACCTGTCTCGGGAAACGCCCAGTTTAGAAGAGGTTTGCTATGGGGATTTGTTTCTAAACTGGGTGTTTCCCGAGACAGGTGTAATCAGAGAGGATTTAGACAGAAAAGAACAATCTTCACTTTAGAAGCTCATAAGTACTGAAAGGATTAAAACATTTTAATAGAAGTAATTTACAAGTCTGTTTAACATTCTGGAGCCAGTATATATATATATATATATATATATATATATATATATAAAAAGTTTTTTCCTGGATAACCCCTTTAATGAAGCACAATGGACCAACACCAGCAGATGACATGGCTCCCCAAATCATATAATATATTGGGGCTTTGGGGTTTTATGAGCTGTAACCATAATCATCACAATTATGACAAATCACGGCTTGAACTATCTTGCTTTACATGTAATGAGTCTCTCTCATATATTAGTTTCATCTTTTAAGTTGCATTACTGAAAGAAATAAACTTTGCACAATATTCATATTTTTGGAGTTTCATCTGTAATTAATAAGAAGTATGACAGCGATAAGAAACCATCTATATCAGTGGTCTTCAACCTGCGGACCTCCAGATGTTGCAAAACTACAACTCCCAGCATTCCCGGACAGCCATCGGCTGTCCGGGTATGCTGGGAGTTGTAGTTTTGCAACATCTGGAGGTCCACAGGTTGAAGATCACTGATCTATATGCTATTCTATAGAATAGGAAGGAGTACAGAGTCCCTTTACCTCTGATCTAGACTGGAGAAAGAGATGGTGCTGTGCTATGCACATTTCAGATAAATGGCACTACTGTCACCTTAGCTTAGGGTTACAGAAACAGCAGTTCCATCACTGAGACTCCATGGGTTGGATACTTCACCTAGAACTACAAAAATTCAATTTTCCATCTTTATCAATAACATAAGTGTTTGTCATTCAAAAGTTTTTTTTTTATTTATATAAGCCAATTAAGCCCCCGAGAGTCCGATTTTATCATGCACAGCTATTTCATTCTCTCCATTTCACCAGGAAGAAACAAGTGTGGGCTCTGCAGTGGTACAAACACATGGACTTGCTTTCCTTACTATAATCAAAGCATATACACATCTCTGCTATGCCATAGTACTGGATAAAGTGCACTGAAGGCAATGTGCTGGGGATAACTGACATAGTACTACAGATGGCATGTGGAGAGAGTAGGGGTTACTGGTGCACTGGTTTGCAAGATGCTGTGTGGGTAGAACGGAAAGAAACAGCAGGATCACCACAGGAAAAGGGTGACACTAAGCACTGAGCTGCTACTGTTGCTGCTGAAAAGTTGTAGGTGGTTGGGGATTACATTGTAGCACTGTGGACATACAGGAGTAGGTACACTGGTATTTACACATGGGATAGCTGGGTGGTCAGAGATGAGAGGAAAAGCCTTAAAGGGGTACTCCACTGGAAAAAAAAAAATCTAAATCAACTGGTGCCAGAAAGTTAAACAGATTTGTAAATTACTTCTATTAAAAAAATCTTAATCCTTCCAGTACTTATCAGCTTCTGTATAGTCCACAGAAAGTTCTTTTCTTTTTGAATTTCCTTTCTGTCTGACCACAGTGCTCTCTGCTGACACCTCTGTCCATTTTAGCAACTGCCCGGAGTAGAAGCAAATCCCCATAGCAAACCTATCCTGCTCTGGACATTTCCTGACATGGACAGAGGTGTCAGAGAGCACTGTGGTCAGACAGAAACGAAATTCAAAAATAAAAGAACTTCCTGTGGATCATACAGCAGCTGACAAGTACTGGAAGGATTAAGATTTTTTTAAATAGAAGTAATTTACAAATCTGTTTAGCTTTCTGGCACCAGTTGATTTAAAACATTTTTTTTTCCAGTGGAGTACCCCTTTAAACTACCTTTGGACACTAGCATGGATCATATTTAAAAGGCAAACTGGCCTACCTTGCAAGGACACAATCCAGGCTTTTTCTCTCTTGATCATTGCACATGCTAAACCCTGTCCCCACTCCCTGTGTTGTGTTCTACTCAGTCAAGACAAAAAGCAGTGGACTGCGGAGAAGTAACACACCTAGTGGCCAAGACTAGATATGGTTTTTGGGGGGTAAAAAGTCATTTTTGGTAAATTACAAACATGATAGAGATCACACAGGCTATAAATTAGAACAAAGTATTCTGAAACGATAGTGCACATTTACTGCGCTGGAAAACTTTTTTCATGTAAAGTGTGGCTGCTGACAACAACACAGCATGCAGACAGATAGTAAGAGCAATTGGCAGGCAGCCATTACACAGAGCTACACTGACTGCTGGGAGTTGTAGTCTGGGCTGCATGCAAGGAAAAATAATATTTAGGAGACAACAGGGGCCAAAGGAGCTGGCAAAATCACATGGATAACTACAGGGGACACAGAACAGGTATTGTGGTGGCAAAGGTGTAGTTTTACCTTAAAGGGGTTGTGCGCTGCCCTGCAGTTCGGAGCTCTGCTCACAGCGTTCGGAAGTTCATTACTCCGAAACGCTGTGTGCGGGCTTCCGTGTTCGCAGCCGCCGGGTGTGACGTCACGCCCGGCCCCTTTGTGACGTCACGCCCACCCGCTCTACCAAAGTCTATGGGAAGGGGGTGTGACAGCGGTTGCGAACACGGGAGCCCGCACACAGCGTTCGGAGTAATGAACTTCCGGAAGCTGTGAGCAGAGCTCCGAACTGCAGGGCAGCACACAACCCCTTTAAAGGGGTACTCTGCTGGATTATTTTTTTTAAACTGATGCCAGAAAGTTAAACAGACTTGTAAATTACTTCTGTTTAATTATTTTAATCCTTCCAGTACTTAGCTGCTGTATTATCCAGAGGAAGTTCTATTCTTTTTGAATTTCTTTTCTGTCTGATCACAGTGCTCTCTGCTGACACCTCTGTCCATGTCAGGAACTGTCCAGAGCAGGAGAGGTTTGCTATGGGGATTTGCTCCTACTCTGGACAGTTCTTAAAATGGACAGAGGTGTCAGCAGAGAGCACAGTGGTCAGACAGAAAATAAATTCAAAAAGAAAAGAACTTCCTGTGGAGCATATAGCAGCTGAAAGTTTTTTTTTTTAAATAGAAGTAATATACAAATCTGTTTCATTTTCTGGCATCAGTTTATTTAAAAAAAATGTTTTCCAGCAGAGTACCACTTTATGGTCTATTCACACGTACAGTATTCTGTGCAGATTTGATATGCAGGGTTTTCTGCTGCAGATTTCAATGTAAACTGAATGACTGAATACAGCTTCAAATCCTGCGCATCAAATCTGCGCAGAATACTGTACGTGCGAATAGACCCTTAAGGAGAAACTACACCTTTTCCTTAAAAGGGGTGCTCCGGGGAAGTTAAGAAAAATAAAAATGCCCCAAAGCCACCACAATACCTGTTCTGTGTCCCCTGCAGTTATCCATGTGATTTTGCCAGCTCCTTTGGCCCCTGTTGTCTCCTAAATATTATTTTTCCTTGCTTGCAGCCCAGACTACAACTCCCAGCAGTTAATGTAGCTCTGTGTAATGGCTGCCTGCCAATTGCTCTTACTATCTGTCTGCATGCTGTGTTGTTGTCGGCAGCACACACTTTACATGTCTTTTCTTTCAAACGATCCTTAACCCCAGCAATAAATCATGCTATGCTCTGAATGGCAGCAGTCAGTGATAAGATCTACAGCAGGAAAAGAGCAGTGTTAGGCTCCTTTCACACTACCGTTTTGTGCGTGCAGAGTCTTTTTCACCCGCTATCTTCGGCCGCAATAAAGGGAGTTATAACGGACATTAAAGGAATCCCATTCAAGTGAATGGGATCCTCTTTGCCCTTTATGACTCCCATTAGGCTCTGTTATAATAATGGACGTTAACCACTTAAGGACCAATACAAGTAAATCTGTACGCCCCTGAAAGACCAGGCCTGTTTTTTTTTTCAAATCGGGGATGTCTGACTTTATGAGAGAATAACTCTGGTAACATTTTACCAATCACGATAATTCTGACTTTTTTTGTCACAAGTTGTCCTTCGTGTACATGGTAAAAGTAAGCAGATATCATTAGTAGTTTTTTTTTTTTACAATGCAAAAAAAAATTTCATAAAAAAAAAAAAACAACAATTATTTGTTATTTTAGCACTAATAGGTTGCATATTTTGTAGGTGGTAGAACAAAGGAACCCAAATGACCCCATTTTGAGAACTAGACCCCTCAATGTATTCTAGCTGCTCGGTCCGTGTTTGGAAATACCCCCACCTAGGCCATATTTGGTTCCTTGGCCACGTGGTAGGACCCAGAAAGAGAGGAGCACATCAATTTAGGACGAATGCATTATAGGCCGCACTTCATGCCTTCAAAGGGTTTTAGCTGCTAGAACCATACAGAACCCCAAGTGACCCCATTTTGAAAACTAAACCCCCTAAAGTATTCACCTAGACCAAAAGTGAGTACTTTGAGTCCTTTTTGTGTGGCTGGAATGGTTAGAAACTCAGTGGAAAAAATTCTGAAGAAATCCACCGCTATGAGTGGACACACAAAGCTACCCAGCTGCAGCAGGGAGCTCATTATTGTGACTCCTGGCGGGCATCCGCAGCACATAATATGCTGCGGATGTTCGTCGTGTGATCCTACACATTATGCATTTTTATTTTTCATTATATTTATTTATTTAATAAATGTATTTTTATTTAAAAAAATTACACTTTTTTAAAACTTTTTTTTATTATATTAAATTTATATTTTACACTTTTTTTAAAATTAATTTTATATAATTTTTTTTGCCTCTGGCATGTCGTGACAGGCAATAACCGGGGCAGACCTGGGGGTCCTTTTAAAGACCCCCGGCTGCCCAGGTAACTAGCGGCTGTAAGGGTTAAAAAAATGTAATCTGTCCTTTATAAAAGTATTTTTTATTATGGTGGTTTCTGACCAGAAAATATGTAACAACAATCCCAGCTTATGGTTTACACACAGAAGAAAAGGGCAAATAGTATTCTCTGTAGACATGGCCTACACAACTTAATATTTGCAACAGGATGTCAGGAGATTTAGACACATTAGAAGATCCAGGATGCATAGAGTTTCTTCCTCTAAACACTGCTTGATGTTCTCACTTAAAGGGAAGCAAGAGTATTGCATGCCGAATCAGCAGTCTGGAAGCAGGTCTATTTCTAGTGCTGACTTAATGGAAGAAGCTGTCGTTTTCTGAACACTTAATGGCCGCATATTGATCCACACAGCTGCACTAAGCCATTTGCATTAGCGGGTCCAAACTCATCTTCGGACACTTACTGTAAATAAGTGGTATCAAGACTTTTGGACTCATTCCATAAAAAAAAAATAATATTTTACAATTTCATTGTGGCTCACATCTAAGATTTACAGATACAACACCACAATTTTCAGAAATATTTTCTGTGTCTTTTATACAGAATATGAAAATAATGAGCTCTGTAGATTCCTGAAGGGCTGCGAACCAGCCCACTGACTCCAGAGCAGATGAACATGTACTGGTAATGTTACAGCCTCAATACAGTTTTAGCACAAAACTCTGCAGACAAAAGATTTCTCTGTAACTTAACTGCAGATTTCGGCTACAGATTTTCACTGTCTAGGTTTCCACTTTTTTTTTTTAACACCTAAAAAACGCCAGAAAAACTGCCACAGCTTTTTCCTGCGTTTTGGCAGTTTTTCTGGCGTTTTCCCTGGTGTGTGGAAACAGCCAAATTTGCCCCCTGTGGCAGTTTTCTCACTGTCTTCTGGGTACCACTCTGTGGGTCGGATGCTGAGCGCCCGGTCCACAGAGTGTAAGGAGATGAGGAGTGATGTATAGCATCACTACTCACCTCTCCCGGCCGTATAGTATACAGGGGGGCATAGCGTACCCGAGTATACTATACAGGAACAGGGAATCCTGTCACCAGACTGACAGGACTACCTGCTCCTATAGCCCCTTTGGGCGGTATACAGTATATACAGCTATCTATAGATAGCTGTATATAGTGTATACCAGTAGCCGACATCCACTTACATCCCTCGCTCCCTGTCCCAGCTGGGTCTGTGTAGCTCAGCCCCTAGTGATGATGTCATTAGGGTGCGGAGCTAGAGACTGGAGCCAGGCTGGTAAGGGTGTGAGGCTCTGTTCACATTGTCCGTTTTGTAAAATGTGAACAGACCCCTCTGGCAGTGTCTTCCCAGATAGGGAGACTCCAGTTGTTGCAAAACTACAACTCCAGGCATGCTGGGAGTTGTAGTTTTGCAACAATTGTAGGCTCTCTGTTTGGGAAGACATTGCATTATGGGCACTCTCCCTAGAAGAGAGCGCCAAAAATGTCCTAACTAATTTTTTGTGTTTCTTTTTTCTTCTCGTTTCAGATCCGTGTATGCAGAGGATTACGGCGGATTCGGAGGACTACTGCGGATGAACTGGATTTTTTTTCCTTTTAATAAAAAAAATGAGGGCTGGGGGGGGGGGGGGGGTGTTTTTTAAAATAAAATAATTTTTCCAATGTATTTTTTTTATTTATTTTTATTGAATTTTCAGGCTTAGTACTGGAAGCTGTCTAATAGACAGAATCCATTACTAAGCCAGGCTTAGCGTTAGCCCCAAAAACAGCTAATAATTATTAGTCATTGGTCTTCGCCCACCCTGGTAATGTCAGCCTGTTGCTGCTCGGTTGGTATCTGGCCGAGAATAAAAATACGGGGAACCCTATGCTTTTCTTTTTTAAATGTATTAATTTTTTTTTTTTTTTAAATGCATAGGGTTAACATATTTTTATTCTCAGCCAAATACCAAACAAGCAGCAACAACCTGACGTTACCAGGGTGGGCGAGGACCATTGTTACTGGCCATCCCCAGCCTAAATAACGCCTAGGCCCATGGGCGCAATTTTTGACGCTCCAGGCCTGTTGGCACCGGCTCTTCCCAGCACCCCTGTGGTGGTGGGTACCAGGGTAATAATTGGGGGTTAGCACCAGCTGTTTTTGGGGCTAGCTCTAAGCCCCGGCTTAGTAATAAATTCCGTCTATTAGACAGCTTCCACTACTAAGCCTGAAAATTAATTTAAAAACAAAAAAAAATGACACATTGGAAAAATTTGTTATTTACCCCCCCCCCCCCAGCCCTCGTTAACCATTTTATTAAAAGGAAAAAAAAAAACAGTTCATCCGCAGTAGTCCTCCGAATCCACCATAATCCTCTGTATACAAGGATCTGAAACAAGGGAAAAAAAAAAAAGCACAAAATATTGGTTAGTACATTTTTGTCGCTGTCCGCTGGGGAGACTGCCCATATTGCAATGTCTTCCCAAACAGGGAGCCTCCAATTGTTGCAAAACTACAACTCCCAGCATGCCCAGACAGCCTTTGGCTGTCTGGGAATGCTGGGAGTTGTAGTTTTGCAACAGCTGGATTCTCGCTATCTGGGAGGACACTGCCAGAAGGGTCTGTTCACATTATACAAAACGGACAACGTGAACAGAGCCTCACATCCTTGCCAGCCTGGCTCCCGTCTGTAGCTCTGCACCCTAATGATGTCATCACTAGGGGCGGAGCTACACAGACCCAGCCGGGACTGGAGGGAAGTAAGCTTTAGATAGCTGTATATAGTGTATATAGTGTATACCGCAAAAAGGGTTAACCTACACTGTCCAGCAGTGTAAGTTAACTCTTTCCTTGCTGGGCTGGCACATAGTGCACAGTTCAGCAAGGGGTTAAGTGAGCCAGCAATGTGTATACTATATACACATTGCAGGCTCACTGTAAGTTCTTGCTGGGCAGTAGATATAGGACATCTATCTACTGCTCAGCATCAGCTGTTCACCCGGCTCTGTAGCCGTGGGCACAGCTGGGTCCCGACATTCACTTCAGGAGGATCGCAGCGGGTATCAGGAGGAGTGACATCTGCTGTGATCTGTCCCTTACTGCAGGTACTACTGCTCCCAACATGGAGCACATTCTGCTCCATGCTGGGAGCTGTAGTATCCCGCATTAACAGAGAGATCGCAGCGAGTGTCACTCATGTATAGATGCGGGTGGCCGCTCTTCTATGGTCCCCTGCACTAATGTATATATACACCTATTCATATTTCCTACAGAGAGTTGTGATTGGCTGGAACCATCTGGCCAATCACAGCTCTCTGTGGGAAATATGAATATATATATATATATATATATATATATATATATATATATATATATATACACACACACACACATACACACACACAGCAGTGCAGGGGACCATTGAAGAGTGGCCACCCACATCTATACATTATACAGAAGCATCGCAACAGACCCGGGGCGATCTGTCGATTAATGTAAAAAAAATTAAAAGTGAAAAACACACACACACTACATTTTTATTATTGTCGTCTACATTTTTATTGCACTGCCCGCACACATAAATTGACCCCTGTTTAAAAATTAAAATTTGATTTACACAATTTTTTCCAACACTACTGTATCTTTTTTTCTAATTTTTTAATGGTACCCTATGAAATTTTTATAAAAAAAAAAGGTAACCATCACTTTTTTGGATTAAAAAAAGAATAAAAAACGTCTGCAAAAACACCAAAGTTTAAACCCACATGGTGTTTTTTCACTCCCATAGACTTCTATGGGAGGAAAACACCAAGATTTTCGCGAAAAAACGCCAAGAGGTCGTTTTTAAAAAACTGCCAAGGAGCCCAAAATAGCAGAAAAAAGCTAGAAATGAGCGAAGTCACACTGATTCGATTTGTCACAAACTTCTCGGCTCGGCAGTTGCTGACTTTAGCCTGCATAAATTCGCTCAGCATTCAGGTGCTCCGGTGGGCTGGAAAAGGTGGATACAGTCCTAGGAGAGAGTCTCCTAGGAGAGAGTCTCCTAGGAGAGAGTCTCCACCTTTTCCAGCCCACCGGAGCACCTGAAAGCTGAACTAATTTATGCAGGCTAAAGTCAGCAACCGCCGAGCCGAGAAGTTTGTGACGAATCGAATCACTGTAACTTCGCTCATCTCTTAAAAAAAATAAAAATAAAAACACGCCAAAAGAATAAAAATAAATAAATAAAAAAAGCCAAACTGAAAAAACGCCAAGTGGATATGGCATTTTTCAGTTCCCTATTGACTTGCAGCAGCGTTTTTTTCACACAAAATTTTGGTGTTTTTGCCAAAAAAAAAAGTGGAAACCTAGCTTTACTGTCGCAGATTTTGCCATGTGGATTACTCATCTGCATACATCCTGGCAACTTGAAAAGGGTTTTGTGCAGGAAGGAATGAGTAAATGAAATGTCAAATAGTTTTTTGTTTGTTTTTTTGCTACACACCCCTTTTCAAATTTGTGTGCAAAAAAAATTGATTTGGTTCTGCAGAGGAATTCACAAGGATTATGGAACAAAATACTTGCTGAAATCCGCATGGAATTCTACCATGCTCTAGGGCAGTGGTCTTCAACCTGCGGACCTCCAGATGTTGCAAAACTACAACTCCCAGCATGCCCGGACAGCCATTGGCTGTCCGGGCATGCTGGGAGTTGTAGTTTTGCAACATCTGGAGGTCCGCAAGTTGAAGACCACTGCTCTAGGGCCTTAGGATCATGAACTAGGAGGCTATATTAAAGGATCTGCTGCTTACCTTACGTCTTGCTCACTTTGCCTTCTTGTTTTTTCAAACAAACTTACATACACCTAAAAGAATAAAGTCTAAGGGTCTATTCACATGGCAGAATTTCCGTTTGCGGAATTCCTCCTCAAATTAAAGCCCATAGACTTCTATTAAATTCCGCACTCCCATTCACACTTCTAAATTCAGAAGTGTGAATGGGAGTGCGAAATCCCATAGAAGTCTACGGGCTTTAATTTGAGGCGGAAGCGGAAATTCTGCCATGTGAATAGACCCTTAGGGTGAAACAAATGGCCGGCTGCATGCAGCTAAAATGTGGGAGTCAACGGCTGCATTGTTTTATCAATAAATTGTGTGGCTATACAGGCAAATTGTACCACCACTGTACCAGCCCTGGAAGGCTGGCCAATCATATGGCTACATCTTAACTCTGCAAACCTATTCACCTACTCCTTTGTGCGGATAGTCCTCTATGGATATATTTGTACAAGTAATTTTTTTCCCCCATAACTGCACAAAAAAAAATAAAAAAAATGCTTGTGGCTTTGCCAAGATAACGTCACTCACACGTCACATGAATTCCATTACACAGTATTCATTCCACAAATGAAAAGCATGCAAAGAGAATACAGTAACCTTCATTATCAAGGCAGTGAGCAAGCAACAGGAAGAGAAGTCGTCATCCAAAGATAAAACACTAAAGCAGGCAATATCTTTACAGTAACTTCCCTGCACACAACAAAGGATACTGCAGTTTATGTCATTCTTTGTTTCTTCTCATTGCACTTACAGTTAAAATTATAATATCCTAGAATCAAACGGAAAAAGACAACAGGAAAAATAAAAAAAAGAATTTCAGGTTCAGCTAAAACACAAAACAACTTTTAACTACCCCGAAACAGAGATGTAAGAAAAAAATCTGTGTTTAATGACCATGAAGCGCTTCCTCTCTGCACACGAGAAGACATTCCTGAAATTTCACAACCAAAGATGTCTTCTAGATTCCAAAAAGTGCAAGTTAAAAAGTTAAACAAACAGCTATGTCAATATGAATGGGGAAATAGAAAGCTCCTATGTATAGCAAATATAATGGGCTTAAAGGGAATGTGTCATTTTTTTTTTTTTTTTATAAAAAAAATTATTCTATCAAGATAAAGCATTTCATTTATGTATTTAGTTTTAGGACAACATAGTTTTAATGTTATTTATTAATAAAGTGTGTACTGTGGGCTGTACCTACAGAGTTGCTTTATGGCAGGCACAGGGCATAAGAACGTTAAGACAGAGTGTCTCATAGAAAAGCATGGGTTGCTTACTGCACATGTGCATAGCACAGGCTAGGTGAAAGGGGGAGCCAGCACCATTTTCTCGAAGTCCCTGAGGAGCAGGGACCTATCAAGAGACATCTAGTCTGCTCTTTACCACTTTTCAGACACCAACAAAATGGTGACAGTGGAACTGAAAAAACTACAAGACCCCCTCTCCTTTTGCACATAGACAGAGGAGGAAGGTAGACTGGCGAGGTCTAATTTGCAGCAGCCACAAAGATTCCTCATGTTAGCTCCCTCTGCTGGTCAACAGTGGGAGATATGACAAGTTATTTAATTTTTCATATTTTGTGACAATTTAAAAAAAAAAATATGTGAAAAAAGTGTGAAAAATTGTAAGGGGTACTCCACTGGAAAACTTTTTTTAATGAAAATTTTTACAGATTTGTAAAATACTTCTATTCAAAAATCTTAATCCTTCCAGTACTTATCAGCTGGTATTTGCTCCACAGGAAGTTCTCTTTTTAAAAAATTTTTTATTTCCTTTCTGTCTGCACACAGTGCTCTCTGTTGACACCTCTGTCCATGTCAGGAACTGTCTGGAGCAGGATAGGTTTTCTATGGGGATTTGTTCCTGCTCCAGACAGTTCCTGACATGGACAGAGGTGTCAGCAGAGAGCACTGTGGTCAAACAGTAAGGAAATTCAAAAAGAAAAGAACTGCCTGTGGAGCAAATACCAGTTTATAAATACTGTGAGGATTAAGATTTTTAAATCTGTTTAACTTTCTGGCACCAGTTGATTTAAAGAAAAATGTTTTCCAGCGGAGTACCCCTTTAACTATAAAAAAAAAAAATAATCATATTTGGTGACACATTCCCTTTAAAACTGTGATATCAACCTACAAAGCTTTCTGAAAAGAACATTACCTTGGATGCAGCAAACATTTTTTTTTTTTAGCAGAAAGTGAAAACTTCTATTTAAAAGGAAAACAAGTTTCATCTAGTAACAAATGTCTAAAACCAACAGTATGAACCATATTAAAACCCTGCATCACAGTCAATGCTCAAGCCAGTGAGCAGATGTTTATCAGGATGGGTGGAAAATTTGAGACACTTGATAAAGCCCATTCCAAGAAAAGTACTTGTGCGTTTTGTCACTCAGCCTGAGCTCTGTCTTCCTGTATCACTATAATCCCCGGATTGTTTCAGGTGCCTAAAAATCAGATTCATGCAGACTTACTGTCACGATCACACCCTATCGGTCCAGCTAAGACGCTAGAGAGAGTGTGATGGTGCAAGGGTTAAGGCCACCGGACCTCTGGGTATCCACTACTAGTCCCAGCAAGTCACCAAATTAACCCTTAGATAAATGTGTTTCCACCAGAGCTTCCTTCAGAAAGGTGAGCTCATATATTTAGAGATCAAAGACCAGAGCTGATTAAACATTTAATCTGATAAAAGGTATCACAGTGCTATATATATATATATATATATATATATATATATATATATATATATATATATATATATATATATATATATATTACAGAAACAAATGACATAAAGGTATAAAAATATATAAAAGAGTTTGGCAAGGCAAGTTCAGAAAACAAAAATGAAGTTCTTACAGCATGATGATATAGCCATCCTTGTCAGTGAGAGTCCAGCTCTTGTCAGCTTTTGGCACAACCTTGAAAAACAGTTGAGTCCAGCATTTTAAGTCTTATCTGCTTCTTTGGAGGGAAACTCCATTCCCCCCTCCCCTCTGATCCCACCAGGTGGGGCATTTCTCTTCCTGACCCCTTATCTGTTTGATTATATGATGGGACCAGAGACCCCTTACATCCTGCTGCTTCAAAGTGCCTTTGACTTCAATTGCAGACAGACCCCAATTGACTGCAAAAAAAGTTTAGTCTCAAGGGTCGACACGCCTTCTTTACCGTGAGGACTGTGAATTTATGGAACGGTCTACCTCAGGAACTGGTCACAGCAGGAACAATTAACAGCTTTAAAACAGGATTAGATACATTCCTGGAACAAAATAACATTAATGCTTATGAAGAAATATAAAATCTCATCCCTTCACCAATATCGCGCCACACCCCTACCCCTTAATTCCCTGGTTGAACTTGATGGACATATGTCTTTTTTCGACCGTACTAACTATGTAACACAAACACACAGTCTGAATGACCCTCACCCCCAGGTCTTAGTTTATACACAGATACAATTATAAAACACATGTATGTTTCCATAATCAGGCCTTGGGCCTAACACTTACCCTAGACCATCATTTAAAATAAATAAAATGTTCTATTTATTAACCTGATCTGTTCTGATTACCGTATATACTCGAGTATAAGCAGAGTTTTTCAGCACGATTTTTCGTGCTGAAAACACTCCCCATCGGCTTATACTCGAGTTAACTCTCCGCCCTCAGTGGTCTTCAACCTGCGGACCTCCAGATGTTTCAAAACTGCAACTCCCAGCAAGCCCGGGCAGCCATCGGCTGTCCGGGCTTGCTGGGAGTTGTAGTTTTGAAACCTCTGGAGGTCCGCAGGTTGAAGACCACTGCAGCCTTCGACATCATCCAGCCCCCCCCCCACTCTCACCCCCTTTAGTTTTGTACTCACCTCCGCTCGGCGGGACGTTAGGGTGCGCTGGTACGGTGCTGCAGGACTGCCGGGGGGGAGGTCGTCACGTTGCCTTGACGACGACGGAGAGGGACGTTCATTACCAACGTCCCTCTGCGTTGCCGTCAAGGCAACGCCTCTCTTCCGTGCCCGAAGCGCGGAGAAGAGGCCCTCCGGTGAAGATGGCAGCCCGGAACCACTATCCCACCGGACGACCTCCCCACCGGACAATCCTGCAGCACCGGACCAGCGCACCCTAACGTCCCGCCGAGCGGAGGTGAGTACAAAACTAAAGGGGGTGAAGGGGGGGCTGGATGATGTTGAAGGCCGCAGTGGTCATCAACCAGCGGACCTCCAGAGGTTTCAAAACTACAACTCCCAGCAAGCCCGGACAGCCGATGGCTGCCCGGGCTTGCTGGGAGTTGTAGTTTTGAAACATCTGGAGGTCCGCTGGTTGAAGACCACTGTATCAGACATTGACAAGCGGTGATGATGACAAGGGGATGATGAAGAGGGGGTGTGGGATGATGACAAGGGGGTGTGGTATGATGACAAGGGGATGATGAAGGGGGTGTGTGGGATGATGACAAGGGGATGATGAAGGGAGGGTGTGGGATGATGACAGGGGATGATGAAGGAGGGGTGTGGGATGATGACAGGCAGTGATGATGATGAGGGTGTTAATGACGGGGGTCTGGCTGATGACAGGGGGGATGATGTATTTCCCACCCTAGGCTTATACTCGAGTCAATAACTCTTCCTGGGATTTTGGGGGAAAATTAGGGGCCTCGGCTTATATTGGGGTCGGCTTATACTCTAGTATATACGGTATGCCATATACTAATAACATGAGATACATCCCAAATGCTTATCTCCAGATGTGATAAAGGCAATGACAACCTCTAGGAAAATGTTGGACATTATTGCATAGCTTTATTGCACTTGTACACAGGCCTATGTGAAAGAGTAAGTAACCTATGACAAGGCCTGGTTCACATATATCCAACATAGCTATCAATAGCAGTGGATGCTCCAGATTTAAGAAAAAACAACAACATTTGGTGAACAACTGCCAAATAGCAACTGTGTCAGATAGATAGTATAAAATGGGGCCTGGTGCCACATTTATGAACCATGGGGCAATGCATGGAATATGATATATTTAGTTTGTTGCCTATGGCTCTGGATCACTAAATGTGTGTAGAGCCTAAAAGGTCAGTCACATACACAATAGCTATTTAGTCATAAGAAATATCCCAACTCAAAAGGAGCCTTTTGTAAATTACTTTTCTGATGGAAAACACTGTATTTTTCTTTACAAGCAAGTATTACTTGCACCCTTAAGATTGCCAACAAAAAACAGCTTACAATAATGTAATATTGTAGTAAGAAATAACATATTCATGGCAGAAACTGAAAAGACTAAAATAGTAACAGTAAATCTGGCATATAGCCAGGACCAGCCCATAAACACAGGATATAAGAGCTTCCGCTGATATAAGAACTTCCATGACCTCTAAACCTTAAAGGGAATTTATCAGCAGGTTAGGACGTCCTAATATCTGTTTTTTTTATGTTTGCTTTTTTTTATATATATATTTTTATTAAAAAATTTTCAATAAACAGTAAATATTAAACAAAAATTATACAGTGAAACAAGATGCATAAGAGCAAGAAAACATGGCATCTCAGAGAATGTAAAGAGCGCATAAAGCTTCTTTACCTGTGACAGGTATCCTAAGGCCTATAATATATCCCCCCCCCTCCCTAGGAGCATAGTGTCTCAACGTCCATGAAAAGACATCTCAGGAGAAAGTGACATCGGTCACCACGTAGTCATCATCTGGTAAGAAATAGGTGTCGTCTATGGGGAGACATAGTTGCCACATACCTCCCCCTGGCCCCATACCATGTAGACAAGCATAAAGTGCGGCTCCTCGCTGCGGGAGCCCCACTCGAACCCTGTGGGTGCTCCTCTGACTCCCAGGGGATCCAAACCGAGAGCCATAATGCTCAAAAGAAATGTTCAGCCTGTATTCGGTATTATGTATCTGGTAATCTTAGCACCCCGAGAGAACCCCTCAGAGATTCCACATTGTACCAAGTGGTGCCAAGTTTGCTGCCTGCCACTTGAGTTTATGGTCAGTGGTGGGGGACTCTAAAAAGTGAGAGTAAGCTTCCGCTAAGGCTGTGCTTGCCGTTGCATTACCCTCCAGAGTCTTACTATAAGACATAATTTTACTCCTAAGTATTGCCTTAGCCGTTTCCCAGTACAGAGAGGGATTATCATTGTGGGGTGCCTTGTCCGTTTGAAATTTCAGCCACCAGCCTATCTTTCGTTAAGTAAGACAGAAACAGACACAAAATGTCAGGACCCTTTGGGCATGACGTCAAGAGCTCCAACACCACCGATGCATGATCTGAAATGACCAGGTCCCGTCCACCTCTCCCAAGCGAGAGCACACAAGGGGACTGACTAGGAAGTGGTCAATGCGAGACCATGAACCGTGTACGTGTGAGAAGTGCGTGTACTAATGATCGTCCGAGTGTAAATGCCGCCAAGAGTCTATTAATCCCGTCTGTGTCAGGAAAGGTGGGAGGACCCTGTCACTCTGACGAGGGATGGTAGATATGGGAGCTGAGTGTCTACAGTCAATTAGTGGGTCAGTCACTGTATTCAAGTCCCCTCCCAGGATGGTGTGCGGTCCGCTAGAGTTATTCACTATATCTGCTAAAGATGCACAGAAGGAAGAGTTATCACCATTAGGAGCATAAACATTATAAATATGATATGTGGTACCATTATGCACTAGTTGTAAATGAGAAAACGCCCCTCGTCATCCCTTTCATGTGAGAGGATGTGGTGCGAGAAAGACTTGTGAAACAATGTTACAACTCCAGATTTGCCGTCCACTGCTGGGCTGCCAAACACCTTGCCCACCCACAACTTCTGCATTCTCTGAAAATCCTGCTCCATTAGATGAGTTTCCTGGAGAAGGACTATGTCCAGACGCAAGCGTTTCAAAAAGCACAGAATTTTCATACGTTTTTGTGGGGAGCGTAAACCATTAAACCTCCATGTCACCAACTTACACATGGCATGCCAACGACCCCCGGGGGACAAGAGAGGGTAGCGGGGGACTAGACCATATACTGAGAAGACAATAGCTATGAGGGTGAGGAGAGCATGACGGACAAGAGGACCAAACGTGGGTGAAGGTGAGGAGGAGACATTGGGTAGAACCAGAAACACCAGGAAGGTAAAACTGAAATCGATCTGATGTTGTGAGATCATCATAGGGGGGGAGAAGGGAGGCAAAAACACAGAAACAAAGATAACCTGAAAGAGCAACAACAGAAACAAAAACAAAAAAATCCCCGGACAGACCAATCTCCAGAATAGAATAAGGGTTGGCCATAAATTAGGTAAGGACTCCACTTTTTTCAGACATGTAGGCGGCTAGAACTCCTACCCCAGACCCTCGACATAAACCATCCAACCGGGCTTAAACAACAGAAGGAGAATATATACGTAAAGAGGGGCCTCCAGGGGAATCCTACAGCAACCATAACTAGATTAATATATACCAAGAAAAAGAACCAATTGTGTGTAATATTAAAATTTAACACATATCAAAAGATACTAAACATGCATTTAAAATGACAGAAGGAATAAGATAAAAGCAAGGCACTGGATTAACAGCTACAGATAAGGGGAGGTGGTACAGAAGACAAATGCACATGAAAATACAGGGTAACTGTTCCGTAAAGGAAATGGAAGAAAAATCACTCAAGACAATGAAATGTGAGAAAATGTCCATATGGAAAGAAACAGAGTGAACTGACAAACGAACCAGGTCAAAACAGATCAAAAGACAGAGGCAAAAAATAACTCAGTAATAGCGCAAAAGCATAAGTCATCCTGCCATGTGTGCTGCCAACCTATCAGCTCCAACCCCAACGTACGTTTTGCGTTGTGCTTCGTCAGGGGGCAAAGCACAACACGCAGCCTGACGAAGCACAACGCGAAACGTATGTTGGGGTTGGAGCTGGTAGGTTGGCAGGGACACAGATGTGGTCTGGGCGCCCTCCTCAGGGGTGAACAATGGCTGGCTGCTGGCGACTTCCATATTAACAGGAGGGAGCTGAGCACCCCAAGGGTGCATTCACACTGAGTAATTCAAGAGGAATGTACTCGAGTAATTTCTCTTGAATTCTCTGCTTAAAAATAATTAACATTTATTTTACTCTGCACTGTTCACACTGCGTAAATTCTGCTCGCAGAATTTCGTTCTGCTAGAAGAAAGAACATGTTCATTCTTCTTGCGGTATACGCGAGCAGAAGTCCATTGATGTCGATGGTAAAAAAAATTCTGCTTTAAATCATATCCACACAGAATCTGCGCAGAAATTCTGCACACAAAAATTTTCTGCAGTGGAATTTTTACACGAGGATTCCTCTCCTATTCCTCAATGTGTACACACCCTTAGAGTTTGCAGCTGGGGCTGGTTGGAGTGCAGGTAAAGGGGGGGGGGGGGTGCCACAGCTGGGGGACCCACTCGTAGGGACCCTTTGTTGAGATATCGGTTCATGAGAGGCTGGTACCAGGTCAGTAATTTTTACACGAGGATTCCTCTCCTATTCCTCAATGTGTACACACCCTTAGAGGGCACTGAGTTTGCAGCTGGGGCTGGTTGGAGTGCAGGTAAAGGGGGGGGGGGGGGTGCCACAGCTGGGGGACCCACTCGTAGGGACCCTTTGTTGAGATATCGGTTCATGAGAGGCTGGTACCAGGTCAGTAAAGGGGAGCCGTCTGCAGCTTCGAGAGCAACGAGAGAAGAAAGAGTCCTTGGATGCCCTCAGCAGCTTTGGAGTAGTGATGTAGCCTGCACAGTGCTGTCCTGGAGCAGTGATTGAGGTGGCTGCAGGGGTGTCACGTGACTGTGCTGCACAGAGAAGCTGCCCATTCCTCTATGTAGCGTGGCAGGAGCGTATTATGGCAGAGAAAACAGCCCCTTATCTCTCCAGGAGCTGCCTGAGGAAGGGCGGCCTGTCACAGTCCCTGGTGTCTGACCCCGCTGCGCACCTCACAAGTGCCGGCGGCAGGCGGGAGAATTACTGTATCCTCTGCCGTGTCCTGCAGCCCAGAAGAAGATGGTGGCTCCTGCTGTGAGGCCGCGTGTGGCCACCGGAGCTCCGCGACTCCTGCTGCCGATGGCGGATAAGCTGCGGGCTCCTCGCGGTCCCCTGAGAGACCGATGAGTGGGGAAGATCCCCTCCTGGCTGTTGGTACGGCGCTGGTACGAGTTCCGGGGTGCGGTAACCGGAAGTCCCTAATATCTGTTTTAATGATATGCAGATTAGACTGAAACAATTTAATCTGCATATCATTAAAACAGACATTTAGTGCACTGAAGCGCCATATTAAAGGGACCATAATCCTTAGAATCATGTCCCTAATTAGCCTTTATCAGGAGGCTGGGATGCCCTAAACTGCTGATAGATTCCCTTTAAGAGTGGTTTCACACACAGTGTTTTTTTTATTGACAATGCCACTGCAGTTTTCAGTGCACTTTTTTTTAAAGCAAAAAGCCAGAAGTGCAGAGATATAGAAGGATTTTGACAAAGCACTGCATAGAAAGATGCTGCTATGTATAAAAACAGTCTAAAAGCTATGGACACCTTTAGGACTGAACAATTGTTTCTACAGGAAATGACCACTCACTAGGTTGAGAGAAAGGTAACAGGAACCAAAAATGCAGAGGTGAGGAGCAGAGACAGGAACCAGTCAGAACGGCAGCAGCTTGCAATGGGCCAAGCATGTATGCCATGTTTTTTTCCCTTATTCTCACTACACCTACAGGTATTAAAATAAAACACCCACAGGTATAAATAAAAATAAAAAAAAATATTTACAGACAGAAAAGCCTATATAAACAAAAAACCTCCACAAACACAAAGAAATCAAAACAGCTGACAAATTCTCTACAATACAGTAGGGTTTTAGCTGATGACCAAATGTAGCACTCTATAGGTATGGCAAAAAATAAAAGACTTCACTTTTTGCCATAATATTGACATACTACAGCAAAAAAGTTAATACCGTATTTATCGGCGTATAACATGCACTTTTTAGGCTAAAATTTTTTGCCTAAAGTCTATGTGCGTGTTATACGCCGATACACCCCCAGGAGAGGCAGGGGGAGAGAGGCCGTCGCTGCCCGCTTCTCTCCCCCTGCCTTTCCAGGGGTCTAGAGCGCTGCTGCCGGCCCTTCTCTCCCCCTGGCTATCGGCGCCGCTGCCCGTTCTGTCCCCCTGACTATCGTTGCCGGCGCCCCATTGCCAGCGCCTATAGCCAGGGGGAGAGAAGCGGTGCCGACAGCCAGGGGGAGAGAAAGGGCAGCGGCACCCATTGCCGGCGCCGCTGCCCTGTTGCCTCCCCCCATCCCCGGTGGCATAATTACCTGGGTCGGGTCCGCGCTGCTGCAGGCCTCCGGCGTGCGTCCCCGGCGTCGTTGCTATGAGCTGCACGGTGCGCGCATGACGTCAGTGCGTCACGCCGTGCATAGCAACGACGCAGGGGACGCGCACCGGAGGCCTGCAGCAGCGCGGACCCGACCCAGGTAATTATGCCACCGGGGATAGGGGGAGGCAACGGGGCAGCGGCGCCGGCAACGGGTAGTCAGGGGGAGAGAAGGGCCGGCAGCAGGGCTCTATACCCCAGGAAAGGCAGGGGGAGAGAAGCGGGCAGCGACGGCCTCTCTCCCCCTGCCTTTCCTGGGGGTGTATCGGGGTATACACGCGCGCACACGCACCCTCATTTTACCATGGATATTAGGGTAAAAAACTTTTTTTACCCAAATATCCTTGGTAAAATGAGGGTACGTGTTCTAGGCCGGAGCGTGGTATACCCCGTTAAATACGGTAATCAGTATGTGAAGATCTGCTCTACATTTTCTGTCACATGTACAACCCCATTCAGTATAATTACAGTCATGGCTGTAAATGTTTGCACCCCTGGAATTTTTCTACAAAATTCAGTATTTCTCACAGAAAAGGATTGCAGTAACACATTTCGCTATACACATGTTTATTCCCTTTGTGTGTATTGGAACTAAACCAAAAAAGGAAGGAAAAAAGCAAATTGGACATAATGTCACACCAAACAAAAAATGGTCTGGAAAAAATTGGCACCCTTTAAAAATTGTGAAAAAAATAAGATTTTTTCAAGCATGTGATGCTCCTTTAACCCCTTAAGGACCAGGCCAAATTTCACTGTAGGACCAGAGCGGTTTTTGCACATCTGACCACTCATTTTAAGCATTAATAACTCTGGGATGCTTTTACCATTCATTCTGATTCTGAGACAGTTTTTTTGTGACATATTCTACTTTAAAATTTATTTTGTTGATACTTGCATAATTTCTTGGTGAAAAATTCCCAAATTTGATGAAAAAATTATTTTTTTTGCATTTTTCTAACTTTGAAGCTCTCTGCTTATAAGGAAAATAGACAACCCAAATAAATTATATATTGATTCACATATACAATATGTTTACTTTATGTTGGCATCATAAAGTTGACATGTTTTTACTTTTGGAAGACAGAGGGCTCAGTTCAGCAGCAATTTTCCAATTTTTCACAAAATTTTCTAAGTCGGAATTTTTCAGGGACCAGTTCAAGTTTGAAGTGGATTTGAAGGGCCTTCTTATTAGAAATACCCCACAAATTACCCCATTATAAAACCTGCACCCCCCAAAGTATTCAAAATGACATTCAGTAAGATTGTTAACACTTCAGGTGTTTCACAAGAATAGCAGAAAAATGAAGGAGACAATTCTAAATCTTCATTTTTTACACTCGCGTGTTCTTGTAAACCCAGTTTTACACTTGTAAAAGGAGAAAAATCCCCTCAAAATTTGTAACCCAATTTCTCAAGTAAGGAAATACCTCATATGTGGATGTCAAGTGTTCGGCGGGTGCAGTAGAGGGCTCAGAAGGGAAGGAGCGACAATGGGATTTTAGAGAGTGAGTTTTTCTGAAATGGTTTTTGGGGGGGCATGTCCCATTTAGGAAGCCCCTCTGGTGCCAGAACAGCAAAAAAAAAAATTAAACCCATATGGCATACCATTTTGGAAACTACACCCCTCAAGGCACGTAACAAGGGGTCCAGTGAGCCTTAACACCCCACAGGTGTTTGACGACTTATGTTAAAGTCAGATGAGTAAATGAAAAAAAAAATAATAATTCTCACTAAAGTGCAGTTTTTCCCCCCAAATTACCATTTTTATAAAGGGTAATGGGAGAAAATGCCGCAAAATTTCTAACCCCATCTCTTCTGCGTATGGAAATACCGCATGTGTGGATGTAAAGTGCTCTGCTGGCACACTACAATGCTCAGAAAAGGAGGAGCGCCATTGAGCTTATGGGGGAGAGAATGTGTTTGGAATGGAAGTCGGGGGCCATGTGCGTTTACAAAGCCCCCCCGTGGTGCCAGAACAGTGGACCCCCCCCAACATGTGAGCCCATTTTGGAAACTACACCCCTCACAGAATTTAATAAGGGGTGCAGTGAGCATTTACACCCCACTGGCGTTTGACAGATCTTTGGAACAGTGGGCTGAGCAAATGAAAATTACATTTTTTATTTTCACGGACCACTGTTCCAAAAATCTGTCAGACACCTGTGGGGTGTAAATGCTCACTGTACCCCTTATTACATTACAATGTACATAGTGCGCTCTCACACCTGAGTCTTGTTGTGCGCCCGCAGAGCATTTTACACCCACATATGGGGTATTTACAAATTGCGTTACAAATTTTGGGGGTCTTTTTTTCCCTTTCCCTCTTGTGAAAATAAAAAGTATGGGGCAACACCAGCATGTTAGTGTAAAAAAAAAATTAATTTTTACACTAACAGGCTGGTGTAGCCTTCAACTTTTCCTTTTCATAAGGGGTAAAAGGAGAAAAAGCCCCCCAAAATTTGTAGTGCAATTTCTCCTGAGTATGGAAATACCCCATATGTGGCCCTAAACTGTTTCCTTGAAATACGATAGGGCTCCAAAGTGACAGAGCGCCATGCGCATTTGAGGACTAAATTAGGGATTGTATAGGGGTGAACATAGGGGTATTCTACGGCAGTGATTCCCAAACAGGGTGCATCCAGCTGTTACTAAACTCCCAGCATGCCTAGGCATTCAGTGGCTGTCCGGAAATGCTGGGAGTTGTTTTGCAAAAGCTGAAGGCCCCGTTTTGGAAACACTGCCGTACGATACGTTTTTCATTTTTATTGGCAGGCACAGTGTAAGGGGGGTGTATATGTAGTGTTTTACCCTTTATTATGTGTAGTGTAGTGTTTTTTGGGTACATTCGCATGGGCAGAGGTTTACGGTGAGTTTCCAGCTAGGAGTTTGCACTGTGGTGAAAAATTTGCCGCAGCTCATACTTGAAGCAGGAGACTCACTGTAAACCTGCCCGAGTGAATGTACCTTGTACATTTACATGATGGGGGGAGGGGGGGGGGAACCTCCAGCTGTTTCAAAACTACAACTCCCAGTATGTACTGACAGACCGTGCATGCTGGGAGTTGCACTTTTGTAACAGCTGGAGGCACACTGGTTGGAAAACCTTCAGTTAGGTTCTGTTACCTAACTCAGTATATTCCAACCAGTGTGCCTCCAGCTGTTGCAAAAATACAACTCCCAGCATGTACTGATCGCCAAAGGGCATGCTGGGAGATGTAGTTATGTAACAGCTGGAGGTACGCAACTACAACTCCCAGCATGCAGAGACAGTTGTTTGCTGTTTGGGCATGCTGGGATTTGCAGTTTTGCAACATCTGGAGAGCTACAGTTTAGAGACCACTGTGCAGTGGTCTCCAAACTGTAGCCCTCCAGATGCTAGGAGTTGTAATTTTGCAATATCTAGAGGGCCACAGTTTAGAGAACACTGCACAGTGATCTCCAAACTGTAGCCCTCCAGCTGTTGCAAAACTACAAATACCAGCATGCCCACACAGCAAACAGCTGTCTGGGCATGCTGGGAGTTGTAGTTTTGCAACATCTGGAGGGCTACAGTTTAGAGACCAGACTGTATAGTGGTCTTATACTGTAGCACTCCAGATGTTGCTTTGCAACTTAACAGCTTCCGTAGGATCCAGTGAGCCAGCCGCACGACATCGCCGCCTGCCGATCACCGTCGCCCGCAGCCTCCAGATGGGTAAGTGGATATTCTGTCGCCTGTCCCTGTCAGTTCCCCCGGTCTGCCCTGCCTATTGTGGGTGGGCAGAACGGGGAAACCGAAAGTTAACAACCCCCTCCCCCCGATCTGCTATTGGTCATCGCTTCTGGCAACCAAAGCAGGGATAGGAGGGGTGGCACCCCTGTCATCTCACTCCTATCCCTTCAGGGGGATCGTGGGTGTCTTTGAATACCGCAATCCCCCTTATATTCCGGGTCACCATAGACCTGCATGACCCGGAATTGGCACAAATCACTGGTGTGAATTCACCAGCGATTTGCATCGATCGCTGACATGGGGTGGGGGGGTGGCGGATCGGTCTGATGATCCCCCTGGGCATTTGCGCGGGGTGCCTGCTGATAGATATCAACAGTTACCCCAGTCCAGTCCCCGCGCCTCGGGGACCGAAATTCCCACGGGAGTACAGGTACGCCCTTGGTCCTTAAGTACCAGGGAGCAAAGGGGTACCTGTACACCTATGGTTCTTAAGTGGTTAAACTCACCTGGGGCAAGTAACAGGTGTGGGCAATATAAAAATTACACCTGAAAGCAGATAAAAAGGAGAGAAGTTCACTTAGTCTTGCATTGTGTGTGTGTGCCACACTTAAAATGGACAACAGAAAGAGGAGAATGAGTTGCACGGTACAGCCAAGTGTCAGAAAGCTGGGTTTGTGTCCGAGATCTTGGGTCATCCAGCAGGACAATGACCCCAAACATACATCAAAAAGTACCCAGAAATGGATAGCAACAAAGCGCTCTAGAGTTCTTAAGTTGCCAGCGATGAGTCCAGATCTAAATCTCATTGACCCCTATGGAGAGATCTTAAAATTGCTGTTGGGAAAAGGCACCCTTCCAATAAGCGACCTGGAGCAGTTTGCAAAGAAAGAGTGGTCCAACATTCCGGCTGAGAGGTGTAAGAAGCTTATTGATGGTTCTAGAAAGCAACTGATGTCAGTTATTTTTTTCCAAAGGGTGTGCAACCAAATATTATGTTAAGGGTGCCAATAATTTTGTCCAGACCATTTTTGGAGTTTGGTGTGACAGTCTGTCCAATTTGTTTTCTTTCCTCTCTTTTTTGGTTTAGTTCCAATACACACAAAGGGAATAAACATGTGTATAGCAAAACATGTGTTATTGCAATCCTGTGAGAAATTGCAATCCTGTGAGAAATACTTCATTTTCTAGAAAAATTTCAGGGGGGCCAACATTTATGACCATGAGTGTATACTATATATTTTTTGTTCACCAGGCCATCGTTGAACAAAGACCCATAATACCTGCCATATTTAAAAAAAAAATAATATTTAGACTTTATCTTAGACTCCAACCGGAGCTCAGCCTTTACAAGTTCCTCCTAATAGATACAAGAGAGCAGGAAGATAAATCCTCCGATATGTACAAAGTGATGCTATTTTAAGTTGCATATGACTGACATGTTTGTGTGTGTTTTTTCAACAATTTTACCAAACTTGTATATACATTCTGTCTGCAGTAAATATGTTCTTGTAAAAAAAATATTTACAACACACATCAACATATCCTACAAATTACTGGAAACAAGTGATGGGGAAACTGAACCAAAGAGGCCCTTGAAGCGTCACAGAAAGGATGACTACTGCAAGAAGTTAAAACTACCAAAGATCAAAAAGAAGTGACCAACCTGCGTTGGCACTGCTGTAATGGAGGAGAAATAAAGAGATAAACTCACATAAAAACCATCATCAACAAGCTAATATTTATGAACAACTCCTACTCCTGTATGGTGCAAGAGATACAAAAAACAGGAATTGGTGGTGTCAAGTGGGGAGCAAAAGACACCAAGTGAAGGATAAAATTAGTGATGCAGTCATGTAAGAAAATAAACAACATAGAAGAGAGGTTTAAATGTACAGTACAGAAGAACATTGGTAGACAATCAGGGCAGTTCGTCTCGGAGATCATTAGTATGAGCACAAAAAAAATGAGTAGAAACTGTAACAATGAAACAGCAAAACAAGCATATGTTGATGGTCAGCAAACAGCAGCAGACACTATAGGATAGCAAAAATTCTAGCATCACTCAATATCAAATAGGAGTACAATAGTACAAAATAAAACAGACAGGCACTGGCAGAATTGTAAACTCAAAGAAATAAAAATATCATAAAAAGGAAAAGTAAAGTAAAATAAGAAAAATAAAATAGGGACCCTTCCCCACTAACTATAATAAGGGTTATTAGTGATGCAATTTATTCCGGTAACAAACACATTTTTGTGAATGATCCTAGTAAAAGTGACATTTCCTTTAAAACTGACAATTTATTATTTGTGCACAATTACACTATTTACAACAAGCCAGTTCATCATAATGATAAGGCTTGGACGCTCAAATGCTGCTGCTCTCTGTCTAATAATAATAAATCAGGCAGCGTCTGGCACTTGAAGGTAGTGTTGGGCGATATACCGGTTCATACCGAATACAGTTTGCTTTATTCTGTACGATACTAATTTTTCCTATACCGCAATACCGGCGGGCCGCTCCCCCCTTTCGAAGGAATGAATTGCCAGCCGTATTATCAGCTGCAGCGGCTATCCCCACATCAGGGAACTAATCATATGTGATCCGCGGGGGCTGCTCCCCCTGTCCTCCTGTGAGCCGCCGGTGCTTTAAATGAATGAGTTGAATGCTGCAGCGCTAGAAATAATAAAGACATCTGTACTGATTAATTTTACATATTCCTGTGCCCGGGCTGCAAAAATAAACTTTGACTCACCTTCCTACATTCCCCTGTTGCTCCGGTATTGGCCTCACTGTTCTCCGCTGTGATCTTCATGCTGCTTCCTGGGGACGGGAACGTCACAGAGCAGTCAGTAGCGATGTCCCGCCTCGGCCGGTGATAGGCTGAGCGCACTGTCATGTAAGGAGCCGTCCGGCCAAGGCGGGACATCGCTGTGGCTGGTGATACGCTGATGGCTCTGTGACATTCCCGTCCCCAGGAAGCAGCATGGAGAACAGTGATGCCGATACCGGAGCAACAGGGGAACGTAGGAAGGTGAGTCAAAGTTTATTTTGTTTATCTTTGCAGCCCGGGTAAAGGAATATGTAAAATTAATCAGAGCAGATGTCCTTTATTGATCATTTTCAGCGCCACGGCACGCCACTCATTCATTTAAAGCACCAATGGCTCACAGGAGGACGGGGGGAGCAGTGCCCGTGGATCTCATATGATTAGTTCCCAAGCATGGGGGGGGGGATACCGTTAAATACCGTGGAACCGCCATAACTTACAAAAATACCGTGATATGCATTTTTGGTCATACCGCCCAGCACTACTTGAAGGCGATCCTGCAGTTTTCAGACATGAGATGCAAGACATGTCTATGAGAATGCCTTCCTGAGCCTTTTCTGTTTCGAAATCCAAATTTTAAAAAGATTATAGAAGACTAGGACCCTATGCCAGGCACTAGAAACATCCCCAGGACATTCATCACAGAATGCAAAGCCCCAAACTCCTGTTCATAAGCCAACATGTGACGGCTAACACAAGGAAAGTCAATTATTGCCAGATATGATGAAAATACTTTAAAGTCCCTTTCACACTACAGGTGGTATCCTGTAAAAACCTTGGTTATTACTCCCAGCAAAAAGTCCTGAAAATGGGCATCAAAAAATTCCATTCATGTCAAAGGGATCTTTTGAACATCCTTTTGCATCAGGCATGTCCGTTTTTACTAATGTCAGTTATTTTTGCCGGCACAAAAGACAGTGCATGCGCTAACTTTAGGTCCAGCAAGAAAAAAAAAAGGTGAAAAACCGGTTGTTAAAATTTAACATTGGAGTCTATTGGAACCGGATGTTCAAAAAATAAAAAAAAATAAAAAAAAAACATCCGTTATCAGTCAGGTTTCTTAAAGGGGTATTCCAGGCCAAAACTTTTTTTTTTATATATCAACTGGCTCTGCAACGTTAAACAGATTTGTAAATTACTTCTATTAAAAAATCTTAATCCTTCCAATAGTTATTAGCTTCTGAAGTTGAGTTGTTGTTTTCTGTCTAGCTGCTCTCTGATGACTCACGTCCCGGGAGCTGTGCAGTTCCTATGGGGATATTCTCCCATCATGCACAGCTCCCGGGACGTGACATCATCATTGAGCAGTTAGACAGAAAACTTCGGAAGCTAATAACTATTGGAAGGATTAAGATTTTTTAATAGAAGTAATTTACAAATCTGTTTAACTTTCCGAAGCCAGTTGAGATTATATATATATATATATATATATATATATATATAAATAAATAAAAGGTTTTGCCTGGAATACCCCTTTAATATCCGCTTTTTTTGTACTGTGCATGCTCAGAACAGATTTATAAAAAAAGGGTTACAAACCTGATTAAAAAAAAAACATATGTAACTGGTAATAATGAATGAACATCATCAAAAAATAAAATAAAAATAACGGATGATGGTCATTAGTTATTGCATTCGTTTTCTTTTCAACCAGTTATTGTAAAATAACGGCAGTAAAAAAGCAGGAATATACCTGTAGTGTGAAAGGGGCCTAAGCCAGCTAATTTTTCAAGGCAAGCAGATTCACAGTTTGGGTAGTTAAATAAAAATAAAATATAAAACAAACACACAAAGAAGATTAATGGTCTATGACATAGATCGATCGGTTCATAAGTTTAGCCTAATACAGGGAATAGTCATAAGTGGAAGTTTTTCATTCTTTTTTTTAGGCAAAGTCAGGAGTGGATCCAGCAAGTAAGAGACGTACATGTACTTCCTATATATTTCCTTTTGAACCCAAGCCTGGTTTTAGATCACATTTGATATGCCTAGACAACATGTCAAAAAAAAAATTCAAATGATTGCTACTCTTAAAGTGGGCACTGTCCGATTCAAAAAATTTTTTAGATGTTGTACGTCTTGGCAAAACATTAACCTTTCTAATAAACTTCATAAGAAAATTGTATCTCCTTTTTAAAGAAATCATGGCTTATAAAATCATGGCTGAAGCACAAGAATGGACAAAGTCCAGTAAGTGAGCGTGGGCTAGCACCCCCCGTTCTCTCCCTTTGTGTGATAGCACTCCTCTGTGCTCTCTCCTGTGTGATATCACTCCCCTGTGCTCTCTGCTGTGTGATAGCACTCCTCTGTGCTCTCTGCTGTCTGATAGGACTCCCCTGTGCTCTCTCCTGTGTGATAGCACTCCCCTGTGCTCTCTGCTGTGTGATAGCACTCACTCCCCTGTGCTCTCTCACCTGTCTGATAGCACTCCCCTGTGCTTTCTCTCCTGTCTGATAGTACTCCCCTGTGCTCTCTCTCCTGTCTGATAGTACTCCCCTGTGTTCTCTCTCCTGTCTGATAACACTCCCCTGTGCTCTCTCTCCTGTCTGATAACACTCCCCTGTGCTCTCTCTCCGGTCTGATAGGAGAGAGCACAGAGGAGTGCTATCAGACAGAGGAGTGCTATCAGACAGTAAAAAGCACAGACGAGGGGGGCGTGTCCTGCCATGGTGCGAGCAAGACGCTGAGGCACAGAGCTCCGTCACCCAGGCCGTCAAATCGGGGGATATCACCACTATAAATGGTCGGCAGGAGATCTGGAAAGAGGGGACATTCCACTAAGACACCCCAGAACGCAGGGACCCCGATCCGGAACTTCTTCGGCCCGCTGAGTGCCCTGCAGGAGCCACCGCAGAAGATGCCGGCCCAGTCCAAGATGGCGCGAGACCAGCAGGGCTCCACAACTCCCGCCCACTCCCCTCCAGCCACGAGGCAACGCACAGCGGGGACCGGAGCGGCGCCACATGGGACCCCGCTCCCGGCACTTCTGGACTTACCGACCAGGGCCCCTCGCAGCTCCATACAGCCTCCGCTGCCACCAGGGACTGTGAAGGCCGGGCTCCAGGTACCTCGGCAGCCACCGGAAGAGACGGGTGGAGGTATAGGTGCTCCGCAAACGCACCTCATGGACTGCCCCTCAGAGGATGCCCGCGAGCAGCCGGGGACCCACGCTGAGGCAGCGCCCCGAACGTCTTGGACGGAGGTGAGTGCTGGAGAGGTCCTGAACACGCCACCACCCCGGGCCCTATCTCTTCTGCCCTCCACTGCCATGGAGGGATGCAGGGCTCCCTCTCCATCCCCTAGCATCCCCTCCATATTTGGAAGCCAAGAGGGACCCCCCTCTCCATCCCCCCCTCTCCACCCTCCAGAAGAAGAAGGGGCGCACGATCTGCCTACCCAGGACGACCCCCACTTTCGCCAGAGGTCTCCCACTACATCCCCAGCCTGGCTGTCGCCCTCCCTGGCCCATGATCCGACTGCCATGTCTGAGAGCCTAGCCTCTGGGGGACCTCCACTGAGGGGACAGGGTGTGCTGGACCAGGGGTCTCGTCGGGTGCCTGCTGGCTCCCCAGAATACGTGAATATTGCTTCCACCCTCCCACCACCTGCCCAAGCCGTGGCTCTCCTTAAGGGGCACCCCGAATTACAAGCACTGCTGGCACTGCTGCCCACGAAAGCTGATATGTCTGCGTTGGCCTCAGATCTCAAATTTGCCTGGCGCCAGGACTTGCAACCTGTTAAACGCGATGTAGCCGACATGCAGGGTAGGATTGGAGCTCTGGAGGACTTTAGGGACTCTGTTACTGTCTCACTAAAGGACATGCAAACTGCTCTGAATGCTCAAACTTCCACACACCACGCCTTTGCGGATCACTTAGACGACATTGAGAACAGAAACCGGAGAAATAATGTTCGTATACGGGGCCTTCCTGAGGCCACCAGAACACCTGACCTGCTTGCCACGGTTACCAGGATTTTCAACCTGATACTGGGACACCCACCAACTACTCATATTGAAATTGACAGAGTCCATCGGGCTCTTAGAGCTCCCAGCACGGACCCTTCTCGACCGCGAGATGTTATCTGCCGTATCCACAAATACACAATTAAGGAGCAGCTCATGCAGAAAGTGCGCCTACAAGGGGACATAGACTTTGATGGTGCTATTCTACAAATATATCCTGACCTGTCCCGCCGCACACTGAGACAGAGGGCTCTGCTACGCCCATTGCTGAGACACCTGCAGGAACGTAACATCCCGTATAGATGGGGATTCCCGTTTGCCTTATACGCCACCTCTGGAAACCAGACGGCCTCCTTACGTCACCCGGGTGACCTTTCATCCTTCCTGACTACATTGGGACTCCCACCTTTGACACTACCTGAATGGATCAACTACCTGAGGGACCCTTATGCACCCCCCCCGACACTGAGACCTTCGCAACGCTCCCAGAACCGACGCCTGGCTGATGGGGAGCCGCTCCCTCAGAGACGCCGGCCTACCAGATCGGAGTCGAGGGGATTGGAATTGTGATTGAATGGATCTGTGATTGAGTTTCGCATTAACGACCATTACTGTCTCCGAACCCCCCCTTTTTGACCACTTATGTACCCTCCAATGGGCCACCTGATTTCCTGCCGACCCTATCAACGTCTATACCCATGTCATAATCTAACTCCCACCCACTCTCCCTTCCCCCCCCCCCCCACCCCCTTCCTCTCAACCACCCCTTCCCCCCCCCCCCCTCCCTCTCCACCACCCACTCCTTCCCCCCGCCCTCCCATTTACTCCCCCCCCCCCACCCCCTCCCCTCCCTCTTCTTGTCCCCTCCCCTACCCCCCTTCCCCCTCCCCCCCCTTCTCCTTCTCAACTACCCCCCATCGGTAGCATTTCTCCCACGAGCTGCCACTGCTCCCCCCTTATCTTGAGTTTAGACGGTGGTGGCACGAACTGCCGCCGCCTTTATTTAGCAGTTGTAGAGGCCTGGGATTGACGGACCCAGCCGATAGTTCTAGTTGTTCTCTGATTTTGTTACGCGGTTTTAGAACTAGATCTGATACCTTCACATCGTACCCTTCCCCCCACTAGGGTAGGTGTAGTTCACATACACCAGATACGCAGACGTCTAGTGCTGCAGGTAGATTTGTTTGCAAGTACACTTGCTTTTTCTTTTACAGACCTTGTATTTTTGTTTATCTTTCCTTCTCCTAATTTTCTCTTCTTCCCTCGTGTGTCCTTCTTTTTTGTCCCCCGATCTAGGACTTGGGACTTGCTGCTGACCCCTGCGCTCCGGACCCCCTCCTCTGGACCCAGTAACTACTAGCATCATGTCGGACGTTAAGGTAACCACTTTGAATGTCCAGGGTTTTAATACCCCGGAAAAGAGGTCCCAAATCTTATACCACTTACACAAAAACCGCACAAAAATTTTGTGTCTCCAGGAGACTCACTTTAAGACAGGCCACATGCCAGATCGCCTGAGTCGATACTTCACCACCTGGTTCCATAGTACAAATTCTGAGTCCCGTTCGAAGGGGGTTTCGATTGGTTTCCATCGTTCCCTACCCTTCTCGGTCCTAGACGTCAGAACCGACCCTGAAGCCAGATTTCTGTTTGTTAAGGGGACGGTTTTGGAGCAGGTGGTGACTGTAGCGACGATTTATGCCCCTAACTCACTACAAATCCCATTCCTCACACGTACACTAGAGGAATTGTCCTCATTCACACAGGGCATGTTGATATTGGGGGGCGACTTGAATTTAGCTATGCAACCCCTGCTGGACGCTTCCGCGCAGCGCTCTGCTGTCTCTTATAGACAACTTAGTACACTCAGAAAACTTTTGCACTCCATGCAGCTGTGCGATGTGTGGAGGCACGCCACCGACCGAGACTATACGTACTACTCTAGCCCCCACAATGTTTACAGCCGCCTAGACTACATATTCCTCCCTCACTTTTACTTACCCAGAGTGACATCGTCTCAAATTGGGAACTTGTTCCTATCTGACCACGCACCGGTCCACTGCACATTATTCTTCCCCACCCTCACCAGACCGCAATATAATTGGAGATTAAACGAATCTCTACTTCTTGATACGCTCTGTCTGTCCGATCTCAAAACCACCATCGCACATTTCAGAACTGACCACGTTTCTGATGATACACCACTCCCCACCCAATGGGAAGCACTTAAATGTGTGTTACGGGGTGTGCTGATCAGACATGGCTCCCGCCTCAAAAAAGAGAGATCGGAGAGACTACGGCGTCTTCTAGAAACATTGTCTTCCCTGGAGGCACAACACAAACGATCTTTACAGGAATCCTCTTTACGTGCCCTCATCAAAACCCGCCACGACATCTGTACCCTCCTTAACGACGGTTACAAATACTATCGACAACACTGCTCGAAGACTTTCTATGAGTGGGGAAACAAACCCGGGAGATTCCTGGCCAGGGCACTGAGAGACAGAAGAGCTGCGCTCTATATCCCGTCAATCACCACGTCCCAGACTGGGAGGTCCTTCCTTACGAAGGACATCCTTGCCGCATTTGAGTCTTACTATACCAATCTCTATAATCTCCCATCACCCACTGACACCCTAACATCGACCTCACCTCACCTCTCCTTGACTGACTATATTGCCGATACAGCCCTCCCCAGGCTATCTGGAGAGGACATTGAGCGCTTGGAGGCCCCGTTTGGAGAGGAGGAGCTGGCCACGGTAATTAAGAACCAGTCATCGGGGAAAAGCCCCGGTCCGGATGGATTCACAGCCAAGTTTTACAAGTCCCTGAGGGATGACCTGCTCCCCCTCCTACACGGGGCGTTCAATGCTATCTCCCTCGGCTCTAGTTTCCCTCGAGACGCCCTAAATGCCCATATTACAGTAATACCTAAGGAAGGCAAGGACCCCAATTTATGTGCCAGCTACCGCCCCATCTCCTTGTTGAACGTTGACACCAAACTGTTTGCCAAGCTGCTGGCAAATCGCCTGACCACTGTTCTTGGTCCCCTAGTCCACCCTGACCAATCTGGCTTTGTTAAATCGAGGGAAACCAGAGACAATACTGTCAGAGCATACTCTATCATACACCAGGCCAAGACGTCCGGCCAATCATTAATGTTGCTGTCACTTGATGCCGAAAAGGCATTTGACAGGGTGGACTGGGGGTTCATGAAAGCTGTCCTCGGGCAGATAGGACTGGGCCCTTCAATGCTGGGGCGAATCTTGGCCCTATATGATAGCCCCCAGGCGAGGGTGCGAATTAACGGCTCCCTTTCATCCCCCATTCCAATCCGGAACGGTACGAGACAGGGGTGCCCTCTCTCCCCCTTACTTTATGTTCTGTGCATGGAACACCTACTGATTGCCCTAAGATCGAACCCTGCGATTACTGGGTTTCGACAGGGGGTGGAGAGTCACACCTGCTCTGCGTTCGCGGATGATCTGCTCCTTTACGTCGCGGACCCTCTGGTCTCCCTGCCAGCTATATTGCAGACCATAGAGACGTACTCTCACTTTAGTAACCATAAAATCAACCTGACCAAAAGTGTTGCCCTCAATGTGACCCTCCCTGGGGAGTTAGTGACTCGACTTAAGGAAGCCCACCCTTTCAGATGGTCCTCCACATCCATCACTTATCTGGGTGTCCAGGTGCCCGCGAATCTATCGGACTGTTATGCCCTTAACTTTCAGCCCTTACTGTCTACGATTGAGGGGGACTTACGGAGATGGACGAGGGATACCTTTTCGTGGTTGGGTAGAGTGAACATCCTTAAAATGAATGTTCTCCCAAGACTCCTCTACCTATTCCAAACTGTGCCTGTCACCCTACCCCCCGCATTCTTTAAAAAGATAAACAAGCTGTTTAGGGACTTTATCTGGGCAAACAGGCCTTCAAGGATAGCCAGGCAAGTTTTATTGAGAAGTAAGCGGGCGGGAGGCCTGGCGGTCCCGGACAGTCAGGCCTACTACGTAGCAGCCACTCTGGTGAGATTCCTAGACCTCTTTCACGGTCACGCGTCCAAGAGATGGGTGGGATCCGAGCTGGGGACTGGCAAACAACTGGCCGCCTTCCCCTGGTTACCCCCAGATGCCCTATCCTGGGAATCCATCCGCACTCTACCCTGGGTGTTGAGGGAAATGGTCACGACATATAGGCGCTATATAACGAAGACTGAACTGATCATACCGGGTGGCCCCCTGACCCCAGTCGCTGGCAACCCCCTCTTCACTCCTGGTTTACACCGTACTGACTTTTTGGGGATGACAGGACGAGGGTTCCTCCCGATTAACACTTTCTTGGACGGCACGAGACTGAAACCCTATGAGACACTAGTCCCTGAACGCTCCCGTACACCGCTAGTCCAGTGGCAATACCTACAATTAGATCATTTTATCCGGACCATGGGACAGACACTGTTCCTGGCAAGGCCTCTTTCGCCTTTGGAACAGATGTGCGTCTCTGACTCTGCGCCCCTCAGGCCTGTATCACAGATTTATCGCTTAATTATGGATAAGGCTGAGCAATCGCCTCCAAGGTTTGTGGGGGCGTGGGAGTCGGAGCTACGCACGACCTTTGCTCCCTCGGACTGGACGACTGCCTTTACCATGTGTCACCGACTGTCGATATCGTGTAGGGCGCAGGAGACTAACTTCAAATTACTATCCCGGTGGTACAGGGTTCCTTCTACTCTGAATCGCATGTACCCCGCTATACCGGACTTATGTTGGCGTTGCGGCGCACCTGGTGGAACAATGACCCATATTTGGTGGTCGTGCCCCTCACTGACCCGTTTCTGGGAGGTGGTGGTTGCCCGCATCGCCTCCATTACTGGTGTGACATACATGAACCACCCAAAAGCCCTCCTACTTTCCATACTACCCGCCACTAGGAGAACCCCCTCTAGGGCACTAGCACACTTCCTCCTCATGGCTGCGAGAACTGTCATACCCAGACATTGGAAAGACCCTTGCCCCCCGACCATTTCTGAATGGTACAGGGAGATACTCTTCTTATGCCGTATGGAGGAACTGATGGCAGACTCCTCGGGTAGACAAGAAAAATACGCTACGATTTGGCTTCCCTGGCTCACTTTTGTTAACTCACCCCTCTACGCGGCGGATGATGGTATTTGAGGGAGACGTGGTAACCCTCTCGTGGACCGGGGCCGGAGTGTTGGGGTGGTGGCTGCACCCTTACGTAGCGATTCAAGTGAGTACCCGAGTTCTGATGTTTCTCCTCTCTTCTCTTCCAACTCCCCTTACTTTTCCCCTTGTCGTCCTCCCCAGCTCTTTCCCTTTACCCCTTTACTTTATTTTATTTCAATTTTATTTTATTATATCACTGATTTTTTATCTCTTCCTAAACACATAAGGATATAGAGACATGTCTATCGACAGTTTAACTACTTGTTTGTCCTGGTACAGCTTGTTAGTATCCATGGCATTGTATATGGTCTCCAGATGACATTCCTTTCCTGTTGATACTTTGTACCAAATGTTCATTGCCTTATCTTTTTCATGCTGTTTTCCCTATTGACTCCACTGATGGAGATTCTTATTGAGTACTCTAACAATGCTCTTTGCTACTGTTTGTATACTGCTCAATTAATAAAACTCTTCTGAATATAAAAAAAAAAAAAAAAAAGCACAGACGAGTCCTATCAGACAGGAGAGAGGACAGAGGAGTCCTATCAGACAGGAGAGAGGACAGAGGAGTCCTATCAGACAGGAGAGAGGACAGAGGAGTCCTATCAGACAGGAGAGAGGACAAAGGAGTCCTATCAGACAGGAGAGAGGACAGAGGAGTCCTATCAGACAGGAGAGAGGACAGAGGAGTCCTATCAGACAGGAGAGAGGACAGAGGAGTCCTATCAGACAGGAGAGAGGACAGAGGAGTCCTATCAGACAGGAGAGAGGACAGAGGAGTCCTATCAGACAGGAGAGAGCACAGAGGAGTCCTATCAGACAGGAGAGAGCACAGAGGAGTATTATCAGACAGGAGAGAGCACAGAGGAGTATTATCAGAAAGGAGAAAGCACAGAGGAGTGCTATCAGACAGAAGAGAGCACAGAAAATGCTAGTCCATCCTCACTTACTGGACTTTGTCCATACCTCTGCTTCAGCTTGGCAAAGCCATAATTTTATAAGCCATGATTTCTATTATAAGGAAGTGAAATTTCCTTATGAAGTACCGGTACATTACAAGGGATGTGAAAATGATATCGCCCGACGCCCGGGACATGCCGTTTTGGGCGCTGGGCAGGTGGATTCTTCCGGCATTTAGCCCAGCTCTAAATGCCGGAAAAATTTGAAAAATGTGCGCAGCGTTTGTATTGTACCTGCGGCCTCCTTCCTGAAGCGGTGCGCACTATCCGTGACGTCATAGGAAGCGCAGGACGCCGGGACGCATAGGCAGCGGCGTGACGCTGACGTCCCGTGCGGCGCCTGGGATGACGTCACGTGGCCCGCGCATCGCGCATTCCCCGGCCCGCGCATCCCCCGGCCCGCGCATCGCGGACCCCCCGACCCGGGCACCGCGGATTCCCCCGGCCCGCGCACCGTGGATTCCCCCGGCCCGCGCACCGTGGATTCCCCCGGCCCGCGCACCGTGGATTCCCCCGGCCCGCGCACCGTGGATTCCCCCGGCCCGCGCACCGTGGATTCCCCCGGCCCGCGCACCGTGGATTCCCCCGGCCCGCGCATCGTGGATTCCCCCGGCCCGCGCATCGTGGATTCCCCCGGCCCGCGCATCGTGGATTCCCCCGGCCCGCGCATCGTGGATTCCCCCGGCCCGAAAGCAAGGTCCTGCGATCTTTACAGGCAGCAGTAAGTGTAAAATGTCCATAGAGATATTTTTGTAAGGGGGTATACTTGTTTAAATAGGAACCCTACCTGGGTGATCATGTACATCTGGGGGTCTGTACACCAATTGGGAACCCCTATCTCTTTATCAGGTGGGGCTCCAGCTGTTGCAAAACTACAACTCCCAGCATGCTCGGACAGCCAATGGCTGTCTGGGCATGCTGGGAGTTGTAGTTTTGCAACAGCTGGAGGCTTCCTGGTTAGAGAAACAGCGGTATACTGGCTGCACAGTGTTTCCCAAGCAGGGTGCCTCCAGCTGTTGCAAAACGACAACTCCCAGCAACATGTTGGACTATATAGTAGTATATAGTATAGATCAGTGTTTCCCAACCAGGATGCCTCCAGCTGTTGCAAAACTACAACTCCCAGCATGCTCGGACAACCAATGGCACACAGGTCCCAGCACATGGATGCCCTATTATCCTTATGTGCGGGCGGCGGAAATGTAAGTTTATATATAAAAACATACCATTATTCAGTATGAACAGGTATACCGACTAGCCCTAGGGGTCATATATATCTGGGGGCCTGTACACCTATTGGGAACCCCTATCTCATCATCATCGCCCCCCTGCAGCGCGATCGCGGGGGGAGATCCACTATAGAGGTAGCCGGAGGGCTTACCTCTGCTTCCTGCTGTCCCGCTCTGTCAATGATAGATCCTGGCTGGACCAGGCTCTATCAATGGATCACAGAGCACACAGATCAATGGAGTTCAATAGAACTCTATTCATCTGTATGCGGAATCTAATGATTCCTCTTATAAATCTAATAAAGTGTAAAAAAAATTAAAAAATAAAAGTTTTAATAAAAGTTTGAAAGACACACATTAACCCAGTGGTCTTCAAACTGTGGCCCTCCAGATGTTACAAAACTACAATTCCCAGCATGCCACAGTTTGAAGGCTGCATTAACCCCTTCCATGTTAAAAGTTCAAATCACCCCCTTTTCCTATATAAAAACATGTAAACATAATAAAAATAAACATATTTGGTATCGCTTTGTGCGTAATTGTACAACCTATTAAAATATAACATTATGTATCCCGTACGGTAAATGTAAAAAAAATACCAAACCACAGATTTGCAATTTTTATAATATCCCAGAAAAAAAAAGCGATTAAAAAGTCAGATCAATACAAAAATGGTACCGATACAAAAAACAGATTATGGCGCAAAAAATTAGCCCTCATACAGCCTGGTATGCGGAAAAAAATAAAGCTACAGGGGTTAAAAAATGGCAATTAAAAAAATTAGAAAAACTTCAGAATTAGTAAAACATGACGTAAATTATACAAATCTGGTATTGCTGTAATCAGGCGCCTAAAGTATGAAACTAACATGTTACCTCAACCACAAGGTAAACGGCGTAGAAAAGAAAAACACCAAATCTGCAAAATTATCTTTTACTATTTCAATTTCACTTCACCTAATATATATATTTTTGGTTTGGAGAATATGTTATTGAAAAATTTAAAAGGTATCATTATAGTAGGTAGTTATGGCTATTATAGGGCGAGGAGGAAAAAAATTAGAGCGTAAAAGCGAAAATTGGCCCGGACAAGTGGATCGTCATGAGGGACAAGTAGATTTTGCTCCATGTTAGTCCCGAGGACAAGTAGTTTTCTATAAAATTTCCACACCCCTGATATTACAAAGGTTAATGTTTTGCCAAGATGTACAACAAATAACAAGCTTTTGTATCTGACAGTGCCCATTTAAACACTGCCATTTACTGGTTGTCAGACTGGTGGTCATATAACCAAGGTATAGCACTGAATTGCATGGACGCAGCAAAGCTGGGAGAAAACAAATGGCATTACAGGAACACTGGTGGTGAGTGTGCATTATTTGGGTGCAAAAACACTTCAGAGTCAAGGCAAATGTGAAGTGTGTGTGTAGCAAAAAATGGGAACTTCTCATTTTACAAAACCTTAGCAGTTTCTGTGCCAATGTTAACAACAAAATGCTGGCTCTATATAAAAACTATAAAAAAAAAAATGTATTCCATAGTGAGTGGTGTAAAGCGTTCAAAAAACTTGTAAAAGTCTTTGTCACATATATTAAGAAATAAGGCCAGGATAAGGAAGTGCAGCTTTATAGCTATGCATGTGATTTCAAGGTCACCACAGGACCAGAATGTTTTTTCAGAAGTCCTAAAAGATACAATTTTAAACGTGTTATCCAGGGATATATATATGTATATCTCAACTAGCTCCAGAAAGTTAAACAGATTTGTAAATTACTTCTATTAAAAAAGATTAATCCTTTCAGAACTTATGAGCTGCTGAAGTTGAGTTGTTCTTTTCTGTCCAAGTGCTCTCTGACACGAGTCTCGGGAACTGCCCAATTTAGAAGCAAATCCCCATAGCAAACCTCTTCTACTCTGTGCAGTTCCCCAGACAGACAGAGGTGTCAGCAGAGAGCACTGTTGCCAGAAAGAAAAGAACAACTCAACTTCAGCAACTGATAATTATTGAAAGGATTAAGATTTTTTAATAGAAGTAATTTACAAATCTGTTCAACTTTCTGGAGCCAGTTGATATATATATATATATTTTTCCTGGAATACCCCTTTAACTCATTATGGGAACTCTATAGAAATTAGTAATTGGTTCCAAAATAACAAGGCAAAATAAGAAAAAAAAGGAAGACTAAAATTTCAGTAGAAAACTATTACAAATACATCGTCTGAAATAGCTGCTGGAAACTGTAGATCAGGACAGGATGCACAGAGTATCCCAATGTAGTGGTCAAAGAGGCAGCTAAACCTATCACAGGTAAAAAGACATACAGCACATATAGTAATGTAACATACAGTAGAGGGGTGCATCTGCCAGCCAATTCCACATGCTGCAGATGTACACATCTGATTTCACCAACTTTGCTTAGTGGGAAAACCCCTTTAAAGGGGTACTCCGGTGGTCAATGTGTTTTTCTGTTTTTGACTTACCCTATTTGTATTGTTTCATTTCTATTCTAGTTGTTTAGCCTACTCTATTTCCGTTCTTTGTTGTCTTTTTATCCCCTACTTTGTTTTTCTATCTTTGTTTCTATTTCCTGTTTCTTGCTGTGCTGAGAACTACAAATCCCAGCATGCCCCATGCCTTGCTGGTTTGGGGCGGCTCCTTTTTTTTTGTTTGTTTGTTCCGCCCTTTACCCATCCTACTATTTTCCCGGGTCAGCCCCCTTATACACAGCACACTAATATAATCAGCCCTGGTTGGGATACACTGTCATACACACACAAAAGGGACTACAACTCCCAGCACGTGTCATTCAGTAGTCTTCAGTCTGTGGTATAACACCAGCATGCTGCCTCTGTAGTCTCCTGGGGGTTGTAGTTCACCACACCTCTGTAGGGCATACACCTGTGTTTCCCAACCAGGGTGCCTCCAGGTGTTGCAAAACTACAACTCCCAGCATGCCCTGACAGCCTTTGGGCATGCTAGGAGTTGTAGTTTTGCAACAGCTGGAGGTACACTGGTTGGGAATCACTGGTGTAACATGATGTGTATGCTAAATAGGCTAGAACAGTGTTTCCCAACCAGTGTGCCTCCAGCTGTTGCAAATCTACAACTCCCAGCATGCTCAAAGTCTGTCAGGGCATGCTAAGAGTTGTAGTTTTGCAACAGCTGGAGGCACACTGGTTTGTAAACACTAGCATACACACACACACACACACACACAACAGGGACTACAACTCCCAGCATGTGTCATTCAGGAGTCCCCCCCCCCCCGTCCCCCTTCACATATAGGGGGAGATTTATCAAAACCTGTGCAGAGGAAAACTTGCCCAGTTGCCCATAGCAACTAATCAGCTTGCTTCTTTCATTTTTATGAACACCTGTCTGTGAAAAATGAAAGAAGCAATCTGATTGGTTGCTATGGGCAACTGGGCAAGTTTTCCTCTGCACAGGTTTTGATAAATCTCCCCCATAGAGATCATTCCCAGTATGAGATTTATTCCCCTGCAGTCCATACATCCCCAGCCCATGCACCTTCTCATCCTCCCCTTCAGATAACACTTATCTTCTCTGTGAGGTCCTTCTCCTGTGCAGACCTGTGTCCTTAGAATACAGAGCAGGGGGGAGGGGAGGGGCTGTGTACTCTGGATGAGATGAGGGGGCGTGGCTTATTCCTCATGCAGACAGAGAAAAAAAAAAAAGCGCTGTGACATCTTGTCCACAACAGACTCAGAACTGTGGACAACAGTAAAAGAAAACCCTCTGAACTACAGAACTTCCTGCCCAACAAACAGGTAAGAAAAACACACACATGCTGCCAAAACATATAACACATATATATTGCAAAAAACTAAACTTACAAAGAAGATGCCACATAGTCAAAAAAAAATTAACACCGGAGTACCCCTTTAAGTTTCAAATCCAAACATGATTTCTTTAACACTGCATTATACAAAGAAAACTTACATTGTTCTCATTGTCTTCTTCACACATCGATTCATCTGCAAACTGCTGTCCATTCTGTAAAATAAAGTCAGATGTTAGAATTAAATTTTGCGTTTCCCAAAAAATGAATATATTTAAAATTGCAGAACGTAGTGAAGAAGAATTAAACATGTCATTGATAAAAAGGAGGAGTAATCTAGAAATTTCTGTTGCTGAGTTCTATGGGTTGTTTTAAGTTTATGTACCAATCTGTAGCCCTAAGAACATTATACAATATTTTCCAACCAATGAACTAACAATGTTGCCTACCACTGTGGTTCGCCAATGTCTGCATAATTTCACATTTTTTATTATGTTGCTGGAGCTGGTGTAAAATGATAAAAGTGATGCATTTCATCGACCTGACTGCTCAGCTGATAACTGGCTTGGTTACACATGCTCAGTCCCACCACCTAGTTCCTACAGAATGATTTCTGCTATTGTGCAGGCCATTCCTCCCTAGAATCTGCTTCTACTCAGTAGTAATGAATACAGACTTTCTAAGATGAAATAAAAAGAAATGAAGGGGGCGCTGTCACGCCTCCTCTCATAGACTTGCATTGAGGGGGCGCCACGTGACGTCATGAGGGGGCAGGGCTATGACATCACGAGCTCCCGGCGCTGGCTCCAGCGTTCTGAACAATTTGTTCCAAACGCTGAGCAGCAGAGTTCCCCTTTAAGGAATGGTTTAACAGCTCAACATGCGTACTTCAGGTAAATGACAGCACATACTAATAGGGCTGGGCGGTATACCGGTTCATACCGAATGTCCGACGTTCCAGTCCCCAGTGTAAGGCCGACGTAGGTAAGTTAAAGTTTATTTTCTTTATCTTTTGCAGCCCGGGCATAGGGATACAGCGTATAGCAGTGGTCTCCAACCTGCGGACCTCCAGCTGTTGCAAAACTACAACTCCCAGCATGCCCGGACAGCCGTTGGCTGTTCGGGCATGCTGGGAGTTGTAGTTTTGCAACAACTGGAAGGTCCGCAGGTTGGAGACAACTGGCGTAAAGCGAGTTCCAGCGCCAGCGGCCCCCAACAAAGAGGAGGAGGGCAGTGCTTGACATATGTGAGTAGTACTGCGCTGGGCTGATAATTAATTGGGGGGAGCAGAACAGCGCTGGCGGGTAACTTGATTTGGGGGGGTAGCAGAACATTGTTCGCGGGTCACATGATTTTTTTTTTTGGGGGGGGTGTGAAAGAAATACCGTTATATACCGTGGAACCGCCATAAGTTACAAAAATACCGTGATACACATATTTGGTCATACCGCCCAGCTCTACATACTAGTATAGCACAAGTTTCCTAACCATCTTACAGAGGTGGATTAATACAGACCAGGGTATTAGGGAATGAGATAGACCAGAGCTAAGCCAGGAAAATTATACAAAAAAGGCAAATGTCCAATAAATCCTATTGGAAATTGATGGAATTAAAATACAATATACTATTTTAAATACAATAAAAAAAGAAATCAGCAACGGCTGCCCTTTCCTGTTGTCACTTCTGAAAACAGACATGAGACATGCTTACAACATGCTTTTGGGAAAATAGTAACTCAAAGGCTTTCCACAGCATCATCCACAAATAGTGTTGCAGTATAGTGGAAAAATAGTTGCAGTATAGTGGAAAAATTGTGAACAAACAAAAGGTATTATGTAAGCACAAAAGAGACAATTTTCTCTCCACATATCAAAATTCCTAACTTTTTTTTTTTTTAAAGGTTAATGGCACCATTTTTTTTGCTTCATAATGTGTTGACAAATCCTTTTCAATTTTCGTGTGTGTGTGTGCGCGCGTGCGTGTGGGACGGGTGGAAAAGGACTGCCTATACTGTTTTACGGTGGTCAGTAAGGGTACTTATTTTGGCGCCAACATATTTTCACAGGATCGCACTGTGATTAACTAAAGCAGAGATTAACCCTTCACATGCTGTCGTGTGTGTGGAGGGGGACAGTTTTTAAAAATCACTCGCCCCCAACTCCTTTCAAAATAAAGAGAAAAGATTATCAAATTCCTCATGCTGCACAGTCAATGGTATAAACACAAAAAAAATTCTAAACTACAACATTTTTGATCACATCTCAGAAATAAAATGGAACATAAAGTGTTTAAAAATACTACGCAAAGTGGTACCAATAAGAAACTGAAAAATTCCACTGGTTGTTTGAAGAAAGATCCTGGCTTCTAACTTTTTTTTTAAACTGTCTGCTAGATTTTCTAGAAAATGTGTCAATCCCAAATGGTTTACACATAGTATTTGGGTCAGTATTTTTACCAAAACCAGGAGTGGATGCAAAACACTAAAGTGCAAATTGTAAGTTTCTCTACGTTGGTTCTGGTGGGATTTGGTTCTGTGTGCAAATCCCACCAGAATTTTTGTTCACAAAATGTTATATCTGCTCAGATCTTTCTATTATTTAACATTCATATTAGCTAATGGCATATCATTTAAAGGAATACTGCACTGGAATATAACTTATCCTCTAGGGATGTGAATCGCCAAGAATTTGGCGATTCGATTCGAATCGCGATACCAGTGTGGCGATTCGATATATCCCGATATATCGCGATACCGTCTACATCGCGATATATCCCTATTCTGTCTAAAAAACAATGTCTTTTACGCTTTTATTAAAACTATTTTTATTTTATTTTTTTTTGTACACTTTATTAGTCTTTTAGGAATCATTAGATTCCTCAGACAGGCTCTATCAATGACAGAGCCACAGAGAGCATACACATCTCCCTTTAGACGCCGCTGTCAGCTTTGACAGCGGCGATCTAAAGGATTAAAAGCCAGCCGCGGCGATCGCCGCATGCTGGCTATTAGCGGCGGCCCCCGGGTACTGAGAACAGCCGGGGGCTGCAGAGTATGGAGCGGGCAGGAGTCGGGAGCCCGCTCCATACACACTACAGAGCACCGCATGCTGGATATTAGCGGCGGTGATGCATCAGTGGCCCCCGGATACTGAAATCAGCCGGGGGCCCCAGAGTATGGAGCGGGCACGAGTCGGAGCCCACTCCATACATCCAGAGCGCCGCCGCCGTGTCAGATCCGGCTGAAAAAATGTGGAACTTGTATCTCCTGATGCCCGGGACATGCTTTCTGTGCATCAGGAGATGCAAATTCCACATCACTAAAAGAATCGATTCAAAAATATTTTGAATCGATTCAGTATCGGCAAGTGAAAAATCGCGATAATCGCGGGAATCGATTTTTTCTTACATCCCTATTATCCTCTATCCGAAGGATACCCACCACGATCTTCTGTACGGGCCGTGGCAGTCTGCAGGAAGTGCCGTGTCGACCCCCGCAGGAAGCAGCGGCAGACACGCCCCCCCCCCCTCCATGTATCTCCATGGGCCCCAACGGTCGAACCCCCAGCGATCTATAAAACTTATCCCCTATCCTTCGGATAGAGGATAAGTTATATTGCACTACAATATTCCATTAAAGAATATATTTACTATTATATCTGGCCATATCTGTGACCGGACTGTCTTGAAAAAAAAAAAATTCTGCTACATAGGCGAGTGCCTCCTTCTGTTGCTTACGTTTATGTATTTTATGAGGATTTTGAACCAGGCACAAGCAGCGTTCGGGATTGTTAAAATAGTCCACTGCAGTTCACACCCATGGTTGCAGGTAAGAAGCAGTGCCGACTCTACTGTTTCTATATACCATATATTTTGTATAAGGCTAGGTTCACACCACATTTTTGCAATACAGGTCCTGTATCAAGTTTTTGATTAAAAAAAACTGGATTCCTAAAAACCTGACTAAAAACTGTATCAAAATGTGTGTACAAATTTTTATCCGTATAAAGTTGAAAACCGTATACGGTTTGAAAAATTATGTTCGGTTGCATCAGTTTTTTAAAGAAAAAAAAGTATAAGTTTTTAACTTTTCATTCCATTATGAATAAAGTTTCACTTGTTTGATTCAAATTCCAAGAAAAAAAAATGTGCAAAGTCAAAAACCGTATGGTAAAAACTGGATGGAACTGTACGCACATACAGTTCTGTACGGTTCCCATTGACTCCCATGTTAATAAAACACATACGTTTCAATACGGTTTTTCACATGGGGAAAAAAAACTGACAAAAAACCATACAGGATGCAAAACGAACACAACCTGATGCATCTTCTGGCATATGGTTTTCAATGGAGAGTCAATGCATAAGGTTTTCAATACGGTTCCATACGGTTTTCAAATTGAAAATGTATATAGGAACTGTATTGCAAAAACGTGGTGTGAACCCAGCCTAACACTAGAGTTGCATCACATTGAGGCAGTACTTAGCCAATTTTTTTTTTATGTAGCATAGTTAGAAAAGGAATAATATATATATATATATATATATATATATATATATATATATATATATGTCTGTGTGTTTATATAAGACATGGCTCTGAGTTGAGAAGTGCTACTATTTCAAAAAATCACTACAGCACCTATCACTAAAAATCCTCTATTACACCAAATATTCAATTGACTTTGCCTGGGAGTGTATCTAACCAAACAAAACACAATTATAAAAACACTGAAAACACTCATATCTAATATAAAACATTTTTAGAGATGAAATCTGGAAAAAACCTTACTGTTTATATATTATTACCTGCTGATGTAATATCTATATCCATATCTATGTTGTGAAATGTTCCCATAAAATACCCAAAGTCTTCCACATACAAGCTGACCAGATAGGGGACCTCACAACTGCAAAGAGGCTATAGCTGTCAAATATACTCACCAGTTCTTCATATAAATATCTGCAGAACAACATGTCCAAGGACTTCCCTTTTCTGTGTGTGTTCCACTGAATCTCCTGCATTCCTGGGCTGAGCACCACCTCACATGCTTCGCTTAAACACAGTATAAATAACCAAAATGATGCAAGAGCCTGTACAATAATGAAGATGCATATTGATATAGTAGAGAGTAAAGGGTCATCTGTTTCCATGGTAGCCTTCGGGAAAGAAAGAATATAGTCGAAAATAGATCTATTTCCCGGTTGTTTCCCAATGGCAGCAGGAGGTATAAGATTTACCATAGCAATGCGTTAAAAGATGGCAGGAGGTACAAGGTCTGGTATGGTGTTTAAAGGGGTACTCTGGTGGAAAACAATTTACTTTAAATCAACTGGTGCCAGAAAATTGTACAGATTTGTAAATTACTTCTATTAAAAAATCCTAATCCTTCCAGTACTTATCAGCTGCTGTATACTACAGAGAAACTTCTTTTCTTTTTGAATTTCTTTTCTGTCTGACCACAGTGCTCTCTGCTGACACCTTTGTCCATGTCAGAAACTGTCCAGAGCAGCATATGTTTGCTATGGGGATTTGCTCCTGCTCTGGACAGTTCCTGACATGGACAAAGATGTCAGCATAGAGCACTGTGGTTGTTTTCCACCGGAGTACCCCTTTAACCCCTTGCTACAAATGGACATTCATTAACGTCCATCTGCGGCACGACGTGCGTTTAGCAGGTGACCGCGCATCATACCCGGTGGGTCCCGATTGCTATACGCAACTGGGACCCATGGCTAATGCTGGACATCACCGATCGGGCTGATGTCTGGCATTAACCCTTTAGTCGCAGTGATCAAACTTGATCGCCACGTCTAAAATTAAAGTAAACATTGCCGGTTAGTTCAGTGGTGCTGTTCGGGACCGCCGAGGTGAAATCAGGGCGTCCCGAACAGCTTGCAGGATGCGAGGAGGATCCCTACCTGCCTTCTCGCTGTCCAATCGCCGAATGACTGCTCAGTGCCTGAGATCCAGGCAGGAGCAGTCAAGCGGCAGAATCATAGATCAATTTTATCCTATGGGATAACAAAGATCAATGTAAAAAATCAGTGTGTGCAGTGTTATAGCCCCCTATGGGAGCTATAACACTGCAAAAAAAAAAAAAAAAAGTATATAAAGATCACTTAATCCCTTCCCTAATAAAAGTTTGAATCGCCCCCTTTTCCCATTTAAAAAAAAAAAAACAGTGTAAATAAAAATAAACATATGTGGTATCGTCGCGTACGTAAATATCTGAACTATAAAAATATATTGTTAATTAAACCGCACAGTCAATGGCGTACGCGCAAATTAATTCCAAAATCCAAAATAGCATATTTTTGGTCACTTTTTATATCATGAAAAAAATGAATAAAAAGCGATCAAAAAGTCCGATCAATACAAAAATGGTACCGCTAAAAACTTCAGATCACGGCGCAAAAAAAACGCCCTCATACCGCCCTGTACATGGAAAAATAAAAACGTTATAGGGGTCAGATGACAATTTTAAACATAAATTTTCCTGCATTTGGTTATGATTTTTTTTCGACAAAATCCAACCGATATAAGTAGGGTATCATTTTAACCATATGGACCTACAGATGAAAAGATTTCATTTTTGCCGAAAAATGTACTGTGTAGAAATGGAAGCCCCCAAAAGTTACAAAATGGCGTTTTTTCTTCAATTTTGTTGCACCAAATTTTTTTTTGGTTTCGCCATAGCTTTTTCGGTAAAATGACTGATGTCATTACAAAGTAGAATTGGTGGCGCAAAAAATAAGCCATCATATGGATTTTTAGGTGATACATTATTATTTTATGATTTTTAAAAGGTAAGGAGGAAAAAACGAATGCAAAAACAGAAAACGCTCAGTCCTTAAGGGGTTAATGAAAGAATTAGAATGTAATGCATCTCTGCTGGTGGCGTACTGTACTAAGTAAAGTTTTATGTTGCCACTATATTAACTGGTATTTAGCTTTCCTTTTCTATAGAAATCAGCTCTACAATAGACATCAGTGTTTCCCAACCAGAGTGCCTTCTGCTGTTGCAAGACTATAACTCCCAGCATGCCCAGACAGACTTAGTTTTGTAACAGCTGGAGGCACCCTGATTGGGAAACACTGATCTACATTTACATATAGAAAAGTGTCATCAGGTTTACACATCCCTACTGAACAGATGGATGTTCCGGTGAGCATGAGTGCCTCACATGATAACATACTCTGCTCTGATAGGATGAAAACAGCGATTAAGGCCCAGCAATCACCCATAGGAAGTTATGCCTTCTGATAGTGATCAGACTATAAAGCATTTATGTAGGTCAGATAGTGATCGGCAATTACGGTTTCAATTCCACACTTCAGTCACATGTCATATTTCTTCACATCCTTCCTCTGGAGGACCTGTCCTGCCCTGCATTACTAAGTCAAAACACTGATTTAAATGTGCAAGCGTGTAACGCTTCATTTGCCCTGCGGTTGGCGCTGTATGGAAATTGCACACTTCACCACAGCTTACAGCTGAATACTGGAGGTCTCGGCAGGACGACACTTTCAGATACATGAATTGACATGGGATGCTAAAAAGTAGGAATTGTGAAGAATCCCTTTAACTTTTTCTCTGGTTAAGTTTTGATAAATCTCCGCCCATCTTTTTAAAAGCTTTTTCAGCTATGAGAAGCGTCAATGGCATAAAAAATGTCTCTTCAATGCCACTTTTCTCATTATATTTTGGGTCCACATGAAGTAATAGTATGGTGATTAGTAATGGAATGGTGAATAGTATTGTGCAAGATAAAAACCCGTAAAAACCCAAGGGCAGGGTAAAGAATAGATATTACAGTCCTGACCTCAGTATCTGAGAAAAGGGATTTAGGGGGTCATAATTTAGGAGACTTAAAGGAAAACTGTCAGCCAGTTCACCCACACTAAACCCAATATACTGTGGGTAAACTGGAGTCCATGGTCATCCGGACGTGAGAGCTGTGTAAAATTTTCAGTCACATGCGCTGCGCTCAGGGGGCACGTGACTCCATGTCACTAGGACGTGGGGTTGAAGAAAATGAATATGCAAACAATGGGGGCGGGTTTAGGCCCCTTCCTCCTGGACCAAAAGTGAGACGGACGGCAGGGGACCCGCCTTCAAAGCACCACTGAGAAGACCGAAAACACAACTTTAGCGGGGGAGAACTCAGCGGCTAGGGCACACAAAAAGTAAGTGAACCCTTTATGGACTCGAGTTCACCCACACTATCGCCCAGTATATTGAGTTTAGTGTGGGTGAACTGGCTGACAGTTTAGGTAGGAAGACAATGTAATAGAGCAGCAGAAAATGCTAGCAGAATGCTTGGATGTATAGGGAGAGGTATAAGCAGTAGAAAGAGAGAAGTGCTCATGCTGCTGTACAGAACACTGGTGAGACCTCACTTGGAGTATTGTGCGCAGTACTGGAGGCCGTATCTCCAGAAGGATAAAAATATATTGGAGAGAGTTCAGAGAAGAGTTACTAAACTAGTACATGGATTGCAGGATACAACTTACCAGGAAAGGTTAAAGGACCTTAACATGTATAGAAGAAAGTTGAGACAGAGGGGATATGATAGAGACTTTTAAAAACTTATAAAGGGAATTAACACTGTAGAGAAGAAGAGAATGTTTAAAAAAAATGAAAAACTACCACAAGAGCACATAGTTTTATATCAGAAGGGAAAAGTTTTATGCTGTAATATCAGGAAATTTTACTTTACTGAGAGAGAAGTGGATGCATGGATTAGCCTTCCTGAAGAAGTGGTAGCTGCAAATACAGTGAAGGCATTTAAAGGGGTGTTCCAGGAAAAAACCTTTTTTTTTTTTTTTTTATCTAACATCAACTGGCTCCAGAAAGTTAAACAGATTTGAGATTACTTCTATAAAAAAAATCTTAATCCTTTCAATAATTATCAGCTGCTGAAGTTGAGTTGTTCTTTTCTGTCTGGCAACAGTGCTCTCTGCTGACATCTCTGCTGTCTCATAAACTGCACAGAGTAGAATAGGTTTTCTATGGGGATTTGCTTCTAATCTGGACAGTTCCCTAGACACGTGTCATCAGAGAGCACTTAGAGAAAAACAACAACTTCAGCAGCTCATAAGTAGTGAAAGGATTAAGATTTATTAATGGAAGTAATTTACAAATCTGTTTAACTTTCTGGAGCCAGATGACATATAAAAAAAGTTTTTTCCTGGAATACCCATTTAAGCATGTATGGGATAAGCATAAGGCTATCCTTCATTTAAGATAGGGACAAGGATATAGTGATAGTATATTAATAGTATTCAGAATATTGGGCAGACTACATGGGCCAAATGGTTCTGATCTGCCGACACATTCTATATGTTTCTATGTGATAGTATGCACATATCCCATATTTTAGACAATTCAGAATAAATCATAAATTGCCTTCAAGAACAGTCATTTCCTTATTCAACTCTCCCCATCACATTCTTTGAGGTGAATTAATTATTTTGTTTGTTTGCAAATGCTGTTTTGCGCAAAAAAAAAATTGTATCTCAATAGATTTTTGGAAAACTGACTTGGTAGATATTTTTTTTACTGGCTGTACATGCAGTGGTCAGCAGTTTGTGAAGTGGGGATTTCACAAATATACCACACAAAGCACAAAACAATATGCAAATCTACACCAGCCCAAGAAGAGCTCTAGAAAAATGCTTTTTTTTAAAAAGATGTTTTTATACTCACAGTCTACTTTAGTGCACTTGTACAAAATTTACAACACATCCTGCAAACTTTTAATACATTTCCCTCAACGCAAAAGTAACTATACCCAAGGACCAATGATAACCCTCCCCCAATAAGACAAGAGTTTCATGCAGTCAATGATAAGCATACGGACTTTCCACATTCCTTTCTTTTATTTTGCATTCCTCTCTTGATTCATTCATTCATTCCTAGCTTAAAATGTAAATGTCATCTCAGAAATCTTACACATTTCACAGTGACAAGTCACCATGAGTATGTAAACATGTGTATGAATTGTCATAAGCCATGCAATGCTCCAAAATGTTTGCAAAGTAGCCCTAGAGAAAGAAAAGAGATTGCTTTTCACGGCCACCTATTAGTATCCTTTGGGGTACTCCGCTGCTCAGCGTTTAGAATAAACTGTTCCGAACGCTGGAGCCGATGCCGGGAGCTCATGACGTCATAAACCCGCCCCCTCGTAACATCAAACCCTCCCCCTCATGACATCACACCCCGCCTCCTCAATGCAAGTCTATGGGAGGAGGCATGACGGCTGTCACGCCTCCTCCCATAGACTTGCATTGAGGGGGCGGGGCGTGACATCATGAAGGTGTGTTGCTATGACATAACGAGGGGGCGAGGCAGCGCAGTACCTCTTTAATTCTTAACCCCTTAAGGACCAGGCCATTTTACACCTTAGGACCAGAGCGTTTTTTGAACATCTGACCACTGTCACTTTAAGCATTAATAACTCTAAGACGCTTTTACCTATCATTCTGATTCCAAGATTGTTTTTTCGTGACATATTCTACTTTATGTTATTGGTAAAATTTTGTCGATACTTGCATAGTTTCTTAGTGAAAAATTCCAAAATTTGATGAAAAAATTGAAAATTTTGCATTTTTCTAACTTTGAAGCTCTCTGCTTGTAAGGAAAATGGATATTCCAAATAATTTTTTTTTTATTCACATATACAATATGTCTACTTTATGTTTGCATCATAAAATTTACGATTTTTTACTTTTGGAAGACACCAGAGGGCTTCAAAGTTCAGCAGCAATTTTCCAACAAGGAATAAAGTGAGCCTTAATACCCCACAGGTGTTTCACGACTTTTGCATATGTAAAAAAATGTTAAAAAAATTTCACTAAAATGTGTGTTTCCACCCAAATTTCACATGTATGCAAGGGTTAATAGCAGAAAATACCCCCCAAAATTTGTAACCCCATCTCTTCTGAGTATGGAGGTACCCCATAAGTTGACCTGAAGTGCACTACGGGCGAACTACAATGCTCAGAAGAGAAGGAGTCATATTTGGCTTTTTGAGAGCAAATTTTGCTCGGGGGCATGTCGCATTTAGGAAGCCCCTATGGTGCCAGGACAGCAAAAAATACCCACATGGCATACCATTTTGGAAACTAGACCCCTTGAGGAACGTAACAAGGAATAAAGTGAGCCTTAATACCCCACAGGGGTTTCACGACTTTTGCATACGTAAAAAAAAAAAAATTTTCACTAAAATGTGTGTTTCCCCCCCAAATTTCACATTTTTGCAAGGGTTAATAGCAGAAAATACCCCCCAAAATTTGTAACTCCATCTCTTCTGAGTATGGAGGTACCCCATAAATTGACCTGAAGCGCACTACGGGCGAACTACAATGCTCAGAAGAGAGGGAGTCATATTTGGCTTTTTGAGAGCAAATTTTGCTCGGGGGGCATGTCGCATTTAGGAAGCCCATATGGTGCCAGGACAGCAAAATAACCCCCACATGGCATACCATTATGGAAACTAGACCCCTTGAGGAACGTAACAAGGGGTACAGTGAGCATTTACCCCCCACTGGTGTCTGTCAGATCTTTGGAACAGTGGGCTGTACAAAATTTTTAATTTGCGCAGCCCACTGTTCCAAAGATCTGTCAGACACCAGTGGGGTGTAAATTCTCACTGCACCCCTCATTACATTCCGTGAGGGGTGTAGTTTCCGAAATGGGGTCACATGTGAGGTTTCGTTTTTTTTGCGTTTGTCAAAACCGCTGTAACAATCAGCCAGCCCTGTGCAAATCACCTCAAATGTACATGGCGCACTCTCCCTTCTGGGCCTTGTTGTGCGCCCCCAGAGCACTTTGCGCCCACATATGGGGTATCTCCGTAGTCGGGAGAAATTGCATTACAAATTTTGGGGGGCGTTTTTCCCTTTTACCTCTTGTCAAAATGAAAAGTATGGGGCAACACCAGCATGTTAGTGTAAAAATTTTTTTTTTACACTAACATGCTGGTGTAGACCCCAACTTCACCTTTTCATGAGGGGTGAAAGGAGAAAAAGCCCCCCAAAATTTGTTGTGCAATTTCTCCCGAGTACGGCGATACCCCATATGTGGCCCTAAACTGTTGCCTTGAAATACGACAGGGCTCCAAAGTGAGAGCGCCATGCGCATTTGAGGCCTAAATTAGGGACTTGCATAGGGGTGGACATAGGGGTATTCTACGCCAGTGATTCCCAAACAGGGTGCCTCCAGCTGTTGCAAAACTCCCAGCATGCCTGGACAGTCAACGGCTGTCCGGCAATACTGGGAGTTGTTGTTTTGCAACAGCTGGAGGCTCCATTTTGGAAACAGTGGCGTACCAGACGTTTTTCATTTTTATTGGGATGGGGGGGCTGTGTAGGGGTATGTGTATATGTAGTGTTTTTTTACTTTTTATTTTATTTTGTGTTAGTGTAGTGTAGTGTTTTTAGGGTACAGTCACATGGGCGGGGGGTTACAGCGAGTTTGAGCTGCCGCGCAAAATTTGCTGCATCGCAAACTTGCAGCCTGATACTCACTGTAAGCCCCTGCCCATGTGAATGTACCCTGTACATTCACAGGGGGGGGGGGGGGACCTCCAGCTGTTGCAAAACTACAACTCCCAGCATGCACAGTCTATCAGTGCATGCTGGTAGTTATAGTTTTGCAACAGCTGGAGGCACACGGGTTGGGAAACAATGAGTTAGGAAACAGACAATGTTTCCCAACCAGTGTGCCTCCTGTTGTTGCAAAACCACAACTCCCAGCATTCTCAGGCATGCTGGGAGTAGTAGTTCGGCAACATCTTTAGAGCCAGATGTTGCCGAACTACAACTCCCAGCATGCTTGGAGTTGTAGTTTTGCAACATCTGGAGGACTACAGTTTGCAGACCACTAATACAGTGGTTCCCAATCTGTGCCCTTCCAGATGTTGCAAAACTACAACTCCCAGTATGCCAAAACTGTCCAGGCATGCTGGGAGTTGTAGTTCTGCAACATCTGAAGGGCCAGATGTTGCCGAACTACAACTCCCAGCATGCTTGGAGTTGTAGTTTTGCAACATCTGGAGGACTACAGTTTGCAGACCACTAATACAGTGGTTCCCAATCTGTGCCCTTCCAGATGTTGCAAAACTACAACTCCCAGTATGCCAAAACTGTCCAGGCATGCTGGGAGTTGTAGTTCTGCAACATCTGAAGGGCCAGATGTTACAGAACTACAACTCCCAGCATGCCTGGACAGTAAGGGCATGCTGAGGATGTGTAGTTTTGCAACATCTGGAAGGGCACAGTGGTCCCAAAACTGTGGACCTCCAGATGTTGCAAAACTGCAACTCCCAGCATGCCCAGATGCCAAGGGCTGTCTGGGCATGCTGGGAGTTGTAGTTTACAGGGTCCCATTACAGCAATGCATGTCGCTTTACGGCGACGTGCATTGCTGTAAAGGGCCCGACCGCGGCTGAAGATCTACTCACCTGTCGCCGCTGCCGCCGTCTCCGCCGCCAGGATCCGGGTCTTCAGGGACGAGGTAAGTACCGGGGGCCGGTCCCCAGCACTCCCCCGTCCCCCGCCGCGTCCTCCGGTCTTCCTCCCGTCCTCTCCGGACTTTCAGGGGCCGGGCAGGACGGGAGGAAGTAACCGCCCCCCCCCCTGCGATTGGTCGGTTAACTAACCGACCGATCGCAGGGTATAGGAGGAGGTGACAGGCTTGCCACCCCGCTCCTATACGTTAGCATGGTCCTGGCTGTCTGTGACAGCCGGGATCATGCGAAATTACCGGGCGGTCGGGTCCCAGAGACCCGATCAGCCCGGTATCGCCGCAGATCGCAAGGGCGATTTCCCTTGCGATTTGGGGCGATCGCCGACATGGGGGGCCTACATGGCCCCCCTCGGCGTTTGCCCTGGATGCCTGCTGAAGGATTTCAGCAGGCATCTGGTTCCGATCTCTGCCCGGCGCGCGGCAGAGACCGGAAAAGGCCATGACGTTGTGGAACGTCATTGGTCCTTAAAGCCCAGGGTGCCATGACGTTCCACAACGTCATTGGTCCTTAAGAGGTTAAAGAGCCTTGAAACACGACTGCACATTGTATACCAAGTCAGAATCTCTCCTAAAAGGAGACTTGCCTACCTGTATTAAACAGTTTTAGAGTTCCTGACCCTTGTCAGTACAGAGCAGGGTGCTGGCTGGCTAGGTGAGTGCTCTTTCAAATGAGACTAAAAGGGGCTGTATTTCTCCTTGAGGAGACCACCAAAGTGGCATTAAGAGTTTTATAAGCCATGCAATGCTCCATTGGAGATAAAAAAGCATGCAAAGTCCCGAAACAGCTGTTTAAAGGGGTACTCTGTTTTTATTTTATTTTTTTTCAATAAACTGGTGTCAGAAAGTTAAACAAATTTGTAAATTACTTCTACTAAAAAATCTTAATCCTTCCAGTACTTATTAGCTGCTGAATACTACAGAGGAAATGCTTTTCTTTTTGGAACACAGAGCTTTCTGCTGACATCACGAGCACAGTGCTCTCTGCTGACATCTCTGTCCATTTTAGGAACTGTCCAGAGCAGCATATGTTTGCTATGGAGATTTTCTCCTACTCAGGACAGTTCCTAAAATGGACAGAGATGTCAGCAGAGAGCACTGTGCTCGTGATGTCAGCAGAGAGCTCTGTGTTCCAAAAAGAAAACCGTTTCCTCTGTAGTATTCAGCAGCTAATAAGTACTGGAAGGATTAAGATTTTTTTAATAGAAGTCATTTACAAATCTGTTTAACTTTCTGGCACCAGTTGATTTAAAAAATAAAATAAAAAATCCATCGGAGTACCAATCCATAATGCAAAAGTCATTCCTTTCCAAGGAAAGCTGAACATATTCATTTCAATGATTAGTGAGGGTCTCCGAAGCAGATTTACCACTGCTGTCACTATCACAAGTCTAAAGGTTTCTAAAATGACAGTAACACTAGAGAAAATGTTCTCTCTATATATTTTTAGTCAGATATTATAAATATATATATTTTTTTGCATACAACTCTCCCACGATCAGTCAGACATCTAAGAGTATGCTTCTTTTAACATGGCCATTAGAAGTAGTAGTTTCTCAATTTCATGTATCTAAAGTATAATTCTAGTAGTGAAACTTTCCAACACTTTCTAATATATTTTCCATTCATCATTTTAAAGAAAGATCTCTGCTTGCTGGGAACATGTTTGTTTTCTGGTGTAAATCTAACCCTTAAAGAGGTACTCCGGTGCTTACACATCTTATCCCCTATCCAAAGGATAGGGGATAAGATGCCTGTTCGCGGAAGTCGCACAGCTGGGGACGCCCGTGATCATGCACGCGGCACCCCGTTTGTAATCAGTCCCCGGAGCGTATTCGCTCCGGGTCCGATTATGGTCGACCGCAGGGCCGGCGGCATGTGACGTCATGCCTCCGCCCCTCAATGCAAGCCTACGGGAGGGGGTGTGATAGCTATCACGCCCCCTCCCGTAGGCTTGCATTGAGGGGCGGAGCGTGACGTCACACGGGGGCGGAGGCGTGACGTCACACACCGCCGGCGCTGCGGTCGACCGCAATCAGACCAGGATTAAAAACGGGGTGCCGCGTGCAAGATCACAGGCGTCCCCAGCTGCGGGACTCCGGCGATCAGGCAACTTATAAGATGTGTAAGCACCGGAGTATCCCTTTAAGCCAGTCAGAACCTCTAGCAATGTGATGGAGCCTGCGACTACTATTTCTGGATTTCTAGACTTCTAGTTTGGCACACGCGAGGACTATTTAGAACCTGGATCACTAAAGGGGTTTATCTACATTTGGTTCAGTAAAGCTATTGTAATTCTGTATGAGTGTTGATGCAGTAATACAGAACTTATAATGGAGCTTCATTATAGCATTGTGAAACTGGCCTAAAAGGTCTTATAGAGGCTGCATGAAAATCTCATGTACATTAGATGATCGGGCAACTCAATGCCTTCCCAAAGACCAGTGATCTCTAACCTGCGGACCTCCAGATGTTGCAAAACTACAACTCCCAGCATGCCCGTACAGCCAACGGCTGTACAGGCATGCTGGGAGTTGTAGTTTTGCAACATCTGGAGGTCTGCAGGTTGAAGACCACTGCTATAGACCCATGTTTCCCAACCAGGGTGCCTCCAGCTGTTGCAAAACTACAACTTTCAGCATGCTGGGAGTTGTAGTTTTGCAACAGCTGGAGGCTGCCTAACTGGGAAACACTGGTCTATAAGAATGTAGCCCTATCCTAGGTAGTGTATCACTGTCCCCATTGCTCTGTGGAAATGCGTGGGTTAAATAAATATCCTGCACCTAAATTCTAGGACCTACTTTCTACATTTAGAGCCTATCTGAGCAGACAATAGGCCCTATAGCTGAAACGCAGACTCTGGTTTCTCCCAAACCTAGCACAATTCTGTTCATTCCTAACAAACCCTTGGAGTCTGTGACATTCTCAGGAGTCAGCCCGAGCATTTACAACCTACTGCCGGCTCCTCCAAACAAATACCTACAGACTACAGCTGCTGTAAACAATTTCGCATCCCGCAGTTTTAGACATTGTTCACACATCAAATCATTTCAGGCACAGCATTCTCTACAGATAGGCTGCTGTCGGCTCCACTGTGAACACCGCTCAAAATCCTGCGACATAAATACATATCAGAATATGTGGCAATCAAAGTCATTTCTGCTGATCATTTACCACTGAATTCAATCAAGGGTATATTCACACGTACAGTATCCTGCACAGATTTGATGCTGTAGATTTAACCCCTTCCAGCAAATGGACATACATGTACGTCCACTGCGGGCTCCCGCTGAATGACGCGCACTCTCCTGGTGGGTTCATGGCTAATGCCGGACAATGCTGATCGGGCTGATGTCCGGCATTAACCTTTTAGACGCCGCGATCAAAGTTGATTGCTGTTGAGCGCCATTTAAAATCGGTTAGTTCCATTCCCGGCTAGCTCAGTGGTCTGATCGGGACTGCAGTGGCATCCCGATCGGCGGAGGACACGGGGGGGGGTGACTTACATTCCTCTCCGCCGTGCGATTGGTGCTCCAGCCTTGCGTTCAGCTATGCTAGGCTGAAGCAATGGAGCACCGATAACACTGATTACTGCTCTCCTATGGAGAAGCATTGATCAGTGTATGCAATCTAAAGATTGCATGTTATAGTACCCTATGGGGACTAAAAATAAGTGTAAACATTATTATTTTTTTTTTATAAATATGCATTAACCCCCTAAGGACGCAGGACGTAAATGTACGTCCTGGTGCGGTGGTACTTAACGCACCAGGACGTACATTTACGTCCTGTGCATAACCGCGGGCATCAGAGCGATGCCCGTGTCATGCGCGGCTGATCCCGGCTGCTGATCGCAGCCAGGGACCCGCCGGCAATGGCCGACGCCCGCAATCTCGCGGGCGTCCGCCATTAACCCCTCAGATGCCGGGATCAATACAGATCCCGGCATCTGCGGCAGTACGCATTTTCAATGAATGATCTGATCGCCCGCAGCGCTGCTGCGGGGATCCGATCATTCAGAACGCCGCACGGAGGTCCCCTCACCTTTCTCCTTCCGGCTCCCGACGTCTTCTGCTCTGGTCTGAGATCAAGCAGGCCAGAACAGAAGATGACCGATAACACTGATCTGTTCTATGTCCTATACATAGAACAGATCAGTATTAGCAATCATGGGATTGCTATGAATAGTCCCCTATGGGGACTATTCAAGTGTAAAAAAAAATGTAAAAAAATGTAAAAGAAAAAAGAAAAGTGAAAAATCCCCTCCCCCAATAAAAAAGTAAAACGTCAGTTTTTTCCTATTTTACCCCCAAAAAGCGTAAAAAATTAAATTAATAGACACATTTGGTATCGCCGCGTGCGTAAATGTCCGAACTATTAAAATAAAATGTTAATGATCTCGTACGGTGAACGACGTGAACGTAAAAAAAAAAAAAAAATCCAAAATTGCTACTTTTTTAATACATTTTAATTAAAAAAAATTATAAAAAATGTATTAAAAGTTTTTTATATGCAAATGTGGTATCAAAAAAAAAGTACAGATTATGGCGCAAAAATGAGCCCTCATACCGCCGCTTACACAGAAAAATAAAAAAGTTAGAGGTCATCAAAATAAAGGGATTATAAATGTACTAATTTGGTTAAAAAGTTTGTGATTTTTGTAAAGCACAACAATAATATAAAAGTATGTAACAATGGGTATCATTTTAATCGTATTGACCCTCAGAATAAAGAACACATGTCATTTTTACCGTAAATTGTACGCCGTGAAAACGAAACCTTCCAAAATTAGCCAAATTGCGTTTTTCTTTTTAATTTCCCCACAAAAATAGTGTTTTTTGGTTGCGCCATACATTTTATGATATAATGAGTTATGTCATCACAAAGGACAACTGGTCGTGCAAAAAACAAGCCCTCATACTAGTCTGTGGATGAAAATATAAAAGAGTTATGATTTTTAGAAGGCGAGGAGGAAAAAGTCCTTAAGGCCAAAATGGGCTGAGTCCTTAAGGGGTTAAAGGGGGTACTTTTTTTTTTTTTTTAAATCAACTGTGCCAGAAAGTTAAACAGATTTGTAAATTACTTCTATTAAAAAATCTTAATCCTTCCTGTACTTATTAGCTGTGAATACTACAGCGGAAATTATTTTCTTTTTCGAAACACAGAACTGTCTGCTGACATCACACGGACAGTGCTCTCTGCTGACATCTCTGTCCATTTTAGGAACTGTCCAGAACAGCATATGTTTGCAATGGGGATTTCCTTTTACCCTGGACAGTTCCTAAAATGGACAGAGATGTCAGCAGAGAGCACTGTGCTCATGATGTCAGCAGACAGCTCTGTTTATCAAACGGAAAAGAATTTCCACTGTAGTATTCAGCAGCTAATAAGTACAGGAAGGATTAAGATTTTTTAATAGAAGTAATTTACAAATCTGTTTAACTTTCTGGCACCAGTTGATTTAAAAAAAAAAAAAAAAGTTTTTCACTGGAGTACCCCTTTAACCCCTTCAATAATAAAATAAAAATGGTCCCGATAAAAACGTCAGATCATGGTGCAAAAAATTAGCCCTGATACATTCCTATATACGGAAAAATAAAAGTTATAGAGGTCAGAATACGACAATTATAAAGATAGAAATTTTGGTGCATGAAGTTATAATATTATTTAAGTAGTAAAATAAAATAAAATCTATATAAATTAGGTATCCTTGTAACCATATAGACCTACAGAATAAAGATAAGGTAATTTGTACTGAAAAGTGCACTGCATATAATCGGAAGCCCCCAAAATTAACAAAATGGTGTTTTTTTTTCAATTCTGCCCCACAAATATTTTTTTTCTGGCTTTGCTGTAGATTTTGTAAAATGGTGAAATGATTAATGGTATTACAAAGTAAAATTGGCAGTGCAAAAAACAAACCCTCATATGGGTCTGTAGGTGAAAAATTTAAAGTGTTATGATTTTTAGAAGGTGAGGAGGAAAACACAAAAGTGCAAAAATGAAAAATGGCCCGAGAGGGAAGGGGTTAAAGATGTATTCAGTGATTTAGTTTACATTACAAACTGCAGCATAAAATTCTGTGCATCAAATATGTCCAGGATATTGTATGTGTGTATACATCAGGGGTGTGGAAATTTTTATAAAAAACTACTTGTCCACGGGACTAAAATGGAGCAAAATCTACTTGTCCCTCATGACGATCCACTTGTCCGGCCAATTTTCGCTTTTACACTCTCGTTTTTTTTCCTCCTCGCCCTATAATAGCCATAACTACCTACTATAAGGACACCTTTTTATTTTTCAATAACATATTCTCCGAACCAAAAAAAAAAAAAAAAAATTATATATATATATATATATATATATATATATATATATATATATATGGAAGTGAAATTTAAATAGTAAAAGATAATTTTGCAGATTTGTTGGTTTTCTTTTCTACGCCATTTACCTTGTGGTTGAGGTAACATGTTAGTTTTATACTTTAGGCGCCTAATTACAGTAATACCAGATTTGTATCGTTTACATCATGTTTTACTAATTGTGGACTTTTTAAAAAAATTTTAATTGCCATTTTTTAACCCCTGTAGCTTTGTTTTTTTTCCGCATACCAGGCTGTATGAGGGCTCATTTTTAGCGCCATAATCAGTTTTTTGTATCGGTACCATCTTGGTATTGATCTGACTTTTTAATCGCTTTTTAACTTTTTTTTCTGGGATATTATAAAAATTGCAAATCTGTGGTTTGGTATTTTTTTACATTTACCGTACGGGATACATAATGTTATATTTTAATAGGTTACGCACAAAGCGATACCAAACATGTTTATTTTTATTATGTTTACGTGTTTTTATATAGGGAAAGGGGGTGATTTGAACTATTAACATGGAAGGGGTTAATGCAGCGGTCTTCAAACTGTGGCCCTCCAGATGTTGCAAAACTACAACACCATGCATGCCCGGACAGCCAACGCCTGTCCTGGCATGCTGGGAATTGTAGTTTTGTAACATCTGGAGGGGCACAGTTTGAAGACCACTAGGTTAATGTGTGTCTTTCAAACTTTTATTAAAACTTTTATTTTATTTGATTTATTTTTTTACACTTATAGGAGGAGTCATTAGATTCCTCAGACAGATAAATAGATTCTATTGAACTCCATTGATCTGTGTGCTCTGTGATCCATTGATAGAGCCTGGTCCAGCCAGGATCTATCAATAACAGAGCGGGACAGGAGGAAGCAGAGGTAAGTCCTCTGGCTACCTCCATAGTGGATCGCCCCCCTGCGATCGCGCTGCGGGGGGGGGGGGGGGGATCCACCCCACTAGCCCCCCAGGGAGCATTCACATCCCCCTTTAGACGCCGCTGTCAGCTTTGACAGCGGCGATCTAAAGAGTTAATAGCCAGCCGCGGCGATCGCCGCATGCTGGCTATTAGCGTCGGCCCCCGGCTACTGAGAACAGCCGGGGGCTGCAGGGTATGGAGTGGGCAGGAATCCCGAGCCCGCTCCACATAGACTGCAGAGCGCCGCATACAGTCTCCCCGTGCAGACGCGTCTCCTCCCCTCTCCCCTCTGCTCTCTGAAGCTACAGCTGGGGGGAGTGAAGGCAGAGGACGCAGGTCTGCACGGGGAGCAAGAAGCCACGCCCCCTCATCTCCCCCCGCACGTCTGCAGAGCAGGGGAGAGAAGACAAATACTGTACACAGCTTCTCATCTCCCCTGCTCTGCTTCGGAGGACACAGGCTGCAGAGTATGGAGCGGGCAGGAATCGGCAGCCCGCTCCATACAGACTGTAGATCGCCGCCGCACTTGTCAGGTCCGGCCCTGCTTGCCCGAAGCCGGGCTAAGGGCCGGACAAATTCACCTGCCCGGCGCCCAAAACTGCTAGACTCGGGCGTCGGGCGAAATTCCACATCCCTGTACATCCTTTAAGGTCTATTCACACGTACAGTATCTTGCACAGATTTGATGCTGCAGATTTGAATGTAAACTTAAAGAGTACCTGTTCCAAATAAAACTTTTAATATAGTATTCCTTGTGTAATTAGCAGATGCTTTCCCATTCATTGTTTTTAAAATGATCAACATATGTTTAAAATGTAATATATACAAAATGGCCACTAGGTGGCTCTGTTCCCTGCCACAATTAATAAAGTTAGTTTGGTCTCCTCCCAGCCTGGGAGTCCAAACTCAGGAAGTGTTTCTCTGCACTGAGCTTGACATCTGCACAGCACAGAAAGTGAAAGCTCCACAGAATCTCGCAGAAAGCTGCACAGACTGAAAGCTGCAGGAGAGCCTCACTGATAGCAACACAGACTGAAAGCTGCAGGAGAGCCTGAGGTCTTCTATTCATCACAGAACTGTAACCATGTGAGGGTGGAAGTGATCCCCCAGCAGGCTTCAGTGATGTCATGCCTGCTGGGAAATGTCCACTTTCTCCTGCTGGGAAATTGCACTGTGGGCAAGAAGAATGGTATGATACAGGGCTTTTTAAAGCTCCAAAAAAATTACATTTAAGGGCTGGAGGGGTGTTAGTAATAGTTATGGAACATAGCCTGAGTTAGTTTAGATGACAGGTACTTTTTAATAACTGAACACAGCTTCAAATCCTGTGCATCAAATCTGCGCAGGATACTGTATGTGTGAATAGACGCTAAAGAGGTACTCCCATTTTATAGAGCGATAGCATATCTTTAGGATAGGATTGGTGAGGGTACAACCTATAAGATACCTCCACAGGCCTGAAAATGGAGGGGGCCGCAGTACTTATGTGGGAGTGCTCAAAGGGGTATTCCTGGAATTTCTTTTTTTATTCTACTATGCTACAGAGGCTGTAAACTTAGTGTATTTGTTAATATAGTGTCTGTTCTTGCATGTGAAGGTGGTCTTGCAATTCTTAAATGAGCTTTGTCCTAATGTTTATTTTTAACACCATACAAAATGAATGTTGTCTCAGGTTTTCCCAGGTTGAGTGCGGCCCTAAACATTACATCACTAGTCAGGTGTTGAAAGGGAGCCCGTCTGCTTCAATAGGTGAAGTGAATGCTGGGTGGGGGAGTGGGAGATCATTCTCACAAGGCTGCAGGGAATTGTAGCTCAGGTATGCTGCAAAGCGTGGGGTGGCTGATGTGTGGGAGGGAGAAAAGTGAGACTCACACTTACAAACAAGGAATTCTGGGACTTTTAGTTGGAAGGAGGAAACTCTCAGAGCATTTCACAAAAAGAAAGCAGCAGAGTTGTGGTGGACTCACAACAACAGCCATTTAGCCCCAAGACAAGAACAGATTCTTCCTAAGAATGTCCATAAGAATCTTTGCCAGTAAACTCTATGTTGATCTGGTCGCTTCTCTCTAATTCAAGGTAAGGTTTATTTTGTGTGTGAAGAAATGAACGCTGAACTTAGCAGTTTTGTCATTTGTTTGTAGCATAATTAAATAAATGGGACCCAGTGAGGACTATGTTCTCTGTGCCAAAATGTAAAACTACTTGCCATAACTTGTCCAGTTTATTACAGGAATCTGGAGCGCACTTTGGCCTTATCATCCAATAAGCAATAACTGCTCTCCTATGGCCACATCATAAGAGCGGAGGAGGCTAAAAGTTACTCAACAAAGCCGTAAATTGTAAACATTGTAAATCCGTGTTTATGACACATAATGCTCTGTGAAAATCCAGAGTCTCCACAATATATGTTTCCCGAGGTGTCAGTAATCCAGCAGTTGCACTCACTTGTTCACACATAGGAGTAATAGTACAATACAAGGCAAGGCTGATATATTGAGCTGTAATTAGGATCACCCCTTCTTACTATGGAAAATAGACAATCCCCTTAAAAGGGGTACTCCTATGGAAAACTTTTTTTTTTTATAAAAATCAACTGGTGCCAGAAAGTTATACAGATTTGTAAAGGCAGTGCAGATAAAACCACAGATGCATTTTGTATAACCTTTATCAAGGTTATATGAAAAGAGTCGATGGTTTTATCTGCACTGCCTTTTTTGTGATTGTATCTCTATGGATTGAATAAAGAAGTGTTTTTTTAGACTATCCTCCGGAGTGCTGGACTTATCGTTTTGGATTTTTTCCATTACCTCCCTTCCACGCCCTCACTGCATACAGCCAAGTGCCTGCCCGTGCACCTGGAGTTACACCCGCGGGATAACTGCATTGAAATCTCAGCGAACTTTATCTATCTTCTTCATTCTTTTCATATCAACTGGCTCCAGAAAATTAATAAGATTTGTAACTTACTCCTGTTAAAAAATCTTAATCCTTCCAGTACTTATCAGCTGCTGTATACTACAGAGGAAATTGAGTTGTTCTTTTCAGTCTGACCACAGTGTTCTCTGCTGACAGCTCTGTCTGTGTCAGGAACTGTCCAGATTAGGAGCAAATCCCCATAGCAAACCTATCCTGCTCTGGACAGTTCCTGACATGGACAGAGGTGTCAGCAGAGAGCACTGTGGTCAGACAGAAAAGAAATTCAAAAAGAAAAGCACTTCCTGTGGAGCATACAGCAGCTGATAATTACTGGACGGATTAAGATTTAATTTACAAATCTTTCTGGCACCAGCTGATTTGGAAAAATTATTTTTCCACTGGAGTACCCCGTTAACCCCTTAAAGACACTGGACATAAATGTACATCCTGTAAGCTGCTACTTAACGCACCAGGATGTACATTTACGTCCTATACATAACCGCGAGCATCGGAGCAATGCTCGGTTCATGCACGGCAGGTCCCGGCTGCTGATAGCAGCCAGGGGCCCGCCGGAAATGGCTGACATCCGCCATCGCGCGGATATCCACCATCGACCCCTCATATGCCGTGATCAAGACAGATCACTGCATCTGCAGCATTGCAGTCACTAAAATGGATGATCGGATCGCCCGCAGCGCTGCCGCGGCGATCCGTTCATCCAGAATGGCAGACTGAGGTCCCCTCCCCTGCCTTCCACGGGTCTTCTGCTCTGGTCTGCGATCGAGCAGATCAGAGCAGAAGATGACCGATAATACTGATCGGTGCTATGTCCTATGCATAGCACTGAACAGTATTAGCAATCCAAGTCCCTATGGGGTCTATTAAAGTGTAAAAATAAAAGTAAAAAAAGTTTTAAAAAAAGAAAAAAAAAATTTGAAAAACCCCCTCCCAATAAAAACGTAAATTGTCCCCCAAAAAGTGTAAAAAAAATTTTTTGTATATACATATTTAATATCGCCGCATGCGTAAATATAGAAACTATTAAAATAAAATGTTAATGATAACATACGGTGAACGGTGTGAATGTAAAAAAAAAAAAAAGTCCAAAATAGCAGCTTTTTTATAACATTTTATACAAAAAAATTTATAAAAAATGTATTAAACATTTTATATAAGCAAATATGGTATCAATAAAAAGTACAGATCACGGCGCAAAAAATGAACCCTCATACCGCCGCTTATACAGAAAAATTTTTAAGTTATAGGTCTTCAAAATTAGGGGATTTTAAACATACTAATTTGGTATAACAGTCTGCGATTTTTTTTTTTTTAAAGTGCAACAGTAATAGAAAAGTATATTATCACGGGTATCATTTTAATCGTATTGACCCAAAGGATAAAGAACACATGTCATTTTTACCTTAAGTTGTACGGCGTGAAAACGAAACCTTCCAAAATTTGCAAAATTGTGGTTTTCTTTTTAATTTCCCCACACAAATAGTATTTTTTTGGTTGCGCCATACATTTTATGGTAAAAGGGAGTGATGGCATTACAACGGACAACTGGTCGCACAAAAAACAAGCCCTCATACTAGTCTGAGGATGAAAATATAAAAAAAGAGTTGTGATTTTTTGAAGGCGAGGAGGAAAAACGAACTTGCAAAAATAAAATTGAGTTCTTAAGGGGTTAAATGGACACTGTCAGATACAAAAACTTTTGATGTTGTCAAGCATGTATAACCAATAGGTTTTGCAATTGCTTTCATTAGAAAATTTTCAGTATTTCATACTAAAAAAGCCAGTCACACAACTGCCTCCCCTGCCTGCTTGGACACATACTAGTCCTGCTGTGTCCATGCATCATCACCTATGTCATGGACACACTTCCTTGATTGACAGCTGAGCGCAGGGCTGACAGCTGGAGGAAAAATCCTCCCACTGTCAGCTTGTGTCCCGCTACTGTCAGTGAGGACAAGCTGGGAGTTGTAGTTTTGCTAATGCTAGGGGAGATGTGAACAGACAGCATACTGAGGGAGGGGGTGGAGACCTGCACAGTGAGGCCACTCCCCCTCCCTTTGAGAGGAATTCAGACTAGGGAGCTAAATTAAAAGGGTAATAAAAATAAATAAATAGAGGTGCTAGACACAAAAAAAATTCATGTACATGGTCAGGATTAGGTACTGAGTGATATATAAAAAAAAAATGTAAATTTTTTTTTGTTGGATCTGGTGGGTACGCTTAATAAATGCTTGCAAATACTCACTACTACTGTGCAAGGAAGGTCTTAGAACTCAATGGGAATTTGTCTAATTATTACAAATCTACTTAATTATAAAGACCCCATTATAATAAACCAGTGGACTAGAGTTAAAGGGGTTTTATATATATATATATATATATATATATATATATATATATATATATTTATATAAAAGTTTTTCCTGGATATCAACTGGCTCCAGAAAGTTAAACAGATTTGTAAATCTTAATCCTTTCAGTACTTATGAGCTTCTGAAGTTAAGGTTGTTCTTTTCTGTCTAAGTGCTCTCTGATGACACGTGTCTTGGGAACCGCCCAGTTTAGAAGCAAATCCCCATAGCAAACCTCTGCTAAACTGGGCGTTTCCCGAGACACGTGTCATCAGAGAGCACTTAGACAGAAAAGAACAAACTTAACTTCAGAAGCTCATAAGTACTGAAAGGACTAAGATTTTTTAATAGAAGTAATTTACAAATCTGTTTAACTTTCTGGAGCCAGTTGATATATATAAAAAAGTTTTTTTCCTGGATAACCCCTTTTAAAGCTTAATAGTTTCACAAAAGACAATCTCAGCTGCATCACACCTGAACTTAAAGCAGTTGTCCAGCAAAAACGATCTTATCCCCTATCCACAAGATAGGAGGAGAGGATAAGTAGCTGATCGCGGAAGGGCCAACCTCTAGAGCCCCTTGCAATCTGAGCATGAGCACCTTCCATAGAGCCGGGTTCCTATTCTGGAAATTGTGGGGAAGTCCCCTCAGCTACTTATCACCGTTCCTTGAAACTTGGGGGGAGGGGGGGGGGGTAGAAACAAGCACACTTTAAGGATAAAATGACATGCTATCTTCATTCTGTAGGTCGCATATGATTACAATAACACACAATATTTTTAGGTTTTCTTTTATTATACTACTTTTAAAAAATCATAACTTTAAGAAAATAAGTACAGTATGCTATAAATTGTCCTCTTCTGACCCCTGTTTGAGGGCACACTTTTGCACTGTGATCTGTAGTTTTTATTGATACAATGGGACTTTTTGATCCATTTTATCCTTTTTTTCTAATATATGAAGAGACCATAAATCAGCAATTCTGGACTTGCTGCTATGCTGAAAGAACACCATGTTCTTTCATAAATCTTATATTTTAATAGTTGGACAATTCGGTACGCAGTGAAATATGTACCAAATACGTTGATTTTTTTTTTTTTATCTTGGGGAAAAGGGGCAGTGCTTTTCCAGCCTGCTGAAGCAGACAGAAGACCCAATAGCACTGAGGAGGGAAAGGACCAGCTTCAAGATAAACCATCAATATCAATAAGTGTCTGACTCCTAGCACCTCAGCCAATCAAATGACCAAAGTAATTTGGGACAAACTGCATTACTAGGTACACATACTACCAAACTGTAGCATTAAGTCTAGTAGGTAAGTGAAAAAGGTGCAGAGATTGCATAAGTGTTATGGTCTCCTTTATAAGCTGGTTGGTGGGGGTGCTGGGACTAAGAGCCCTACCCCCCACTGATCTGATCTTAAAGGGGTAGTCCAGTGCTGAAAAACTTATCCGCTATCCTAAGGATAGGGGATAAGTTTCAGATCGCGGGGGGGGGGGGGGGGGGGGGGGTGGTCCGATCGCTGGGGCCCCCCACGATCTCCTGTACGGGGCCCCAGATAGTGGGTGTCGACCACCGCACGAAGCGGCAGGCTGAACCGCCCCCTCAATACATCGCTATGGCAGAGCCGGAGATTGCCGAAAGGCAGCGCTCCAGCTCTGCCATATAGTTGTATTGACGGGGCGTGTCAGCCACAGCTTTGTGTGGTGGTTAACATGCCCCCTTCCCACAGGCTGCCTACAGGAGATTGCGGGGGGCCCCTGCGGTCGTACGCCCGGCGATCTGAAACGTATCCCCTATCCTTAGGATAGGGTATACGTTTTTCAGCACTGGATATCTCCTTTAAAGGCGTACTCTGTTACTCTGACATTTTTTCAAAGGATAGGGGATAATATTTCTGATCCCTGGGATCCAGCCACTGGGACCCCCCGCGATCTCCGTGCAAGAACCCAACGTTCTGAACACCAGGCACCATGTTATAGAGCAGGGTGAGCTAAGCAGTCAGAACGCTGGGTTCAGGCGGCTGTGGTCGCCATTTCACGCCCCCTCTATAGGAGTGACATCACAAAGAGGCATGGTGTGACGTCAAGACAACAGCCGCCTGAACTCAGCGTTCTGAACATAATTTTCAGAACGCCAGGAGCTTACACGGAGATAGCGCGGGGGGTGTTTAACAAAAGGAGTACCCCTTTAATTAGCTACCTATGGCTGGTTTTACTGTAGACCAGTGGTCTTCAACCAGCAGCCCTCCAGATATTGCAAAACTACAACTCCCAGCATGCCCAACAGCCATTGGCTGTCCGGGCATGCTGGGAATTGTAGTTTTGCAACATCTGGAGGTCTGCAGGTTGGAGACCACTGCTCTAGACTAATGCCAACGCACTTTTGTTTCTGTATTACGGCAGCATGATTATGGTTCAGAAGACCTGAACTATCAGCGTGGTCGGGCAAGGACTTGCGGATGTCATATGGATGCAAAAAAATTGTCTGTATTACGCTTGTGTAAATCCAGCCGAAATTTTTAAGCTGCTTATATAAATCCCTTTCAGTAAGTTGCTTAAAATAAAAAGTAACAATAAGCAAAAACAAACTAGAGAAACTAGAAATACAGTAAAACTTAAAATTTTGATTTCCTACTTAATCTACACATAAGAATCTGACCCAGTAATAATATGGAAGCTACAGAACAGGTATGACCCAATCATTACCTTTTGGGACACCCCTTTATGCATAAAGGGGCAAGTAAGAACACTAGGCTTATGAGTTCACAAATGGGCCCAAATTTCTCCGAGACAAAAATGTATCACAGCTAGAGATGAGCGAGCTTACAATAAATTCGATTCGTCACGAACTTCTCGGCTCGGCAGTTGATGACTTTTCCTGCATAAATTAGTTCAGCTTTCAGGTGCTCCGGTGGGCTGGAAAAGGTGGATACAGTCCTATGAGATTCTTTCCTAGGACTGTAGCCACCTTTTCCAGCCCACCGGAGCACCGTAAAGCTGAACTAATTTATGCAGGAAAAGTCAGCAACCGCCGAGCCGAGAAGTTCGTGATGAATCGAATTTACTGTAAGTTCGCTCATCTCTAATCACAGCTCATTGTAAGAAACCGAAGTAGAGCTGGGATCGGTTTATATCTGTCAGACAAAAATCAGACATTTCTGTCTGAGACAGATTGATAAATCAGAGTCATAGTGTTCTGATCAGAATTTTTTGCTAAAATCAGGAGTAGAACCAAAATACTGACCAAATACTATGTGTGAACCCAACCTAAGGCTATGTTCACACAAAGTATCTTAGTCAGCATTTTGTTAAATACTTTAACCCCTTAAGGACGCAGGACGTAAATGTACGTCCTGGTTCGGTGGTACTTAACGCACCAGGACGTACATTTCCGTCCTAAGCATAACCGCGGGCATCGGAGCGATGCCCGTGTCATGCGCGGCTGATCCCGGCTGCTGATCGCAGCCAGGGACCCGCCGGCAATGGCCGCCGCCCGCGATCTCGCGGGCGTCCGCCATTAACCCCTCAGGTGCCGGGATCAATACAGATCCCGGCATCTGCGGCAGTGCGCGATTTGAATGAATGATCGGATCGCCCGCAGCGCTGCTGCGGGGATCCGATCATTCAGAACACCGCACGGAGGTCCCCTCTCCTTCCTCCGTGCGGCTCCCGGCGTCTCCTGCTCTGGTCTGTGATCGAGCAGACCAGAGCAGAAGATGACCGATAATACTGATCTGTTCTATGTCCTATACATAGAACAGATCAGTATTAGCAATCATGGGATTGCTATGAATAGTCCCCTATGGGGACTATTCAAGTGTAAAAAAAAAATGTAAAAAAAATGTAAAAGTAAAAGTTAAAAAAAAAGTGAAAAATCCCCTCCCCCAATAAAAAAGTAAAACGTCAGTTTTTTCCTATTTTACCCCCAAAAAGCGTAAAAAAAATTTTTATAGACATATTTGGTATCGCCGCGTGCGTAAATGTCCGAACTATTAAAATAAAATGTTAATGATCCCGTACGGTTAACGGCGTGAACGAAAAAAAATACCAAAATTCCTACTTTTTTAATACATTTTATTAAAAAAAAAATTATAAAAAATGTATTAAAAGTTTTTTATATGCAAATGTGGTATAAAAAAAAAAGTACAGATCATGGCGCAAAAAATGAGCCCCCATACCGCCGCTTATACGGAAAAATAAAAAAGTTATAGGTCATCAAAATAAAGGGATTATAAACGTACTAATTTGGTTAAAAAGTTTGTGATTTTTTTTAAGCGCAACAATAATATAAAAGTATGTAATAATGGGTATCATTTTAATCGTATTGACCCTCAGAATAAAGAACACACGTCATTTTTACCATAAATTGTACGGCGTGAAAACGAAACCTTCCAAAATTAGCAAAATTGCGTTTTTCGTTTTAATTTCCCCACAAAAATAGTGTTTTTTGGTTGCGCCATACATTTTATGATATAATGAGTTATGTCATCACAAAGGACAACTGGTCGCGCAAAAAACAAGCCCCCATACTGTGGATGAAAATATAAAAGAGTTATGATTTTTAGAAGGCGAGGAGGAAAAAATGAAAACGTAAAAATTCAATTGTCTGAGTCCTTAAGGCCAAAATGGGGTTAAAGGGGTTATCCAGGAAAAAAACTTTTTTGGTATATATCACCTGGCTCCAGAAAGTTAAACAGATTTGTAAATTACTTCTATTAAAAAATTTTTTAATTTTTTCAGTACTTATGAACTGCTGAAGTTGAGTTGTTCTTTTCTGTCTAAGTTCTCTCTGATGACACGTCTCGGGAACCGCCCAGTTTAGAAGCAAATCCCCATAGCAAACCTCTTCTAAACTGGGCGGTTCCCGAGACAAGCAGAGATGTCAGCAGAGAGCACTGTAGCCAGACAGAAAACAACGACTCAACTTCAGCAGCGGATAATTATTGAAAGGATTAAGATTTTTTAATAGACATAATTTACAAATCTGTTTAACTTTCTGGAGACAGTTGATTTAAAAAAAAAAAAAGTTTTTCCCTGGAATACCCCTTTAAACCAAAACCAAATGTGAAACACAGAGACACGGGAAAAAAGCATGTCTTTACACTTATGGTTTTGGTTAGAAATAATAAGCAAAATCCTGAAAATACTATGTGTATTTTATTTTTTACAAAGTCTAAAAGATCTCAAGGTAAAAGATGAAATGCTCTATATAGCAATTTTTTTAATAATTTTTTCTGTTTATGGCAGGAAAAGTATGAATGCTTTAAAAGGTTTTAAAAAGAAAATGCAAGAAAAACAAACGTAAAAAGGTTTTAAAAGAATAGCATTTTCTGCAACCATTTAAAAGTGCTGCAAAAACAGGACTATTGCCCCATTTCTCCAGTTCTTTCTCCCATCACAAAATAACATCCGTTATTAAAATTGGGCTATGACGGGTTAAAACGGATAATGGGTTTTGCATAACGGATCTTTAAAAACGGATGAATGTATAGTGTGGAATTTTTAAATCAACTTGTGCCAGATAGCTAAACAGATTTGTAAATTACTTCTATTTAAAAAATCTTTACCCTTCCAGTACTTTTTAGCAGCTGTATGCTACAGAGGAAATTCTTTTCTTTTTGAATTTCTTATTTTGTCTTGTCCACAGTGCTCTCTGCTGACACCTGATGCCCATATCAGGAACTGTCCAGACAGGTATAGGTTTGCTATGGGGATTTTCTCCTGCTCTGGACAGTTCCTGATAAGGGCATCAAGTGTCAGCAGAGAGCACTGTGGACAAGACAAAAAATAAATTCAAAAAGAAAAGAACTTCCTCTGTAGCATACAGCTGCTAAAAAGTACTGAAAGGGTAAAGATTTTTTTAAAAAGAAGTAATCTACAAATCTGTTTAACTATCTGGCACAAGTTGATTTAAAAAAAATAATATGTTTTCCACCGGAGTACCCCTTAAAATAAAATGGACAGTTTTTTTTCCTCCTCAACTTCTTAATTTATTTCGGAGAATCCTACTGAAGTGCTTCTGACAGGCTGCTAATGGTACACAGTGTCCCACATGTCCCTATCAGATTACATAGTAATCCTCAGACATGTATGATGATCCCCAAGAGATGTCCCCATCAAGCATGGACAGGCACCACCACCAAACATCCTGGACACTCTCCATCCTCCCCGCACACTCATTACCACCCCCAGATGATGTAGCAAGATCAGAGGAGAATGTGAGTAACGTTGCAATGTCACAACTAAACTACCCGGCAACCACACCCAGCCGACATGAGATGAGCAAATCCTCCAGTCATTCAGAAAACAGCAAGTGATTCCGCACAATGCTGCATTTTTGCTTTTCTTTGTTATAGACTGAAAAGATGGACCTGGATTCATCCTCCTGTCTGGTGGAGAATAGAAGGAAAGAACAAAGGAGGCCAAACACCTCGCTGCAGTGACACATTTACTGTACTTGTGCCTCTTCCTCCCGGAACATGAGCTGAGAAATGTATGAGCCCAGAGGTCTCCAACCTCATAAATAATCCACCGCCTCTCCCAGCCAGACCAACTTGTATTTAGGGGAGATGAATGCTAGAATGGTCAAGTTACAGATGAGCAAGAAGTGACATGACAGCAGCAGGGAATGTGCTCTCTGGCTCTCCGCCACAGCTTCTAATGCCCAATTACTCAGCCAGGTTTAAAGGGTAATAAGGTCAACCAAGCCGGGGACCAGCGAATCCATCCGCACCTAACAAAGGATTCCTGGTGAAGCTATGGAGGACAGATCACATACAACACCTGGGCAAAGACACCTAGAAAAACCTAGAGCGAATTCTTCATGTAAAGAGCAATGGAGCATCCTGATCATCTCCACACAATCTGCTGGGTCATCCCTAATCTAGAAGGACACACATCCAGACAACAAGGTCCAAATACACTCATCTCTTCACAGTAATAGAGGAATTTACATTTTTAAACAGAATTTCCCATAGTACTAATAAAAGACGACAGATGTCAACTGAGCGCATAAGGGAACCTCAGTTAACCCTGACTGATCCAAAATGAGCTGCAATACCCTGGTCTAGTCTGCTTTCATCCTTATTACTATTTATCCATAAAGAAGAAGAAAAAAACTATTGTCCTGAATACAATCATATACAATAGACTGCTTATGGCTGGTCAGGGAATACACAGCGTGAACAGGTTTACAGCACAGAACATGTGAAGCAGCAGAGAGAAGTTTGTGTGAGGAGAGGAGACTGTTCACACAATGGGTGCCCACCTCCAGGGCTACTGGCCTCATACAGCTGCCTCCTGTCACCCTAGCCGGCAGCCCCTCCGTCATTATCCGGCCCACATTACTTAGTCATGTGCCGCCCGCTCTCTGGTAAGGTCAGCAGATCTCCAGTCATTTGTATGAATGAATAGAAATAAGAAATCCCACGTGTGGGGCTGACATAGGGTGAAGCGTAGTGCGCTCTGATCAGTGAGATAATGGAGAAGAATGAGAGAACTTCATCTCTGATCACAGTGACCGCAGGAGAGAGAGATCAGCTGTCACATATAAGGGACTGCTCCACTGATCAATCACCTTGATGGGATTCTGAGGACACAGTGTGAACTCCTCCCTAGTGACGGTCTGTAAATATAGTGACAAGAGTCAAGCATGTGTTTGCTAAGCTGTCACCTGGCAGTCCACAGCTGTCACTGGCAGTCCTGTTGTCACCTCCAGTCCCATGCTTCACTCAGTTCTGAACAGTCTGCCACAGTCCTGAAATGTCACCTGCAGTCCCGTGCTGTCACCTGCAGTCCCGTGCTGTCACCTGCAGTCCCGTGCTGTCACCTGCAGTCCCGTGCTGTCACCTGCAGTCCCGTGCTGTCACCTGCAGTCCCGTGCTGTAAACAATCCTCACATTCCTGAACCATCAGCCGCAGTCCTGTACTATCACCTTTAGTCCTGTAGCGCTAATTTGTCACCTGCAGTCCCATACTATTACCTGTAGACTTTAACTGCCACTTGGGAGTCCTATAGTCCTGAGCTGTCACCTCCAGTCCCATGCTGTCCCTCACAGTTCGGCAATGTCATCTCCAGTGCCAAGCCACCACTTAAAGCCCAGTATTGAGTTCTGTATGGTCACTGGCAGTCCCCACCTGTCAAAAGTCTCATGCTGTTACCACTAGCACTGTGCTGTCACCTCCAGTCCCTTGTTGTCACTTAGAGCTATGTAGTGCCACCCCCAGTCCCTTGTCACCTCCAGCTTTGAGCTGTCCTCCCTGTTCCTGTTCAGTTCTGTCATTCCCCCCGTTCTGTGTTGTCCCCCCATCTCTGCGCTGTCAACTGTGTCCCTCCCCCAGCTCTGTGCTGTCACCTGCGTCCCCCCCAGCTCTGTGCTGTCACCTGCGTCCCTCCCCCAGCTCTGTGCTGTCACCTGCGTCCCTCCCCCAGCTCTGTGCTGTCACCTGCGTCCCTCCCCCAGCTCTGTGCTGTCACCTGCGTCCCCCCCCAGCTCTGTGCTGTCACCTGCGTCCCCCCCCCCAGCTCTGTGCTGTCACCTGCGTCCCCCCCCCAGCTCTGTGCTGTCACCTGCGTCCCCCCCCCAGCTCTGTGCTGTCACCTGCGTCCCCCCCCAGCTCTGTGCTGTCACCTGCGTCCCCCCCAGCTCTGTGCTGTCACCTGCGTCCCCCCCCAGCTCTGTGCTGTCACCTGCGTCCCCCCCCAGCTCTGTGCTGTCACCTGCGTCCCCCCCCAGCTCTGTGCTGTCACCTGCGTCCCCCCCCAGCTCTGTGCTGTCACCTGCGTCCCCCCCAGCTCTGTGCTGTCACCTGCGTCTCCCCCCCCCAGCTCTGTGCTGTCACCTGTGTCCCCCCCCCAGTTCTGTGCTGTCACCTGTGTCCCCCCCCCAGTTCTGTGCTGTCACCTGTGTCCCCCCCCCAGTTCTGTGCTGTCACCTGTGTCCCCCCCCAGTTCTGTGCTGTCACCTGTGTCCCCCCTCCTCCCTCTGTGCTGTCACCTGTGTCCCCCCCCAGCTCTGTGCTGTCACCTGCGTCCCCCCCCAGCTCTGTGCTGTCACCTGCGTCCCCCCCAGCTCTGTGCTGTCACCTGCGTCCCCCCCCAGTTCTGTGCTGTCACCTGCGTCCCCCCCCCCAGTTCTGTGCTGTCACCTGCGTCCCCCCCCAGCTCTGTGCTGTCACCTGTGTCCCCCCCCCAGTTCTGTGCTGTCACCTGTGTCCCCCCCCCAGTTCTGTGCTGTCACCTGTGTCCCCCCCAGTTCTGTGCTGTCACCTGTGTCCCCCCCAGTTCTGTGCTGTCACCTGTGTCCCCGCCAGTTCTGTGCTGTCACCTGTGTCCCCCCTCCCTCTGTGCTGTCACCTGTGTCCCCCCCCCTCCCTCTGTGCTGTCACCTGTGTCCCCCCCCCCCTCCGTGCTGTCACCTGTGTCCCCCCCTCCCTCTGTGCTGTCACCTCCGGTCCCTTGTCACCTCTGCCCTCCTTGCAGGCACTGCCCAGTGTAGCTCACCTGTACCGCCCCTAGCCGGGCACGAGCAGCCTACCCTGGCACTCGGGTACAGTGCCCCCCTGTACAGTAAGTGGCTGTGGCACTGCTCGGGCTTTAGTAAACTTCTTCGCGCTCCATCACTTGTCCGCTGATTTCCTGCTGACAGGAGCGGACATGCCCTCCTCCTCCCCTCCCTGCTCCTCACCTCGCTCTCCACTTTCTGCACCGGCAGTTTCTGCCATGGGTCTGCTAGCTGCGCCAGCGGCATCTTTGCCGAACGAGGAACAGAGTGCCCCGGGGCGTCCCACAGAGAAACCGCGAAAGGAGCCGACTCCCTCAGCTGGCCGCCCGCTCTGCTGTGAGCTCCGGTGTCGCTTGTCCGGTAGCGGGCGAACGTGTACCGCTCCAGCGCAGCTCCTCTCCCTGCTCACTCACTCACACACACTGATTTCCACTTCCTCTCACAACATGGCGTCCTCAGCAGTACCTGCCGTTCGCAGCTAGGGTCCCCGACGTCACGGTGACGTCATCGGATGGGCGGTGTAATTCCCCGCCTTCCGACTGGGGGCAACAGGTGACAGGGAGATAAGAATGGGGCGGGGCTGTGTGTGGGCGGATCCGTAGTCGGCCATCTTGCTTGTGGCAGTGAGAGCTTAGGTAAATGAGGAAGTTATACTAGGGAGCGCTTATCTTTATTACAGTATGTTTTATGCTGTAAAAACTTCTAGTACTAGGACTTTATATTAAGTTAAAGCTGTGTTTCCCAAGCAGGGCGCCTCTAGTTGATGCAAAACTACAACTCTCAGCATGCCCGGACAGCCAAAGGCTGTCCGGGCATGCTGGGAGTTGTAGTTTTGCAACAGTTGGAGACACACTGGACCCAGGGTTTTTCCGTTTTTGCATTTTCATTTTTTCCTCCTCACCTTTTAAAAATCATAACCCTTTCAATTTTGCACCTAAAAATCCATATGATGGCTTATTTTTTTGCGCCACCAATTCTACTTTGCAGTGACATCAGTCATTTTACCCAAATATCTACGGCGAAAGGGAAACAAAAATCATTGTTACGTTTCTACGTAGTAAATTTTTCGGTAAAAATGACACCTTATCTTTATTCTGTAGGTCCATACGATTAAAATGATATCCTACCTATATAGGTTTGATTTTGTCGCACTTCTGGAAAAAATCATAACTACATGCAGAAAAATTATACGTTTAAAATTGTCATCTTCTGACCCCTATAACTTTTTTATTTTTCCGCATATTGGGCGGTATGATGGCTCATTTTTTGCGCTGTGATCTGAAGTTTTTAGTGGTACCATTTATGCATTGATAGGACTTATTGATTCATGATATAAAAAGTGACCAAAAAGACGCTATTTTGTACTTTGGAATTTTTTTGCGCGTACGCCATTGACCGTGCGGTTTAATTAATGATATATTTTTATAATTCGGACATTTCCGCACGCGGTGATACCATATATGTTTATTTTTATTTACACAGTTTTTTTTTTTTTTTTGTTAAATGGGAAAAGGGGGGAGATTCAAACTTTTATTAGGCAAAGGGTTAAATGACCTTTATTCATTTTTTTTTTTTGCAGTGTTAGGGTATGTTCACACTACGGAGTGTGAACGGAATCTCCGCTCGCAGAATTCCGCAAGCGGAGATTCAGCCTGGCAGCCGACGGCGGCGGTAGGACCCGCGCGGCACTGAGTCGTCACCATTGATGGCTGTGCAGTACTCGCGGACTTCCGCGCAAAGAATGAACATGTTCTTGTCCGCTGCTGAATGAATTGTCCGCTGCTGAATTTCTGCAGTGTGAACTGGTCTCGCGGAGACCCATTCACACTAATGTTAAGCTCACACCGCGGAATTCCACTCATGGAATTCCACTCATACCTTTATGACACTGCACACACTGATCTTTTACATTGATCAGTGGTTTCTCATAGGAAACCATTGATCAATGATTCTGCCGCTTGACTGCTCATGCCTGGATCTCAGGCACTGAGCAGTCATTCGGCGATTGGACACCAGGAGGAAGGTAGAAAACCCTCCTCGTGTCTTACAGCTGTTCGGGAATGCAGCGATTTCGCTGCGGCGATCCCGAACAGCTCCCTGAGCTAACCGGCATTGTTTTACTTTCACTTTAGATGCGGCGTTCAACTTTGAACGCCGCGTCTAAAGGGTTAATAGCGCGAGGCACCGCGATCAGTGCTCTGTGCTATTAGCCACGGGTCCCGGCCGTGGCCCCGCGTTATAGATCAGGAGCGGACTCATGATGTAACGGTACGTCATGGGTCCTTGAGGTTAAAAACAATGGGTTAAAGTTATCAGTACACTTGCAAATGTATTCATATTGTGGTAAATACGCCCCTTCACCTAAGAAAGACCAGATATTTAGTTATCTAGGATTTGAACATACTGTACCTATCTGCCTTCTTTTAGAAACAGCACCACCTCTGTCCTCAGGTTGAATTTGTTATTGCAGCTCAGTTCCATTGAAGTGAATGGAGCCTAGTTATATTTGCTGCATCGCATTTGGACTCAGTTCACACTACAGTTTTAGGCACTGATCCTCAATCAGTGACTTCCCCAATTGTAAAACTACAGCTACTGCTGTCAGGGCATGCTGAGAGTTGTAGTTTTGTAGCAGCTGAACTGGTTGAGGAGGAATAATTCCATGGTTCTGTCAAGCATTCTAGGGTTTACTTAGATCTGTCACATCCGTCATGGCTCCATTTTAAACAGAAGCCATGACACTAGTTTGGACAGAGGCTTACGCTACCAATCGGTGACTTGTATAGCGGGATTCTACACCAATAAAGTGTTGTCCGTAATCAATCTGGTGCAACTATGAATAGAAAGTTATAGTATTCTACTTGTATGAACATAGGTAAATGTAACAGAAAAATAAATGCTTTCTTTATTTTATTTTTCTTTATGTTTGTGAATGTTTATTCTCGAAATATGAGAATAATATTGTATTTTTATGTTAAAATACAATAAAAATCACTTTTAACAAAATTCCTCCGGGGCAGCAGAATTCCGTTGCTGTCAATGTAACGGAATCATGTTATAGAGCAGGAGGAGCTGAGAAGATTGATACATTTTTTAAGGGGAAAGGATTCAGTATATTATATCATTTATTGATTGAAATCAATGCTCTTTGTCCAATGACAATGTCGCTCAATGAGGTTGTTATCCACTGGATCCCTGCAAGGTGCAGGCACCATCATTTAGGGCATAAGGATATGTAAGGGAAAGTACTTTTACTTACTTTGCCCACGGTTGATGAACTGATATTCAGGCTGTTTGGTAATTCTGGTAAACAGTCCAAGGGGCCTGCTGACTTTCACAGTAGCACTCCTGCTCGCCCTGACCCGCTCTCAGCATGGATTCCTGTGCGCAAATCCTGCTGGTCCCACATGATTGAAGCACAAGACTCCATGCTGGGAGTTGTAGTTTTGCAACAGCTGGAGACACGCTGTTCAGAAAACACTGCCCTAAGCGATGATGCCTGCACCTCGCACAGAGGTGACAATTGCGGAGGAATGTCCGCCCGGTAGGCGCTAGGACCGGTTATAGAAGGCAATGCATTTCCGAGTGAAATCCCCAAAAAGAATAGACAAGTGTATTCTTTTTGTGGAAATACCACCGTGTGAACAGTACAAATCATTGGGACTCTGCTGCAGCGGAATTTCTGCACAAAATATTCCTGCGGAATTTCTGCACAGACATTCCACCGTGTGAACATAACCCTAGCATAGAAAGATCAGAGATTTCAATTAATGCATTACAATTGATACGGAATTTTTTCTTACTAATATATATATCAACCTGCACGGCTATTCCTACATGATGCTGATAGATTTGATAGCATTTTCATGGTGACACATTCCCTTTAAAGGGATTTTTCCGCTTACAACATTTATCACCTATCTACTAGATAGGACATAATTGTCTAATTGGCGTCTGTCATGTCCCCTCCCATAGACTTGCATTGAGGGGGCGGGGTGTGATGTCATAAGGGGGTGGGGCTATGATGTCACAAGTTCCCGGCTCCAGCGTTCAGAACAGTTTGTTCTAAATGCTGAGCAGCGGAGTACCCCTTTAAGGGCTGCATTAAAGATCCAGAGATTATTCGTACAGACCGACCACACGGTTAATTGAACCTTGTAAAGGCTCAGTAAATATTCACCGGGATCAGCTCTCATTATCCGGAGACAGTCAGCCGGGGTAAGGCTTCCGACAGAATTATGGTGGAATTTCAGCGGAATTCTAATGGGGAGATTTATCAAAATCTGTCCAGAGGAAAAGTTGCTGGGTTGCCCATACCTGTATACGGTTTTTAACTGTATACAGGTTGAAATTTGTACACACGTTTTGATACAGTTTAGTCAGGTTTTGAGGAATCCATTTTTCATCAAAAAACTGATACGGGAACTGTATTGCAAAAATGTGGTGTGAATGCAGCCTGAGCTCAAAGTCATCTCGGTGTCAATTGTCAAGTCTGTTAAGTCAAGTCTTCTATATAGTCACTGTGGCCTGCACTAAAGTGTCTCTACATACTGCAAGTCCCAGCAAGCCTACGAGGTCCTCCTGTGTCACTGGTCACCTCCTTGGGATATTGGCTGTACTGCATAGACTGTATCACCTGTCTATCCTCAGTAAAGTTACCATTGTCCGTAACTTGACGTCAGTGTCTTCATTGCCCCTGTGCCTAGCCCAGGACCAGCGGTATTACCTTCGGGTGGTTAAGGCTAAACCACACCCTGGCATTATGACAAGAAGGGGCTAATAACATCTGCCCCCAGGATTACAACATCTGCCCTACATTGCACCCCGCTATACCACAGGTTGCTATGGGCAACTCAACAACTTTCCCTCTGGATGGGTTTTGATAAATCTCCCTCTGTGTTTTTAAAACGAAGAATTCAAAATCTCCATTAACTTCAATGGGGTCCTGCTACGAATTTCCCCAAAATTTAAGGCTGGTCTTTAGATTTTGCAGAATGTGGAATGCAGAATTTCCCAGCCTTTTTTCATCAATCTATAACATGGTTACTGTTACTGGCATTTTATTCTAGGGGGGTCTCTATTTTCATTATTTCTTTTTTTGTCACAGGGTGTGCCACTGTTGGACATCCAGCTGGACCAGCCAAAATTCAGCTACAATTTGTCCAACAAAGAATGGAAGACGTGGCACTCAAGCAAAGAACAGAAGATGCAGTACTCACTGATGCTTTTTCAAGCTTTATTCTGGTTAAAGCGACACAGCCGTGGGTATACAAGCAGGTGCCTTTGTTTTAGAAGGCACCTGCTTGTATACCCACTGCTGTGTTGTTTTATCCAGCATAAAGCCTGAAAAAGCATCAGTGAGTTCCTCATTTATGGCTTCAAGCTCTGAGTCCTTAGCGGGGAATGCCTAATATAGAGCAGTATTAATTGTAGCAGTGCCAGCTTCACTCTGACATGTCTCAGAGAGAAGTAGTAGGACGCTACACTCCATATCTTGCAGTGATCACAACGAACCAGGAAGTCAATTGCTTCTCCCCACTCATTGTACTGATCGGTGGGGGTCTCAGCACAAAAATGACAGAGAGACCAAATTATCGGTATTTGAATTTTAGGAAATGTGTTATCAGAGATCGACCATTTGTTGTAACTTTTTTTGTTACTTTTTAAAAAGATTTTAAAGGAAATCTTTCACCAGTGTCACCCGCACTAACCTGTCGGTACCAACAGATAGTGCAGGTGACACTGATGACAACAGTACTCACCTTGTCCCGTTCCGTGGCGGGGATCTTTGGTAATTTCCTCCTTTAGCTCCAGTCCCGGCAGCCGGGTTGTGGCATGGGCGGAGCTTACTGACATTACCGCTGCTGCGAGACCCTGCAGAGAGCAGCAGCGGCTTGGGGCATGGGCAGAGCTTAGTGACATCACCGCTGCTGCTCCCTGCTGGGTCCCGCTGTGAGAGAACAGCAGCGGTGACATCATTAAGCTCCGCCCATGCCCCAAAGCCAGGTACCCGGAGCGGAACTAATTGAGGAGATTACCGAAGATCCCCGCCACGGAACGGGACAAGGTAAGTACCGTTGTCATCAGTGTCACCTGCACAGTACTGACAGGTTAGTGCAGATGACACTGGTGACAGATTTCCTTTAAAGATTTTTTTAATATTTTAAATCATTTGTTCTTTTCAACTGATCACTTTTCAGCATTTTTTCTCATTATGATCATTATTAGTGTTGGGCGTGAATATTCGCATTTCAAATTTTTATTGCGAATATCACAAATTTGCGAATTCACGAATATTGCGAATATATTCGCTATATATTCGAAATTACGAATATTCACTTTTTCCCCGCATATGCGCATATTCGCATATTCCTTTTTTTCACTTGTGGGCCAATTAGAATGATGCAAATACACTTGTCAGAGGTTATCAACAACATCCCTAGCAACCAATAGTAAAGTTGCCCACCCCCTCACTGTTTTCTTCCTTGAATACGCGAATATAACGAATATGCAAAATTTGCAAATATAGGACGAATATTCGTCTATATATTCACGAAATATTGCGAATTCGAATATGGGCAATGCCGCTCATCACTAATGATCATAGACAGGACTGCAATGAAATTTCATGCCAATATATAGATAATGCAGGATCAATCATTCACAATAGGTGATGGTCACAGCTCACCCCCTCTTCCCTGCACATTGACCCCTGCACAAGTCACAGAGCATGCCTGGAATACCTTGCCAGAGAAGTCAAGAAGTCACCTCCAGATTGCAAGAACCTTGGGTCCATAGGGTCCATGTGGCTGCTGTAAAGCATATCGCTAAATGCTGTTAAAAGCAGCTCATGCAAGACGGCTGCTCTCATAATCCCGTAGATAAAATAGAATCAATCTACAATTAGAAAATCTAATCCAATAATAATGATAAATATATATATATATATATATATATATATATATATATATATATATATATATATATATATATACCGTATATACTCGAGTATAAGCCGAGTTTTTCAGCACGATTTTTCGTGCTGAAAACACCCCCCTCGGCTTATACTCGAGTGAACTCCCCCACCCGCAGTGGTCTTCAACCTGCGGACCTCCAGAGGTTTCAAAACTACAACTCCCAGCAAGCCCGGGCAGCCATCGGCTGTCCGGGCTTGCTGGGAGTTGTAGTTTTGAAACCTCCGGAGGTCCGCAGGTTGAAGACCACTGCGACCTTCAACATCATCCAGCCCCCTCTCACCCCCTTTAGTTCTGAGTACTCACCTCCGCTCGGCGCTGGTCCGGTCCTGCAGGACTGTCCGGTGAGGAGGTGGTCCGGTGGGATACTGGTTCCGGGCTGCTATCTTCACCGGGGAGGCCTCTTCTAAGCGCTTCGGGCCCGGCCCCAGAATAGTCACGTTGCCGTGACAACGACGCAGAGGTGCGTTCATTGCCAACGTACTTCTGCGTCATTGTCAAGGCAACGCCTCTATTCCGGGCCGGAAGCGCGGAGAAGAGGCGCCCGCGGTGAAGATAGCAGCCCGGAACCACTATCCCACCGGACCACCTCCTCACCGGACAGTCCTGCGGCACCGGACCAGCACCGAGCGGAGGTGAGTACTCAGAACTAAAGGGGGGTGAGAGGGGGCTGGATGATGTTGAAGGCCGCAGTGGTCTTCAACCTGCGGACCTCCGGAGGTTTCAAAACTACAACTCCCAGCAAGCCCGGACAGCCGATGGCTGCCCGGGCTTGCTGGGAGTTGTAGTTTTGAAACCTCTGGAGGTCCGCAGGTTGAAGACCACTGAGGGCGAATGATGAGAAGAGGATGATGAAGGGGGGGTGTGGGGATGATGAAGGGGGGTGGGGATGATGAAGGGGGGGGGTGTGGGATGATAAGGGGATGATGAAGGGGGGATGTGCGGGATGATAAGGGGATGATGAAGGGGGGATGTGCGGGATGATAAGGGGATGATGAAGGGGGGATGTGTGGGATGATAAGGGGATGATGAAGGGGGGATGTGTGGGATGATAAGGGGATGATGAAGGGGGGATGTGTGGGATGATGACAAGGGGATGATGAAGGGGGGATGTGTGGGATGATAAGGGGATGATGAAGGGGGGATGTGTGGGATGATAAGGGGATGATGAAGGGGGGATGTGTGGGATGATGACAAGGGGATGATGAAGGGGGATGTGTGGGATGATAAGGGGATGATGAAGGGGGGATGTGTGGGATGATGACAAGGGGATGATGATGAGGATGTTAATGACGGGTCTGGATGATGACAGGGGGGGATGAGGTATTTCCCACCCTAGGCTTATACTCGAGTCAATAACTTTTCCTGGGATTTTGGGTTGAAATTAGGGGTCTCGGCTTATACTCGGGTCGGCTTATACTCGAGTATATACGGTATATATATATATATATATATATATATATATATATATATATATATATATATATATATATATATATATAGTATGTGGTTTTATTAGTTAAAGTGGTGATACATTTCCTTTAAGCTCTTATTGTGGATACAGTCATATTCATTTGTCTTCTGTTATAATACAGTGGGGTTTATCTGTTGTGAGTTTTTGCTCTGCTGTGGCACTGACTGTTTTCTAGGATTAGATCATTTCAGATAACAGTGCCATCCAGCTGCCTCATAAAAAAGCTCAACATATTTTTTTTTTAATGCATCTTCTGTTTAGCAAAACCAGTGTGAAACTAGCATGCAGTTTTATCAAAAGATGAAGGTGGCTCGTACCGCAAAATTTTCTTTTTTATTCTTTTGTAAGCAGTTTCAATGTCATACGTGCAGCGTTCACAAGACTGGAAACAAAGCTTATTATTCCCAATATCAGCTAATAATTGAAAAGAGCAGTGGGAAGATTTTGTTGAGTCTGAAACAGTTGATGCTACAACTGTAGTTAGATGTGTGGCTAACAGCCCATAATGCCATGCTAAAATATGTTGAAAAATGTAAGGCACAATAGGGGATCAGCTGCACTCAACTGAGCACGAATAATGTAATTTCCAGCAGAGTAAAACATATTTTTTATCTACTTAGTACATAGGTCAGAGCATATTCAAGACTATAGTTGACGCTTAGTTTTTGGCCTGTAACTTGGTAAATACATAATACTTTTATTAGAGTCAAGCAGATGCTGTCAAGAAGCATATGGTCAAGGATTAATTTCATCAAAATGTTCAACTTCAGTGAATCTTGCCATGTTTATTAGTGAGCTGCACAAACAAACAAAAAAGAAAACAGCCAGCACAACTACCTAATACACGGGTGCACGCTGCTGTGGCAAATACATAGTATATAAAAAAACGAAGGTTATAGCAGCACACTTGGTCAAAAATGGAGGCTCTTAGAGCACTTTTTGATCAAAACGTGTCCCCCCATATACCACACGGAGGTGGCCTCATGTCGTATGGGACCCTAACACACATTCTGAGCCTAACACTCATAACACTCACCTCTGCTGGGCATATAGCCTCTGACTGGGTGACATGCTGGATCCATTATCAATTTAAAATTCCTACTGTGAAAAAGGGGAGGGGTGCACGGCTACAGAGGGTGCCATTCCCCCTAGGTTGCACAAACAAACAAAAAAGAAAAATAGGCAGCACAACTACCTAATACACGGGTGCACGCTGCTGTGGCAAATACATAGTATACAAAAAAAAAAGAATGAGTCTTAGGCTCAGAATGTGGGTTAGGGTCCTATCCGAAATGAGGCCACCTCCGCGTGGTGGATGGGGGGGGGACACGTTTTGATCAAAAAGTGTGCTAAGAGCTTCCCTTTTTTGACCAAGTGTGCTGCTGCAACCTTCTGTTTTTTGTATACTATGTATTTGCCACAGCAGCGTGCACCCGTGTATTAGGTAGTTGTGCTGGCTATTTTTTTTTTTTTGTGCAACTTAGGGGGAATGGCACCCTCTGTAGTCGAGCACCCCTCCCCTTTTTCACAGGAGGTATTTTAATTTAAATTGATAATGGATCCAGCATATGACCCAGTCAGAGGCTATATGCCCAGCAGAGGTGAGTGTTATGAGTGTTAGGCTCAGAATGAGTGTTAGCGTCCCATCTGAAATTAGGCCACCTCCACGTGGTAGATGGGGGGACACGTTTTGATCAAAAAGTGCGTTAAGAGCATCCATTTTATGTCCAAGTGTGCTGCTATAACCTTCTTTTTTTTGTATATTATTAGTGAGCTGCATGAATAACTTCTGAAGCCCATTTTACAAGTGAGAGTGATCCTGTGGGATAAAAAAAAAAAAAAAAATTGTTGACACTGACACATTTTAATTTAAAGGAGTACTCCGGTGCTTAGCCATCTTATCCCCTATCCAAAGCATAGGAGATAAGATGCCTGATCGTGGGAGTTCCGCCGCTGGGGACCCCCATGATCTTGCACGCGGCACCACGTTTGTAATCAGTCCCCAGAGCATGTTCGCTCCGGGTCCGATTACCGGCGACCACAGGGCCGACGGCGTGTGACGTCATGCCTCCGCCCCCGTGTGACGTCACGCTCCGCCCCTCAATGCAAGCCTACGGGAGGGGGCATGATATCTGTCACGCCCCCTCCCATAGACTTGCATTGAGGGGTGGAGCGTGAGGTCACATGGGGGTGGAGGCGTGACATCACACGCTGCCGAACCCCGTGATCGACAGTAATCACACCTGGAGCGAACATGCTCCGGGGACTGATTACAAACGGGGTGCCGCGTGCAAGATCACAGCTGTCCCCAGTGGCGGGACTCCCGCGATCAGGCATCTTATCCCCTATCCTTTGGATAGGGGATAAGATGTCTAAGCACCAGAGTACCCCTTTAAAGGGGTTGGCCTATTCTCAGATGTTTAAGAGGTAGGCATATTATTCATAATAATGTGTAACTTATATCTTATACAGTGAAATCTCCCAATAGCGGAAACTGAAAGAGGTACTCCAGGGAAGGATACATATAAAAAAAGCTCCAAAGACACCACACTATCCTGACATGTTGCTTGTAAGTGATCCTGCCTGATATGCATGGCTCCTGTGGCCCCTGTGGTCTTCTCTGGCTGCTTGATATTCTTTGCTCTCCTTCCCTCCCCTTGCCTCATAGATATTACATTTCCCAAGTATCATTGCAGCTCTTCTCTGCTGTCCAGCTCACTCTCTGAGAGAGATTCAGTGTCTGATTGGATAAGGCTGCACACACCTCCGAGCTCTTGACTCATTCTCCCTTTAGAGCTATCAGTGCAGGATAGAAAGCACTAGGTCTATCAGGAAGGTGGGGGCTGTTTCCAGTGAGGGGTTTGGACAGACACACAGAGGATGACAGTATGACGTATTTTCCTCACTTCCTGCATGTAAGTGACAACTGAAAGAGGGGAAACTGCTCTATAAAGCTAATGAATTAGGTTGATGAGAGGGAAAGGATGGGCTATGGGTTTAGTTCCCCGGAGTACATATTTAAGGGGGGAAAAGAGTGTCCGCTGTTGGGAGGTGTCCACTATTGGAAAAAAAAGGCTCAAAGATCTTTCTAAATGACCAAATACTGTACTCACTCCAGAGTGTCATTATCTATGAAACACGTTTAAAAGCAATACTATAAATAAATAATTTTGCACTGTAATAAGGCTTAAAAAAAACCTCAACAATATAATCAATTATTTAAGGAAAGTAATGACTTATGTTTGCACATGTTTGCGAATACTACTACTGCAAGCGAAACACAGTGTTTGCATGCACGATGAGCTTTCAGCCTCTCTTCCCCCACATCTTCCCTCTTTCCTACTGTGCCATGCTTACTGCATCCCCTCCTCTCCTCTCTCTAACGCGGCGGCCGAATGCCCAACCCTCCTTTAGCAGGCTAGCCCATTTCCATGTGCAGGTGAGTTCATTTTTGTGTATTAGGGCACAAGGTAGAACCTGGTAGGGCTGGTAGATAAGCCTGGTTGTCCGCGCTTATCTACCTGGTTGGCTAAGTTAACAAGTCTACACGGGTGTGTCCACATCTACTATTAGGAGTGTACGCTATTTGGAGGGTGCAAATATTTTAACTCTTATGGAACTATGCTAGGGAATAAAAAATCTATCCATTATTGGGAAGTGTCTTCTAAAGGAGATCTTACTGTATGCAGCTTAGAAATCAACAGAATGTAAACCAGTCACTGTCCTTTAACCCCTTAAGGACTGAGCCCATTTTGGCCTTAAGAACTCAGACAATTTAATTTTTACGTTTTCATTTTTTCCTCCTCGCCTTCCAAAAATCATAACTCTTATATTTTCATCCACAGACTAGTATGAGGGCTTGTTTTTTGCGCGACCAGTTGTCCTTTGTAATGACATAACTCATTATATTATAAAATGTATGGCGCAACCAAAAAACACTATTTTTGTCGGGAAATTAAAAAAAAACCGCAATTTGACGTGTGTTCTTTATTCTGAGGGTCAATACGATTAAAATGATACCCATTATTACATACTTTTATATTATTGTTGGTCTTTAAAAAAATCACAAACTTTTTAACCAAATTAGTACGTTTATAATCCCTTTATTTTGATGACCTCTAACTTTTTTATTTTTCCGTATAAGCGGCGGTATGAGGGCTCATTTTTTGCGCCATGATCTGTACTTTTTTTGATACCACATTTGCATATAAAAAACTTTTAATACATTTTTTATAATTTTTTTTTAATAAAATGTATTTAAAAAGTAGCAATTTTGGACTTTTTTTTTTTACGTTCACGCCGTTCACCGTACGGGATCATTAACATTTTATTTTAATAGTTCAGACATTTACGCACGTGGCGATACCAAATATGTCTATAAAATTTATTTTTTACGCTTTTTGGGGGTAAAATAGGAAAAAATGGACGTTTTACTTTTTTATTGGGGGAGGGGATTTTTCACTTTTTTTTTACTTTTACTTTTACATTTTTTAACATTTTTTTTTACACTTGAATAGTCCCCATAGGGGACTATTCATAGCAATACCATGATTGCTAATACTGATCTGTTCTATGTATAGGACATAGAACAGATCAGTGTTATCGGCTATCTTCTGTTCTGGTCTGCTCGATCTCAGAGCAGAAGACGCCGGGAGCCGGAAGGAGGAAGGTGAGGGGACCTCCGTGCGGCGTTCTGAATGATCGGATCCCCGAAGCAGCGCTGCGGGCGATCCGATCGTTCATTTAAATCGCGCACTGCCGCAGATGCCGGGATCTGTATTGATCCCGGCACCTGAGGGGTTAATGGCGGACGCCCGCGAGATCGCGGGCGTCCGCCATTGCCGGCGGGTCCCTGGCTGCGATCAGCAGCCGGGATCAGCCGCGCATGACACGGGCATCGCTCCGATGCCCGCGGTTATGCACAGGACGTAAATGTACGTCCTGGTGCGTTAAGTACCACCGCACCAGGACGTACATTTACGTCCTGCGTCCTTAAGGGGTTAAAATAATGGTTTTACAGCAGCTTAGCTGAATGTTAGAAATCTTGAGGTGTACATGAAAGTGTCTTCTTTAATTCCTTAAGGACTTAGGGCCTACCTGTACGCCCTGAGTCCGTTCCTGTTCTATAACGAGGGGCCGGAACCTGTGGCTAATAACACGAGGCACTGATCGGGGTGCTGTGGCTATTAACCCTTTAGAAGCAGCGTTCAAAGTTGATTGCCGCGTCTAAAGTGAAAGTAAAACGCTGCCGGTTAGTTCGGGGCTGTTTGGGACCGCCGCAATGAAATCTCAGCATCCCTAACAGCTGTAGGACAGCAGGAGGGTCCCCTACCTTGCTCCTCACTGTCCGATCACCGAATGACTGCTCAGTGCCTGAGATCCAGGCATGAGCAGTCAAGTGGCAGAATCATTGATCAATGGTTTCCTATGAGAAACCATTGAACAATGTAAAAGATCAGTGTGTGCATTGTTATAGCCCCCTATTGGAGCTATAACATTGCAAAAAAAAAAAAAAGTGAAAAAGAAAGTGAATAAAGCTCATTTAACCCCTTCCCTAAGAAAAGTTTGAATCATCAAAAAACTGTTTAAATAAAAATAAACATACCATATTTATCGGCGTATAACACGCACTTTTTAGGCTAAAATTTTTAGCCTAAAGTCTATGTGCGTGTTATACGCCGATACACCCCCAGGAAAGGCAGGGGGAGAGAGGCCGTCGCTGCCCGCTTCTCTCCCCCTGCCTTTCCTGGGGTCTAGAGCCCTGCTGCCGGCCCTTCTCACCCCCTGGCTATCGGCGCCGCTGCCCATTCTGTCCCCCTGACTATCGGTGCCGGCGCCCCATTGCCGGCGCCGATAGCCAGGGGGAGAGAAGCGGCGCCGACAGCCAGGGGGAGAGAAGGGGCAGCGGCACCCATTGCCGGCGCCGCTGCCCCGTTGCCTCCCCCCATCCCCAGTGGCATAATTACCTGTTGCCGGGGTTGGGTCCGCGCTGCTGCAGGCCTCCGGCATGCGTCCCCTGCGTCGTTGCTATGCGCTGCACGGCGCGGCGCATGACGTCAGTGCGCCGTGCATAGCAACGACGCAGGGGACGCACGCCGGAGGCCTGCAGCAGCGCGTACCCGACCCCGGCAACAGGTAATTATGCCACCGGGAATGGGGGGAGGCAACGGGGGCAGCGGCGCCGCCAATGGGTGCCGCTGCCCCTTCTCTCCCCCTGGCTGTACCGATAGTCAGGGAGACAGAACGGGCAGCGGCGCCGATAGCCAGGGGGTGAGAAGGGCCGGCAGCAGGGCTCTAGACCCCAGGAAAGGCAGGGGGAGAGAAGCGGGCAGCGACGGCCTCTCTCCCCCTGCCTTTCCTGGGGGTGTATCGGGGTATACACGCGCACACACGCACCCTCATTTTACCATGGATATTTGGGTAAAAAACTTTTTTACCCAAATATCCTTGGTAAAATGAGGGTGCGTGTTATAGGCCGGTGCGTGGTATACCCCGATAAATACGGTATGTGGTATCGCCGCGTGCAGAAATGTCCAAATTTTTAAAATATATCATTAATTAAACTGCACGGTCAATGGCGTACTCGCAATAAAATTCCAAAGTCCAAAATAGCGTATTTTTGGTCACTTTTTATTTAATGAAAAAATGAATAAAAAGTGATCAAAAAGTCAGATCAAAACAAAAGTGGTACCACTAAAAACTTCATATCACGGTGCAAAAAATTAGCCCTCATACCGCCCCGTACGCGGAAAAAAAAAAAAGTTATAGGGGTCAGAAGATGACAATTTTAAACGTATAAATTTTCCTGCATGTAGTTATGATTTTTTCCAGAAGTACGACAAAATCAAACCTATATGAGTAGGATATCAATTTAATCATATGGACCTACAGTATAAAGATAAGGTGTCATTTTTCCGAAAAATGCACTGCGTAGAAACGGAAGCCCCCAAAAATTACAAAATGGCGTTTTTTCTTCAATTTTGTTGCACAATGATTTGTTTTTCTGTTTCACCGTAGATTTTTAGGTAAAACGACTGACGTCATTACAAAGTAGAATTGGTGGCGCAAAAAATAAGCCATCAAATGGATTTTTAGGTGCAAAATGAAAGGGTTATGATTTTTAAAACGTAAGGAGGGAAAAACGAAAGTGAAAAATGGAAAAACGCTCAGTCTTTCAGTAGTTAAATACTACATGTGTGCAGGGATTTACAGTTTTCTAGCTCACAAGTTTCCAAGTCCAAATTACTGAAACCAAATTACTGAAATTACTAAGGTGCAATATAGGAATAAGCTGAATACTCATTTATCTGTGACACGACCCACAGAAAGACACAGAACCTAACTTGGCAGACAGGCTGGCATTGATACAACTGTAGGCCCGAGATAAATTAGTGAAGCAGAGAAAGGCCCTTGCTCAACTCTAGCCTTTCTGGAAAAGTTACAACTTTTGGAGGCTAAGACAATTTTTATTGTATCATTACAGCGGACCTGAAACTTCAATCAGGAACAGACTGGAGCTAACAAATGTGTGACTCTGCTAAAGGCCAAGCCAGAACTACTTAGAACAGATTAAGGTCCATTTCTTCACCCAGGAGAGGAGGGTTGGACTTGGGACTGGCTCCTGCAATAACTTTATAGAAGCTGACATGTGAACAAATCATCATTCAGCTCTACAATGAAATTAAAGAGGTATTCCAGGCAAAAACTTTTTTATATATATCAACTGGATCCGGAAAGTTAAACAGATTTGTAAATTACTTCTATTAAAAAATCTTAATCCTTCCAATAGTTATTAGCTTCTGAAGTTTTCTGTCTAACTGCTCAACTATGATGTCACGTCCCGGGAGCTGTGCATGATGGGAGAATATCCCCATAGGAACTGCACAGCTCCCGGGACGTGAGTCATCATTGAGCAGTTAGACAGAAAACAACAACTCAACTTCAGAAGCTAATAACTATTGGAAGGATTTATATTTTTTAATAGAAGTAATTTACAAATCTGTTTAACTTTTCGGCGCCAGTTGATATATAAAAAAATATTTTGGCCTGGAATACCCCTTTAAAGGCACATGAGCAACATTAACCCTCTGTACTCAGTATATGCACAAAATGGCAGTGAAAAACAAAAAATACCTAAAATTGTCTAAACTGATTGTAAATGTGGCTTTATTCATGTAAGATAGTTTATTTTGTGCAAATTGCTAAATAATTCAGTCACATTTGCAATGGTACATATGGGACAATGTTAAACATTTATAGTTTTCATGTAAGGTTTTAAAGCTTTGCTGTCATTTAAATGAACTTTTTATATGTTGCACAGACACGACAAAAGATACCTAGTTATACAATCCAAAGTACAAGAATTCCAAAGGCACTCACTGGATACTGTGTGATTTCTTCTTTATTATATTCAAAACATACAAGCAGGATGAGGCGGCAGCAAGCCGCTATGAGTGTAAGACGCCAGTGCGCATAGGTGCCCAATCTAGCGGCTTTGTGAAGCCTCAGCCTGCTTGTATGTTTTGAACATAATAAAGAAGAAGTCACACAGTATCTGGTGAGTGCCTTTGGAATTCCTGTACTTTGGTTTGTATTCATATGCTGCTCTTTCTACAAGTGAGCACCACTGCTTACCCACCGCATGCATAACTGTTCACTGCAACGAGCCTCTCACACGTATAGACTGTCATATTGGGGTAAACACTTTTCCATTGATTAGATATCTAGTTATAGCTGGTTAAAGCGGGTGGCTTTATAGTCTATGGAGCCCCTCTGCTGTAATCAGTTGGATGGCGATCTGGAGAGTGAAGTCCACTGCCATGTGCTTCACCCAGCTATAATTAGAGAAGGTAATTGTTACAGCTTGCGCTCCGGCCGCAAGCGCGTTGTCCCTGCTCCCAGCGGGGCCGGGATTTGCATCCCGGCCCGTCACTTACCTGCTTCCTCTGACTCCTCTGCTAGTGTGTTTCAGCTTTAGAATTTAAAGGGCCAGTGCGCCCATAATTATCAATCACACCTGACACTCCTGCACCTCCCCCACTTCTCTCCCAGATCTTCAGTGCCATTTGCCTGAGAGAAAGCGTTCCTATTGCCTGTTTGCCATTCCCGTGTATCCAGACCTTCCTGCTACGTTTTTTGGCTACGAAACTTTGCCGCCTGCCTTGACCTTCTGTTACGTTTGATTACGCTACAGCCTCATCCTTCGGTACCTCGCCTTGCCCAGTTACCTGTGTGGTTGAGCCGTGTCGGGGGTAGCAACCTGTGTGTCACCTGCCGCAGCAAGTCCATCCTGCCTTGCGGCGGGCTCTGGTGAAGACCAGCTGCACCTTAGACTCCGCTCCCCAATACGGTCCGAGTCATCTGCCATACAGATGGAGGATCCACTTCCAGCTTCGTGACAGCCTACATTCCGGTACGTGATAGTAATTTTATTGACAGCAACACTTTTGTGACATGTTTAAGTCTTCACAAGCTTTAAGGTGTGTAGATAATATCTTATGAGCAAAAACTTTGTTTCATAAGGCTGTGTTTTAACTCTTTAATTGTATTTTTTATATGTTTCTTGACTTTGGTTACTGAATGCACTTTTTTGATTGCCTATAATGAGTTTTTTAATGCATCAGTCAGATTAGGCAGCCGAGGAGTGAAGACTTCACCTGGCTGTAAGAGGTATTACAATATTGAGGCTAAATTTGATGTGCATTCAAACAGCCCGAATCCTGACATGCAATGCTTAGGGGTCTCCTCCTTACTCATGTGTACTGAAGCAGGTACGAGATCTCATTAAATATCTAATACACACCTGGTATACTCTGAATTAGCAGACTTTAGTGAGCATATAACAGCCAATGTACTAAGATATTACAGATACAATTTAAAAATGTCCTACCTGATTCATTTCCCAAGGTTCTAGTGAATCTAAATCTGTGATATAAAAGACCTCACGTTGTAGCTGTCATAGTCTTGTTCTCATTCACATTAGGCAGCACCTCCTCAATCACCTGCCACCTAAAATAGTTAACTAAGTGGTTATTTTCAAGAAAGTTGCAACTAAGGTTTCTCTTTGGGGCGATATGGGAACCCATCGAAGTTCCAAGAATCTTTTTTTTCTCTTTTTCTGATTGAGTGTTACCGTCTGATTTTTAAAAATTATTTTTCATATAAAATCGTGCCTTTGTTTTCTAACGTGGAACTTGTTACAGATTTATTTGATAGCATCCACCATCAGTTGAATCAGAAGAAGATACAAAATTCCAGTTTTATTTTACTTAGCGACACGTGTAAGTTTAAGTGAATCCGGCGTGGTAGATCACACCCCTTTCCACTAAGCCCCTCCCACTTGAGCTAGGTGTTAAAAAGTAGCACATTTGTTTATTTGTGCGGCTTTTCTACAAAAGTGGAAGCTTCATAAATTTCTCCAAATACACATTACTTGTTACAAAATCACAAACTCCTTTTAATAATAAGGATTTAGTTAGAAGGCAAAAAATAGTTACAAAAATGAAGAGTGTTGAGTGAATGTATAGGATGAAATGCCATTCAGTGTCACAATGTGTTTGTTCTATAGTATAGTCCACTTCCTGTATATAAAGTGGAAATGATGCACTTACTAAACAAAAAGCGCTTTTACATGTTTTGTCCTTTATTATCTAATAATAGATAGCTGTAGAAATGCTCTCCATTCATTTGCTTTAATGTCTGAGCAAAGAAATGCTGCTCTCTTAATCACTAGAAGAACTAAATACTTGATTTCCTGTCTTCACATGATTGTAAATGAAATAAAATAACATCCGCTGACATTGCTCACATTGAGATATTGTGAGAATGCATACAATATGTGTAGATGTAGTTATAATAAATAAAGTGCTTCAGTTTCAGGATGAATCAGTCTATCAAATTGCCCAAATAATGGCTCTAGCACAGTTTCAGACTTGTATATAAAATTATTAAAGGGAAACTGACAAGCTGTTCACCCACACTAAATCCAATATACTGTGGTATAGAGCGGGTGAACAGCATTAAAAAACAACTGTCAGTAAACCCCCCCCCCCCCCCGGTACTGGCTCGTAGTGCGGGGGACACTGATCAATTTGCTGTCTACTATGCCCAGATCCGCTCCGCCGTTCGCCCATTATCTTTTCTGTGGCTATGCAAATGAGCTGCTAACTGGCACGGATGGGGTTACAAGGCTCATTCTGGCACTCTGATGTCAGCGCCGCCCGACTTATGAATATTCATCCCCTCCCTCCAACTGTTTCTCCCCTCCCCGCTCTGTACTGGACTCCACTGAGGAGGGAGGGGATGACTATTCATAAGCCGGGCGGCACTGCGGACGAGTGGCGCTGAAGTTGGAGTGCCAGAAGGAGCCTTGTAACCCCGCCGTGCCAGTTAGCAGCTCATTTGCGTATCCAGAAGAATGAAGATAACAGGCGAACGGCGGGAAGGATCCGGGCAGGTAGCATATTGATCAGCGACCCCCGCACTACCAGCCAGTACCTCTGGTTAGTGCGGGCGGAGTTTACTGACAGTTTTCCTGTAAAATGAGCGCAGTGTCATGTAAGGAGCCTGGGCAGCAGGGAGAAGGCCCAGGCTCCTTACATGACACTGCGTTCAACCTATCACCGGCCGAGGCGGGACATTGCTGCGGCAGGCGATACGCTGACTGTAGTGTGATGATCCGCTCTCTTCTGACACCTGATGCCCGTATCAGGAACAGCACAGAGCAGGAGAAAATCCCCATTGCAAACCAATGCTGCTCTGGACAGTTCCTGACACGGACAGAGGTGTCGGCAGAGAGCACTGTGGACAAGACAAAAAAGAAATTCAAAAAGAAAAGAATTTCCTTTGTAGCATACAGCTGCTAAAAAGTACTGGACTGGTAAAGGTTTTTTAATAGAAGTAATTTACAAATCTGTTTAACTTTCTGGCACCAGTTGATTTAAAAAATAATAATAATGTTTTCCACCAGAGTACCCCTTTAAGTCTACAAACATTTGTGCTAATCTCTTTAAAATATTCTGCATCATTATTATGCAAATAATTAGAAATATCTAAAATCTTAAATATTTGATTATGTTTTTATGATATATTAATAAAGTCAATTGGGGACATTTATCATTGTTTGCTTTGTTAAGCGAGTTCTGTAGGCATTTTTTTCTTGCTTTGGTTTTGCTTATGTATGATATATTTATTATACTATCACAGGGGGGTGATAAATTTGGCTTACATAAGCAAAAAACATAAGCAATTTTTTATAGCAAACATAAGCAAAAAACTTTAAATAACTTCAGAACACCACTGGGAAACACCACCTCCTCTCCTCTGTGTTTATTAAAAGTTGTTACTGCTTTTTCCCCCCTAAAAGTATTTTTTGTGTGTTTTTTCCCTTCTCATTTCAGATCCGTGTATGCAGAGGACTTCTTTGCCTCCAGTGCACGATGACCATTGTTTTATTTTATTTTATTTTTTTTATTAATAAAATGCTTAAAGGGGTTATGCACCATAAGGGGGTTTTAGTATGTACCTTGCAGGCAGTAATGGACATGCTTAGGAAGGATCTGCGCTTGTCTTGGTGCTAAATGAGTCATGAGATCACCATAACACTGTGGCTAGCTTTTTGTGAACTTGTATTTCCTGTTTGACTTTTCTTTTTTTGACTACAAATCCCACAATTCTATGTTCCTCCTTCCCACACATCAGCCACCCACCCATTGAAACATAAATGAGCTGCAGACCTGTGGTTTTCAATCAGGGTGCCTCCAGCTGTTGCATTAGCTGCAGATTGATCCCTCTACCCATTGAAGCAGACAGGCTCTCTCTCATCAGCTGAATAGTGAGTCAGGTCTCGGACACATTGCAAGCTGGGAAAAATCAGAGACAACAGTAATTTTGTATGCTGATAAACATAAATAGTGAGGGGAAAATCACAGAAGAATTGTGAGAAAACCGTCACACACAGGTACAGACACTATATTATGAACTACACTAACTTTACAGCCCCTGTAGCATAGTCAAATAAAATAAATTCCTGGAATACCCCTTTAAAGAGGGCTTGTAGGGGGAATTTTTTTGGAATAATTTTATTTAAACATGTTGTTTTTTAATTTAATTAACTTTCTTAGAAGTGGAAGCAGTCTTATAGACAGAATTCATTACTAAGCCAGGGCTTAGTGTTAGCCTCAAAAACAGCTAGCACTAACCCCCAATTATTACCCCGGTACCCACCGCCACATGGGTGCCGGAAAGAGCCGATACCAATAGGCCTGAAGCGCAGTGGCGGATCCAGGGGGGGGGGGGGGGCAACGGGGCAATTGCCCCCCCCCCCCCCGAGATTGCTGTCCCCTACCCCCTAGAATGGTGGAGCCAAAGCTGTAAGCTTCCGCTCCACCATTCACTAACCTAGGCAGTCTCACACGCTGTGAGTACACAGCGTGTGAGCTGCGGGGACGCGATCCTCTGCAGGCCGGCGCGATGATGTGACGCCCGGAAATCCCGTCCCCGCGGCCAGCATACAGTAAGTAAGAAGAGTATGCTCAGGGCCCAGGGGATTTGGGATTTGGAATATGTGCCACTGTTAAGGGCACTGTATCGGAGGGGGAGGGGGATTTAAAAACTTAGGGGGGGGGAGAGAAAGGGGAATTTTTAATGTGAGGTGCTGGAGGGCAAAGCACTGGGGGCACTATATGTTAAGAGCACATGACAGGGGGGGCCCCCTGTGCTGTGCCCCTCACATATAATGCCCCCTGTGCTGTGCCCACACAAATAAATTATATGTGTGGGGGGCACAGCACAGGGGGCATTATATGTGTCGGGCACAGCACAGGGGGTATTATATGTGTGGGGCACAGCACAGGGGGCATTATATGATATATTGCCCCCTGTGCTGTGCCCCACACACATAATACCCCCTGTGCTGTGCCCCACACATATAATGCCCCCTGTGCTGTGCCCCCCACACATATAATTTATATGTGTGGGCACAGCACAGGGGGCATTATATGTGAGGGGCACAGCACAGGGGGCATTATATGTGTGGGGCACAGCACAGGGGGCATTATGTGTGGGGCACAGCACAGGGGGCATTATATCATATAATGCCCCCTGTGCTGTGCCCCACACATAATGCCCCCTGTGCTGTGCCCCACACATAATGCCCCCTGTGCTGTGCCCCACACATATAATGCCCCCTGTGCTGTGCCCCACACATATAATGGCCCCTGTGCTGTTCCCCTCACATATAATGCCCCTTGTTCTGTGCCCCACACATATAATGCCCCTTGTTCTGTGCCCATCACATATAATGCCCCCTGTGCTGTGCCCCACACATATAATGCCCCCTGTGCCCCTCACAAATAATGCCCCCATCATGTGCCCCTCATATATAATGCCCCCATCCTGTGCCCCTCATATATAATGCGCCATCATGCGCCCCTCACATATAATGCCCCCTGTCCTGTGCCCCTCACATATAATGCTTCTGTCATGTGCCCCAAACATATAATGCCCCCTGTGCCCCTCACATATAATGCCCCCTGACTGGACAGGGCAGGGGGCATTATATGTGAGGGGCGCATGATGAGGGCATTATATGTGAGGGGCAAAGAACGGGGGCATTATATGTGAAGGGCACAGCACGGGGCATTATATGGGAGGGGTGCATGATGGGGGCATTATATGTGAGGGGCAAAGAACAGGGGCATTATATGTGAAGGGCATATGACAGGAGCATTATATGTGAGGGGCACAGCATGGGGGGCATTATATGTGAGGGGCACAGCACAGGGGGCATTATATGTGAGGGGAACAGCACAGGGGACATTATATGTGAGGGGCACAGCACGGGGGGCATTATATGTGAGGGGCACAGCACAGGGGGCATTATATGTGAGGGACGCATGATGGGGGCATTATATGTGAGGGGCAAAGAATGGGGAATTATATGTGAAGGGCACAGCACAGGGGGCAATATATGTTAGGGGCACAGGGCATTATTATGTGGGGGGAACAGGACGGGTCATAATTATTATATGTAGGGGCACAAGATGGGGCATTATTACTATATGTGAAGGCACAGAGTGTTTTGCATTTCAGAAGTTTATTGTAGATTATGAAGAATTTCTGGGGTGGTACATTTTTTTATGGGCCACAATACATTTGGGTATTTTATTTACAGGGTGCACTGCACAGCAAGTTATATTCAGAGAGTGCAGTGTGTGGTAGTATTAAATTTAGAGGGTACAGTGTGTGGTAGTATTATATTCAGAGAGTGCAGTGTGTGGTAGTATTATATACAGAGGGTACAGTGTGTGGTAGTATTCTATTCAGAGAGTGCAGTGTGTGGTAGTATTAAATTTAGAGGGCACAGTGTGTGGTAGTATATTCAGAGAGTGCAGTGTGTGGTAGTATTCTATTCAGAGAGTGCAGTGTGTGGTAGTATTAAATTTAGAGGGCACAGTGTGTGGTAGTATTATATTCAGAGAGTGCAGTGTGTGGTAGTATTCTATTCAGAGAGTGCAGTGTGTGGTAGTATTAAATTTAGACGGCACAGTGTGGTAGTATTATATTCAGAGAGTGCAGTGTGTGGTAGTATTATATTCAGAGAGTGCAGTGTTTGTTAGTATTAAATTTAGAGGGCACAGTGTGTGGTAGTGTTATATTCAGAGGGCACAGTGTGTGGTAGTATTATATTTAGATGGCGCAGTGTGTGGTAGTATTATATTCAGAGGGTACGGTGTGTGATAGTATTATATTCAGAGGGTGCAGTGTGTGATAGTATTATATTCAGAGGGTACAGTGTGTTGCGGTATTATATTCAGAGGGTACAATGTGTTGTATATTCAGTAGGTACAGTGTGTCAGAATTATATTCAGAAGGTATGTACCAGTATTATATTCGAAGAATACAGTGTTTGGCAGTATTATAATAATTATTGTTTTCATATAGAGGATCAGAATCTGTTGACATAGTGAGGAGACGTCTGGGCATCAAGTTCTGCAGGGAGAACATTTAGCTGAAACAAGTCCCGGTGGTATGTACATCTGAATTAGATAAGGAAAGACTATAGAGAAGACGTCACCTGTAGTCACTGATGTCATTCTGTATCCTCCTGTGTGTGTCCCATCAGAGCTGGAGTCCCTTGTAAGTTCTGCAGTAATGATGGGTGAAACAACAACTCCCAGCATCCCCTTACCATACTGGAAGCTGTAGTTTTAAATGGTAAAAACTTCTTTAGCACTTTCCCATTCTGTGGCAATTGGTATATTTGATAATTATTCTGACATGTGAACATGGCCTAAGAGTCTTAAACAAGGTTAGGACTGTATGATACATTTAATAATATTGTAAGTTCCGTAAGCAACATCTTATTTTCTGTCTGCCAACACAAAATACTCTAATAGTGCCCCTCCCGAGACTCCACTCTGGATCCGGTCCTGCTGAAGCATCAAAAATGGCGCTCCTGGGCCTAAGTGGTAACAGGCTGGTGTTATTTAGGCTGGGGAGGGCCAGTAACAATGGTCCTCGTCCACCCTGGTAACGTCAGACTGTTGCTGCTTGGTTGGTATCTCGCTGAGAATTAAAATATGGGGAACCACATACGTTTTTTTGGAAATAATTAAAAAAAGAAATGTGTGGGGTTCCCCCTATTTTCATTTTCAGCCAGATACCAACCAAGCAGAAACAGCCTGACTTTACCAGGGTGGGCGAAGACCAGCGTAAATTACGTCAGCCTGTTACCGTCTAGCCCCAGGAGCGCCATTGTTGATGCTCTGGGCCTGATGGTATCGGCTCTTCCCGGCACCCCTGTGGCGGTGGATACCGGGGGAATAATTGGGGTTAGCGTTAGCTGTTTATGAGGCTAACTCTAAGCCCAGGCTTAAAGGGGTACTCCGGTGAAAAACATTTTTTTTTTTTTTAAATCAACTCGTGCCAGAAAGTTAAACAGATTTGTAAATTACTTCTATTAAACAAATCTTAATCCTTCCTGTACTTATTAGCTGCTGAATACTACAGCGGAAATTCTTTTCTTTTTGAAACACAGAACTGTCTGCTGACATTACGAGCACAGTGCTCTCTGCTGACATCTCTGTCCATTTTATGAACTGTCCAGAACAGCATATGTTTGTTATGGGGTTTTCCTTTTACCCTGGACAGTTCCTAAAAATGGACAGAGATGTCAACCCCGGGGGTGGCATTGCTCCAGCAGACTTCCATATTTACATTGATTTATTGGGTATGTATATGGTTTCATGTGTGAGTTTGATCACTATTGTAAATGGGATATATCCATGGTTCCCATAGCACTTAGAGTACCTTTACACATATGAATTGTTACTAATATATGTCTATCATTCATTATATGGGTCTGTTCTGGAGTGACGCCCACTTTCTCTCCATTTAGTGGAGCTTCTTGTATTCCCCTTTATTTATGTACACTTTTTACAAGATTTTAATGTATATCAATAAAATTGTATTTTATTTTTTGCAATACGTGTCTCCATCTCGTTTCTTACTAAGTTAGTTTTGTGTAGGAGTACACAGTGGGTCGTTTAAATGCTAGTGCGCACATGCCAAAATAGGTGTTAAATACTAGCTTTTTTTTGCTATAGTCGTACTCAGCTTTTATACAGTAGATAGATTTACCAATATCTTTTAGTCAAATTTGTCTATAGTTATCTTAGTGTTCCCTTTATTTATTTGTCACAGTGATGGTCACAGTATAGGGTTCTACACATAAAGGAGTCATATTGCATAGATAATAAACACAATGAGCAAGTGATGTCACCGGATAGTAATAATGATCACAGTACTGAGAAAATACAGACACCATCATAATACAAAAGTGATACAAGAAATAATATACAATTATAAGTAAGAGTTCAAAATAATAAACACTTGCTAAAGCTGGTCTAGACATATGGGGGAGATTTATCAAAACCCGTGCAGAGGAAAAATAGTGTAGTTGCCTTTAGCAACCAATTAGATTGCTTCTTTAATTTTTCAAGGGCCTTTTTAAAAAGTAAAGAAGCAATGTGATTGGTTGCTAACTACACCACTTCTCCTCTATTTTAAACACACTGTTAGGCTTTAAATACGCTGCTTACTCAGGTAGCAAAGAATGGAATTCACAATAAAAGACTGTGGAATGCAATAGTTTATATACTTACAGAACATTAAAGAGGCTACTAAGGCATGGCACATGATTTCATGTATAAGAGTGTGGCAAACCCAAGTAAGGGTGGGTTCACACTACGTTTGTAGTGTAAGGGTTCCGGATCTGGTTGGGGGGAGCAAAAACCGTCCGCTCCCCTATTCCAGCCAGATCCGGCCTGAACCCCATTCATTTCAAAGAGTCGGCCGGAGTCAAACGCTGACTCCGGTTGGCTCAATTTTGCCCGTATATGGTTTTCTGACTGGACCAAAAACCGTGGTATATATGTTTATATATGTTCCTTTTGTAATAAAGGTATGTAAATTGAAATGTTGTAGGAGTACTCTGTAGAGTGTCTTGCTTTTTCCTACATTTCCTGCCTTAAAGGAGAACTCCAGAATATAAAAATTGTCTCCCATACTGCCGGCAGTAAAAAAATAAAGATGTACATACCTTCCTTCGCTCCCCTGGGGGTAACCGGCTCCGGTCTCCGCCGCGATCCTCTTCCTGGTTGCTGGTGGTCGGCAAGTCCTACTGCGCTCAGCCAATCACCAGCCACAGTGAAGTCCCGACTTGGCCGGCGATAGGCTGAGCGGCAGTGTGACATTTTCGGCCCCGGCAGCAGGTGCCGGTTTAGTGAAGAATTTTGTGTCTTGAAGCGCTCTCACACTGCCCCTCAGCCTATCGCCGGCCGAGTCAGGACTTCACTGCGGCCGGTGATTGGCTGAGCGCAGTATGACTCGCCGACCACCACCAACCAGCAAGAGGATCGCGGTGGAGACCAGAGCCGGTTACCGGAGGCCCCGGGGGAGCGAAGGAAGGTATGTACATCTTTATTTTTTTTACTGCTTGCAGTATGGGTGACAGTTTTTATATTCTGGAGTTCTCCTTTAATATCTTAGATGAATAAACCTTTGCATCATGTTGTGTACTTAACATATATCTGATTAGATTTTGTCATATTGGCCCTGATTTACTATTGTTAACCTGACCTTTTTTGTCAGATTGTGTGTCAGATTCTGGCGCATTGTGCCATAAATTCTGTCTGCGCCAGAATGTGGGCCAGAATAAAAAAAAAAAAAAAACCTGAACAGCTCTCCATTTTACTGAGAAAACCCGAAAAAAGGGCGTGGTTGTCAAAAAGGGGGCGTGTCCCTGACAATAAAAAAAAAAATAAAAATCCCACAAAAAATTTGGTGGATTTGAGCTCTGAAAAACCCCACAGATCAGAGCATGTGTACAAAAAATGAAAATGTAGGAAAAAGTGCAAAATGTAGGAAAACCATAGTAAATAACTGTGGGAAAAAAAAAATCACAAAGAAAACTACATTCCACTCTTAGTAAATCAGGGCCACTGTACTTATTTTGAGAACCTTTTGTCATTGGCCTTGATAACTGGGTAGATTAACCCTTGTAATGTATTCTGGACCTTATTACCAAGCAATTTTCTGTTCATTTTTCCACCATTGCCTTCCATGCGCTGTAACTTTTGTTTATTTCTCAACATAGCCATATGAGGGCTGTTTTTTTTGCAGGAAAATTTTTACTTTTTAATACTTTTGGAGTTCATATATCTTATTGGTTAATTTTTATAAACCCTTTTTGCAGAGGAAATGGGAAAAATCTGTTTTTGTCATTCCTTTTTTACATTTTAAACTTTAGTTACATTACAGCGCTACCAAATTCATATAGATTTTATTAACATTTTACTACATTGGTACAATATAAAAAAATAAAAAAATAATAAGTGTCACATTCAAAGACCTATAACTTTTTTCTCCTTGCACAGCCGCATTATTGTACCCCTGCAGTATAAAGGTGGTAGGCTGGAATAAATACTCTTAAAGGAGTATTCCGGTGGAAAACATTTTTTTTTTAATCAACTGGTGCCAGAAAGTTAAAAAGATTTTTAAATTACTTCTATTAAAATATCTTAATCCTGAATAAGAATGACACTCCACATGACATAGCGACCAGGAATAGAGAGACACTTCGTTTCCTACAGTCCCTCCACCTCCCCGCGCTAGATGAGCACTTGCAAAATGACCTTGTCCAGCCAGTAACGGCTGAGGAGGTTAAGAATGTTATATCTTCATTCCCCCTGGGAAAAAGTCCAGGCCCAGATGGTCTACCGCTGGAATATTACCGCAAATTTCTAAATACATTACTTCCACATCTCACTGCTGTGTGTGATGCTCTTTTAAGAGGTACCCCCCTCCCCACACAATCATTAGAAGCTCACGTGACACACAAAGAAGGGAAAAACCCTGAGGAATGTGGTAGCTACCGCCCTATCTCACTCTTAAACCTGTATATTAAAATATGGGCAAAACTGTTATCAATAAGGATCAAACGTCACCTACCACACTTAATTGGGGCAGAACAATAAGGCTTCGTTCCAGGTAGAGAGGGGCGAAATAACACAGCGAGGCTACTAATGGCCATGCACCATGCCAGAACCAGGGGCCTGCCATTGGTCCTTCTTGGCGTCGACACCGAGAAGGCCTTTGACAGAGTAAATTGGACATACATAAAAGAGACCCTGCGCGCATTCCATTTCCCACAGCAATTCATAACAGCGATCATGTCACTCTACACCCAATCCTATGCATCACTCCTGATAAATGACAGCATTTCACCCCCCTTTCAAATCCAAAATGGAACTCGCCAGGGTTGCCCCCTCTCCCCCACATTGTTCATCCTCACTATGGAGACTCTCCTTCAGAAAGTGCGCCAATCCCCCTCCATAGCAGGCTACAGACAGCGCGATGGTGAACTCAAGGTACTGCATTTGCGGATGATTTACTGTTTTTGCTCCGCGAACCACTGGCGGGATTGAAGAATCTCACTGAGTTGTTTCAGCTTTTTGGAACGTTATCAAATTTCAAAGTAAATGTCACAAAGTCCGAGGTGTTGAACATCACGCTGTCAGCATGCAAGATTAGAGAAATTTGCTCTTTAGTCAGCTTCCCTTGGGCCTGCACTTTCATAAAACATCTAGGAGTCAACATTCCCAGCTCCCTGGACAAAATAGTAGACCTTAATTTTAAATCTCTGCTAACAAAAATCTCTGGAGGAATATAATATCCCTATAATATCATGGATGGGCAGGAAAAACTTGCTGAACTGCTACATTCTACCTAAAATTACATATAAATTAGAAATGCTGCCGATCACGCTCCCTAAATACTTTTTTGCTAACATTAGGACCATATTGTCCAACTTTGTATGGAAGCACAAAAGACCTCGCTTAGCCTACTCTCTTCTGGCCAGATCATACTCTCATGGCGGTATGAATATGCCTGACATCGAAAAACTGTACAGAGCCATCCAGCTGCGGCGATGGATGGACCTGGTGGTATCATTACCAGACTCTTCGAAACCCTTTTCAGCCCCCGCCCAGTCCTACCCAGGTGATTTATTAAAAGACCTCTGGTTTCCGCCCTCCTCCACTAGACGGACTTCGAAAAATGATGTCCTGTTCTCCGGCCTTCTCCATGCGGCTCATCTTCTTCTTCCTCCTCTATCGCCTTTCCCCTCTCCTCTGCTCCCTTCATCCCTCCTGCCTGTGGTCGTGGGAAACAAATCAGAGGAATTCAGAGACATGTGGGCGAAGATAGCTAATGTGCCACTGGCGCAGTTATTCCCGGACGGAGTGGTTCTTGAGGATTCCGCTGTCAGATCACTGTTTCCAGGTATCAAACTGACCTTCCTTCACATGTCACATTTTCGCAGAAGCAGCAAACTCTTTCTAGATAAGTTCTATCCCCTAAGAGACCCCACAGTATTTGAGAGTGCCCTGCTGACTCGCACTAACAAATCTAGGAGTCTCTCAAAAGTCCTTAATTTATGTGATAGCGCTCAACCTCTTTGCACACCAAATTACTTACTGTGGTGGGAAAGAGAACTGCAGCTCACATTCTTACAACCAGAAGCTCACTTCATTATGAACAATAGCAGAGGCTTCTCACGATGTGTATGTTTGCAAGAATCACAATACAAACTCACCACACGTTGGTACAAAACCCCTGACTTTCTGTATGTGCACAAGCTTGCAGATACCAACGTATGCTGGAGATGCAAACAACAGTTAGGAACACACTTACATATTTGGTGGTCCTGCCCCCTGATTGCTCCCTTCTGGAACAAGATTAGACAAGTCGCGGCCAAGATCTTAGGAGTGCCCATAGATGTGACACCAGCGAGTGCCTTGCTGAATTGTCCTACCCTATACTACTCCCCAGGGAAACACTCCCTTTTAACTCACTTGACAATGGCGGACAAACAGCTGATACCTCTGAAGTGGTTGCAGACTGCACCCCCCACAATAGAGAAATGGTACACAAAGGTCCAACAGATCTGTAAGTTTGAAGAGTTATCTAGTAAAATTAACAGACAGTTCGAGATTTTTCACAAAACATGGGATCTGTGGCTGAAACACATGGATGAATATACTGTTCAAAGTAATGTACAGATGTAACGTATGGATTCATTGTGGTGACATTTCTTGCCTAAGTATGGGATGGGTCACCGTATTGGAGATCCCTCTCTATATATCCTTTTGACGATGTATACTTGATCTAGCCTAATGGCAGTCCCCGCAACTGAGGGACGTGTTTCTACATAGTTAACAAGTTTATAATTGTTCTGTATCTGTTATGCTTGCCTCTGCTTCGTCAGAGACTTTTTGTTTGCTTTGAATTCCTCTCGTTTGGCTTAAAGAAAAACCAATAAAACCTTGATTGAGAAAAAATAAAATATCTTAATCCTTCCAGTACGTATTAGCTGCTGAATACTACAGAGGTCATCCATAATGGCGGACGGAGGTCCCCTGACCTGCCTCCGTCCCTCTCCAGGGGTCTTTTGCTCTGGTCTGAGATCAAGCAGATCAGAGCAGAAGATCATCGATAACACTATGCCTATGCATAGCACTGAACAGTATTAGCAATCAAATGATTGCTATAAATAGTCCCCTAGGAGGACTATTAAAGTGTAAAAAAATTCGAAAAATCCCCTCCCCCCAATGAAAATATAAATCATCCCTTTTTCACCATTTTACACCCAGAAAGTGCAAAAAATAAATAAATTAATGAACATATTTGGTACTGCCGCGTAAATGTCCAAACTATCAAAATATAATGCTATTGATCCCATACGGTGAACAGCGTAAACGTAAAAAAGAAAAAATAACATAATGTAAAAAAATTTAAAAGTTTCATGTATGCAAGTGTGGTATGAATAAAAAGTACAGATCACGGCGCAAAAAATGAGCCCTCATACCGCTGCTTATATGGAAAAATTAAAAAGTTATACGTCTTCAAATTAGAGGGATAAACGTACTAATTTGGTTAAAAAGTTTGAGATTTTTTTTAAAAACAGTACTGTTAGGATTCGGCTAGCTGGATGTGGATCCTCTGTGTCAGCGAGGGATTGGCGTGGACCGTGTCGGTGGACCGGTTCTAGGGTTGCTACTGGTTTTCACCAGAGCCCGCCGCAAAGCGGGATGGTCTTGCTGCGGCCGTAGCAACCAGGTCGTATCCACCGGCAACGGCTCAACCTCGCTGACTGCTGAGAAGGCGTGGGACAGAAGGACTAGGCAGAGGCAAGGTCAGACGTAGCAGAAGGTCGGGGCAGGCGGCAAGGTTCGTAGTTAATGAGGATAGCAGGAGAACTGGAACACAGGCTTTGGACAACACTAAACGCTTTCTCTGGCACAAGGCAACAAGATCCGGCAAGGAAGTGCAGGGGAAGTGAGGTAATATACACAGGGAGCAGGTGGAAGCTAATTAGACTGATTGGGCCAGGCACCAATCACTGGTGCACTGGCCCTTTAAATCTTAGAGAGCTGGCGCGCGCGCGCCAGAACATGACAGCCGGGGACCGGGACGGGTAAGTGGCTTGGGATGCGATTCGCGAGCGGGCGCGTCCCGCTATGCGAATCGCATCCCCATCGCGAATGTCAGTGCAGCGCTCCCGGTCAGCGGGTCTGACCGGGGCGCTGCATAGAGGAGAACGCCATGAGCGCTCCGGGGAGGAGCAGGGACCCGGAGCGCTCGGCGTAACAGTACCCCCCCCTTGGGTCTCCCCCTCTTTTTTGTCTCCTTGTCCCTTCAAATGAAAGGAGAACATAGGGGGCGCCTCTTGAGTTTCCTTCCGGAACAAAAAGTCCTGGGTAGCTACATCAGCGGCAGGTAGTTCAGAAGGAATGGAAATGGGGAGGGGGGGCAGAGGCTGAAGCATGTCACAGGGCAGAGTGTCACCAGGACAGGGGCTATGAGGAGGCATGGCACAGTCCTGATAGGCCTTGGGGAGACCAGGCACAGGAGGAGACACTGGGGCCCGACAGACGGGACTGGGAGCCAATTCTTGATCTCCCCGGTGGTCCAGTCAAGGGTGGGAGAATGATGCTGGAGCCATGGAAGACCGAGGAGGACTTCAGAGGTGCAGTTGGGCAGGACGAAAAATTCAATTTTCTCGTGATGCAGTCCAATGCTCATAGGCAAGGGCTCTGTGCGGTAACGCACAGCGCAGTCCAACTTCACTCCGTTGACCAAAGAAATGTAGAGCGGCTTGACGAGACGGGTCACCGGGATGCAGAACCTATTCACCAAAGAGGCCAAAATAAAATTTCCAGAAGAACCAGAGTCCAAGAAGGCCGCGGCTGAGAAGGAGTAGTTGGCAGAAGGAGAAATCCGCACTGGCACAGTGAGACGTGGAGAAGCAGACTTCGTACCAAGAGACGCCACACCCACGTGAGCTGGGTGCGTGCGTTTCCCAGACGTGGAGGGCGAATAGGGCAATCCACCAAGAAATGTTCGGTACTAGCGCAGTACAGACATAAATTTTCATCCCTTCATGGGTCAGGCGAGACCGATCCACTTGCATAGCCTCCTCGGCGGGAGGCACAGGGGTAGATTGCAAAGGATACTGTGAGAGAGGTGCCCAGAGATCAAGGTCTTTTTCCTGGCGGAGCTCCTGGTGTCTTTCAGAAAAACGCATATCAATGCGGGTGACCAAATGGATAAGTTCTTGCAGGTTGGCAGGAATCTCTCGTGCGGCCAGCACATCCTTGATGTTACTGGATAGGCCTTTTTTAAAGGTCGCGCAGAGGGCCTTGTTATTCCAAGATAATTCGGAGGCGAGAGTACGAAATTGGATGGCGTACTCGCCTACTGAAGAATTACCCTGGACCAGGTTCAGCAGGGCAGTCTCGGCAGAAGAAGCTCGGGCTGGTTCCTCGAAGACACTACGGACTTCAGCGAAGAAGGACTGGACTGTGGCTGTGGCAGGATCATTGCAGTTCCAGAGCAGTGTGGCCCAAGACAAGGCCTTTCCAGACAGAAGACTCACTACGAACGCCACCTTAGACCGTTCTGTAGGAAATTGGTCCGACAACATCTCCATATGTAGGGAACATTGAGACAGGAAGCCACGGCAGAGTCTAGAGTCCCCATCAAAAATGGCAGACCGAGGAGGACCTCAGAGGTACAGTTGGGAAGGACGAAGAATTCAATCATTTCGTGATGGGGTCCAATACACATTAAGAGGGGTTTTATGCGGTAACGCACGGTGCAATCCAATCTGACTCCGTTGACCGCGGAAATGTAGAGCGGCTTGACGAGACGGGTCACCGGGATGCAGAATTTATTCACCAAAGACTCCAAAATAAAATTCCCAGAGGCACCAGAGTCCAAGCAGGCCACGGCTGAGAGGGAGGAGTTGGCAGAAGGAGAGATCCGCACGGGCACCGTGAGACGTGGAGAAGCAGATTTTGAACCAAGAGACGCCACACCCACGTGAGCTGGGTGCGTGCGTGCGTTTCCTAGACGTGGAGGACGAATAGGGCAATCCACCAAGAAATGCTCGGTACTGGCACAGTACAGACAAAGATTTTCTTCCCTACGGCGATTCCTCTCTTCCTGGGTCAGGCGAGACCGATCCACTTGCATGGCCTCCTCGGCGGGAGGCCCAGGCGTAGATTGCAAAGGATACTGTGGGAGAGGTGCCCAGAGATCTAAGTCTTTTTCCTGGCGGAGCTCCTGATGTCTCTCAGAAAAACGCATGTCAATGCGTGTGGCCAAATGGATAAGTTCTTCCAGGTTGGCAGGAATCTCTTGTGCGGCCAGCACATCCTTGATGCTACTGGATAGGCCTTTTTTAAAGGTTGCGCAGAGAGCCTCGTTATTCCATGATAATTCGGAAGCAAGAGTACGAAATTGGATGGCGTACTCGCCCACTGAAGAATTACCCTGGACCAGGTTCAGCAGGGCAGTCTCGGCAGAAGAAGCTCGGGCTGGTTCCTCGAAGACACTACGGACTTCAGCGAAGAAGGACTGGACTGTGGCTGTGGCAGGATCATTGCGGTCCCAGAGCGGTGTGGCCCAAGACAAGGCCTTTCCTGAAAGAAGGCTCACTACGAACGCCACCTTAGACCGTTCTGTAGGAAACAAGTCCGACAACATCTTCATATGCAGGGAACATTGAGACAAAAATCCACGACAGAGTCTAGAGTCCCCATCAAATTTGTCCGGCAGGGACAAGCGGAGGCTAGGAGCGGCCACTCGCTGCGGAGGAGGTGCAGAAGCTGGCGGAGGAGATGGTGGCTGCTGTAGCAATGGCAGAAGTTGCTGTAACGTGGCGGTCAACTGCGACAGCTGCTGTCCTTGTTGGGCAATTTGCTGCGATTGCTGGGCGACCACCGTGGGTAGGTCAGCGAGACTTGGCAGTGGCACCTCAGCGGGATCCATGGTCGGATCTACTGTTAAGATTCGGCTAGCTGGATATGGATCCTCTGTGTCAGCGAGGGATTGGCGTGGACCGTGTCGGTGGACCGGTTCTAGGGTTGCTACTGGTTTTCACCAGAGCCCGCCGCAAAGCGGGATGGTCTTGCTGCGGCGGTAGCAACCAGGTCGTATCCACCGGCAACGGCTCAACCTCACTGACTGCTGAGAAGGCGTGGGACAGAAAGACTAGGCAGAGGCAAGGTCAGACGTAGCAGAAGGTCGGGGAAGGCGACAAGGTTCGTAGTCAATGAGGATAGCAGGAGATCTGGAACACAGGCTTTGGACAACACTAAACGCTTTCTCTGGCACAAGGCAACAAGATCCGGCAAGGAAGTGCAGGGGAAGTGAGGTAATATACACAGGGAGCAGGTGGAAGCTAATTAGACTGAGCCCTTTAAATCTTAGAGAGCTGGCGCGCGCGCCCTAGAGAGCAGAGCCGCGTGCGCCAGAACATGACAGCCGGGGACTGGGACGGGTAAGTGGCTTGGGATGCGATTCGCGAGCGGGCGCGTCCTGCTATGCGAATCGCATCCCCATCGCGAATGTCAGTGCAGCGCTCCCGGTCAGCGGGTCTGACCAGGGAGCTGGAGAGAGGAGAACGCCATGAGCGCTCCGGGGAGGAGCAGGGACCCGGAGCGCTCGGCGTAACAAGTACAATTATAGAAAAGTATGTAATCATGAGTATCACTTTATTTGTATTGGCCAACAGAATATAGAAAGCATGTCGTTTTTACTGTAAAGTGTACAGAGTGAATATGAAACCTTCCAAAATTAGCAAAATAGCTTTTTTTTTATTTTATTTCCCCAAACAAATAATATTTTTTTTGGTGCCATACATTTTATGGTGAAATGAGTGATTTCATTACAAAGGACACCTGGTGGTGCAAAAAACAAGCCCTCATACTCGTCTGTGGATGGAAATATAAAAGAGTTATGATTTTCAGAAGGTGAGGAGGAAAAAATGAAAATGCAAAAATAAAATTGGCTGAATCCTTGAGGCCAAAAGGGTCTGTGTCCTCAACCACTTGGGGACGCAGGGCGTAGGCATATGCCCTGCATCCCTGATCCTTAAAGGGGTTATCCAGGAAAACATTTTTTTTTATATATCAACTGGTTCCAGAAAGTTAAACAGATTTGTAAATTACTTCTATTAAAAAATCTTAATCCTTTCAGTACTTATGAGCTTCTGAAGTTAAGGTTGTTCTTTTCTGTCTAAGTGCTCTCTGATGACACGTATCTCGGGAAACGCCCAGTTTAGAAGCAAATCCCCATAGCAAACCTCTTCTAAACTGGGCGTTTCCCGAGACACATGTCATCATGGAGCACTTAGACATAAAAGAACAACCTTAACTTCAGAAGCTCATAAGTACTGAAAGGATTAAGATTTTTAATAGAAGTAATTTACAAATCTGTTTAACTTTCTGGAGCCAGTAAATATATAACAAAAAGTTTTTTTCCTGGAATACCCCTTTAAGGACCCAGGGTGTACCTGTACGCCTGTGGGAATTCCGGTCCTCGACACTCGGGGGGCACAGTTTGGAGATTTCTATACACTGGTCTCTAATCTGTAGCCCTCCAGATGTTGAAACTACAACTCCCAGCAGGCCCAGACAGCCTTTTTCTGTTTGGGAATGCTGGGATTTGTAGTTTTGCAAGATTTAGAGGGGTACAGTTTGGAGATCACTGTGCAGTGGTCTCTAAACTGTGGCCCTCTAGATCTTGCAAAATTACATCTCCCAGTATGCACGAACAGTAAACGGCTGGCTCGGCATGCTGGGAGTTGTAATTTCGTGCCTCCAGCTGTTGCATAACTGCAACTCCAAGCATGCCCTTTGGCGATCAGTAAATACTGGGAGTTGTAGTTTTGCAACAGCTGGAGGCACACTGGTTGTAAAATACTGACTTAGGTAACAGAACCTAACTCAAGGTTTTTCAACCAGTGTGCCTTCAGCTGTTTTGCAACAGCTGGAGGTTGCCCCCCCCCCCCATGTGAATGTATAGGGTACATTCACATGGGCAGGGGTTTACAGTGAGTTTCCTGCTTGAAGTTTGAGCTGCGGCAAATTTTCCGCCGCAGCTTAAACTCCTAGCGGGAAGCTCACTGTAAACTGCGCAATGTGACTGTACCATAAAAACACTACACTACACAAAATAAAGGGTAAAACACTACATATACACACCCTTACACTGTCCCCCCTTCTCCTCCAATAAAAATGAAAAACGTCTCATACGGCAGTGTTTCCAAAATGGAGCCTCCAGCTGTTGCAAAACAACAACTCCCAGTATTGCTGGACAGCCACCGACTGTCCAGGCATGCTGGGAATTTAGCAACAGCTGGAGGCGCCCTGTTTGGGAATCACTGGAGTAGAATATTTTTGGTAGCGGAGGCAATTGTAAGGCTCTATTCACACGGCAGAATTTCCGCTCATCTGCTCCAATTCCGCTTACGCTTTTGAGGATTTTGTGCTGAATTGGTGCAGAGTCCAAGCGGAAATTCTGCAGAAGTGTGAATTTCAGGAGGAATTCCTCAAGTGGAATTCCACTTGAGGAAATTCTGCTGTGTGAATAGGGCCTAACACTTGTATTCGGGTCTGCCCCTATTCAAATCCCTAATTTAGGTCTCAAATGCGCATGGCACTCTCACTTCAGAGCCTTGTCGTATTTCAAGGAAGCAGTTTAGGGCCACATATGGGGTATTTCCGTACTCGGGAACAATTGCATAACATATTTTGGGGGACTTTTTCTCCTTTTACCCTGTATGAAAAGAAAAAGTTGGGGTCAACAAAGTTGGGGTCTACACAATTTTTTACACTAACATGCTGGTGTTGCCCCATACTTTTCATTTTCACAAGAGGTAAAAGGAAAAAAAGAACCCCATTTCTTCTGAGTAAGAACATACCCCATATGTGGATGTCAAGTGCTCTGCGGGAGCACTACAATGCTCAGAAGAGAAGGAGCACCATTGGGCTTTTGGAGAGAAAATTTATCCGGAATTGAAGGCCATGTGTGTTTACAAAGCCCACATGGTGCCAGAAGAATAACCCCCCCCCCACCACAATCACGTAATGTAATAAGGGATGCAGTGAACATTTACACACCACAGGTGTCTGACAGATTTTTGGAACAGTGGTCCATGAAAATGAAAAATTAAATTTTACATTTGCACAGCCTACTGTTCCAAAGATCTGTCAAACACCAGTGGGGTTTAAATGCTCACTGCACCCCTTATTAAATTCTGTGAGGGGTGTAGTTTCGAAAATGGGGTCGCATGTGGCGGGGGGGGGGGGGGGGGACATCCACTGTTCTGGCACCATGGTGGCTTTTACATGGCCCCTGACTTCCATTCCTAACAAATTCTCTCTCCAAAGCCCAATTGCGCTCCTTCCCTTCTGAGCATTGTAGTTTGCCCGCAGAGCACTTTGCATCCACATATGGGGTATTTCCATAAGAAATGGTGTTACAAATTTTGGGGGGCATTTTTTCCTATTACCCCTTGTAAAAATGTAAAATTTTGGGGAAAAAACTGCGTTTTAGTGAAATTTTTTTTCCATTTACACATCCAACTTTAAGGAAAAGTCATCAAACATCTGTGAGGTGTTAAGGCTCACTGTACCCCTTGTTACATTCCTTGAGGGGTGTAGTTTCCAAAATATTATGCCATGTGTTTTTTTTTTGTTGTTGTTTTTGTTCTGGCACATAGAGGCTTCGTAAATGTGACATTTCCCCCAAACACCATTTCAGCAAAATTTGCTTTCCAAAAGCCAAATGTGACTCATTCTCTTCTGAGGATTGTAGTTCGCCAGCAGAGCACTTGACGTCCACATATGGGGTATTTCATACTCAGAAGAAATGGTGTTACAAATTTTGGGGTGCATTTTCTCCTATTACCCCTTGTAAAAATGTAAAATTTGGGGAAGAAACAGCATTTTAGTGAAAAAAAAAAAGATTTTCATTTACACATCCGACTTTCACGAAAATTTGTCAAACACCTGTGGGGTGTTAAGGCTCACTGTACCTCTTGTTACGTTCCTTGAGGGGTGTAGTTTCCAAAATAGTATGCCATGCATTTTTTTTTTGTTGCTGTTCTGGCACCAGAGGGGCTTCCTAAATGTGACATTCCCCCCCAAAACCATTTCAGCAAAATTCACTCTCCAAAATCCCATTGTCCCTTCTTCCCTTCTGAGCCCTCTACTGCGCTCGTAAAACACTTTACATCCACATATGAGGTATTTCCTTACTCAAGAGAAATTGGGTTACAAATTGTGAGGGGATTTCTTTCCTTTTACCCCTTATAAAAATAAAAAAAATGGCTCTACAAGAACATGCGAGTATAAAAAATGAATATTTTGAATTTTCTCCTTCACTTTGCTGCTATTCCTGTGAAACACCTAAAGGGTTAAAACAATTTCTGAATGTCATTTTTAATACTGTGAGGGGTGAAGTTTCTATAATGGGGTAATTTATGGGGTATTTCTCACAGAAAGGCCCCTCCAATCCACTTCAAACTTAACTGGTACCTGAAAAAATCAGATTTTGAATTTTTCGTGAAAATTTGGAAAATTGCTGCTATATTTTGAAGCCCTCTGATGTCTTCAAAAAGTAAAAACATGTCAACTTTATGATGCCAACATAAAGTAGACATATTGTACACTGCTCAAAAAAATAAAGGGTACACTAAGATAACAAATGCTAGATCTGAATACTTTCGTCTTTACTTAGTTGAATGTTCTGACAACAAAATCACACAAAAAATATCAATGGAAATCAAATTTTTCAACCCATAGAGGTCTGGATATGGAGTCACATTCAAAATCAAAGTGGAAAACCACACTACAGGCTGATCCAACTTTGATGTAATGTCCGTAAAACAAGTCAAAATGAGGCTCAGTAGTGTGTGTGGCTTCCATGTGCCCTTATGACCTCCCTACAATGCCTGGGTGTCACGATTCGGCTTACAGGTTGTGGATCCTCTGTGTCAGCGAGGGATTGGCGTGGACCGTGCTTGTGGACCGGTTCTAAGAGGCTACTGGTGTTCACCAGAGCCCGCCGCAAAGCGGGATGGTCTTGCTGCGGCAGTAGCAACCAGGTCGTATCCACTAGCAACGGCTCAACCTCGCTGACTGCTGAGAAGGCGTGGGACAGAAGGACTAGACAGAGGCAAGGTCAGACGTAGCAGAAGGTCGGGGCAGGCGGCAAGGTTCGTAGTCAAGATGGATAGCAGGAGTTCAGGTAACACAGGCTTTGGACAACACTAAACGCTTTCACTGGCACAAGGCAACAAGATCCGGCAAGGGAGTGCAGGGGAAGTGATGTGATATAGCCAGGGAGCAGGTGGAAGCCAATTAAGCTAATTCGGCCAGGCACCAATCATTGGTGCACTGGCCCTTTAAGTCTCAGAGAGCTTGCGCGCGTGCGCCCTAGAGAGCGGAGCCGCGCGCGCCAGCACATGACAGCAGGGGACCGGGACGGGTAAGTGACTTGGGATGCGATTCGCGAGCGGGCGCGTCCCGCTGTGCGAATCGCATCCCCGACGGCCATGTCAGTGCAGCGCTCCCGGTCAGCGGGACTGACCGGGGCGCTGCAGGGAGAGAGACGCCATGAGCGCTCCGGGGAGGAGCAGGGACCCGGAGCGCTCGGCGTAACAGTACCCCCCCCCCTTAGGTCTCCCCCTTTTTTTGTCCGACAACTGCTTTACCTGGGACGAGGACACCGGGAGTGAATGGAGGGTTTCCTCAAAGGCAGGCATTACAGCAGGAGTGGGAATGGGGAGGGAGGGCAGAGGGTGAAGCTTGGCACAGGGCAGTGTGTCACCAGGACGGGGGCCATGAGGAGGCACTGAGGCTTGCCTGACGGGACTGGGAGGGGGGGAGAGGCATTTCTTATGGCAAGCAGAGTCCCAGTTCTTGATCTCCCCGGTGGTCCAGTCAAGGGTGGGAGAATGAAGCCGGAGCCATGGCAGACCGAGGAGGACCTCAGAGGTACAGTTGGGAAGGACGAAGAATTCAATCATTTCGTGATGGGGTCCAATACACATTAAGAGGGGTTTTATGCGGTAACGCACGGTGCAATCCAATCTGACTCCGTTGACCGCGGAAATGTAGAGCGGCTTGACGAGACGGGTCACCGGGATGCAGAATTTATTCACCAAAGACTCCAAAATAAAATTCCCAGAGGCACCAGAGTCCAAGCAGGCCACGGCTGAGAGGGAGGAGTTGGCAGAAGGAGAGATCCGCACGGGCACCGTGAGACGTGGAGAAGCAGATTTTGAACCAAGAGACGCCACACCCACGTGAGCTGGGTGCGTGCGTGCGTTTCCTAGACGTGGAGGACGAATAGGGCAATCCACCAAGAAATGCTCGGTACTGGCACAGTACAGACAAAGATTTTCTTCCCTACGGCGATTCCTCTCTTCCTGGGTCAGGCGAGACCGATCCACTTGCATGGCCTCCTCGGCGGGAGGCCCAGGCGTAGATTGCAAAGGATACTGTGGGAGAGGTGCCCAGAGATCTAAGTCTTTTTCCTGGCGGAGCTCCTGATGTCTCTCAGAAAAACGCATGTCAATGCGTGTGGCCAAATGGATAAGTTCTTCCAGGTTGGCAGGAATCTCTTGTGCGGCCAGCACATCCTTGATGCTACTGGATAGGCCTTTTTTAAAGGTTGCGCAGAGAGCCTCGTTATTCCATGATAATTCGGAAGCAAGAGTACGAAATTGGATGGCGTACTCGCCCACTGAAGAATTACCCTGGACCAGGTTCAGCAGGGCAGTCTCGGCAGAAGAAGCTCGGGCTGGTTCCTCGAAGACACTACGGACTTCAGCGAAGAAGGACTGGACTGTGGCTGTGGCAGGATCATTGCGGTCCCAGAGCGGTGTGGCCCAAGACAAGGCCTTTCCTGAAAGAAGGCTCACTACGAACGCCACCTTAGACCGTTCTGTAGGAAACAAGTCCGACAACATCTTCATATGCAGGGAACATTGAGACAAAAATCCACGACAGAGTCTAGAGTCCCCATCAAATTTGTCCGGCAGGGACAAGCGGAGGCTAGGAGCGGCCACTCGCTGCGGAGGAGGTGCAGGAGCTGGCGGAGGAGATGGTTGCTGCTGTAGCAGAGGCAGAAGTTGCTGTAACATGGCGGTCAACTGCGACAGCTGCTGTCCTTGTTGGGCAATCTGCTGCGATTGCTGAGCAACCACCGTGGGAAGGTCAGCGAGACTTGGCAGCGGCACCTCAGCGGGATCCAGGGCCGGATCTACTGTCACGATTCGGCTTACAGGTTGTGGATCCTCTGTGTCAGCGAGGGATTGGCGTGGACCGTGCTGGTGGACCGGTTCTAAGAGGCTACTGGTGTTCACCAGAGCCCGCCGCAAAGCAGGATGGTCTTGCTGCGGCAGTAGCAACCAGGTCGTATCCACTAGCAACGGCTCAACCTCGCTGACTGCTGAGAAGGCGTGGGACAGAAGGACTAGACAGAGGCAAGGTCAGACGTAGCAGAAGGTCGGGGCAGGCGGCAAGGTTCGTAGTCAAGATGGATAGCAGGAGTTCAGGTAACACAGGCTTTGGACAACACTAAACGCTTTCACTGGCACAAGGCAACAAGATCCGGCAAGGGAGTGCAGGGGAAGTGATGTGATATAGCCAGGGAGCAGGGGGAAGCCAATTAAGCTAATTGGGCCAGGCACCAATCATTGGTGCACTGGCCCTTTAAGTCTCAGAGAGCTGGCGCGCGCGCGCCCTAGAGAGCGGAGCCGCGCGCGCCAGCACATGACAGCAGGGGACCGGGACGGGTAAGTGACTTGGGATGCGATTCGCGAGCGGGCGCGTCCCGCTGTGCGAATCGCATCCCCGACGGCCATGTCAGTGCAGCGCTCCCGGTCAGCGGGACTGACCGGGGCGCTGCAGGGAGAGAGACGCCGTGAGTGCTCCGGGGAGGAGCAGGGACCCGGAGCGCTCGGCGTAACACTGGGCATTCTTCTGATGAGGTTGGCATCCGCCAACTCCTGGACAGTCTGTGGTGAAACATGATGTCCCAGATGTGCTCAATTAGATTCAGGTCTGGGAAATGGGCGGGCCAGTCCATAGCATCAATGCCTTCCTCTTGCAGGAACTGCTGACTCACTCCCACCACATGAGGTCTAGCATTGTCTTGCATTAGGTGGAACCCAGGGCCAACTGCACCAGCATATGGTCTCACAAGGGGTCTGAGGATCTCATCTCGGTACCTAATGGCAGTCAGGCTACTTCTGTCAAGAACATGGAGGGCTGTGTGGCCCCCAAAGAAATGCCACCCCACACCATTACTGGATCACCGCCAAACCGGTCATGCTGTACGATGTTGCAGGCAGCAGAACATTCTCCACAGCGTCTTCAGACTCTGTCACGTCTGTCACATGTGCTCAATGTGAACCTTCATCTGTGAAGAGCACAGGGCGCCAGTGGCGAATTTGCCAAGCTTGGTGTTCTCTGGCAAATGCCAAACGTCCTGCACGATGTTGGACTAAAAGCACAACCCCCACCTGTGGACGTCAGGCCCTCATACCACCTCATGGAGTCTGTTTCTGACCGTTTGAGTGGACACATGCACATTTGTAGCCTGCTGGAGGTCATTTTGCAGGGCTCTGACAGTGCTCCTCCTGCTCCTCCTTGCACAAAGGCAGAGGTAGCGGTCCTGCTGGGTTGTTGCCCTCCTACGGCCTCCTCCACATCTCCTGATGTACTGGCCTGTCTCCTGGTAGCGCCTCCATGCTCTGGACACTACGCTGACAGACACAGCAAACCTTATTGCCACAGCTCGCATTGATGTGCCATCCTGGATGAGCTGCACTATCTGAGCCACTTGTGTGGGTTGTAGACTCCATCCCATGCTACCACTAGAGTGAAAGCACCGCCAGCATTCAAAAGTGACCAAATCATCAGCCAGGAAGCATAGGAACTGAGAAGCGGTCTGTGGTCCCCACCAGCAGAACCACTCCTTTATTGGGGGTGTCTTGCTAATTGCCTATCATTTCCACCTGTTGTCTGCTCCATTTGCACAACAGCATGTGAAATTGATTGTCAATCAGTGTTGCTTCCTGAGTGGACAGTGAGATTTCAGAGAATTATGATTGACTTGGAGTTACATTGTGCTGTTTAAGTGTTCCCTTTATTTTTTCAGCAGTGTATTTGTGAATCAATATATAATTTATTTGGAATGTCCATTTTCCTTACAAGCAGAAAGTTTCAAAGTTAGAAAAATGCAACATTTTCAAAATTTTCATGACATTTTTGGATTTTTCACCAAGAAAGGATGCAAGTAACAACGAAAATTTACAACTATGTTAAAGTAGAATATGTCACGAAAAAACAAACTCGGAATCAGAATAAAAGGCAAAAGCATCTCAGAATTATTAATGCTGAAAGTGACAGTGATCAGATGTGCAAAAAAGGACTGAGCCCTTAAGGTGAAAATGAGTCCCTAAGGGGTTAAGGGGTTAATGTGTCCCCTCAAAATAACTCAACACACAGCCATTAATGTCTAAATCTTGGCAACAAAAGTAATTACACCCCTAAATGAAATATCCAAACTGGGTCCAAAGTGTTAATTTTTTGTGTGACCCCCATTATTTTTCAGCGCTGCCTTTAACTTGGGCATGGAGTTCACCAGAGCTTAACAGTTTGTCACTGGAGTCTTCTCCCCTCTTCCATGATGACATCACAGAGCTGGTGGATGTTAGAGGCCTTGCGCCACAGATGCTCAATAGATTTTAGGTCTTGAGATATACTTCACCAGTCCATCACCTTTACCCTAAGCTTTTTTTTTTTTTTTAGCAAAGCAGCGGTCGTCTTGGAGGTGTGTTTGGTATCATGTTGGAATACTGCACTGTGGCCCATTCTCCGAAGAAAGGGGATCATGCTCTGCTTCAGTATATCACAGTACATGTTGGGATTCATGAATCCCTCAATGAACTGTAGCTCCCCATTAAATCACACAGGTGACTGTATTAAAGGAGTAGTCCAGTCCTGGGGCCCCCCGCGATCTCCTCTACAGGGACCCAACAGCATGCGGGAAGGGGGCGCGTTGACCACTGCATGAAGCGGTGGCCGACACCCCCCCCCCTCAATACAGCGCTATGGCAGAGCCGGAGTTTGCCGAAGATAGGGGATATGTTTTTCAGGACTGGACTATTACTTTAATGTTAAATGAAAAATGCTAAATCAGTTTATATAATTGACATCGGGTTTTGTCACTATTTGTGTTCGAGATGGGAAGAATGTGCAACTGCCATGTACCTTTGAGGTTAAAAAGAGAGGGAGAGCTTAAAAATAGAAATGTAACACTTATATTTAATCATTTTTCTTCTTGGATCGCACATATTGAAGCTTTTTGTTTAATTTTAAAATGAGTATAGTGAATATTAATGTAAACATGGCATCTCAGATTATAGGCTGTTTCATTTAAAAAGTGTCAGCTGTGTTGCTATAAGTTTCTCTTTGTAGTCGATATTCATTACAGTACATAATTAAAGGATTAAGTGGAGTAGATAAGCTAAATTGCCCAATTTAATCACTTAAATCATTCTCTGCCTCATATTGACCTTGTGCCTTACAGAGTTGTTCTACTTTGTAAAGAAAATGTAGCTAATTGAATATAAAAAAACAAGTAGTAAGCCATACTGGAGTTTAAAAGGAATAAAAACTATTAAAGATCTGATAATGACCTTGGTGCTAAGTTTCAGTTATACAATTTAGTTGGTGGTACAATCACCTCTCACCTAGCACCTTCAAAATGTACCACGGCAGACTGTGTCTGTAATCCTGGTGGATGATAGGAGTCGGTGCTGCAAGATTGCAGCCGATGCTGTAAGAGTCCTGATAGCAAGAGGCAAGGTCAGCAACTATAAGCTGCTGGCACTCAGATGGCAAGGAGCTGAGACTGCAGCTGAGAGCCACAAGGTTCGGGGTGGCCGTAAGGCTGCGTACAGTGATGGGCTCCGTACTGTCCATCATGGTACACCACGGACCTTGTGGCTCTCAGCTGCAGTTCCTGCTCCTTGCCATCCGAGCGCCAGAAGCGGACCTTGCCACTTGCAGCACCGACTCCTATCATCCACCAAGATTACAGACATAGTCTGCCATGGTACATTCTGAACAGGCTAGGTGAGATGTACATTGTACCACCAGCTTTATTGTTCTGGATTAACAGTTAATATATGGAGACATTGATAAGGTCCAATCTAATCTAAGATCAATTCTAAATAAGGCTCTCCTGATTAATGGTTTTAACGTTCATGCCACATTAGAAGATGCCGTAGTATGCAGCAACTATATGTTTTATTTGATGTATCATTCAGAATTTTCTATCTAGTGGTGTTTATATTTAATATATCCCCTCTCAAGGGCCCTGTGTCAGGATGTGTACATATACCTAATCAATTTTATTGTATTTTAATAAATCACATATTCGAAGCACGGTCTTATAATATATATTTTTTTTTTATCATGTATCAGCAGTATTAGTCTGACTGGTGATGTCCTTGAGGCTTGAACTTCTGTGTTAATTTATATATCTGAGTTAGTTAAGAAAATGGTTTGATGACAGGTACTCTTTAACAAACATAGATGGTATTGGCTCCTCCGGTCTATGTGATACTGTTCTGAGGCATTTTTGGATTAGTAGCATAGGCATGGGAAAAGAAAACCTGATACAATCTTAAAACCATTGTAGCATTTGTATATATATATATATATATATATATATATATATATATATATATATATATAGAGCAGTCCAGAGTTTAATACACAATCAGTAGGGTGACTTATTCCTGGGTAGAGTTCAAACCAATGAGTATTCTTCATACAGGTTCAATAAGCTATTGATGCCTGTGATAACGAGCAGGCACTTCCTGGCTCTGATGTGTGTTAAAGAGAATCTTACAGGCTGATCACCTGTACTAAACCCAATATACTGGGTTATTGTGTGAATATCTTATAGTGTGAAGTCCTTACTTAATTTAATCCTTCCAGTTACGGCAGGTTAATGTTCACTTTTTATGTGCAGCTCTGCACAATGGAGGCAGGATGCTAGCTAGCCGAGCTCCCCTGCCTCCTCCATATTCCCTGTCTGGTCAAACCCTGTAATGAATATGCTAAAGGCATAGCGAGTATAGCGAGACAGCGGCACCTGGACTTTGCCCAGACAGCAAAGCACTCACCCCTAGCATCCATTAGCATATTCATCACGGGGGCCTGACAGGAAACATGGGGGAGGCAGGCGAGATCGTTGAGCCCTAAATCCAACATTTTTTTAAAGCTGTTCACCCACACTCTAACCTAGTATATTGGATTTAAGGTAAGTGAATAGCCTGTCAGATTCCCTTTAAAGAAACTGTACCTACAGCAGTTCCAAAGCTGTTGATTGTATATTTTCATTAACCTGCTTTGCAGATAAGCCAGTTACATTTTTGAGTGCCCCCCTGATGCCTTCCTTAAACCAGTGATTGTAAATGCTGGCTATAGATTCCCCCAGGCAATAATTATACAAGCCACAAGTAAACTGTAAATGGAGGATAGAAAAGTATGAAAGCAGAATGCTACTAAAAGGTACACAGAGGTAAACAAATATATAAAGATAATAAGTATAGTAATTAAATATCTATGTAAACTCTCATCAGTAGTTTTTACCAAGTAAAGCTGCTGGCAGGATGATGCAGGTAATTTATTATATTTCCTACACGTTTGGGTGCTATGTATGTCCGATAAATGTGTTTTAAATATAAAGCTTTGTTTGATTTGTTTCCCTTTCCCGCTGCAAGCACGCTTCATGTGTCACACTTTGCACATATTTCCGGTAAGTCTTCCTGTGACGAGAGAGGGGAGGACTACAGGATCTAGTCATGAAAAATCCTATTCTTCGCTGCAAAGTTATAGGTATGACTATAAAATACTTTAAAACTGCTTATGTGACGTTTTTATTTTTCAAGATGACCTATAATGATCTACCGGATATGTCTATAATATCCGCAACATCCAAAGACATTATTTTGCTAATTAATATTTCTACATACAGCTGAGTGATTGCTTTAGTAATATTTATATAACTGTGTTATATTTGTTTTGTATTGTTCCTTGGCCACGTTGTTTTCTTTGGCCAATCTTTCCTTTGTTGTAAATTTCTCAAAAAAAAAAAATCCAATAAAAATTATTTAAACCATGCCTTATGATTGATAGACTGCTGATAAAGAACAATTGTGCTAGGCACAGCACATAAACATTAACCCCTTAACGACGCAGGACGTATGTCACGATGCCGGCTGGCAGGTAGTGGACCCTCTGTGCCAGAGAGGGATTGGCGTGGACCGTGCTAGTGGACCGGTTCTAAGCCACTACTGGTTTTCACCAGAGCCCGCCGCAAAGCGGGATGGTCTTGCTGCGGCGGTAGTGACCAGGTCGTATCCACTAGCAACGGCTCACCTCTCTGGCTGCTGAAGATAGGCGCGGTACAAGGGAGTAGGCAGAAGCAAGGTCGGACGTAGCAGAAGGTCGGGGCAGGCAGCAAGGATCGTAGTCAGGGGCAACGGCAGAAGGTCTGGAAACACTGGCAAGGGACACACAAGGAACGCTTTCACTGGCACTAAGGCAACAAGATCCGGCAAGGGAGTGCAAGGGAAGTGAGGTAATATAGGGAGTGCACAGGTGATAACTCTAATTGGAACCACTGCGCCAATCAGCGGCGCAGTGGCCCTTTAAATCGTAGAGACCCGGCGCGCGCGCGCCCTAGGGAGCGGGGCCGCGCGCGCCGGGACAGAACAGACGGGGAGCGAGTCAGGTAGGAGAGCCGGGGTGCGCATCGCGAGCGGGCGCTACCCGCATCGCGAATCGCATCCCGGCTAGCAGCAGGATCGCAGCGCCCCGGGTCAGAGGACGTGACCGGGGCGCTGCAGCGGAGGAGGTGAAGCGAGCGCTCCGGGGAGGAGCGGGAACCCGGAGCGCTCGGCGTAACAGTACCCCCCCCCTTGGGTCTCCCCCTCTTCTTGGAGCCTGAGAACCTGAGGAGCAGACTTTTGTCAAGGATGTTGTCCTCAGGTTCCCAGGATCTCTCTTCAGGACCACAACCCTCCCAGTCTACTAAAAAAAAATTTTTTCCTCTGACCTTTTTGGCAGCCAAAATCTCCTTGACCGAGAAGACGTCCGAGGAGCCGGAAACAGGAGTGGGAGGAACAGATTTGGGAGAAAAACGGTTGAGGATGAGTGGTTTGAGAAGAGAGACGTGAAAGGCATTAGGGATACGAAGAGAAGGAGGAAGAAGAAGTTTATAAGAGACAGGATTAATTTGACACAGAATTTTGAAAGGACCAAGATAGCGTGGTCCCAACTTGTAGCTAGGGACACGGAAGCGGACATATTTAGCGGAGAGCCATACCTTGTCTCCAGGGGAAAAAACGGGGGGAGCTCTTCTTTTCTTATCCGCGAACCTCTTCATGCGTGAAGAAGCCTGTAAGAGAGAATTTTGGGTCTCTCTCCATATAATGGAAAGGTCACGAGAAATTTCATCCACAGCGGGCAGACCAGAGGGCAAGGGGGTAGGGAGGGGGGGAAGAGGGTGACGGCCGTACACCACGAAAAATGGGGATTTGGAGGAAGATTCAGAGACCCTGAAGTTATACGAGAATTCGGCCCATGGAAGGAGATCTGCCCAGTCATCCTGGCGGGAGGAAACAAAATGTCGCAAATAATCACCCAGGATCTGGTTAATTCTTTCTACTTGTCCATTGGACTGGGGATGATATGCAGAGGAAAAATTTAATTTAATCTTGAGTTGTTTACAGAGAGCTCTCCAGAATTTAGACACGAATTGGACCCCTCTATCCGAGACAATCTGCGTAGGCAACCCGTGAAGACGAAAAATGTGTACAAAAAATTGTTTAGCCAACTGAGGCGCTGAAGGAAGACCAGGAAGAGGAATGAAATGTGCCATTTTGGAGAATCGATCAACGACCACCCAAATAACGGTGTTGCCACGGGAAGGGGGTAAATCAGTAATAAAATCCATACCAATCAGAGACCAAGGCTGTTCGGGGACAGGCAGAGGATGAAGAAAACCAGCGGGCTTCTGGCGAGGAGTCTTATCCCGGGCACAGATAGTGCAGGCTCGCACAAAGTCCCCAACATCCGTCTCCAGAGTCGGCCACCAATAGAAGCGGGAGATGAGTTGCACAGATTTCTTGATGCCCGCATGACCTGCGAGATGGGAGGAGTGACCCCATTTGAGGATTCCGAGGCGTTGGCGTGGAGAAACAAAGGTCTTTCCTGGAGGAGTCTGTCTGATGGAGGCAGGAGAAGTGGAGATCAGGCAGTCAGGTGGAATGATGTGTTGCGGAGGGAGATCAACTTCTGAGGCATCCGAGGAACGAGAGAGAGCATCGGCTCTAATGTTCTTATCGGCAGGACGAAAGTGAATCTCAAAATTAAATCGGGCAAAGAACAGAGACCACCGGGCCTGGCGAGGGTTCAGCCGTTGGGCCGACTGGAGGTAGGAGAGGTTCTTGTGGTCGGTGTAGATAATAACAGGAAATCTTGATCCCTCCAGCAGATGCCTCCATTCCTCAAGTGCTAATTTAATGGCTAGAAGCTCTCGATCCCCGATGGAGTAGTTCCTCTCCGCTGGAGAGAAGGTCCTAGAGAAAAAACCACAAGTGACAGCATGCCCGGAAGGATTTTTTTGTAGAAGAACAGCTCCAGCTCCTACTGAGGAGGCATCAACCTCCAATAGGAAGGGTTTGGAAGGGTCAGGTCTGGAGAGCACGGGAGCCGAAGAAAAGGCAGACTTGAGTTGTTTAAAGGAGTCTTCTGCTTGAGGAGGCCAGGACTTGGGATCAGCATTTTTCTTGGTTAAAGCCACGATAGGAGCCACAATGGTAGAAAAATGTGGAATAAATTGCCTGTAATAATTGGCGAACCCCAAAAAGCGTTGGATAGCACGGAGTCCGGAGGGGCGTGGCCAATTTAAGACGGCAGAGAGTTTGTCTGGATCCATCTGTAGTCCCTGGCCAGAGACCAAATATCCTAGAAAAGGAAGAGATTGGCATTCAAACAGACATTTCTCAATTTTGGCATAGAGTTGGTTGTCACGAAGTCTCTGAAGAACCATACGGACATGCCGGCGGTGTTCCTCTAGATTGGCAGAAAAAATTAGGATATCGTCCAGATATACCACAACACAGGAGTATAATAGATCACGAAAAATTTCATTGACAAAGTCTTGGAAGACGGCAGGGGCATTGCACAGTCCAAAGGGCATGACCAAATACTCAAAGTGTCCATCTCTGGTGTTAAATGCCGTTTTCCACTCGTCCCCCTCTCTGATGCGGATGAGGTTATAGGCGCCTCTTAAGTCCAATTTAGTGAAGATGTGGGCACCTTGGAGGCGATCAAAGAGTTCAGAGATGAGGGGTAAGGGGTAGCGGTTCTTAACCGTGATTTTATTAAGACCGCGGTAGTCAATGCAAGGACGTAGGGAGCCATCTTTTTTGGAGACAAAGAAAAATCCGGCTCCGGCAGGAGAGGAGGATTTACGGATAAAGCCCCTTTTTAGATTCTCCTGGACGTATTCGGACATGGCAAGAGTCTCTGGGGCAGAGAGAGGATAAATTCTGCCCCGGGGTGGAGTAGTACCCGGGAGGAGGTCGATAGGGCAATCATAAGGCCTGTGAGGAGGTAGAGTCTCGGCTTGTTTTTTGCAGAAAACATCCGCGAAGTCCATATAGGCCTTGGGGAGACCGGTTACTGGAGGAACCACAGAGTTACGGCAAGGGTTACTGGGAACCGGTTTTAGACAGTTCTTGGAACAAGAGGACCCCCAACTCTTGATCTCCCCAGTGGACCAATCCAGGGTTGGGGAATGAAGTTGAAGCCAGGGAAGTCCAAGGAGAATCTCCGAGGTGCAATTGGGGAGGACCAAAAGTTCAATCTTCTCATGATGAGATCCGATGCTCATAAGAAGGGGCTCCGTGCGGAAACGTATGGTACAGTCCAATCTTTCATTATTTACACAATTGATGTAGAGGGGTCTGGCGAGACTGGTCACTGGGATGTTGAACCTGTTGACGAGAGAGGCCAAAATAAAATTTCCTGCAGAACCAGAGTCCAAGAAGGCCACTGTAGAGAAGGAGAAGGCAGAAGCAGACATCCGCACAGGCACAGTAAGACGTGGAGAAGCAGAGTAGACATCAAGGACTGTCTCACCCTTGTGCGGAGTCAGCGTACGTCTTTCCAGGCGGGGAGGACGGATAGGACAATCCCTCAGGAAGTGTTCGGTACTAGCACAGTACAGGCAGAGGTTCTCCATACGGCGTCGTGTCCTCTCTTGAGGTGTCAGGCGAGACCGGTCGACCTGCATAGCCTCCACGGCGGGAGGCACAGGAACAGATTGCAGGGGACCAGAGGAGAGAGGAGCCGAGGAGACGAAACGCCTCGTGCGAACAGAGTCCATATCTTGGCGGAGTTCCTGACGCCTTTCAGAAAAACGCATGTCAATGCGAGTGGCTAGGTGAATAAGTTCATGTAGATTAGCAGGAATTTCTCGTGCGGCCAGAACATCTTTAATGTTGCTGGATAGGCCTTTTTTGAAGGTCGCGCAGAGGGCCTCATTATTCCAGGACAATTCTGAAGCAAGTGTACGGAATTGTACGGCATACTCGCCAACGGAAGAATTACCCTGGACCAGGTTCAACAGGGCAGTCTCAGCAGAAGAGGCTCGGGCAGGTTCCTCAAAGACACTTCGGATTTCCGAGAAGAAGGAGTGTACTGAGGCAGTGACGGGGTCATTGCGGTCCCAGAGCGGTGTGGCCCATGACAGGGCTTTTCCGGACAGAAGACTGACTACGAAAGCCACCTTAGACCTTTCAGTGGGAAACAGGTCCGACATCATCTCCAGATGCAGGGAACATTGGGAAAGGAAGCCACGGCAAAACTTAGAGTCCCCATCAAACTTATCCGGCAAGGATAAGCGTATCCCAGGAGCGGCCACTCGCTGCGGAGGAGGTGCAGGAGCTGGCGGAGGAGATGACTGCTGAAGCTGTGGTAGCAACTGTTGTAGCATAACGGTCAGTTGAGACAGCTGTTGGCCTTGTTGCGCAATCTGTTGTGACTGCTGGGCGACCACCGTGGTGAGGTCAGCGACAACTGGCAGAGGAACTTCAGCGGGATCCATGGCCGGATCTACTGTCACGATGCCGGCTGGCAGGTAGTGGACCCTCTGTGCCAGAGAGGGATTGGCGTGGACCGTGCTAGTGGACCGGTTCTAAGCCACTACTGGTTTTCACCAGAGCCCGCCGCAAAGCGGGATGGTCTTGCTGCGGCGGTAGTGACCAGGTCGTATCCACTAGCAACGGCTCACCTCTCTGGCTGCTGAAGATAGGCGCGGTACAAGGGAGTAGGCAGAAGCAAGGTCGGACGTAGCAGAAGGTCGGGGCAGGCAGCAAGGATCGTAGTCAGGGGCAACGGCAGAAGGTCTGGAAACACTGGCAAGGGACACACAAGGAACGCTTTCACTGGCACTAAGGCAACAAGATCCGGCAAGGGAGTGCAAGGGAAGTGAGGTAATATAGGGAGTGCACAGGTGATAACTCTAATTGGAACCACTGCGCCAATCAGCGGCGCAGTGGCCCTTTAAATCGTAGAGACCCGGCGCGCGCGCGCCCTAGGGAGCGGGGCCGCGCGCGCCGGGACAGAACAGACGGGGAGCGAGTCAGGTAGGAGAGCCGGGGTGCGCATCGCGAGCGGGCGCTACCCGCATCGCGAATCGCATCCCGGCTAGCAGCAGGATCGCAGCGCCCCGGGTCAGAGGACGTGACCGGGGCGCTGCAGCGGAGGAGGTGAAGCGAGCGCTCCGGGGAGGAGCGGGAACCCGGAGCGCTCGGCGTAACAACGTATATTTACGTCCTGCGCCGGCTCCCGCGATATGAAGCGGGATCGCGCCGCGATCCCGCATCATATCGCGTGAGTCCCGGCGCTAATCAACGGCCGGGACCCGCGGCTAATACCACACATCGCTGATCGCGGCGATGTGCGGTATTAACCCTTTAGAAGCGGCGGTCAAAGCTGACCGCCGCTTCTAAAGTGAAACTGAAAGTATCCCGGCTGCTCAGTCGGGCTGTTCGGGACCGCCGCGGTGAAATCGCGGCGTCCCGAACAGCTGATCGGACACCAGGAGGGCTCTTACCTGCCTCCTCGGTGTCCGATCGACGAATGACTGCTCCGTGCCTGAGATCCAGGCAGGAGCAGTCAAGTGCCGATAATGCTGATCACAGGCGTGTTAATACACGCCTGTGATCAGGATGAGAGATCAGTGTGTGCAGTGTTATAGGTCCCTATGGGACCTAAAACACTGCAAAAAAAATGTAAAAAAAAAGTGTTAATAAAGGTCATTTAACCCCTTCCCTAATAAAAGTTTGAATCACCCCCCTTTTCCCATAAAAAAAATAAAACAGTGTAAAAAAATAAATAAATAAACATATGTGGTATCGCCGCGTGCGTAAATGTCCGAACTATAAAAATATATCATTAATTAAGCCGTACGGTCAATGGCGTACGCGCAAAAAATTCCAAAGTCCAAAAAAGCGTATTTTGGTAACTTTTTATAACATTAAAAAATGAATAAAAAGTGATCAAAATGTCAGATCAAAACAAAAATCATACCAATAAAAACTTCAGATCACAGTGCAAAAAATGAGTCCTCATACCGCCCCGTACGTGGAAAAATAAAAAAGTTATAGGGGTCAGAAGATGACATTTTTAAACGTATAAATTTTCCTGCATGTAGTTATGATTTTTTCCGGAAGTGCGACAAAATCAAACCTATATAAGTAGGGTATCATTTTAACCGTATGGACCTACAGAATAATGATAAGGTGTAATTTTTACCGAAATATGCACTGCGTAGAAACGGAAGCCCCCAAATTTACAAAATGGCGTTTTTTTTTCGATTTTGTCGCACAATAATTTTTTTTTCCGTTTTGCCGTGCATTTTTCGGTAAAATGACTAATGTCACTGCAAAGTAGAATTGGCGACGCAAAAAATAAGCCATAATATGGATTTTTAGGTGGAAAATTGAAAGGGTTATGATTTTTAAAAGGTAAGGAGGAAAAAACGAACGTGCAAAAACGGAAAAACCCTGAGTCCTTAAGGGGTTAAAAAGATATACTCATCATGTATAACGATGTGACCCCAACAAATGAGGTAATAGGAAATCTGGGAACTGGGAAATGAGTCCAGACCATGCAAGATCATTGACAAAAGTCATGAACAATAGCGACAAGCTAACGCTATGGAACAGCTACAGTGAAGGATCAAGCACAGCCCCTTAACATAACAAGGAAATGTGGAAAATAGACAGCACCCTCAAAGGAATCATGTGAAAAGTCATGGAGGAAGCCTCAAGTCCTCCAGCATGTCCTGAAGATCAGCCATCATGCTATACCACCAAGGGTCTGACTCAGTCTATAATCTCCTGTCTCGAATAATGACTAACCAGAAACACCCTCCATCGACCAAAGAATTTCTCAGTACTAGTAGCCTTATGTTTCTCCGTCTCCACTCTGTCCATACCAAGAACAATTTCAGTTGGGCAATTAGAATAGGGAGATCAGATAAAGCAGCTGAAAGTCATGGGGCAAATAAACACTGTAAAGCTACTAACAACACAATAAATACCATTTGCGGGATTGCAGCATACTGAGAAGATGTAGATTTAGGCGGTCTTAACTGATGGAATAAAACAGACTGCAGGGTGAGGGGAACTACAATTTTCCAATGAGTATTAATATAAGCCTAAATAATTTCCCAGTAAAGAGACCATAGTCACACACACAGTCACACAGTCAGTCAGCAAAGTGCAGTGTTAGAAACCCTATAGGGCATTATGAGATAATTTAAAACAGGTCTCCCTCCAACATTCATTGATTATCTATTTATGAAAATTCACCCAACAATATACTGTCTTTGATGTCCTCATCATTTATCCAGGTAACCAAGGGGCGGCAAAGCTGCTTTGGGTTCACTTTGAGAAAATTTGTATGATGGGCATTGTACAAAAGGGAGACATATGTCTTACGGGGCTCAGTTCCCACTTTACCATCCAGGAAATGTACTGTGGATTCTTTGGACAGGTCACGTGAGCTAAAATAGAGGGCCTGATGGACAAAGAGAGAATGTAAAGAGGGTATCCAGAATTTAGTTAAAATAGTGTTCAGTGCCATTCAGCCAATCAGATCTCCCACCCTCATGAGGCCCTTATGTTTCCATACCTGCAACCATCAGGGCAACCGACATGGAATGTGCTTAGACAATAAGAAGGGAAAGCCCAATCATTTACGACCTTCCTTCCTTGTTATAATCATAATGTGTGGTGTAGTGGGGTCAGATTCCTGTGTGACGCCAGAGCTGTGTCCAATCTATCATCAACGTGAATGGAGGACCCATGTGCCAGTCAATGACATAATGGAACAGGCTAAATGTTATTCCCCAATGTTAGAAAAATTCAAACCCCCATCATCTTTTGAAGGCAACAGTTTTTAGAGCGCGATTCAAGGATGCTTCCCCACCCAAATGAATTGTTTTAACAGCAATGGGAGTGTCTGGAGTGGGTATAGTAGATGTGAAAAGTTGGACATCTTTAGTAATTGTCAGTAGCCCATAAAGGTAAGAGGCAGTTGTGCCTAAATACACAATTCAGACATTATTTTAGCTATCAACAGGGGTAGACGAGTTATTAAATGACCTACCTCATCCTGACAGCAGATTTACTTGGTAAAAGCTGCCGACATGATTCCTTTGAGATAAGAGAAGATGTAGAAATGTTTTAATTGACTTAAAGCTTGCCTTCCTTTCTTTGTAAACTATCCCTTCAATTTCTGGTCATAATAGGTTTTGGACAGGGCAATGATCACATGACAGCACATTTATAATGTTGCATATTCAGAGTACAAACAAAACTGTAGCAGATAAAATGACTTAAGATGTAGAATTTCTGAAAAACAAACCTTTACAGATTTGCAAGTGATAAATAGTCGCTTCAGATTTAATGTAATCTATGCTATTTTTGGGGATTTGTACTTTACATTCCAGCCAGCTTGACATCAATAAACCTTTGACTTACAGTACACCCACATCTTGTGTGGGTACACTGAAAGGTTTAATCACTGAAATCAGCAAAGAAATAACTTTATTGGAGTAATCAAACAGTACACATTTATAGAAGGAAAGATCCTTTAAAATCAAAAAGAAAAAGAGTAAAATATGTCACATTGTACAATTGTTCTGCGTCTCCATCTCCTCTTTGCATTTCTTCTCAAAAAAAATGTTCCCTAACTTGGAATACACATGCTTTGCTAACACAACTTGATAGCTTGAACAATCCATGATGGCATTACTTCACCATCTACTCAGTGATTTCTCCATATACATTTTGGCAGTATATTTACATTCCCCTTCAAGGTCCACATGAGGTTAAATATTACTTTTATTGTCCTTTATTACCCTTCCATTTGAAATCAAAATTTATATTTTCTCCCATAAGAGTCTAGGATGCAGTAAGGATGGGAAAAAAAATTATTTTAAATTAAAATTTTTAATAAAGTGTGTGTTTCAATTTTTTCTCTCTATTTTTAACATTTTTTAGGTAGTACTACTACTCCCAGCATGGAACAGACTGTTCCATGATGGGAGTAGTAGTACCTGTACTAATAGACATATCGCCCGATATGATCATCCATAATATAGCAGAGATGCGGAGCGGCTCTATATAGCGCTCACATCTCTGCACTGTACTCTGGCCGGCCAGTGATGTGAATAGAACTTCAAAAAATCTAAATAGACAAATCATCAGGTCCAGATGGCATTCACCCCTGTGTTCTAAAGGAATTAAGTAATGTGATAGACAGACCCCTATTTTTAATATTCAGGGACTCTATAGTAGCAGGGACTGTTCCCCAGGACTGGCGCATGGCAAATGTGGTACCAATATTTAAAAAGGGATCAAAAGGTGACCCCGGGAATTGTAGACCTGTTAGTTTGACCTCTTAATATCTTAATAAAAATAAATGCATGACCCCATATCAGCATGGCTTTATGAGGGATCGGTCCTGTCAGACTAACCTGATCAGCTTTTATGAGGAGGTGAGCTCCAGACTGGACCAGGGTGAATCACTGGATGTCGTAATTCTGGATTTTTCCAAAGCATTTGATACGGTTTCACATAAAAGGTTGGTGCATAAAATGAGAAGGATGGGGCTGGGGGAGAATGTGTGTAAGTGGGTAAGTAACTGGCTCAGTGATAGGAAACAGAGGGTGGTTATTAATAGTACTTATTCTGATTGGGTGACTGTTACTAGTGGGGTACCACAGGGGTCAGTCTTGGGTCCTGTTCTATTTAATATATTTATTAATGACCTTGTAGAGGGGTTGAATAGTAAAGTAGCAATCTTTGCAGATGATACTAAACTCTGTAAAGCGGTAAACACAATAGAGGACAGGGCACTGTTACAAATGGATCTGGATAGGTTGGAGGTTTGGGCTGGGAAGTGGCAGATGAGGTTCAACACTGATAAATGTAAGGTAATGCACATGGAGACGAAAAATCCGGGCTGGGATTATGTATTAAATGGGAGAACACTTGGGACAACTGACATGGAAAAGGAGTTGGGAGTCTTAGTTAATAGTAAATTTAGCTGTAGTGACCAGTGTCAGGCAGCTGCTGCCAAGGCAAGTAAAATCATGGGGTGCATCAATAGGGGCATAGATGCCCAAGACATGGAAATAATTCTACCACTGTACAAATCACTAGTCAGACCACACATATAATACTGTGTACAGTACTGGGCACCAGTGTACAAGAAAGATATAGTGGAGCTGGAGAGGGTTCAAAGACGGGTAACCAGAGTAATACGGGAAATGGGAGGACTACAGTACCCAGAAAGATTATCAGAATTAGGGGTATTTAGTTTAGAAAAAAGAAGGCTTAGGGTAGACCTAATAACTATGTATAAATATATCAGGGGACAGTACAGTGATCTCTCCCATGATCTATTTATACCCAGGACTGTATCTATAGCAAGGGGGCATCCTCTTAGTTTAGAGGTAAGAAGGTTTCTACACCAGCACAGACGGGGGTTCTTTACTGTAAGAGCAGTGAGACTGTGGAATTCTCTGCCTGAGGAGGTGGTCATGGGGAACTCTGTGAAAGAGTTCAAAAGGGGTCTGGATGCATTTTTGGAGAGTAATAGCATTACAGGTTATGTATTTTAGATTTATAGGGATAGAACGTTGATCCAGGGATTTATTCTGACTGCCATATTGGAGTCGGGAAGGAATTTTTACCTCTAATATGAGTTTTTTTTTGCCTTCCTCTGGATCAACTCAGTAGGGACTCATTAGGGATATAGGTTGAACTTGATGGACTTTGGTCTTTTTTCAACCATATGAACTATGTTTCTATGTTACTATGTATATTTTCCGCCCAGAGTGGAGATTGGCCGGATGGTTGCAGCCAATCACAGCTCTCAGAGGGAAATATGAATGAGTGATGTTCTATTCATATCACTGGCCAGAGTATAGTGCAGAGATGCGAGCACAGGATAGGACGATCGCATTGTGTATCAGGAGTGACACCCACTGTGATCTGTCCTTAACTGTAGGTACTACTACTCCCAACATGGAGCACACTCTGCTCCATGCTGGGAGCTATAGTACCTGCATTAATAGACAGATCGCAGTGAGTGTAACTTCTGACACCTGTTGTGATCTGTCTATTAATGCAGGTACTACAGCTCCCAGCATGGAGCAGAGTGTGCTCCATGTTTGGAGCAGTAGTACCTGCAGTTAAGGAAAGATCACAGCGAATGTCACTCCTCCTGACACCCTCTATGGTCCCCTGCATTGACATATATATACACTTATTCATATTTCCCATATAGACTTGTGAATGGCTATAACCATCTGGCCAATCACAGCTCTCTGCGGGAAATGTAAATAGGTGAATATATACGTCAGTGCAGGGGACCATAAAAGACCGGCCGGCCGCTTCCATACATTATACAGAAGGATCGCAATGGACCCGGGGCAATCTGTCAATTGGTACAGGTACTACTACTCCCATCATGGAACAGTGTGTTCCATGCTGGGAGTAGTAGTACTCCCTAAGAAAAATAAAGAATAAAAAGTGAAAAACACACACACACGCTACATTTTTATTATTGTCGGCTACATTTTTAGTGCCCTGCCCGTACACATAAATTGATCCCTGTTTAAAAATTTATAAAAATGTTGTTATAATAAAAGATACATTGTTCTAAAAAAAAGATACACCACTACTGCATCTTTTTTATAATTTTTTTTCATGGTACCCTAAGAAATGTTATTAAAAAAAGGTATCTCCATCACTTTTTTGGATTGCTAAAGTCCCAAAAAAATAGCCGCTTGCAAAAACGCCAAAGTTAAAACCCACATGGCGTTTTTCTTGGCGTTTTTTTTACTTCCATAGACTTCTTGGACTTCATAGACATGATTTCAGGGAAAAAAACGCCATAGGCTCAACATGCTGCGATCTTGCAAAAATGCCAAAGAGCTGAAATAGAGTGAAAAAACGCAAAAAGGATAAAATAAATAAATAAATAAAAGCCAAACTGAAAATCGCAAAGTGGAAAAAGAATTTTGTGTTTTTTCATTGATTTACAGCTAACATCTGGCCGCAGCATTTTTTTGGCCGAAAAAACGCCATGTGGCAGAATTGGCATTTTTCTCCCAAAAAAAACAAGTGGAATTCCAGCCTTAGACAATTTCTTTTCCATACTAATAAATTTTTTTCTTACCCTTAATTACACCCAACATTCTCATGTGGGTTTAGAATCTCCTTACTGAACTTGATGGCTTTATTTGCTTTTCTCTCAGTTTGGCAAAACTGGTCACAATTTGCCCATCCGTAAAATAGACTCTGATGCACTGTACAGCGCTAGTATGCTAGTATGTCAGTGAGTCACATGACTCCTACTTCGTGACTCATTGGATATTAACTTCATTCTGACACTATGGGCAGTGGAGGCCATGCTGACACTTACAGAGCTCCCTTCAACCTATTCTATATCTGTATTTTCTGTTTATGGTGAGTGCAACCACCCCCGCCCGTCCCCTATTTGCTCGAGTTACATCATGTTATTCAAGCAAATATTGGATTTTATTAGCAATTTTTTTATGTATTGCTTACTCCTCATTTTATTTCACTCTCTTATGACCTGTACATATGTCTCTCAACCCCTTAATGACCACGGACGTAAAAGTACGTCCTGGTTTGGCGGTACTTCGCGCACCAGGATGTACATTTACATCCTGTGTATGACTTGCATAATTTCTTGGTGAAAAATTAAAAAATTTCATGAAAAATTTGAAAATTTGCATTTTTCTAACTTTGAAGCACTCTGCTTGTAAGGAAAATAGACATACCAAATAAATTATATATTGATTTACATATACAATATGTCTACTTTATGTTAGCATCATAAAGTTGACATGTGTTTACTTTTGGAAGACATCAGAGGGCTTCAAAGTTCAGCAGCAATTTTCAAATTTTTCACAAAATTTTCAATATCGGAAGGACCTATTTGAAGGACCTTCATACTAGAAATACCTCATAAATTACCCCATTATAAAAACTGCACCCCTCAAAGTATTCAAAATGACATTCAGAAAGTTTCTTAACCCTTTAAGTGTTTCACAGGAATAGCAGCAAAGTGAAGGAGAAAATTCAAAATCTTCCTTTTTTTACACTCGCATGTTCTTGTAGACCCAGTTTTTGAATTTTTACAAGGGGTAATGTGGTGGCCACGGGTGAGGTCCGCAGCCACCGCTACGCTGGGGCTAGCTACTTGGTTCTTGGGGGTATTAACCCAGGGTCGGATGGTATTAACTAGAGATGAGCGAATTTACAGTAAATTCGTCACGAACTTCTCGGCTCGGCAGTTGATGACTTTTCCTGCATAAATGTGTTCAGCTTTCAGGTGCTCCGGTGGGCTGGAAAAGGTGTATACAGTCCTAGGAAAGAGTCTCCTATTACTGTATCCACCTTTTCCAGCCCACGGGAGCACCCGAAAGCTGAACTCATTAATGCAGGAAAAGTCATCAACTGCCGAGCTGAGAAGTTTGTGACGAATTGAATTTACTGTAAGTTCGCTCATCTCTAGTATTAACCCTTAATGTCACGTGACGCCACTGTAGTCTTGGTATCTCCCAGGGTACTACAGGTCCGTGGAACTCCGTCTCCCCACAGGCTAGCAAGGAAAGAATTGACTCCACACTAGGTTGCAGTTTAACGGAGGCTTTACTAACTTGAAGATAGGTGGTACAATCTTCACAGCGCTCAACCAAGGTCTCCCAAAGGGTAAACAGACTCTAGAGGACCACACAGCCTGCAGTGCCTGGACTTGATATTGCATATATGCTTGGCTCTTACGGCCGGACTAGGAGTTTTAGCTCTGCGCTATATTAGGCTTGAGATTAAAGTCACTTACTGAAGTGTCGGTAGATGTGTGGCTTTTCGCCGGAAGATAATGAATTGTCCTTTAGGAATTCTCTGATCAAGGCTGAAGTAAAGGCTTGATATTTCTCCATTCTGTACTCTGACTGAAATGAGTTGATGATTCTTAAGTCTGAACTCAATTTCTCTCCTGAACTCCTGCACTCCACTCAGCTTCTTTCCACACTTGAACTCTGAACCCTTCTGAACTCCTGAACTCTCCAGAACTCCTCCTGAACTCTGCTCCTCAACTCTCCAGAACTGCAGGACTCTACTACACAGGAAATGCCACCCCTTATGAGGGAAGGCTAAACTAAAGCCCATTGGCCAGGCAGCTGTGGATCATAGAGTTGTCTGTCTCTCCTTTGGGATTAACAATAAAGTTACATACAAGTAATAACATAATACCTTACACAAAAGTTTAGTCTAGCCCTAAGTCCTCTACTCTCACATACCCTGACTAGGCATGAGGTTGCTAGGTAACATACTTAAATCTACAGATACCTAATAAAAGATTATTAAGTTATAACAGTGCAAATACACATTAGAAATGGTTGAGTCCCTGCAGGGGAGCCCCCAGGACACTGGAGGTCTCAATCTGACAAGGCCTACAATACCTTGACACAATGTACCTGTACTGGGACACCACAGTAATAGGAGAAAAAGCCCCCCAAAATTTGTAACCCAATTTCTCTCGAGTAAGGAAATACCTCATATGTGGATGTAAAGTGCACTCTGGGTGCAGTAGAGGGCTCAGAAGGGAAAGAGCGACAATGGGATCTTGGAGAGTGAATTTTGCTGAAATGGTTTTTGGGGAGCATGTCGCATTTAGGAAGCCCCTATGGTGCCATAACAGCAAAAGAAAAACCACATGACATACCATTTTGGAAAGTACATCCCTCAAGGCACCGTAACAAGGGGTCCAGTAAGCCTTAACACCCCACAGGGGTGAAAATGAAATGTAAATGAAAAAATATATATTTTTCCTCCAAATTTACCATTTTTACAAAGGGTAATGGGAGAAAATGCCCCAAAAATTCGTAACCCCATTTCTACAGAGTATGGAAATACCCCATGTTAGGATGTTAAATGCTCTGTGGGCAAACTACAATGCTCAGAAGGAGTCTCATTTGGCTTTTGGAAAACACATTTTGCTGAAATGGTTTTTGGGAGGCATGTCGCATTTAGGAAGCCCCTAAACAGCAGAACAGCAAAAAAAATAAAAATAAGAAATATGGCATACTATTTTGGAAACTACATCCTTCAAGGAACGTAACAAGGGGTACAGTGAGCCTTAACACCCCACACGTGTTTGACGACTTTCCGTTAAAGTCGAAGGTGTACATGAAAACAATTTTTTCACTTAAATACTGTTTTTTCCCCAAATTGTACATTTTTACAAGGAGTAATAGGAGAAAATGACCCCCAATATTTGTATCCCCATATCTTCTGAGTATGGAAATACCCCATGTGTTGACCTCAAGTGCTCTGCTGGTGCACTACAGTGCTCAGAAAAGAAGGAGCACCATTAAGCTTTTGGAGAGAGAATTTGTTTGGAATAAAAGTCGGGAGGGTCTTGCGCATTTACAAAGCCCCCCATGGTGCCAGAACAGTGGACCCCCCACATGCGACCCTATTGTTACGCCTAGCGCTCCGGGTCCCCGCTCCTCCCCGGAGCGCTTACGGCGTCTCTCTCTCCGCAGCGCCCCGGTCGGTCCCGCTGACCGGGAGCGCTGCACTGTCATGGCCGTCGGGGATGCGATTCGCACAGCGGGACGCGCCCGCTCGCGAATCGCATCCCAGGTCACTTACCCGTCCCGGTCCCCTGCTGTCATGTGCTGGCGCGCGCGGCTCCGCTCTCTAGGGCGCGCGCGCGCCAGCTCCCTGAGACTTAAAGGGCCAGTGCACCAATGATTGGTGCCTGGCCCAATTAGCTTAATTGGCTTCCACCTGCTCCCAGACTATATCTGTTCTCTGTCCCTGCACTCCCCTGCCGGATCTTGTTGCCTTAGAGCCTAGTGAAAGCGTTACTGTGTTTATCCTTACTGTGTATTTGACCTCCTGCTTTTCCTTATTGACTACGATTCTTGCTGCCTGCCCCGACCTTCTGCTACGTCCGACCTTGCTTTGTCTACTCCCTTGTACCGCGCCTATCTTCAGCAGTCAGAGAGGTTGAGCCGTTGCTAGTGGATACGACCTGGTCACTACCGCCGCTGCAAGACCATCCCGCTTTGCGGCGGGCTCTGGTGAACACCAGTAGTGACTTAGAACCGGTCCACTAGCACGGTCCACGCCAATCCCTCTCTGGCACAGAGGATCCACCTCCTGCCAGCCGGCATCGTGACACCTATTTTGGAAACTACACCCCTCACAGAATTTATTAAGGGGTGCAGTGAGCATTTATACCCCACTGGCATTTGACAGATCTTTGAAACATTGGGCTGTGCAAATGAAAAGTTACATTTTTAATTTTCATGGACCACTGTTCCAAAAAACTGTCAGACACCTGTGGGGTGTAAAAAATGCTCAGTGTACTCCTTATTACATTACGTGAGGGGTGTAGTTTCCAAAATGGGTCACATGGGGGGGGGGGTTTCCATTGTTTTGGCACCATGGGGGCTTTGTAAACACACATGGCCTTCAATTCCAGACAAGTTTTCTCTCCAAAAGCCCAATAGCACTCCTTCTCTTCTGAGCATTGTAGTTCGCCCGCAGAGCAATTTACATCCACATATGGGGTATGTTCTTACTATTCTTACCTATTTTCCCTTGTGAAAATGAAAAAGTTAGGGTAACACCAGCATTTTTGTTAAAATCTTTTTTTTTTCATTTTCCCATCCAACTTTAACGAAAATTTGTCAAACACCTGTGAGGTGTTAAGGCTCACTATACCCCTTGTTACGTGGGGTGTAGTTTTCAAAATAGGGTCACACATGGGTATTTTGTTTTGCGCTTATGTCAGAACCGCTGTAAAATCAGCCACCCCTGTGCAAATCACCAACTTAGTCCTCAAATGTACATAGTGCGCTCTAACTCCTGAGCCTTGTTGTGCATCCGCAGAGAAATTGCATTACAAATTTTGGGGGTCTTTTTTTTCCTTTTACCAGTATGGGGCAACACCAGCATATTAGTGTAACAATGTTTATTTTTTTTACACTAACAGGCTCGTGTAGACCCCAACTTTTCCTTTTCATAAAGGGGTAAAAGGAGAAAAAGCCCCCCCAAAATTTGTAACGCAAATGCTCCCGAGTATGGAAATACCCCATATGTGGCCCTAAACTGTTTCCTTGAAATACGACAGGGCTCCGAAGTGAGAGAGCGCCATGCGCATTGAAGACTAAATTAGGGAGTTCATAGGGGTGGACATAGGGGTAGTCTATGCCAGTGATTCCCAAACAGGGTGTCTCCAGCTCTTGTTAAACTCCCAGCATGCCTGGACAGTCAGTGGCTGTCCGGAAATGCTGAGAGTTGTTGTTTTGCAACAGTTGAAGGCTCCGTTTTGGAAACACTGCCGTACGATACGTTTTTCATTTTTACTGGGGAGACCATGTAAGGGGGTGTATATGTAGTGTTTTACCCTTTATTATGTGTTAGTGTAGTGTAGTGTTTTTAGGGTACATTTGCACTGGCGGGGGTTTACTGTGAGTTTCCGGCTAGGAGTTTGCGCTGCGTTGGAAAATTTGCCGCAGCTCAAACTTGAAGCAGGAAACTCACTGTAAATCCGCCCATGTGAATGTACGCTGTACATTCACATGGGGGGGGGGGGAAACCTCCAGCTGTTGCAAAACTACAACTCCCAGCATGCACTGACAGACCATGCATGCTGTTTGTTGTACTTTTGCAACAGCTGAAGGCACACCTGTTGGAAAACCTTAAGTTAGGTTCTATTACCTAAATCAGCATTTTCCAACAAGTGGGCCTCCAGCTGTTGCAAAACTACAACTCCAAGCATTTACTGATCGCCGTAGGGCATGCTGGGAGATGTAATTATGCAACAACTGGATGCACGCAACTACAACTCCCAGCATGGTGAGACAGCTGTTTGCTGTTCATGCATGCTGGGAGTGGTAGTTTTGCAAGATTTAGAGGGCCACGGTTTGGAGACCACTGCACAGTGATCTCCAAACTGTAGCCCTCCAGCTGTTGCAAAACTACAAATCCCAGCATGCCCAAACAGCAGTCTGAGAATGCTGGGAGTTGTAGTTTTGCATCATCTGGAGGGCTACAGTTTAGAGACCACTATATAGTGGTCTCCAAACTGTAGCCTTCCAGATGTTGCTAGGCAACAACTCACCGGCTTCCGTAGGATCGCCGCACCAGGGTGCCGCACGTCATCGCCGCCCGCCGCTGGTAAGGTACCTCCGGCGCCGGTCACTGCTGGTTCCCCCATTCTACCCGGACTACAGTGGGTGGGCAGAGCGGGGGAACCGAACTTTAACCCCCCCGCCACCAATCTGATATTGGTCGGTCGCTTCTGAACGACCAATAGCAGGGATAGAAGGGGTGGCACCCCTACCACCTCACTCCTATCCCTTCAGTGGGATCATGGGTGTCTTGGTCAGCCCCGATCCCCCTTATTTTCTGCGTCACTGGAGACCCGAGAGACCCGGAGAATGATTTCAGCAGGCACGCCTGTCCGGTCCCCACCCGGTGAGCGGCGGGGACAGGAATTCTCACGTACGTACAGGTACGTCCTGGGTCCTTAAGTACCAGGGAGCCAGGGTGTATCTGTACGCCCTTGGTCCCTAAGAAGTAATGTACAAATCTGGTTAACTTTGTGGCACCAGTTAATTTAAAAAATATTGTTTTCGATCGGAGTACCCCTTTAAATCTCTGAATCCAGCATGGGCTATCATTAATCAGAAAACTGCAGTCTCAGCTACTACATTCAGCTCTAGCTTTCCAGATTCATTCTGCACTTCCCTCTGCACAAATCTGTACTGTGAGGATTTTATCAACAATTCCTGCCTCAGTAAAGATAATTAATCGTAACCTTACATTGATGTCATCATTGTCCCAGCACTTGGCCCAGCAGAAGCTATCTCAACCTTCGGACCGTGTTGGTTAACGGTGGCCTGGCGTCCTAAACTGATATATACACCTGCACACAGTAGTCGCCACACGTGTGTAAAACAAAGTCTTTGTTAAGGCATTTTAAGCCCACCACAGGGCATGTTTCATGTTCCCGCTCTACTCTATACATCAGATGATACTCTCCTGGTTCACACTACTGGACTGAGGCAGTGGTGAGCTGTTTCTATTTTCTCTATACTTTGTCATCAAATATTTACATACATGTACTTGCATATTTAGGCATTTCTGACAAAGTAACCAACTTTAAACTTTAAAATTTGTTCCAATCTTTGCACATTTGCTCTGTACTGTACTCTGTTCCAGCTATGCATAAACAGCATGGAATCTGGAGGTGGTGATCAAAATGACAACAATATTTCAAAACAGCAATAAACATAACTACAGGCAGCCATATTCATTTCTGAACTAAACAGTTATAGGATAATGATATATTTTAAACTGCTGAGCTTGAATTTGGGCCTACAAAACCCATCAATTACTGTAAAAAGTAAATAACTGAGGGATTTGTACCTAGACCCTTGTTTTATAAGCCAATGTTATTATTATATATCTAATACACTTAACCACAATAACAATATTTCTTATTTGTTACAAGGACCCTTTTGGTTACATTGGGTTGCACTGTCCACTGATGGCAGCCCAGATTGTGGAGTGACCATTGGCCATCTCTTACGAAGGCCCTTTCCCACCAATTTCTAAGTTTGGCGGGGCAGTCATCTCTAGGAAGAGCTCGGGTTGTTTCAAACATATTCCATTTAAGAATTATGGAGGGCACTGTGTAACTGGTAACTTTCAGTGCAGCAGAAATATTTTTGTACCCTTATCCAGATCTGTGCCCCTACACAATCCCGTCTCTTAGTTCTACCGGCAGTTCTTTCCACCTCATGGTTCAGTTTTGCTCTGATATACATTGTCAGCTGTGAAACCATATATAGACAGGGCTAATTTATCACAGGTGACTCCAATTAAGGTGTAGCAACAGCTCAAAGATGATCAACAGAAAGGGGAAGAGCCAGAGCTAAATAGCAAAGGGTCTGAATACTTATGCTCAAACAAAATTCTATTTTTTTCATTTTAATACATTTTCTCATTTCACATTCTCATTTTGGGGAACTCGTGTAGATTGATGAGGAAAAACTTGATTTTTTTTAACACAAGGCCGCAACATAACAAGGCATAGGAAGAAACATCATCTGCTTTCAAGCTATATTTGATGTAATTTTTAAGGATATCACATTTTCACAAGAAAGTAAATCATTTGTCCCTAATAGTAAGGTACTTTAAGGCCTTTTTATAAAGGTCAGAGATCAGACAAATGAACTTTTCCATCAGTGCCCAGTGTAAACATCTCAGAGATCAGCCAATGAAAAAGCAAGACTCTATATATTGGCTGATTGGAACCTTTATGTAGATCACTCTTGTGATGTCAATCACTCTTGTGTCCACTGGCTACATTTAGCCAGCAGACACAAGTGGCTTCCTCTGCACTCCAGCGGCTTCGGCGCACGAGTGATTTCATCAGATGCCAGAGCTCAAAGAAAGAAGAGGCCATGCTGAGGGAGCTGCCGGGAAGAAGACAGAGGAGCTGCAGGAGGTAAGTATCGGGGAGAGGGGAACTGCTACTGCCTACCATGGGGGTCTCTGCTGCTGCCTAAAAGGGGGGGACTATGCTGCTGCCCAATAGGGGGGACTCTGCTACTGCGTAATAGGAAGACTCTGCTGCTGCCTAAAAGGGGGGACTCTGTTGCTGCATAATAGGGGGGACTCTGCTGCCAAAAAGGTGGCCATGCTGCTTCCTAATAGGGGGACTCTGCTGCTGCCTAATAGGGGGGACTCTGCTGCTGCCTAAAAGGGGGGACTCTGCTGCTGCCTAAAAGGGGGGACTCTGCTTCTGCCTAATAGGGGGACTATGCTGCTGCCTAATAGGGAGGACTCTGCTGCTGCCTAAAAGGAGGGACTCTGCTGCCAAAAAGGGGGGCCATGCTGCTTTCTAATAGGGAGGACTCTGCTGCTGCCTAAAAGGGGGGGGGGACTCTGCTGCTGCCTAAAAGGGGGGGACTCTGCTGCTGCCCAAAAAGGGGGACTCTGCTGCTGCCTAAGAGGGGGACTCTGCTGCTGCCTAAGAGGGGGCCTCTGCTGCTGCCTAATGTGGGGGCCTCTGCTGCTGCTTAATGTGGGGGACTCTGCTGCTGCCCACTGTGGGGGACTCTGCTGTGGCCTACTGTGGGGGACTCTGCTGCCACCTACTGTGGGGGACACTGCCGCCTACTGTGGGGGGGACACTGCAGCCTAATGTGGGGGAAACTGCCGCCTATTATGGAGGACACAACTGCCTATTATGGGGGTTCTGCTGCCTACTATGGGGGAAGTTGCTGCCTACTATGGGGGTACTGCTGCCTACTATGGGGGTACTGCTGCCTACTATGAGTGGAATCTGCCACCCACTATGAAGGGAACATCTGCTGCCAACCTGATGGGGGGGACATCTGCTGCTGCCCACTCTACTAAGGGGGGCATTATTACAGTTTGGGGCATTAAAGTTATTGGTAAAGTGTGGAGCCGAAAATGTTTTTTTTTCTGCCATGTTCTCCAGAAATGAGTCATAGCCGGAAGAAATCATCATGGAGTCTGAGCTGGAGAATAAAAAGGAAAGTGACCAACTCCGATCAGAGAAGACGTCACCTTATACCACTGTATGTAATCACTTACATGGTCTGTAGTGGTAATGATGGTGGTTGTTGTCAGTCTCCTGATATAACTGTATGTAATCACTTATATGGTCTGTAGTGGTAATGATGGTGGTTGTTGTCATTCACCTGATATAACTGTATGTAATCTCTTATATGGTCTGTAGTAGTAATGATGGGGGTTGTTGTCAGTCTCCTGATATAACTGTTTTGTAATCTCTTATATGGTCTGTAGTAGTAATGATGGGGGTTGTCAGTCTGTCAGTATAGGACGTCCTCCTAAACTTAGGTGACAACATCATAGAGGTATTCCCATTCTGCAGGTGCAGGCGTAATTGGGGCGTGACTGAGGACATGGTTAGTGGCGTGACCATGAGTGTGGTCAGGTGCGCGGCTTGTCGCTCTTTGCGCTCAGCAAAATTTGGGAGGTATGTATATCTATGAGAACAAGTTACTTCCTACATCATTGATTGGCGCATGTTACCGGAAAGTCACCTGTCTGTTTATTCACACAGGTATAAACAAAAAGTTTCAACTATAACATTGGAGCCTTGCTCAAGCTGTTTGATTACAGACAATTTGACCTTACATGTTCATAACATTAGTTATTATATACTATTCAGAAATTATATTACAAAATAACACATAATATTTTTATAATAATTAATACAGTGTATATTAGATAATGTGTGCAATATTCTGTGTTTATAGGTTAGATAAAATATACACACAAAACCACAGTATATAATAAATACGGTACATAGTGACAATAACAAAAATTAGGCTAGGTTTCCACACAGGTTTCTTTCTGACTTTCTTTTGGAAAACTGCCTCCAGTTTTTGTGCCAAAGCCAGAAGTGGATCCAGTAGGAAGAAGAAGTATAATGTATAATGGTGATGAAATTAATGACACAGAAGCCATCCTAAAGTGCATTTCAGTGTGACCCATTTTGGTAAAGTGTTTCAATACCAGTAAATCAAGTCTGTTTTTACTGCAAAGATACAAAATCAAGATGTGAATTTACAAAGAAATGTATCAAGCTTTTAAGGACAAACCAAAATGTTTTTTGGTGAAACACAATTTTGAATTGAAGGATACAAAGCAACACTAATGGTGCATGGACTCCCAGGATTACTATACTAAAAGGATTTATTTCTGCAAATCAACACAAAGGAAGGGCAGCTAGCAGAGAGGAAACAAATAAAAAGTTATTACACAAAAGGAAATAAAATTAGGACACAAATAACCCCCCCCCCTTTTTTTTTTTATCTACAATGATCTTGTCCCAGTGCTCTACTGAAAACAAACAACATGAGGAGGTCCCCAGTGCCAAAATAAACAAAATGCTAGTAAGGGACAAAACTAAAAATCAAACATTCACTAAGCAACAAGGAAATGCATCCAACCAACCAGTGTTTATACATCAGTGGGAACTATTTCTCTTTGTTAATGGGGTACTCCGTTTTTTTTTTTTTTTTATCAACTGGTGCCAGAAAGTTAAACAGATTTGTAAGTTACTTCTATTAAAAAAACCTTAATCCTTCCAGTACTTATTAGCTGCTGAATACTACAGAGGAAATTATTTTCTTTTTGGAACACAGAGCTGTCTGAGCACAGTCCTCTCTGCTGACACCTCTGTCCATTTTAAGAACTGTCCAGAGTAGGAGAAAATCCCCATAGAAAACCTGCCCTGCTCTGGACAGTTCCTAAAATGGACAGAGGTGTCATAGGTGTCCACTTTGCAGTGACATTAGTCATTTTACCCAAAAATCCATGGCGAAACGCAAAAAAAATTCATTGTGTGACAAAATTGAAGAAAAAATGTCATTTTGTAACTTTTGGGGGCTTCCGTTTCTACACAGTGCATTTTTTGGTAAAAATAACACCTTATCTTTATTCTGTAGGTCCATACGGTTAAAATGATACCCTACTTATATAGGTTGGATATTGTCGTACTTCGGAAAAAAATCATAACTACATGCAGGAAAATTTATATCTTAAAAATTCTCATCTTCTAACACCTATAACTTTTAAATTTTTCCGTGTACGGGCCGGTATGGGACTCAATTTTTGCGCCGTGTTCTGAAGTTTTTACCGGTACCATTTTTGTATTGATCAGACTTTTTGATTGCTTTTTATTCATTTTTTCATGATATAAAAAGTGACCAAAAATACGCTATTTTGGACTTTGGAATTTTTTTGCGCGTACACCATTGACCGTGCGATTTAATTAACGATACGTTTTTATAGTTCGGACATTTCCACACACGGCGATACCACAGATGTTTATTTTTATTTACACAGTTTTTTTTATGGGAAAAGGGGGGTGATTCAAACTTTTATTATGAAAGGGGTTAAATGACCTTTGTTAACTTTTTTTTCCCTTTTTTTTTTGCAGTGCTATAGCTCCCATAGGGAGCTTTGCATGGATCAGTGAGATAGGTGCTCGATTGCTCAAGCCTGTAGCTCAGGCTTGAAGCAATCAAACCCAGATCGGACGCGTCGGAGCAAGGTAAGGGGGTCTCAGCTCGCGTCCTAGCTGATCAGGACATCGCGATTTTAGCGCGATGTCCCCATCAGCCCGACTGAGCTGCTGGGAAGCGTTTACTTTCACTTTCAGACAAGCGGTCAACTTTGATCGCCGTGTCTGATGGGTTAATAGCGCGCGGCACAACGATCGGTGCCGCACGCTGTTAGCCCAGGGTCCCGGCTATGACTAGCAGCCGGGACCGACCCAGTGTGATGCGGGGTCACGGCATGACCCCGTTTTAAACACCGGGACCTGGCTCAGGGTGTACAGGTACGCCCTGAGTCCTTAAGAGGTTAATGTACAGGGTGGGCCATTTATATGGATACACCTTAATAAAATGGGAATGGTTGGTGATATTAACTTCCTGTTTGTGGCACATTAGTATATGTGAGGGGGGGGGGACTTTTCAAGATGGGTGGTGACCATGGCGGCCATTTTGAATCCAACTTTTGTTTTTTCAATAGGAAGAGGGTCATGTGACACATAAGAAAAACAATGATGTGCTTGGTTTTAATGTAACTTTATTCTTTCATGAGTTATTTACAAGTTTCTGACCACTTATAAAATGTGTTCAATGTGCTGCCCATTGTGTTGGATTGTCAATGCAACCCTCTTCTCCCACTCTTCACACACTGATAGCAACACCGCAGGAGAAATGCTAGCACAGGCTTCCAGTATCCGTATACACTGCTATATACTACTATATACACCACAGGAGAAATGCTAGCACAGGCTTCCAGTATCCGTATACACTGCTATATACTACTATATACACCGCAGGAGAAATGCTAGCACAGGCTTCCAGTATTCGTAGTTTCAGGTGTTGCAGAATGGGCAAAACAAAAATTGGAACAGGACCCTCAGTTTACACAGAAGATTTTGTTCAGTGATGAGGCAAACTTTTATGTGAATAGTGAAGTTAACAAACAAAACCACCGCTATTGGTCTGACACTAACCCACATTGGATAGATCCCTCCAAGACTGTTGGAACACAAAAATTTATGGTATGGTGTGGTATATGGGGTAAAAAGATATTGGGGCCATTCTTCATCAATGGAAACCTCAAGGCCACTGGTATCCGTATACACTGGTATATACTACTATATACACCGCAGGAGAAATGCTAGCACAGGCTTCCAGTATCCGTATACACTGGTATATACTACTATATACACCGCAGGAGAAATGCTAGTACAGGCTTCCAGTATCCGTATACACTGCTATATACTACTATATACACCGCATGAGAAATGCTAGCACAGGCTTCCAGTATCCGTATACACTGCTATATACTACTATATACACCGCAGGAGAAATGCTAGCACAGGCTTCCAGTATCCGTATACACTGCTATATACTACTATATACACCGCAGGAGAAATGCTAGCACAGGCTTCCAGTATCCGTATACACTGCTATATACTACTATATACACCGCAGGAGAAATGCTAGCACAGGCTTCCAGTATCCGTATACACTGCTATATACTACTATATACACCGCAGGAGAAATGCTAGCACAGGCTTCCAGTATCCGTATACACTGCTATATACTACTATATACACCGCAGGAGAAATGCTAGCACAGGCTTCCAGTATCAGTAGGTACAGGTGCTGCACATCTCGTATCTTCACAGCATAGACAATTGCTTTCAGATGACCCCAAAGAAAAAAGTCTAAGGGGTCAGATCGGGAGACCTTGGGGGCCATTAAACTGGCCCACGATGACCAATCCACTTTCCAGGAAACTGTTCATCTAGGAATGCTCCGACTTGACACCCATCATGTGGTGGTGCACCATCTTGCTGGAAAAACTCAGGGAACGTGCCAGCTTCAGTGCAGGAAGAGGGAAACACATCATCATGTAGCAATTTCGCATATCCAGTGGCCTTGAGGTTTCCATTGATGAAGAATGGCCCCAATATCTTTTTACCCCATATACCACACCATACCATAAATTTTTGTGTTCCAACAGTCTTGGAGGTATCTATCCAATGTGGGTTAGTGTCAGACCAATAGCGGTGGTTTTGTTTGTTAACTTCACTATTCACATAAAAGTTTGCCTCATCACTGAACAAAATCTTCTGTGTAAACTGAGGGTCCTGTTCCAATTTTTGTTTTGCCCATTCTGCAACACCTGAAACTACGAATACTGGAAGTCTGTGCTAGCATTTCTCCTGCGGTGTTGCTATCAGTGTGTGAAGTGTGGGAGAAGAGGGTTGTATTGACAATCCAAAACAATGGATTGTCACATTGAACACATTTTATAAGTGGTCAGAAACTTGTAAATAACTCATGAAAGAATAAAGTTATGTTAAAACCAATCACATCATTGTTTTTCTTGTGAAATTTCCAATAAGTTTGATGTGTCACATGACCCTCTTCCTATTGAAAAAACAAAAGTTGGATTCAAAATGGCCTACCCCTTAATTCACACCCCTACCCCTTAATTCCCTGGTTGAACTTGATTGACATATGTCTTTTTTCGACCGTACTAACTATGTAACTATGTAACTATGTAACTTCAAAATGGCCGCAATGGTCACCACCCATCTTGAAAAGTTTCCCCCCTCACATAGACTAATGTGCCACAAACAGGAAGTTAATATCACCAACCATTCCCATTTTATTAAGGTGTATTCATATAAATGGCCCACCTTGTACATGCAGTAGTGGACTAGTGGTTGTTGTAGTAGCCAACTGACAGCAGGCTGTATGGGCTAGTGATAGTTGTAGCATCCAGCAGACATCAGGCAATGGTGGGCTAGTGATAGTTGTATCCAGGGCACAGCAGACAGTGATGGACTGGTGGTAGTTGTAAATGCCAGCTAACAACAGGCAGTGAAAGTTGTAGCCAGTGGACAGTGGGTAGGGGTGGACTGATGATAGTGATAGCCAGGCATTGTGATGCTGCTTCATGTGCTTACGTAGATTCGTGGTTTCGTTACCCGGGCCCTGGCCATTCCTTACTTTCTGTTTCCAGAAATGAGACTGTGCCTGTTTTTCTCCATCTGGTAAGGTAGAAAATATTTTTTTTGCAGCAGAATATCATAAAGAGATAGGTATACCACCATCTAACTGTTCCTTCTCGACTAAAAGGCTTTTTCTCAAGCATACTGATGGTTGAAATGTGAAAGTGTGAGAAGTGTGAAATCTTTCTCTGGCTGGGCTCTAGTGCACAATCACACTGCTGGGATCTGTAGTGCACAATCAGTGGACAGCACTGCAGGTCAGTCCACCACACAATTGAACTGCTAAAATGCTTTGCTTTGTGTTTTTAGTGTGAACTCTTTTTATGGCTGGACTCTGTAGTACCACAATGAGGTGTTCTGTGTTCAGCTTGTCTCTCTTAGGGCCCGTTCACACGTCGGAATTCAAGAGGAATTTACTCGAGTAATTCCTCTTGAATTATCCACTCCAAAAGAATTGCCATCTCCTCTGCCATTGACTTCAATGTAATTTCCGCTCTCCTGTTCACACAGTGTTTGTAGAATTTTTTGGGACATTTTGGGGCTTATATAACACTTGCCGGTAGAAAGACAGCTCTCACCTCCCACTGGACTCAGGTGTGCACGGACTGGCGGAAGCGCAACCGCCCAATATAGCAAACGGAAGAGAACGTCCAGCACTCGATGTCCGTAGCAATAGTGTTTATTGGCATAAAAACAGATACATGAACAGGACAGAGCGTAAGCCTACGCGTTTCAGGTAACAAGACCCTTAGTCATGGCATAAAACAACCCCAAAGGTAAAACTATTTATAGTATAACAATTAGTCATGTGACTGCCTCAGCGAACAGAGGTAAAACATGGAACTGGATTACAAATGTTTATAAGTTATACATATACAGAGGCAAAGAAATTGACATGGTAACAAAATCTTAACAGGACTGGTTATTACATAGCTGGATAAATAATCTAGTATCAAAAATTGACTATACAATATTATCTCCATATGTTGTGGTTCACCCTATGTAACCGTGTCATGGAACCCCGTAATGGTAGACCCAATGCGACAATGAAACGACTGTGCTACATCTTGTCGCAAATTGGTATCGGAGTCTCATGACACGGGTACATAGCGCAGAAATAGGGGGGAAAGGGCATATCAATACGTAAGAATAAGATCATGTCTTAAGTTAAGTCCAGCCGGTTGCCGGGTGCCTAGTAGAAAAATCCAATAGGATTCCCGGTTCAGGAGGGATCTCCTCAAATCGCCGCCTCGTGACATTCTCTTGACTCGTTCTATTCCTACCACCCTAAGGGACTCTGTATTGCCCTGATGTACATCCCTAAAATGTTTAGATAATGCTGAGATATTAAATTGTAGATTAGAGCAGTCAGATAGATGTCGTCTAATTCTAACTTTCAATGGTGTGGACGTGCAGCCTACGTATTGGCACCTGCATGTCTCACAGGAGGCCAAATATACCACATATTTAGAATTACAATTAATGTATTCTTTGATACTGTATAGTTGGTTATTACTGTATGACCTGAAATCCCTCGATACTTGCATGTGTTTGCAGGTGACACACGTGTTATGGCCGCATTTCCAATTACCTGGACTATGGAGCCAGGTTGGATTGCTGGGAGTAGCACCGGTATTAAACATACTAGGTGACAATTTATTGCCCAGAGAGGGGCCTCGTTTAGAGACCATTTTAAACCCTGAAGACGTAATTTTTCCCAAAATCGGATCCTGATACAAAATAGGAAGATATTTCTTCATGATTCGTCCTATTTGGTTAAATTGTCTGCTGTACTGGGTAATAAAAAATGGAACAGATTCCCCACTTTTATGTGTCTCCTTACCCTTATCTGTGTGTATAATAAGTGACTCTCTACTTAATTTGTCTGCCCTATTCTTGGCTAGTTTGAGTGTTTTGTCATCATAGCCCCTGTCTTTTAATCTATTATGAAGTTGTTCAGACTCCACCTCGTATATATCTTTCTGAGTGCAGTTTCGTCGTAATCTACACCATTCCCCATACGGTATATTAGCCGTAACGTGATGGGGATGGCAAGATGTTGCCTGCAAGATAGTGTTGCCTGCAACATCTTTACGAAATGGAGAAGAAACAACATGCTGTCCATCTGTGGAAAATCTAACGTCTAGAAATGGAATATTCATTCGTGAGAAGGATGCAGTAAATTTGAGATTCAATTGATTCTCATTTATATATCTCACAAATTCCCAAAATCTTGGCTCAGTATCCCTCCATATCACAATGAGATCATCAATATATCTTCCTATCCATTTTATAGAGTTATAAAAAGGGTTAGATGTAGAGAAAATGTGTGTTTCTTCCCACTGGGACATATAAATATTCGCAAATGAAGGCGAGTATTTAGCGCCCATAGATGCTCCACTGATCTGAAGAAAAAAGCAACCATTGAACATAAAAAAATTGTTCTTTAACAAAAATTCGGTAGCTTCTAAAATGAAAAGCTTCAGATCAGGGGAGTATCTGCTATACAAATCCATATGTCTGGACAGAGCCCGTAAGCCTTCACCCCACGGGATGGATGGATGGAGTGCAGTGACATCGCACGTTGCCCAGGAGAAATTCTCCTGCCACTGCACTCCATTCATGATTTGTAAGACATGCTTGGTATCCCGTATGTACGACGGAGTAACGGAAACAAGGGGCTGTAGAAAGCTGTCAACCCACTCTCCCAATCTCTCTCCCAAGGATCCAATCCCAGCCACAATGGGACGTAAGGGAGGGGGGAACACCCCCTTATGGACCTTGGGGAGAGAGTGGAAGACTGGGATGACAGGGTGCTGAACAAATAAATATTCTCTCATTTTTATACTGATGACACCCCGTTGTACTCCATCATCTAGTAATCGACCTAAGTCTCTTTGGCTGGTAGGGGTAGGATCTCCTGACAACCTCTTGTACGTATCCGGATCGTTGAGCATACACATATTTAGATGTTCATACAGATCCGAATACATCACTACTATAGTACCTCCCTTGTCCGAGTTTCGGATTACCAAGTTTTTGTTTTTATGTAAGCTTTCAATGCCCTCCATCTCCTCCTTAGTCATATTATTATGTTTGAAAACATTTTTTGTTGTACTCTTTAATTTAACCAAGTCTCGTTCTACCAATTCCTGAAATCTATCCAGGGCCCCCGGACGGGAGGCCACGGGATAGAAATCAGGATTGGCAGAACGAAAGGGAAAACCTTCATCACACAGGGACACAGACTCATTAGATAATGCATTTAAATTTATCAAATTAATTTGATCTGAAAAATCCACAGATACAGTAGAACTCGCATGTATATCGGGGTTTGAGGGTGTGGGAGGATGCCCAGATGAAGATGGAACCTGTATAGGGGGAGAACATGCATCCTGCTTCCCAGTGGAAATATCAATCAGGGCAAAATGTCTCTTAAGTGTCAACTTTCGTGCCCACCTATTCACATCCAGAATAGTAGAGAACAGATTAAAGTCACATGAGGGCACAAAGTTAAGTCCACGGCCAAGTGCAGTGATTTGTGGAGTGGACAGGATGAATGGGGTCAAATTAATGATAGAGTCACTCACTTGTTCGGCTGCCGGGGTCTCAGCGTGTAGCTTATGTCTCCGGTGCTTGCGCCCCGCTCTTCTCCTAGGTCGTTGCGGCGGTGAAACCCCAATCCGGTTTGTTGATTTACCGGAGTTGTACTTGAGGCCGTGGCCCCGAGAGCCAAACTTTCATTAGAGGAAGTATGATCCTGTGCACTGTCCACATCCGAAAAACTGACCCGCCGTTTTGCATTGCGGTTTCTCTTATTCCGTTTACGAGACCCAGACCTGTTTCTCAAGATGGATTTGGGTGTGGCATCTCCTGTAGTAACCGACTGACGACGTTGGGCCGCCCAGGTGTACACTGCATCTTGTTGGTAATCGTGAATGTCCCGTTTAAATTTTTCTTTTTTGATATCCATTATGTTAGATTCCAAAGTGTCCATATTGTTTTTAACTTTTTCTTCTAGGACTTGTAGATCAACACTGCCAACGTACATATTAATTTTGGTTTTAATGTCCGAAATTTCATTTTGTAGGGATGTTAGCTCCAATTGCTCTTCTTCTATAATATAGCTAATTAGCTCCTGAGAGCATCTGTTTAGGGCAGAGTCCCATTTGTTTTCGAAGGCAGGTGAAAAAATTCTTGTAGGTCTCTTTTTAATGCGCAGACCACGAGGAATCATATCTTTTTCTTTGTAAGTGGAAAGAGTAGTAAAGTCCCACCATGTCTTTAACTCTTTACCTTGTGTAATCTCAAGTTGTCGCATGAGGCAGATGAGATCCGGTGGTGCAGCGGGACTCATATTCTCAATGCAGGACCCGAAAACAGAGCGTGCTTTTCCTGCTCTATCCAACTCAGGAGTTTTCTCCGTCGGTCCGGCAGTGGATCCCGATGCCTCCACATGCTCTGTGGACAAGCTGTTCATGTTGTATCTGTAGGCGCCTGTATCACGCGTGTGGAGGGAGCACGCCAACGCTGAAAATCCAAAGCCGGTAGAAAGACAGCTCTCACCTCCCACTGGACTCAGGTGTGCACGGACTGGCGGAAGCGCAACCGCCCAATATAGCAAACGGAAGAGAACGTCCAGCACTCGATGTCCGTAGCAATAGTGTTTATTGGCATAAAAACAGATACATGAACAGGACAGAGCGTAAGCCTACGCGTTTCAGGTAACAAGACCCTTAGTCATGGCATAAAACAACCCCAAAGGTAAAACTATTTATAGTATAACAATTAGTCATGTGACTGCCTCAGCGAACAGAGGTAAAACATGGAACTGGATTACAAATGTTTATAAGTTATACATATACAGAGGCAAAGAAATTGACATGGTAACAAAATCTTAACAGGACTGGTTATTACATAGCTGGATAAATAATCTAGTATCAAAAATTGACTATACAATATTATCTCCATATGTTGTGGTTCACCCTATGTAACCGTGTCATGGAACCCCGTAATGGTAGACCCAATGCGACAATGAAACGACTGTGCTACATCTTGTCGCAAATTGGTATCGGAGTCTCATGACACGGGTACATAGCGCAGAAATAGGGGGGAAAGGGCATATCAATACGTAAGAATAAGATCATGTCTTAAGTTAAGTCCAGCCGGTTGCCGGGTGCCTAGTAGAAAAATCCAATAGGATTCCCGGTTCAGGAGGGATCTCCTCAAATCGCCGCCTCGTGACATTCTCTTGACTCGTTCTATTCCTACCACCCTAAGGGACTCTGTATTGCCCTGATGTACATCCCTAAAATGTTTAGATAATGCTGAGATATTAAATTGTAGATTAGAGCAGTCAGATAGATGTCGTCTAATTCTAACTTTCAATGGTGTGGACGTGCAGCCTACGTATTGGCACCTGCATGTCTCACAGGAGGCCAAATATACCACATATTTAGAATTACAATTAATGTATTCTTTGATACTGTATAGTTGGTTATTACTGTATGACCTGAAATCCCTCGATACTTGCATGTGTTTGCAGGTGACACACGTGTTATGGCCGCATTTCCAATTACCTGGACTATGGAGCCAGGTTGGATTGCTGGGAGTAGCACCGGTATTAAACATACTAGGTGACAATTTATTGCCCAGAGAGGGGCCTCGTTTAGAGACCATTTTAAACCCTGAAGACGTAATTTTTCCCAAAATCGGATCCTGATACAAAATAGGAAGATATTTCTTCATGATTCGTCCTATTTGGTTAAATTGTCTGCTGTACTGGGTAATAAAAAATGGAACAGATTCCCCACTTTTATGTGTCTCCTTACCCTTATCTGTGTGTATAATAAGTGACTCTCTACTTAATTTGTCTGCCCTATTCTTGGCTAGTTTGAGTGTTTTGTCATCATAGCCCCTGTCTTTTAATCTATTATGAAGTTGTTCAGACTCCACCATAGCGGTGGTTTTGTTTGTTAACTTCACTATTCACATAAAAGTTTGCCTCATCACTGAACAAAATCTTCTGTGTAAACTGAGGGTCCTGTTCCAATTTTTGTTTTGCCCATTCTGCAACACCTGAAACTACGAATACTGGAAGTCTGTGCTAGCATTTCTCCTGCGGTGTTGCTATCAGTGTGTGAAGTGTGGGAGAAGAGGGTTGTATTGACAATCCAAAACAATGGATTGTCACATTGAACACATTTTATAAGTGGTCAGAAACTTGTAAATAACTCATGAAAGAATAAAGTTATGTTAAAACCAATCACATCATTGTTTTTCTTGTGAAATTTCCAATAAGTTTGATGTGTCACATGACCCTCTTCCTATTGAAAAAACAAAAGTTGGATTCAAAATGGCCTACCCCTTAATTCACACCCCTACCCCTTAATTCCCTGGTTGAACTTGATTGACATATGTCTTTTTTCGACCGTACTAACTATGTAACTATGTAACTATGTAACTTCAAAATGGCCGCAATGGTCACCACCCATCTTGAAAAGTTTCCCCCCTCACATAGACTAATGTGCCACAAACAGGAAGTTAATATCACCAACCATTCCCATTTTATTAAGGTGTATTCATATAAATGGCCCACCTTGTACATGCAGTAGTGGACTAGTGGTTGTTGTAGTAGCCAACTGACAGCAGGCTGTATGGGCTAGTGATAGTTGTAGCATCCAGCAGACATCAGGCAATGGTGGGCTAGTGATAGTTGTATCCAGGGCACAGCAGACAGTGATGGACTGGTGGTAGTTGTAAATGCCAGCTAACAACAGGCAGTGAAAGTTGTAGCCAGTGGACAGTGGGTAGGGGTGGACTGATGATAGTGATAGCCAGGCATTGTGATGCTGCTTCATGTGCTTACGTAGATTCGTGGTTTCGTTACCCGGGCCCTGGCCATTCCTTACTTTCTGTTTCCAGAAATGAGACTGTGCCTGTTTTTCTCCATCTGGTAAGGTAGAAAATATTTTTTTTGCAGCAGAATATCATAAAGAGATAGGTATACCACCATCTAACTGTTCCTTCTCGACTAAAAGGCTTTTTCTCAAGCATACTGATGGTTGAAATGTGAAAGTGTGAGAAGTGTGAAATCTTTCTCTGGCTGGGCTCTAGTGCACAATCACACTGCTGGGATCTGTAGTGCACAATCAGTGGACAGCACTGCAGGTCAGTCCACCACACAATTGAACTGCTAAAATGCTTTGCTTTGTGTTTTTAGTGTGAACTCTTTTTATGGCTGGACTCTGTAGTACCACAATGAGGTGTTCTGTGTTCAGCTTGTCTCTCTTAGGGCCCGTTCACACGTCGGAATTCAAGAGGAATTTACTCGAGTAATTCCTCTTGAATTATCCACTCCAAAAGAATTGCCATCTCCTCTGCCATTGACTTCAATGTAATTTCCGCTCTCCTGTTCACACAGTGTTTGTAGAATTTTTTGGGACATTTTGGGGCTTATATAACACTTGCAGCTCTAATTTCTGACTAGCACAATCATAAAATGGCTGATTTGGCCCTCCCACAAACCCTCCCCTTCCTTCTTCCCCCTTTCCACGCGTAATTCTGCACGCATTTCCGCTCGCATATCCGCGCGCATTCCACGTGAATTCCGCGTGAATTCCGACGTATGAACGCACCCTAAGATGTCGGCCTCAATGCTGTGCATAGGGTTTCATCAGTCATTTTTCCTACCCCTATGCTGTCTCTTGATTGGCCTAAGAGCAGTAGGCAAGCAATGATTGGCTATCTTGTGGTCATGTGAACTTTCTGCTAGCTGCAAAGTATTCTGGGCTGCCCTGACATCATCTCAGTGTTCCCATATCCTCCTCTTTTGCTGAAATGTCGCCAAAGAACCATCCCATGCCTTCTCTTCATCCCCTCTCCTATTATAGTGCAGTTACCAGGGTTGCACAAAGCGTACTTGACAAATTTGTAATGTTCACCAAAGATGATTTTAGACAAAGTTCCGAGCTCTGACGACTGCAGATAATGAGGGACGATTTTAGGGACAAGGCCTGAGGAACTGTATGGCCAGGCTGGATCCATGCAACCCCTCACTTCACTCAGCCCTTCACTTCACACAGGACAATATCCAGCCGATAATGATGATTTTATTGGCCACAAAAAAAAAAGATGCGGTTTGTTGAGAAAATATAATTTTCTTGTTCCTCATCTGATCGCTGGCATTTTTACACAGAGGCTTGAAATGTGTTCCTAGGAACCCTCATCTGCCTTATAATCAGCCTATGGGAAAGGACTTTTAGTGTTGCCTCCTCTACAAACGCGGTCCTTTCCCTTCTTTGTTAGTAAATATTCTACACAAGATTAGAACATAGATTCAAATTTGAATCTGTGATTTGAAGCTAACACATGACAATGGCGGGGATTGGAGAATACTAATCCTAATTGTTTAATCCTTGTGCTTCCATGATCAATAGCGATTGTGACTTGATAAGTTAGAAGGCCTCTTTTCTGATGGTTCACGGGGCTGTCCTGTATTAGTGCATACCTGAAGTACGTCTACAGACAGTAATGCGTTCAAATACATAGTTATTCCAATTATATATATATATATATATATATATATATATATATATATACAAACATAGATTGAAAAACAAAGTAAGACCTCTTTGGGGGAAAAAGTTAACATATACAATAGGTTTACACTGGGGAAATATGGAATGGGCTCAGTGATATGCAATATGTACCAGCTGTCTGTTAATGCAACCTCTAAAATCGGAGGTAAGTCCAATCCAGAACATTTAACTCTTTAGATTTCACAGTTAATAATGAGTATAGCATCTAGGTGGTAATACAGAGCTCTTCACCAGATGAGCTACCTAAAAAAATATAGGGGGACATGTATCAATAATGGTGTAGCAGTGTGTGATTTTATGTATGTTTTTTTGCGTCAAATGGAGCATATTTGCGCCAAAATTATCAACTGTCGTATGCAAGTTTGTAATTTTGGCACAACTGTAGCCCTACAAAAGGCGCAGACCCCAGAATTCCAGGCAGTAAATCTGACTTTGGGACGTTCTATTGTTGTAGCTATTTTCTCTGTCATTTTATTCATGGTGTAGATTTGCGCCTAAATGAAGGTATTTGCGCCTAAACTTGCGTCAAATTGAAAAGTCGCAATTAATGAATTCCAGACCAAAGAATGATTGTTACTGAAATCACGACTAACAAAATGAAATCAGTGATTTTGTTCTAAACCATTTGGCGCAATTATTTGTCGCAAAAAGTGACAGTCAAAAAAACAGGGTAAAATCCTTCATACATACCCCCCATAGTCTCTAGGGAGGAGAGTTATAACTGAAGTTGTTTGGTACGTCATTTTTCAAGTCACTTTTGTAGCAGTTTTTTTTTGGTGATGTCACTTTTGTTGTACGTTTTTTTTTGTTGATTTTTTTTTGCTCATTAAACCGAACTGAGCAACCCTAATAGCATGGCCTCCACTTCTACTTTCATTTCTATCTTGACTAATATTTGTACATAGGGAGCAAGCATTTCTCTGAAGGTACTTCCTCTGAAGGGGACATATCGGTTCAGAATGTTTGAGTTCACAGGCAAATGTGGATTTACCACCATAAGCTCAAATAACCATAAGCTTACTGCTCATTCAATCTGTAACCTTACCATGGATGTTTGTAACACAAAAGGATGGAAAGATGTTGCAATCAATAAACAGTAAAGTAAAACGAAACAAGTGAAAGTGACAGCAGACACTTTTGACCAAGAGTTTTTTTGTAAGCTTTATCAGAATTATTTCATTACCAATTGCTATACAAGTAAATAATGCATTGTAGAGCAGGTTACAGTTGCAGTTCTTACTCATTTTGTGGTGTGATTTGTGGTGTGATATTGCAAAAATCTTTATGGAAAATTGCATATGATAAATAAGTGACCACAGCATCCAAAAGTGTCTAGCAAGATGAGTTTGGAAAAGGCCCTGGCTTGTGGACCAAAATAAAACATCACCAAAAAAACGTGCAAAATAGACAAGAATATAGTTAAAAAAAAACAAAAAAAAAACGCACTGTAATTTAGTAACTCCCTGTAATTTAGTCTCCTAGTTAAACTAAAAGTTTATGTAAAAAAAATTTAAAAGCACAAAAGTTTAAATTCAGTTATGCAGGGTTCACATATATCAGGCGTCCGGCATAGTTTCCCTCCAGCGTGCACCGCGAAACTGATGCTAGAACTGATTCCATTCATTTGAATGGGACAGTTTACAATCATCCAGCATCTCAATTTTGACGCCAGATGGTTGGACATGCCGGAAGGCAGCTTGCTGCATTCCCCTGTCTAGCGCCCAGAAACAATGGACGCCATACAATTGATGACAACTGATGCAAATTGTCATCAGTTATGGCATCAGTTGCATCAAGATCTAGGCTGAGTTCACCTATGCCGGATGCTGGACATAGGTGAACCCAGCCTTAATCTCTTTGTCCATTTTACAAAAAGAAAAAAGAAAAGAAAAAAATAAATAAATGTACTACATATATAAACATAATTGGTAATGTCATATACAGAAAGGTGTGAACTTTTACAACATAACATTATTTATGCCTCATGATGAATAAGGTAAAAGAAAAAATATCCAATGCCAGAATTGCTGTTTTTTTTTTAGTTATCCTGCCTCCCAAAAAACATGAAATGAAAACTTTTTATCCTTGTTCCTTTGTATGCTGTTGTCTAAAAATAAAAATATCTGAGCAATCTTCCAGAAATAGACCAGGTAAAAAGGAAGTATAATATTCCTCTAATGGAATCCATCAGTGGAGCTTTTGCATTGAAAGCCCTTGTCTAGCATGTTTCCATAAAGATTACAGGCAGCCATTATAAATTGCTCAAGAAAATAAGGTTTCTGCTAGAACAGCACTTCAGCTGCCTATTAAACACAGGAAAGATTAAACTGTGCAATGGTAGACAATAAAAATGAATATTGAATATGCAGAAAGCTAGACGAAGCATAACTATTATTGTAAATAAAATGTTAGAAAAGTAATTATGGACCCAGGCCCTAAAATTATATTATCTATTACAAAATTAATGGTGGGAATTCATAAATTTGTGTCTTTTGCAGAAAAATGTGCAACTTTTCAAAATGCTCTCCAAAGGCAGTTTTGTAAGGGGTGTGCGACAAATCTATGCTTAGACACACGTGCAACAATCAATACGCTAATCTATGGGGAAAAAAACTCTACCTCCATTGAAAAATGTCCTGCAATATCTAGAACTGAATAATTGCATGACTATAGCTGGCCTCACAACACAGACAACTCAAATCACGTGTGCCTAATTCTTCCTTATATGTAAAACTTATCCTTTATCTAGAAGACGGGGGATACATATCTGGACTCCCCACAATCTCCAGTTTGGGGCCTGTATCTTACCTTGGAGCACTTTCTTAGACGAACTGCTTCTCTGGAGTGATGCTGGTAAGAGAATGGCCCCCTTCTGAAGATCACAGGGGGTCGCAGCAATTGGACCACAGCACCCACCTCACGTGATCAGGCACTGACCCCCTATCTTGTAGATAGGAAATAAGTTTTACATAACCGGACAACCCCCTTTCATTAAATGCCAATCATCCCTGGGGTCTAGTGGTCCCATCTGCAGCTCCACAATATAATCGCAGGCTGAAGATGGTTGCTGGGGAAGAACGAGGACTTACCTACGTCCTTCCTCATCTTTGGTGGATCAACGATTGCTTAAAGGATAGGGGATAAAATGTCTGATTACGGGGGGTCCCCAGTAATGCGGCATCCAAGACATCCGGTGCACAGAGCGATGACTGGCGATGCAAGTCTATGGGATGGGGAGTGACGGCCATCACGCCCCCTCCCAGAGAATTATATTGAGCGGGCGTGGTCGTGACATCACAAGCGAGGTGTGCTCGTTATGTCACGAGCCTCTGGCTCTGCACCCGATGCTCTAAATGAATGCCGGGTGCAGCAGGGAGATCACAGGGGTCCCCAGCGGCGGGACCCCAGCGATCAGGAATCATATCCCCCTATCCTTTGGATAAGATGTCTAGGGGCGGAGAGCCCCTTTAAGGCTGCCTTAGGCATCCCTTAGCAATGGAGTGTCGAAAACATAGATTAGTGTAATGCAATAGCATTACATTGAACTATGTGAGCTATCTAATGATGGCTTATGATAGGTCCCTAGCGGGGCCAAAAAATGTGTAAAAATAAAGTAAAAAAAAGTTTTTTGAAATATTAAAAAATTCTTCCCCTAATAAAAGTTCAAATCTTTTTCCTATTGTTCAAATAAGACACTGTAAAAAATAAACATATTTGGTATTGCCGCGTGTGTAATTGTCCGAACTATTAAATGTGATGTTCCTGATGCTGCACGGTAAAAGGCGTAGCACATCACGTCCCAGAAATACATAATAAAAAGTGATCAAAAAGTCAAAGTGGTACCGTTAAAAACTGCAGCTCATGGCACAATAAAATTAAGTACAATGCAAATGCTGTTTTAGGATTTGCTGGATCAAGTGCTTTCTCTTTTTACAATAAAATAAACCCTAAACGAAACAAAACTTGCCCAAGTTTGGTATCATTGGAATCGTGAATAAAATAGTGCTGGTTCTCAAGGACTGTGAATAGGGGAACCGTATGTTTAGAGGAGATGGGGAGGGGATGATAAAAGATTTAGCATGAAATATCCAAGAGCACACGTATGCAGAGTTATAAAAATACATTTATTTAAAATAGTTTTTTAACATTTATTCACTTTTATTTAAAAAAAATTTGAAATAAATGTATTTTTATAACTCTGCATAAGTGTGCTTTTGGGTATTTCAGGCTAAATCTTTCATCATCCCCTCCCCCATCTCCTCTAAACATACGGTTCCCCTATTCTCAGTCCTTGAGAACCAGCACTATTTTATTAGTTACTAGCTGAGTATCCGGCGTTGCCCGGTTTTTCCTTCCTAATCCTTGTTGGGGAAGAAAATAAACAAAGGAGGAAGCTTTTCACTTCATATCTCATCCTCCTCTCCCGACCTCCTATGCTGTCCTCCTATCCCGTCCTCCTATCCTGTCCTCCTATCTCAATCTCCTATCCTGACCTCCTATCCCGACCTCCTATCCTGTCCTCCTATCCCGTCCTCCTATCCTGTCCTCCTATCTCAATCTCCTATCCTGACTTCCTATCCCGACCTCCTATCCCAACCTCCTATCCCGTTCTCGTATCCCGTCCTCATATCCCGTCCTCCTATCTTGACCTCCTATCTCGACCTCCTATCCCGACCCCCCATCCCGACCTCCTATCCTGTCCTCCTATCCCGTCCTCCTATCCTGTCCTCCTATCTCAATCTCCTATCCTGACTTCCTATCCCGACCTCCTATCCCAACCTCCTATCCCGTTCTCGTATCCCGTCCTCATATCCCGTCCTCCTATCCCATCCTCCTAGCCCAACCTCCTATCCCGACCTCCTATCCCGACCTCCTATGCTGACCTCCTATCCCGACCTCCTATGCTGTCCTCCTATCCCGTCCTCCTATCCTGTCCTCCTATCTCAATCTCCTATCCTGACCTCCTATCTCGACTTCCTTTCCCGATCTCCTATCCCGACCTCCTATCCTGTCCTCCTATCCTGTCCTCCTATCTCGACCTCCTATCTCGACCTCCTATCCCGACCTCCTATCACGTCCTCCTATCTTATCCTCCTATCTTGACCTCCTATCCTAACCTCCTATCCCGACCTCCTATCCCGTCTTCCTTTCCCGTCCTCATATCCCGTCCTCCTATCTTGACCTCCTATCTCGACCTCCTATCCCGACCCCCCATCCCGACCTCCTATCCTGTCCTCCTATCCCGTCCTCCTATCCTGTCCTCCTATCTCAATCTCCTATCCTGACTTCCTATCCCGACCTCCTATCCCAACCTCCTATCCCGTTCTCGTATCCCGTCCTCATATCCCGTCCTCCTATCCCATCCTCCTAGCCCAACCTCCTATCCCGACCTCCTATCCCGACCTCCTATGCTGACCTCCTATCCCGACCTCCTATGCTGTCCTCCTATCCCGTCCTCCTATCCTGTCCTCCTATCTCAATCTCCTATCCTGACCTCCTATCTCGACTTCCTTTCCCGATCTCCTATCCCGACCTCCTATCCTGTCCTCCTATCCTGTCCTCCTATCTCGACCTCCTATCTCGACCTCCTATCCCGACCTCCTATCCCGTCCTCCTATCCTGACCTCCTATCCCGTCCTCCTTTCCTGACCTCCTATCTCAACATCCTATCTTGACCTCCTATCTCGACCTCCTATCCCGACCCGTAATATGTGTACCAGGCATTGAAATACCTCCAGCCATACAGAAGTTATGTGGGAAAATACATTTCCCATTGATTTGCATGGGACTTTAAACAAAAACCCAGACCCTCAAAAATGGGGGTAGTTAAGGGTTAAATTAACTGTCCTATATTTCAAGTGGACATATATTTAACATGTGACAAAGTATTATCAAAATATCTCCAGTTGTTTGGAAGTTATTCAGTAACATATATTTCCCATAGACTTGTATGGGACTTTAAACAAAAACCCTGACCCTGGCAATTGGGGGCGAGTAAGGTTTAAATCACCTATCCTATGTTTGTTGTTGACATATAAGTAACGTGTGTGCCAAGTTTCATGTTAATATCTTTAGCCGTTAGGACATGATGCTGGAACATACACACATACATACACATACACATACCAATTGGGGGGGATTCATCAACATCAGTGTATGGTAGAGCTTTTTTTTACCCCTTTCTGCTGTGTGTATTTGTCATTTACCTGCGCAAAATTGACTAAACTTGCGCACGGGTCTCTGTGAATCATGTGCAGTAATATAATCCAGCCCATCTCAGCTCTTGAAAAAAATATAAGGCAGACTTGTACGTATGCTCGGAGCTGGTGTATATTTGCGCAAGAAAATGACACTTGCGTCCTTTTTTTGCTCAAAAAATTCATGTCTACCAGAAAAACAGCTCCACGGTACACCTGAAGAAAAAGTTCCACCAAAAAAGACGCACAAAAAGAACGCAGGAAATATCCTTGTGCAAGATTTTGCGCAACAAAATACACCTAAAATGACTCTATATAGATTGATGAATCCCCCCCCCCCCATTGAGTTTTATATATAGATTTAAGCATTTTTGCACATTTGGATGTAACCATTAGGGGTCTACATTTTGCCTTACATATATTTTATGATAAAATAAAGTGCGCCAAAGAAAAGTAAAACTTGTCCCACATAAGATAAGCCCTAATACAACTTTGTCAGTGGAAAAAAAAAAGTTATGGATCTTAGAATGTGAGGAGCAAAAAAAGGTGAGCAAAAAAATAAAAAAAAATAATTGCTGGGTCATTTTCTAATCCAGGAATACCTTTTTTAAATGATGTTACCCATGGTCCCAGATCCCAGTTTTCCATGACTAAATCATTTCATAAATAGTTATGAAAAAATGATAAAAATGATGAACCTTTTGGTCAAGCAGATTGTACTTTATCGCCATGTGTTACTACTCCCAACCTATCCTTTAATTGACCTATAATACTAAGGATGTAATGCTATGCCATTTTAGAAGAAGTGTGCACCACAATGATCAATTGCAATGCATTATGGGTTACCAAAATGTAAACTTTACTGTGTATAAGAATGTCTTAAAATAAACTCTGTCTGAAAATCTCTGTATAACCTATCTACGTCCACCTCTGAATGCACCACTAGCAATGCTGCACTTAATTGGGAGCCAAGACTGTATATTGGCAAATTGTTAGAACATTTGTACAGTATATGTAATTACTCTAAATGGCATGAAATCTTTCCATCAAAATGACTTTGCTTTTTCACCCATGCAAGCTCCTGAACATGTTTTATGCCAATTTCAATTAAAATAATAACTACATGTTCCTAATTGGAAATGGGATTTGCTTACAAACATTACATATATTCTCTGGAGAAATTTTGGTGAATAGATTATTAACACAGGACTTAGAAAGCTTGTGAGGTTTATAACATCCACTTGTATTAAAGGGGTACTCCGGCGCTTAGACAAGATGCCTAATCACGGGGTCCCGCCGCTGGCGACCCCCGTGATCATGCATGCCGCACCCCGATAGAAACAGCCCCCGGAGCGTGTTCGCTTTCTGATCACTGTCGATCACGGGGCTGGAGCGTTGTGACATCAAGGCTCCGCCCCATGTGACATCACGCTCCGTCCCCCTCAATGCAAGCCTATGGGAGGGGGCGTTACACGCCCCCTCCCATAGGCTTGCATTGAGGGGGCGGAGTGTGATGTCACACGGGGCGGAGCCTTGACGTCACAACGCTCCGGCCCCGTGATCGACAGTGATCAGAAAGCGAACACGCTCCGGGGGCTGTTTCTATCGGGGTGCGGCATGCATGATCACGGGGGTCCCCAGCGGCGGGACTCCCGCGATCAGGCATCTTATCCCCTATCCTTTGGAAAGGGGATAAGATGTCTAAGCGCCGGAGTACCCCTTTAATGTATTTAGACTATTTACATGAACAAAATTTAAGTATCAAGTCATTAAAATGAGTAAAAAGAAGCAACCAGCATTGTGTTTATTTTTTATAATAATTATAATAATAATAATATTAATGATGACAACAATAAATAAAAAAATCAGGACTGTATTAAAAGCAGAATTAAACTGTACCTGTCATTAGAATGAAAACAACAAAACATTCTACAGACTAGGTTCACGCATACACACCTACAAGAAGAATTGGGGCAGCAAGAAAAAGTACCATATAAAAATAATCTTTATTGAAATACTTTAAAAGTTCATTAAGCCATATTGAACAAAGACATAGTAGTCATTTTTTTTAGACCTGGTCGAGTGGTGGTCTAGATTTGCGGTTTTTTTTGCACCTTTTGTGGAAAAATTTGCGGAAAAAACGCAGATAATAAATTTGTGACCACTGCATCCGTCACTTTAAAAAAAATGGTCTAGCAACACCAAAAGGTCAAAATGACGGATTTTAGAACTTGTAAAAAAATGCAAAAATAACCCGCAATTTGCGCAAAAATGTAAATTTGCAAAAGTAGACAAAAAAAGCAATAGAACACAATGATAGATAACCCCCTATGTCTTTGTTCAATATGACTCAATGAACTTTTAAAGTATTTTGATACAATTATTTTTATATGGTACTTTTTCTTGTTGCCGCAATTATTTCTTTTGTAGGCGTTAGGCAGTATTCACATGGGGGGGGGGGGGGCAATTTATCATTGTATATAGAGCTGTTTTGTGTGTATTTTTTTTTTTTGCATTTTTTTGGCGCAAACTTTGATAGAATTTTTTATCGCCATGTCTACGGTTAAGTTTACCATAGAGCATTTTCTACTGTAGAATGAAATTTACTAACTGGGGTGGTTTTTTTGCGCAAAAAGAAATGCGCAAACTGCATTTTCTTGCGCAAATATACACCACCTCGGAGGACACATACCAAAGTGTCTATTTTGGCACAGTAAGGACTGCTACAGACTCTGCCCATGATGGGAGTTGTAGTCCAGGGGCTGAGGTGCAGATCGCAGCAGGTCATTCTGCAGAGACCCGCTGCGATCCGCATTTAAGTTAACAAGCCAGCGGTACATGCGGCTACATCACGCTGCCACCGGCTCCTGTATACACTCATAATTCATAATCCCCGCCGCTGGGAGACGGGAGCTCTGATTGGTCAATAGCTGTTCACCAATCAGAGCTCCCATATTCCGGCGGTGGGGATTATGAATTATGACAGTGTATATAGAAGTCGGCGAGCAGCGCAGTGTAGACGCATGTACTGCTGGCTTTTAAATTTAAATGCGGATCACAGCACATCATTCTCTGGAGATCCGCAGCGGTCTGCATTTATTAACTATACAAGCCGGTGGTACATGCGTCTACACTGCGCTGCCCGCCAGATTCTATATACACTGTCATAACTCATAATCCCTGCCGCCGGAACACGGGAGCTCTGATTGGTGAATAGCTATTGACCAATCAAAGCTCCCCTCTACCGGCAGCGGGAATTATGAAATATGAGCGGTGTATATAGAAGCTGGCGGGCAGCGCGATGTAGCCGTATGTACTGCCGGCTTGTTAACTTAATTGCAGATCGCAGCGGGTCTCTGCAGAATGACCCGGTGCGATCTGCACCTCAGCCCCTGGACTACAACTCCCATCATGGGCAGAGTCTGTCCATGATGGGAGTAGTATTCCTAAAAGTCCCGCAGCCGGGGGATGTACAAGTGCCATCCCTCAGCAGATCTGCGGTACTACAACTACTCCCATCATAGGACAGACTCTTTCCCATGATAGGAGTGGTAGTCCAAGGGCAGAGGGACAGATCTCTGTTCACATTATGCGTTTTGCATAATGGGAACAGAGCCTTTCTGGCAGTGTGTTCTCAAACAGGGAGACTCCAGCTGTTGCTTAACTACAGCCCCTCATGATGGGAGTTGTAGATTAGCAACAATTGTAGGCTCCCTGTTTAGGAACATGCTGCATTATGTGCGCTCTTCCGAAGGGGAGAGCGCAAAAAATTTACTAACCCATATTTCTTGTTTTTCTTTTCCTCTCATTTCAGATACGTGAATGCGGAGGACTACGTCAGATTTGGTGGACTGCGACGATTTTTTAAAATTTCAATAAAATGGTTAGCGCGGGCTGTGGGGGAGTGTTTTTTTAAATAACATTTTTTTTCAATGTGTTGTGTTTTTTATAATTGAATTTTCAGGATTAGTAGTGGAAGCTGTCTTATAGACGGAATGCATTACTAAGCCGGGGCTTAGCGTTAGCCCAAAAATCAGATAACGCTAACCTCCAATTATTACCCTGGTACCCACCACCACAGGGGTGCCGGTAAGAGCCGATACCAAGACGCCCAGAGCGTGAAAAATGGCGCTCCTGGGCCTAGGCGGTAACAGGCTGGCATTATTTAGGCTGGGGAGGGCCAGTAACAATGGACCTTGCCCGCCCGGGTAACATCAGGCTGTTGCTGCTTGGTTGGTATCTGGCTGATACTGAAAATAGGGGGAATCCTATGCGTTTTTTAAAAATTTTTATAAATTAATTTTTAAAAAAGTGTGTGGTTCCCTCATTTTTTCAGTATCAGCCAGATACCAACCAAGCAGCAACAGCCTGACGTTACCAGGGTGGGCGACGACCATTGTTACTGGCCCTCCCAAACCTAAATAACGCCAGCCTGCTACCACCTGGGAGCACCATTTTTGATGCTCCGGGCCTGTTGGTACCGGGGTAATAATTGGGGGTTAGTGCTAGCTTATTTGGGGGCTAACGCTAAGCCCCGGCCTAGTAATAGATTCTGTCTACCAGACGCCTTTCACTACTAAGCCTGAAAATTCAATTATAAAAAACACAACACATTGAAAAAAATGTTTAATTTAAAAAAATACTCCCCCACAGCCCTTGTTAACCCTTTTATTGACATTTAAAAAAAAAAAAACGCTGTTCATCATCGCAATCCACCAAATCTGACATAGTCCTCTGCATTCACGTATCAAAATTTCGAAGAAAAAAAAGACAAGAAAAAGTTTAGTACATTTTTTTGTTTCCACACACCAGCAAACACGCAAGAAAATCTGACAAAACGCAGGAAAAAACAGTTTTTCTGGCGTTTTTGCTGATTGACAAAAAAAACCTCAATGGAATCCTGGCCTCAAAGCAATAGAACAAAATCCCTACGTCCACTTCTCCTGTGAGGTAGAGTGAGGGGGGGGGGGGGCGTTTCTATATTTGCACAAGATTTATCAAAGGACGTTCATAGCCTTAGTAAATTCTGAGCAAGAGTGTAAATTAGACTAACAGTGTAAAGGGGTAGATCTGTGTCTACAATAGACAAATAATGATATACCGTATATACTCGAGTATAAGCCGAGTTTTTCAGCACAATTTTTCGTGCTGAAAACACCCTCCTCGGCTTATACTCGAGTGAACTCCCCCACCCGCAGTGGTCTTCAACCTGCGGACTTCCAGAGGTTTCAAAACTACATCTCCCAGCAAGCCCGGGCAGCCATCGGCTGTCCGGGCTTGCTGGGAGTTGTAGTCTTGAAACCTCCGGAGGTCCGCAGGTTGAAGACCACTGCGGCCTTCAACATCATCCAGCCCCCTCTCACCCCCTTTAGTTCTGAGTACTCACCTCCGCTCGGCGCTGGTCCGGTCCTGCAGGACTGTCCGGAGAGGAGGTGGTCCGGTGGGATAGTGGTTCCGGGCTGCTATCTTCACCGGGGAGGCCTCTTCTAAGCGCTTCGGGCCCGGCCTCAGAATAGTCACATTGCCGTGACAACGACGCAGAGGTGCGTTCATTGCCAACGTACTTCTGCGTCATTGTCAAGGCAACGCCTCTATTCCGGGCCGGAAGCGCGGAGAAGAGGCGCCCCCGGTGAAGATAGCAGCCCGGACCACCTCCTCACCGGATCACCTCCTCACCGGACCACCTCCTCTCCGGACAGCCCTGCAGGACCGGACCAGCGCCGAGCGGAGGTGAGTACTCAGAACTAAAGGGGGTGAGAGGGGGCTGGATGATGTTGAAGGCCGCAGTGGTCTTCAACCTGCGGACCTCCGGAGGTTTCAAAACTACAACTCCCAGCAAGCCCGGACAGCCGATGGCTGCCCGGGCTTGCTGGGAGTTTTAGTTTTGAAACCTCTGGAGGTCCGCAGGTTGAAGACCACTGAGGGCGAATGATGAGAAGAGGATGATGAAGGGGGGGGTGTGGGGATGATGAAGGGGGGTGGGGATGATGAAGGGGGGGTGTGGGATGATTACAAGGGGATGATGAAGGGGGGATGTGTGGGATGATAAGGGGATGATGAAGGGGGGATGTGTGGGATGATAAGGGGATGATGAAGGGGGGATGTGTGGGATGATAAGGGGATGATGAAGGGGGGATGTGTGGGATGATAAGGGGATGATGAAGGGGGGATGTGTGGGATGATAAGGGGATGATGAAGGGGGATGTGTGGGATGATAAGGGGATGATGAAGGGGGGATGTGTGGGATGATAAGGGGATGATGAAGGGGGGATGTGTGGGATGATAAGGGGATGATGAAGGGGGGATGTGTGGGATGATAAGGGGATGATGAAGGGGGGATGTGTGGAATGATGACAAGGGGGGATGTGTGGGATGATGACAAGGGGATGATGATGAGGATGTTAATGACGGGTCTGGATGATTACATGGGGGGATGAGGTATTTCCCACCCTAGGCTTATACTCGAGTCAATAACTTTTCCTGGGATTTTGGGTTGAAATTAGGGGTCTCGGCTTATACTCGGGTCGGCTTATACTCGAGTATATACGGTATCTCCCCCCTGGTCCTTATCTGTATCAGCTAGGGTTATTTTTAGGACATGGGGGAGATTTATCAAAACCTGTGGAGAGTCAAAGTTGCTGAGTTGCCCATAGCCACCAATCAGATTCCTTCTCACACTCTTAACAAGGCCTCTGAAAAATGAAAGAAGCTATCTGATTGGTTGCTATGGGCAACTGGGCAACTTTGCCTCTTCACAGATAAATCTCCCCCATAGTCTCTAGAGATGAGTGAAGTTATCTGGGGGAATTCATCAAAGGCTACTTCAGAAAGTCATTATATAAGTTGTTTCTTTTTTGCTTTGGTTTTTCTTTTTGCTCAAAATTTATCAAAATGTTGCACCACAGTGGTAAATTTTGCGCACAAAAGTCAAACTTTGAAAATCACCTCACAAAGCAAGTTTTAAAAGACAGGATTTTATTTGTTTTGCTTTGCAGTATTTTTTACTTCTGTGCGACTTTTTTTGCGAATGTCGCTATAATAAATTCACTACTACTGCAAAGGGAAATATTGAAAACTTGCTCACCTAGGGTTTGTAACAAAAGTTGCTTATCAGCCACTGCCTTCAAAAAGTCGCACGTAAAGTGTCTTTGGCGCACATGTGACAATATATGCGCATAGAATAAGCTAAAAAAGTCCCTTACCAGCTTTGATAAATTCCCCCCATAGTGATTCGATTTTTCACGAACTTCTTGGTGGTTGCTGACTTATCCTGCATAAATTAGTTAAGTTTTCAGGTGCTCCGGTTGGCTGGAGACTCCCTACTAGGTCTGTATCCACCTTTTCCAGCCCACCGGAGCACCTGAAAGCTGAACTCATTTATGCAGGATAAGTCATCAACTGCCGAGCCGAGAAGTTTGTGACAAATCGAATCACTGTAACTTCACTCATCTCTAATAGTCTCTTTTATGCATCGTCCTCCCATATATTAGCTGGGGGTTTCACTATCTTTGGGATGTACGTTCACGCATAGCATTTTAATCTGTATTTTGCCCAGTATTTTTTTATGAAAAACCAGGAGTGGAACCCACATAGAAAAACATGTAAAAAATTCACAGGAAAAATGTGGATCTAACTGGTTTTGTCTAAAATACTAACTAAAATACAGCCTTACAGTGAATGTATATGGGATGTTTTTTTTTTTTTTCCTGCTGCCTTTTGTGGTTCCTAGGTCCATGATCTGCTGCTCACATACATACATTTTATTCTGAGCTTGCAAGCAGTCTGGAGCAAATGATAAGAGTTGCCCTCACTGCTTGTAAAGAAACTTCCCTTCCCTTAGTTCACTGAGGCTGAACATTGGAATGGGAATGTGCACATCCTACATTCCAGCTTGCAACATTGCTTGCTAGAGACAGAATGGCAGGAGCAACAGGCCAGACATTACTTAACAGGAAGGGAGGCTGGTGGCTGTAACTTTATTATTGTTTTTTTAAATAGAAATTAACATAAATGTATATTTAAAATCACGGGATCTATTGTTTTTTTTAAAGTGAATACAAAGGATGGTGAATATTTGAAAGAAATCTGTAGCAGAGCATTGTTACTACTCCCTCAATGACCATAGTCTTCAGTCCTAAATTATAAGATTTCATTTATGTGGTGGTTTAATGTCCCAACCTTCTTAACCTCTTAAATGGGCACTGTCACCAACTTTTATTTTTTGATATGTTGTAGTACTTATGTACTACAACATATCTGTAATATATGTTCATTATACATTTTTTAATTTTATGGGTGAATTTTACTATTGAAAACCGGCCACTAGGGTCTCCCTCCTAGTGGCCGGCTGCAGCACGGCGTGACGCCACGCCTGAATTCGGACTGATTGCGGCCAAGCAATCGGTCCTAATTCATTTACACTGCGCTCGCTCCCTGCCTGTCAATCAGACAGGCGGGAGCGAGCGCATTGGCTCCCCGGCCACTGGCTGGGATGCCATTCCTCCTCCCGCACATGTCGTCGCCGCACGCCCTGACACCCGCTGCCGGACTCAGCAGTATCAGTAAGTATCAGAACGAAGGGAATGGGGTATGCGGGGATGCGGGGTTGGGGTGGGGGGGGGGGGGGTGACGGAGGGAACGGAGTATGGGGGGGGGGGTGACGGAGGGAACGGGGTATGGCGGGGTGTGACAGAGGGTACGGGGTAGCACCGTAGCGCCGCATGGCACTAACTTATAGTTTATTTACACAGGGTGCCTCCAGCTGTTTCACTACTACAACTCCCAGCATGCCCTGACAGCCAATAAATGTCAGGGCAAGCTGGGAGTTGTAGTGGTGAAACAGCTGGAGGCACCCTGTGTAGATGAACTAAGGGCAGAAGTGTTGGCCCCAGCAGGCATCAGTGACATGGTGCCTGCTGTGGAAGTCTGCCTTGTAGTGAGCACACTACCAGGCGGACAAAAAGTTAAAAGCAGGGAGGGGGTTAGGGATAGATGTGCAATAGGCAGGGACAGAAAAAAAAATAGGATGGTGGGAGCTACCCTTTAAGGACACAGAACCACATCGTGACCCCGCGTCATAGCGGGTCGGTCCCGGTGGCAAATGAAAGCCGGGACCCTGGGCTAATAGCGTGCGGCACTGATCGTTGTGCCGCACACTATTAACCCTTCAGACGCAGCGATCAAAGTTGATTGTTGCATCTAAAGTTGAAATAATTGTATCCCAGCACCTCAGTCGGGCTGATCGGGACCATCTATTATCAATTAGATATCTATTATCAAAAAAATACAGTGACATGAAATAAATGTTTTCATTTTTTTAAACAATATTTTCGTTCAATATAATTTAGCCATATATTTATAAGTGATGGTTTGGTCCTCCTGGACCTCCTATAACAGTAGTTCCTGCTGGCTAAGTAAACAATGTATAAACAACGTCTGTTGCTATTTTACAGGAGACTGCCTGGCTACAGTATTATACATTTAAGCATTGTACAGAGTGGAAACTATTTTATCAGTGATAATGCCAACAGAAGCCAACAAGACAACAAGACCATTGATAAGTCCAGAGAAGATTTGCTACAATATGCTATACTAGTCAAGTGGCCAAATAAAATAAAATAAATTTCAGTAAAAAAAAAAGTTATGGACAATTTATATTAAGATCACTATATATGCTATAAAAAAACATCAAACAAAGCTTCCAACAAGGAAACCGTAGGCACTGTAGTCCAGCAGTTTGTTCATACCAAAGTATCAAAAATTTCTTCCATAATAAAAATAAAATATGAATTATAAAAATAAATAAAAAACTATACATTTATCAACCTCAGTTGAGGGGAGCAGGAAACAGTTAGAACTTTGTGTCATTTTTTACACTGTTTGAACCTGGCTTTAGACTGTTAAAGCTGAGTATAGTTTATTAACTTTGGCTTAGTAGGAAATACTAACATTAAAGACAAAAGAACATAGAAAGAAATAGAAGCGGAGCACTCACACGATCACTGGTCTTGAATTCAAGCTGTATTAACGGAGTTCCCGGTACCGGTGACTTCTGCAGGGAGGCGAAGGTGGATTAGGGGGGAGCTCGGACGGCAGCCAGGGTCCGTATCGCGCCAATAGGTGCATCGTAAGGCCGTACTTGTATTTACATAATTGTATTTATATTGGGATAATTTTATGTTTATAGTTTTTATATATGACATTTCTTTTACATATTGTTATGGTGCAATATGCATGCTAGGCATGCTATTGGATGTATCTTGATAATTAATCAATTTGTTTTCTATGCAAACATGCTATGTAATGTGATTCAAAATGCAACAAAGTTCAGGAAAGGGTTAAATCCCTACCTGTATATAAAGACCAACTCCCCCTTTGTTTGTTATGCCTGATGAAGCCGCACCTGCGGGGAAACGCGTTGCATTGTTTTAAAGGGGTATTCCAGGAAAAAAACTTTTTTTATATATCAACTGGCTCCAGAAAATTAAACAGATTTGTAAATTACTTCTATTAAAAAAATCTTAATCCTTTCAGTACTTATGAGCTTCTGAAGTGAAGGTTGTTCTTTTTTATCTAAGTGCTCTCTGATGACATGTGTCTCGGGAAATGCCCAGTTTAGAAGAGGTTTGCTATGGGGATTTGCTTCTAAACTGGGCGGTTCCCGAGACACGTGTCATCAGAGAGCACTTAGACAGAAAAGAACAACCTTGACTTCAGAAGCTCATAAGTACTGAAATGATTAAGATTTTTTAATAGAAGTAATTTACAAATCTAAGCAAAAAGAGAGATGTGTCCGGCACTGCTTCGGCTGACCAACTGGATACAAAGGACCGAGTTGTGAGGAAAACAGTTCCTTGAGAAGGTTGTGGTGCTCTGACTGATAAGAACAAGTGCAATATTCCAATAAAAGAAAGGTATGGAAAATCAATCAGCACTCACCGGTCTTCTTCAGTAATATGATTCTTTAATGCAAAATACTCACATACAATTGGGGAGAGGGATCAACAGGGGGGTAAAAACCTCCGGCAACAGAATCTGTTTCACTCGTTAGACGATCTTCGAATGGCCAGACGAAGCTCGTTTAACAAGTGAAACAGATTCTGTCACCGGATGTTTTTACCCCCCTGTTGATCCCTCTCCCCAATTGCCTTTATATATGTGAGTATTTAGCATTAAAGAATCATATTACTGAAGAAGACCGGTGAGTGCCGATTGATTTTCCATACCTTTCTTTTATTGGTAATTTACAAATCTGTTTAACTTTCTGGAGCCAGATGATATATAAAAAAAAGTTTTCCTGGATAACCCCTTTAATAAAGCTACCTTCGTACCTACCTGACGTACCTTCGTACCTATCTGCTCCTGGTCAGCGCCGCTGAATCCCACCATTTTCAGAAGTCTCCTCCTGCAATTGCTAGCATTTTAATACTAACATTATGTCTACGAATTAACAAGAAACTAGGAAATGTCAGATACTTTATTTCTCTTCAAATATTTCAGGGGCCGAGACCTACGAATCCGATACAGTATTACTTACTCAGGCTGGACTTATATAAGGATGTAAAAGGAAGCTGAGAAATGAAATATCACACCCAAAACACTAACTTACTCTCAAAACTAAAAACAAACAAACTTGTATAGCCCCATAAATATGGGGGGAGATTTATTAAAACCTGTAGAGAGGCAAAGTTGCCCAGTTGCCTATAGCAACCAATCAGGCCTGTGAAAATGAAAGAAGCAATCTGATTGGTTGCTATGGGCAACTGAGCAACTTTGCCTCTCCACAGGTTTTGATAAATCTCCCCCATGGCCCTGTGTGGACTAAGTTTTATTGTGTAGTTTGTACAATGTGCGAACATAGCAGGGTAGAGGATTTATACAACTTAATAAGCTTTTACGTTGCATACAACAGATATATCACAGTACAAGAGAATGGAGCAGAGAACGGATCTTTGTAACAAGGATGGAAGTATACCCACTAAATTAACAAGTAGTGAACATTTACCCATTGGGCCATCAGGAACAGAACACTAACATACTCTATGGTTGCTTATGTAGCCGCCAGCAACTGGTTACTTTTCTCGGAGAAGTAGTGACTGTAGTCGAGGGTCATCAGGAACTAGAGGCTTTCCCAGTGATCCACCAAGTAGTTAACAATTTTCTAGAGAATGCATGCCATCACACAGAGGCACTATATTAATTTAGCATCACCATGTAGTGAATTATATCTTATTGGGTCTTTAGAGACCTATAGGTATTCTGTGGTGAGCACTGTTGCCTTGCAGTGTTGGCTAACTGGTTTCAAATCTGACCAAAGACAACACATGCATAGAGTTGTGATATTTTATCATGTTTGTATGGTTTTTCTTGCACATAAAACATACTGATAAATTGTGCAGAATACACCATGTTATTTGCCAGTTCTTGCCAACTGCTGCATGTTGAGCACAACATCCCATATGGTGAAAGTATTAGACTAAAAAAAACTGTAGTACAAAAACACGTCTGACACTCAATTTTCTCTGCTATCTAAAGATCTAAGAGACAACAATTACTCTACTGCGATTCTGAGTAGTGCACACCAAAAAATCTGGAAAGTAACCTGTGAAACTGCTAATTGATAAACATAAAAAAACTTATGATTGTGAGCACAAGGTCATGCTCACCACAGTGTTTAGCGACCAGTTCACACCAGTAAAGTGAATCATACAGCGATGCACACCCATAATCTGTATTGATGGAGCACTTGTTCCATATGTTAGGAATGTAATCAGAGTTGTTGCTTTAACCTGTTAAGGACAGCGGGCGTATCCATACGCCCCCGTTTTAAAATCCTTAAGGAATGAGGGCGTATGGATACGCCCGTGGGAATTCCGGTCCCCGCCGCTAGCCGGTTGGGGATCGGACTGGGATGCCTGCTGAAATCAGTCAGCAGGCATCCCAGCACATCGCCGAGGGGGGTCCTGAGACCCCCCCATGTCGGCGATCAGAGAAAATCGCATGTCAATTCAGACATGCGATTTTCTCCTATTCTGGGCTGATCGGGTCTCTGGTGACCCGATCACCCAGAAAATAGGGATGATCAGAGCTGTCAGTGACAGCCCCGATCATCCTGAGGGATAGGAGTGAGATTGCAGTGCTGCGATCTCCTCCTATACCCTGCCATTAGTCAGAACTGAGTTCTGACAAATGGCAGTGCACGACAGGGGGTTGCCATGGAAACCCCCCTGGATGTTGGGCAGAATGGGGGGGAGAAGATGGCGGCCGGTACCTGGAAAGAAGATGCCGTGGGGACTGGCGATCATCGCTGGAGACTGCGTAGATCAGCCGCGCAGGTAGAGAAGCGATGGTGGGGGCGGAAAGGAAGGGCGCAGTAAGCGATATTTACTGCTGCCCTTCCTAGTGGTTGCCAAACTGCAACTCCCAGCATGCCCAGAGTTGGGAGTTGTAGTTTTGCAACATCTGGAGGGTCACAGTTTGGAGACCACTATTACAGTGGTGCCCAAACAGTGGCCCTCCAGATGATGCCAAACTACAACTCTCAGTATGCCTAGACTGCCCAAGCATGCTGGGAGTTGTAGTTCTGTAACATCTGTCCCTTCAGATTTTGCAATTTTCATGAAAATTTAATTGCTGCTATACTTTGAAGCCCTCTAATTTTTTCTAAAACTAACAATATGTCTATTTTATGATGCCAACATAAAGTAGACATATTGTTTTTGTGAATCAATATAAAAGTTATTTGGAATATCAATTTTCCTTACAGGCAGAGAGTTTCAAAGTTAGAAAAATGCAACATTTTTAAAATTTTCATGAAATTTGGGGATTTTTCACCAAGAAAGGATGCAAGTAACGACGAAAATTTACCACCAAAATAAAGTAAAATAGGTCAGAATTGCGAAAAAGGGCTGCGTCCTTAAGGTGAAAAAGGGCTCAGTCCTTAAGGGGTTAAAAAAACAAAAGAAAAAAAAACACAAGCTGGATGTTTATCGTTGAGAAAAAGACAGCCCAAGGGGTTAAAGGAGTACTCCGAAGCTAAACCTTTAGGGGGCAAAATAAGTATTAAACAAAGTTATATAACATTGCAATATACTTACGTTTTCCATATGGTCCTTTTACCGTCGTTCTCCGCACTTTTTCCTCCGACCGGAAGCTATAAGCCTTTCCCTCTTCTGATGACGCTTGACCACATCATCGCTCCCATGAGTCTTCGCGGGCTCTGCGGGCCTCCCTGGTCGAAGTCGGCTACTTCCCCTTTTCCGAGTAAATATGTGCAAACACCCCTGTCCAATCACAGTCTTCCGTCTGCGCACTCACCACAGTGGCGGGACTGGACATGTGACTTTAGCAGGCCAATTACATCCCTGCTAGTAACGCTGCTGTAACTAACAGGGATAATCTTGAAGCCATTTAGTAAATACAGAGCAGTTAGAGCAGTATTTCCCAGCCAATGTGCCTCCAGCTGTTGCCAAACTACAACACCCAGCATGCCCAGACAGGCTTCAGCTGTCTGAGCATGCTTGGAGTAGTAGTCTTGCAACAGCTGGAGGCACCGCCGCAACTCCCAGCATGACCTGACAGCAAATAGCTTTCTGGGCATGCTGGGAGTTGTAGTGTTACAATAATTGGACAGGGGAGAACCACAAAGGAAGGAGCTGTGGGCGTCACTTTATTATAATTTCCTAGGGGGGAGGGCAGCAGCTTACAGGAAGCAGGGTGCAGGGAGTTATGGGAAATGTAGTCTCTATGACATGGCTGCTTACCGCTTTGGGCAGCAATTACCGGAGAACGGCTGGACCGATTTGGACAAATGAGGTATCGTTAGAAAGGTCTTTCAAAGAGCTATCAGATGAGGTAACTTTTTTACCAGTACCAGCGCTTCAGAGTACCCCTTTAAACCTAAAACAATGCATAATTCTCATGTGCTAGTTTGGTTTTGCCTCTCTCTTACAGGACATGTCTATGTTTATGATTAATTTTATTTTTTCTCATTAATGGTGCAGATACATCAAACTAAAAGCTCATGACACATGCCCCAGAATAGGCGTGGCACTGATCAGTGTCATCTGCAATCTACTATTCTGGTCTGCCAGAGAGCAGACAAAAGGAGAAGATTGCAAGAACCAATCTTGGAGCTGGTAAGTGGAGCTCTGGCCACAATATTGACTCATTGAACACTAATAAGTCTCTGTTGACCCCCCTAATACTTCAGATGCCGTGATCAGTATTGATCAATCTGTCTCAAATGTTAATGGCGTTCATCAGCGTGATGGCACCTGTGGCCTATGAAGTGACAGCAGCTCCTATGCTCGCTTCATAGTCTGGACACAAATCCCTGTATTCCTTGGTGTGCTAAGCACCAGGCAGCTGGGACCTACAGGTATGTCTTGCATCCTCTAGGGCAAGGGTCTCAAACTCCCGGCCTGCAGGCCATTTGCGGCCCGGGGAATGAAATTTTGCGGCCCACTGCCCCTCGTATTGCCATGCCACCCAGGCAAGATTCTATCAGCAATCGCCCTGCTAGCAGCCACCAAACCCCCTGTCATTCCGTGTTGCTGGTGGATGATGGGGGGTGCTACTGCTGGTGGGGGGTGTTGCTGGTGGATGATGAGGGGTGCATGATGGGGGCCTAATATGAGGGGTGCATTAGACATGTGCAGAACCCAAAATTTTTTTTTTTTCGTTTTGTTCGTTTTCTAAAAATTTTCGGTTCTGTGAATATTTGGAATGCTGTGCATTCGTCATATTCTGTTTTCGGATGCATCCGTGAAAATTTTTTTCATTTTCAGATGCATTCGTTTAAAAAACGGATGCATTCGTTAAAAACAACGAATGCATTCGTTAATTCTGATTTTTGGTTCTGCACATGTCTAGTGATCCCTCAACATACGATGGTAATTCGTATGTTGAGGGATTCGTGCAATGTAAAAAAATAAAGTCCTACTCACCTGTCCCCACTGCTCCCGATGGTGTCCCCGGGCCTCCGCTGGGCTCTCCTAGTCCTCTTCGGTACTCCGCTGGGCTCTACTGGGCTCTCCTGGTCTTCTCCGGTCCTCCGCTGTCTGCCGCAAGGCCTTACTGGGCCTCTGTAGCGACAGCGTGCGCGGCGGCATCATAACGACGTCAGAGGGAGACCCGTATGAAGGCCCCGGACCAGCCCAGGACCCACCGGAGGAAGGCCCCAGACCAGCCCAGGACCCACCGGAGGAAGGCCCGGAGCAGCGTGGAAAGGTGAGTGAACCTGCCCGGGCTGCTTCAACTGCTATCCGGCAGCAGCTTAAGCATTATGCGCTGCCGGATAGCAGTTGATGCATGGCCCCGACATTCGGTATACTGATAACGAATGCATTCGTTGTTCGTTAACATGCATATTCGTTATGCGTTAGTTAACTAATGCATTCGTCAACTGTATATTCGTATGCTTTTTTCGGGATTTCGTGATTTTTTTTCCGTGCATTCTTTTTACGAAACTAATTGCACATGTCTAGGGTGCATGATGGGGCATTATATGTGAGGGGGTGCATGATGGGGGCATGATATGTGAGGGGTGCATGATGGGGGCATTATATGGGTGAGGCTGGGCTGCATGCACCCCTCACATATAATGCCCCATCATGTGCCCCTCGCACATGATGGGGGTATTATATGTGAGGGGTGCATGCAGCCCAGCCTCACCCAGCCGCTACCTCCAGTAGTCCCCAGAAAAGTTGAGTTTGAGACCCCTGCTCTAGGGGTTACACTTGTGTAGTTTTTACAGGTGTAGGAAAGGAGCTGAACTTGTTTTCTTGCTTGTATATACTGATAGGTTAGTTTGAAATTTAGACTGTGGTGACAGGAACCAATGTTAATATTGACCAATTCTGTACAGCACAGTGCAATACTGTACATAGGATGTAAATGAATAAAATAAAAAATGAATACTATCTCTAAAAATCCCCCAAAAGTGTATGCTGTTCTACAGTTACCAGTGAGTAGACTATCTCACGTGGCCACAAGAAAGTATATACTATCACTTTAGGTTACCAATGACTGGTACTGGGATTAAAAAAGGATTTGAAATGGCTTCCTAGGGCTCTTAGCATAGGATAGAAGGATTGTGTATATTTGGTTTTGGTACTGTATGTAGTTACCAGCCAGAATTTTCATTGTGTAGAATATCCACAGACAGGTTTTTATCCACAGATCAGCTGCACAATACAGTCCTTCTGCCCATCTGTAAACACTACAAACAGTCGCAGCACACGGCAGCAAACAGAGCTTGTTGATACATGCCAAAGAAACACAGTAATAAAGGATTCCTCATGCCAAAAACTCTTTTTCGAATCAAGTGTTAACAAGCTAGACGAATGCCAGGATCACCACATGTCCCTTGTCTCATTTTGCGTTTCAAAACATTTCTTTAATCCTTAAAGCTTCCCAGTTTTCTTCACAATCTCCCTATTCTTTTCTCTTTTTCTTCCTTAAAAGGAAAATGTAGGCAACAATATTCTTATATAAATAAATTAAAAAAAAGGTTTAGAATTAAGTCATTCGTCAGTGATGATTTCTTAAAATTAAACTTGCACAGGTTTTCCTTCTTCACTCATCAGTGGCATATGAAGCAGTTTTCACATGGACTAGAAAATACCCCCGCTGAATCCAAAAGGGGCATCTTGGCTACTCTCACACAGCTATTACCATATCTCCCATAACCTTAACTGATGAGTGACGGTGAACACCCAGCCAACTGATAATTGTGAATGTGCACCTCTTCTTGGGATTGTGAATGTCCCAGCATTTGGCAGTGGAAATGCCATAAAAGTCTTCTGTTCTTTTGCTAGTGCTGCAGCTTCTTCATTGCTTACTTGGCAAAGCTTTGAATATTCAGAAGCAGCTGTACTTAGTATTACATCATGGCCCCTTTCATGTGAAAAGGAAACACAGGTATCTCCTAAAACAGATACAGTATGTCAGGAGAGGTGATGGGTCCTTTAAGGTGCTATGTATTCTGTCTGTGACTGCTCTGACCGCTATGTGATAGCCTGAGGGATTTAGGGTATGGGGAGTGTAGCTGTGCAGTAATTAAAGGGTGCTTGTTAACCCTTGCTATTTGTGACACCAGGATGAGGGCTCCTCAGTAACGCTTGTCCTACCGCCACCCTTCCCAAGAGCGATAGGGAGGTATAGAAGAATAGATTGTCCACAACCGGAGAGTTTTCTGAAACGGTATTAACTTTTACTGAAGGTTTTCTGCAAGCTTCAATAACAGACCAGTCTTTAAGCATAACAACGGCTTTCCTTGGAGATTGAAGGTTGGGACTTTAGAATTTAGAGTCTTTTAGTACTGTGCATTGTTCCACTGGATTTAGGGGATTTAGTTGCGGTCCAGTAGTCACGCTAGCATTAGCGGGGATTTAGATTTGAACTCACGGTTTTAGCTCTGCTGAGGCCGGCAGGTTTTTGAAGCCTAGCATGTCTTTGAAAGTTGCGCAGATCCATCCTGCTAGTCTGGCATCCACGAGAGCAGCAACCCAAGAGAGCGATAATTGGACGTAGCTCCCTTATATGGGCAGGGGCTGGACTAGTGCTAATTGGTCCATACTGATTGCAAAGATTTGTGGGTAACATGTGACCCAAGGGGCTCCTAAGGTCCTCCAACATACCATAGAGGTGACTAGCATGGTCACATGACCGAAGGTCCTGCGACGCTAAACAAGGTAAGTACTATACATTCCTATAAAATATATATAATTATTAAATATACACATATATTATCATTAGAGATAGACTTGAGGAGAGGTGACTAGGGGCTGTCCCCCCTGAGGAACCCTACCTGAACGTAGTTACTCTGACTTTGGGGACCTCTACCCTAGGTACGGTATGCAATACGGTACCGGGAAACCACAATTGCTATATTCTATTATATACTCTGCAGCATGTTAATACCCTAAAGAGCACATGTGTAGACCTGGTCTATGACCACTATAATCACAGTACATTGTGACACTAGTACTGCTTAAATTGTTGCTTGTATTGTGGTAACTTATACTTTGTCCCTAATTGAAAAAGAGACACCTGTCCCTGACTATGTGATTAGACATTTTTATGTTCCAATGTTCAAGAACTGGTTTACCATTTTCCATGACACATGCCCCCGGAGTAGCAAGCAATGGAAAATTATTTCTACTCTAATAATCAAAACTGCCAGTTATATCAAGTCAGGTTAATGGACTCCTGACCTGAACAGGTAAAGACATCACTGACCAGGTAAAGACATCACTGATGTGTCGCAGTCAGAGGCAGAATACACAATGATATCAGTGACTCACAGATGACGTCTTCCTTTTAGCCTTTCCTTTTGTTTACCATCTGGTTCAGACTGCTATGACTTTTTCCTGCTTTGCTTTGCTTTTGCTGACTCTAAGACCTAGGCATCTTTGGCTCCTCACTTTTGCAGCAGATCCTCAATCTTTATACTTAGAAAAGCTTTTCATAGTTTAACAAACCACCCTTTGTGAATGTAATACTACAGCACACTGCACTCCTTGAATGTACTTCTGAAACAATTACTGTGCCCACTAAAAACAACAGCTCCACACACTTCACCCTCTGAATTTATCTCTGTTGTAACACAATAAGCCCCCTAATCAATTGTAATACATTGAGCCCACTAATCAATTGTAATATGCTGTACCCACTAATCAATTGTAAAACGCTGTACCCACTAATCAATTGAAATACGCTGTACCCACTAATCAATTGTAATACACTGTACCCACTAATCAATTGCAGTACACTGTGCCCACTAATCAATTGCAGTACACTGTACCCACTAATCAATTGCAATACGCTGTACCCACTAATCAATTGTAATACACTGTACCCACTAATCAATTGTAGTACACTGTACCCACTAATCAATTGCAATACGCTGTACCCACTAATCAATTGTAATACACTGTACCCACTAATCAATTGTAATACACTGTACCCACTAATCAATTGTAATACACTGTACCCACTAATCAATTGTAATACACTGTACCCACTAATCAATTGTAATACACTGTACCCACTAATCAATTGTAGTACACTGTACTACCTAATGAATTGTAATACACTCTTCCTTCTATCAGTTGTAAGATACTGTACCCCTTTTGTAATACACTATGCCCCCTAATCCATTGTAATACACTGCAGGGTGGGCCATTTATATGGATACACCTTAATAAAATGGGAAAGGTTGGTGACATTAACTTCCTGTTTGTGGCACATTAGTATATGTGAGGGGGGGGGGGGGAAATTTTTCAAGATGGGTGGTGACCATGGCGGCCATTTTGAAGTCGGCCATTTTGAAACCAACTTTTGTTTTTTCAATAGGAAGAGGGTCATGTCACATATCAAACTTATTGGGAATTTCACAAGAAAAACAATGATGCGCTTGGTTTTAATGTAACTTTATTCTTTCATGAGTTATTTACAAGTCTCTGACCACTTATAAAATGTGTTCAATGTGCTGCCCATTGTGTTGGATTGTCAATGCAACCCTCTTCTCCCACTCTTCACACACTGATAGCAACACCGCAGGAGAAATGCTAGCACAGGCTTCCAGTATCTGTAGTTTCAGGTGCTGCACATCTCATATCTTCACAGCATAGACAATTGCCTTCAGATGACCCCAAAGATGAAAGTCTAAGGGGGTCAGATCGGGAGACCTTGGGGGCCATTCAACTGGCCCACCCATAATGTGGTGGGTCACCATCTTGCTGGAAAAACTCAGGAAATGTGCCAGCTTCAGTGCATAAAGAGGGAAGCACATAATCATGTAGCAATTTTGCATATCCAGTGGCCTACATGATGACGTGTTTCCCTCTTTACGCACTGAAGCTGGCACGTTCCCTGAGTTTTTCCAGCAAGATGGTGCACCACCACATTATGGGTGTCAGGTCTGAGCATTCCTACATGAACAGTTTTCTGGAAAGTGGATTGGTTATCGTGGGTCAGTTGAATGGCCCCCAAGGTCTCCCGATCTGACCCCCTTAGACTTTTTTCTTTGGGGTCATCTGAAGGCAATTGTCTATGCTGTGAAGATACGAGATGTGCAGCACCTGAAACTACGGATACTGGAAGCCTGTGCTAGCATTTCTCCTGCGGTGTTGCTATCAGTGTGTGAAGAGTGGGAGAAGAGGGTCGCATTGATAATCCAACACAATGGGCAGCACATTGAACACATTTTATAAGTGGTCAGAAACTTGTAAATAACATGAAAGAATAAAGATACGTTAAAACCAAGCACATCATTGTTTTTCTTATGTGTCACATGACCCTCTTCCTATTAAAAAAATAAAAGTTGGATTCAAAATGGCCAACTTCAAAATGGCCGCCATGGTCACCACCCATCTTGAAAAGTTTCCCCCCTCACATAGACTAATGTGCCACAAACAGGAAGCTAATATCACCAACCATTCCCATTTTATTAAGGTGTATCCATATAAATGGCCCACCCTGTACTTCCTAATCAGTTGCAGTACACTGCATCCCCTAATCAATTGTAGTATACTTAAGCCCCTAATTCATTGTAATACACTATGCCCCTAATGATTTGTTATAGACTGTGCCCTCTAATTAATTGTTATACATTATGCCCCCTAATCAATTGTAATACACTATGCCCCTAATAATTTGTAATACACTGTGCCCCCTAATCAATTGTAATAAACTGTGCTTCCTAATCAGTTGCAATACACTTTACCCCCTAATTATGGTACACTGAACCCCCAAATTAGCGTAATACACCATGCCCTTAATAATTTGTAGTACACTGTGTCCCCTAATTAATTGTTATACACTGTGGCCCTAATAAATTGTTATACACTCCCTCCTAATCAATTGTAATACACTGTTCCCCATAATTAACTATAATACACCATGCCCTTAATAATTTGTAATACACTGTGCCCCCTAATTAATTGTTATACACTGTGCCCCTAATAAATTGTTATGCACTGCCTCCTAATCAATTGTAATACACTGTTCTCCCTAATTCATTGTAATACACCATGCCCCTAATAATTTGTAATACAGTGTGCCCCCTAATTAATTGTTATACCCTCTGCTCCCTAATAAATTGTTAAACAATGTGCCCCCTAACAATTGTAATACACTGTGCCCTCTAATTAATTGTAATACACTTGCCCCCTAATCAATTGTAATACACTGTGTCCCCTAATAAATTGTAATAAACTGCCCCTTAATTAAAGGGGTATTTCAGGCTTTTTTTTATATATATCAACTGTCTCCAGAAAGTTAAACAGATTTGTAAATTACTTCTATTAAAAAAATCTTAATCCTTCCAATAGTTATTAGCTTCTGAAGTTTTCTGTCTAACTGCTCAATGATGATGTCACGTCCCGGGAGCTGTGCATGATGGGAGAATATCCCCATAGGAACTGCACAGCTCCCGAGACGTGAGTCATCTGAGAGCAGTTAGACAGAAAACAACAACTCAACCTCAGAAGCTAATAACTATTGGAAGGATTAAGATTTTTTCCGGAGCCAGTTGATATATATAAAAAAAAGTTTTGGCCTGGAATACCCCTTTAATTGTTATACACTGTGCCCCCTATATTAACAACCAGTTTGAGAAAACCGGAGTCAACCTGCTGAATCCCACTTCTGACTGTAAACAATCAATTTGGTATAGGTATATAGGAATAGAAGGTTTTTGTTTATTACACTGAGACAGAAAAAAATGTATAGCAAAAAAGACATGGCCGCATTTCAACATGTTGTACATTAATTTATTGCTTCTCAACACAATTACAAAGCTTAACATCAGGAAGTTAATATACATTTTGATCAAAGGCCATCCGCCATGCCATGGCCAGTAGGTTCCTAACTTAAAATGTAGTGGCATTAGGCAGCAACAACAAGCACTGCATCAGCGGTGCCCATAGGGGGAATGAATTACAGAGTGATCTGGCAGCCCCAATGTTGCCAGACCTAAACAGCACCATTGGGCCAAGCCGCCCCCAGACATGGAGTCATAGCAACAATGGCTGCTGCACAACACCCCTAGTCAACTACCTGATGTTAGTTTTTATAATTCTGCTGAGAAGCAATAGATCAACGTACAACATGTAAATGTGCATCCCTGTTTTCTTCTAAAGTTAGAGGAAAAAAATGAAAATTCTTTTTCAATTTTTTCTCTGAAAAGTAATCTCACAAGCTTTCAGCTCTTAGGAATTTGCAGTACAGATACTACTAACAATTTGAGGATTTTTGTACTTGTTATCATGACCTTCAACTGTGGAGAGCTAACTCTCAAGGTTAGACTGTGCGCATCATGTATTCAGTATCTTAGTTTTTTTGTGAAATGGAGACGTAGATAAATAACCCTGACAGTCTATGTGAGTTTAGGCTTCCTGAGGACATGCCTCAGACAGTCATTTATCATGCAGTGTAATAAGTATCAAACTTATCACCATTTTCTTTGTACTAAATATATATTCCAAAGGTGCTATTGACATGAAATCATCACAAGATGTTGGTAACAACCCAAGTAATCCATCCATACAAAGAAACCAAAACAAATAAGCTCAGAAAGTTCAGTGTAATAAAGTAAAATGGCACATGGAAAAAGTATTGAACACACTTTTTTATATTTATTTTATATTTTGTACAAAAACCTTTGTATTATCTTTTTTATATTTATTTTATACTTTGTACAAAAACTAATGACATACATAGTTCTGGTGCAGGGGTCCTCAAACTACGGCCCGCGGGCCACATGCGGCCCGCCGAACACATTTTTCCGGCCCGCCGCTGCCTGGGACATCCCTGTGTCCCGAAAGATGTTTTCGGGACACATGGATGCGCTTTCGGAGACCCCGCGTTTACTTTAAAAACGCAGGGGCCGCCGGGAAGGTGGCGCACGCAGGGACGTCTCTGACGCCGTGCGTGCGCCCATAGCAACGGGGCGCGGAGGAGCGGGGCAGCGATGAGGACGTGCGCTGGCCAGCTAGGTAAGTGTTACCAGCGGCACGTCGGCTTCGGTGCTCCGACCACCCCGCTCCTTTGGTCCCGGGGCTTACTGCTATGTCCGGACCAGAGGAGCGGTGGTCGGAGCACTGAAGTGGGGAAGAACACAGGCATACAGCCTCCAGCCATGCACTGGCTAGAGGCTGTATGTCTGTGGGGGAACATACTGCACCTAATGTGGGGGAACACTGCACCTAATGTGGGGAACTATACTGCACCTAATGTGGGGGAACTGTACTGCACCTAATATGGGGAACTATACTGCACCTAATGTGGGGGAACTATACTGCACCTAATGTGGGGGAAAATACTGCACCTAATATGGGGAACTATGCTGAACCTAATGTGGGAGGAAATACTGCACCTAATGTGGGGAGCTATACTGCACCTAATGTGGGGGAAAATACTGCACCTAATGTGGGGGGAAATACTGCACCTAATGTGGGGGAAAATACTGCACCTAATGTGGGGGAAAATACTGCAGCTAATGTGGGGGAAAATACTGCACCTAATGTGGGGGGAAATACTGCACCTAATGTGGGGGCACTATACTGCACCTAATGTGGGGGAAAATACTGCACCTAATGTGGGGGAACTATACTGCACCTAATGTGAGGGAACTATACTGCACCTAATGTGGGGGGAAAATACTGCACCTAATGTGGGGGAACTATACTGCACCTAATGTGGGGGAACTATACTACACCTAATGTGGGGGAACTATACTGCACCTAATGTGGGGGTAAATACTGCACCTAATGTGGGGGAAATACTACACCTAATGTGGGGGAACTATACTGCACCTAATGTGGGGGACTATACTGCACCTAATGTGGGGGACTATACTGCACCTAATGTGGGGGACTATACTGCACCTAATGTGGGGGACTATAGTGCACCTAATGTGGGGGACTATACTGCACCTAATGTGGGGGACTATACTGCACCTAATGTGGGGGATCTATACTGCACCTAATGTGGGGAAAATACTGCACCTAATGTGGGGGAAAATATTGCACCTAATGTGGGGGAAAATACTGCACCTAATGTGGGAGCTATACTGCACCTAATTTGGGGGACTATACTGCACCTAATTTGGGGGACTATACTGCACCTAATGTGGGGGACTATACTGCACCTAATGTGGGGGACTATACTGCACCTAATGTGGGGGACTATACCGCACCTAATGTGGGGGACTATACTGCACCTAATGTGGGGGACTATACTGCACCTAATGTGGGGGACTATACTGCACCTAATGTGGGGGAAAATACTGCACCTAATGTGGGGGACTATACTGCACCTAATGAGGGGGAAAATACTGCACCTAATGTGGGGGACTATACTGCACCTAATGTGGGGGACTATACTGCACCTAATGTGGGGGACTATACTGCACCTAATGAGGGGGAAAATACTGCACCTAATTTGGGGGATCTATACTGCACCTAATTTGGGGGATCTATACTGCACCTAATGTGGGAGATCTATACTGCACCTAATGTGGGGGAACATGCTGCACCTAATGTGGGAAACTATACTGCACCTAATGTGTGGAGCTATACTGCACCTAATGTGGGGGAAAATACTGCACCTAATGTGGGGAACTATACTGCACCTAATGTGGGGAACTATACTGCACCTAATGTGGGGAACTATACTGCACCTAATGTGGGGAACTATACTGCACCTAATGTGGGGGAAAATACTGCACCTAATGTGGGGGAAAATACTGCACCTAATGTGGGGGAAAATACTGCACCTAATGTGGGGAGCTATACTGCACCTAATGTGGGGAGATATACTGCACCTAATTTGGGGGAGCTATACTGCACCTAATTTGGGGGATCTATACTGCACCTAATGTGGGAGATCTCTACTGCACCTAATGTGGGGGAAGATGCTGCACCTAATGTGGGGATCTATACTGCACCTAATGTGGGGAGAACTATACTGCACCTAATGTGGGGAGAACTATACTGCACCTAATGTGGGGAGAACTATACTGCACCTAATGTGGGGAGAACTATACTGCACCTAATGTGGGGAGAACTATACTGCACCTAATGTGGGGAGAACTATACTGCACCTAATGTGGGGAACTATACTGCACCTAATGTGGGGAACTATACTGCACCTAATGTGGGGAACTATACTGCACCTAATGTGGGGGAAAATACTGCACCTAATGTGGGGGGAAATACTGCACCTAATGTGGGGGAAAATACTGCACCTAATGTGGGGAGCTATACTGCACCTAATGTGGGGAGATATACTGCACCTAATTTGGGGGAACTATACTGCACCTAATTTGGGGATCTATACTGCACCTAATGTGGGAGATCTCTACTGCACCTAATGTGGGGGAAGATGCTGCACCTAATGTGGGGATCTATACTGCACCTAATGTGGGGAGAACTATACTGCACCTAATGTGGGGAGAACTATACTGCACCTAATGTGGGGAGAACTATACTGCACCTAATGTGGGGAGAACTATACTGCACCTAATGTGGGGAGAACTATACTGCACCTAATGTGGGGAGAACTATACTGCACGTAATGTGGGGAGAACTATACTGCACCTAATGTGGGGAGAACTATACTGCACCTAATGTGGGGAGAACTATACTGCACCTAATGTGGGGAGAACTGTTCTGCCAACCCTAATGTGTGGGAACTACAACCTAATGTGGGGGGAACTGTGCTGCGTACTTAAAGTGGTAGTCCACTAATAAGATATATGTGTGCATAGGAATTTGTTCATGTTTTGTTATCTATAGTCCGGCCCTCCAACGGTCTGAGGGACCGTGAACTGGCCCCCCATTTAAAAAGTTTGAGGACCCCTGTTCTGGTGGGATTTTTTCCCATTCTTCCACATAAACAGTCTTTAAATCTTGAAGGTTCCCTGGGCCTATTTGAATCATGATCTTCAGGTCTTTCCATAGATTTCAATAAGATTTAAGTCAGGTGATTAGCAGGGCCATTCTAGCAGCTTTATTTTCTTGTTTGTGTGTCTGGGATCATTAATGGGGGAGATTTCTCAAAACTAGCCTAAAGGAAGACTGGTGCAGTTGCCCATAGCAACCAATCTGACTGCTCCTTTCATTTTTCACAGGCCTTTTTAAAAATGAAAGAAGCGATCTGATTGGTTGCTATGGACAACTGGGCAACTTTTCCTCTGGACAGGTTTTGATAAATCTCCCCAATTGTCTTGCTTAAATGTCTACCCTCATTTCATCTTTATCCTCCTGGTAGATGGCAGCAGATTTTTGTCAAGAACGTCTCAGTAAATTTGCCTATTCATCCTTCCTTCAGTTACGTGAAGTTTGCCAGTACCATTTACTGAAAAGCAGCTTCACACCATGATGTTCCCACCTCCAAACTTTACTGTTGGTGTGGAGTTTTTAGGGTGATGTGCAGTACCAATCCACCTCCAAACATGGTGTATATTAAGACATCCAAACAGTCAGTAACTTTTTGCTCTCATCTGACCATACTATATTCTCCCAGTATTTTACTGGCTTTTCCAAATGTTGTTCAGAAAACTTTACACAATGAGGTAAAAAATAAAGAAATAACATAAATCTGAATAATGTGGTGGGGGTAGGGGGATGAAGGGATTTATCATAAAAAGACACCCTATTGTTTGTTTGCATGTAAAAAATATGTTGATAGACATTTTATGATATTTTGTTTGTTTGTCCTGAAATGTTAGTTTTCACATTGACTACTGAGCCCTTAGTTGATACTTTCTGTTTGCTGCCATCACTTTTCAGCTTGTGTGGTGTGTCACACTCATTCCATTATCCTCACAGGCAGGATTACAATAACAGTAACACTTCTATTATATGGCTGGATGACACAAGATCACACCATGCTCAGGAGGTGATGGAACTAGATCAGTCCCCTCACAGAGCATGCCGACAGCAATCTCCCAAATCTCTGCTGCTTTTATTCACAGCTCTGAGCTGGGTCTGAGGCAACACGACTGCCTATAGCTAGATACGGAAAATTTAAAAAAAACTTCAACCAGAAAATAATAAAATAAATAAAAAAAAATAAATGATGTCAGTATCTAGTTTTCGTCAGTGACCTCGCCATGTATGTTCAACTCACACTAATAAATGTAAATATGCAAATTGTCCACAGTTAAACTTCCACCCGAACGTCAAGCAATGGATGCCTGTGCCTTTTATGAGTTCAATTAACACCATCTAATGACTACGAGAGCTGGAAAATATTTGTCTAATGAGAAAAATATCATCTGCTTCAGAATGAGTCAACTTTTGTCGCCACATCCTTTCTCAAAAGAATAGTTTTACATTTTAGATTAAACATACAGTAGTCTTATGTCACAGTCACAAACATGAATAACAGTCTGAGCAGAATCTGAATGATCTTGATAGGTTTACTTGACCAGCATACAATATACACAGGTAAGTAATGCATAGAGGCTGTTCTTCAGTTAGACTGGTCTTCAGTGATGCTCAACCTATATTTCAAGTTCAAGTAAGTTCAGTGTCCCAATTGGAACCCTATGGCCTGTTGGTTGGGTGTTGGTTAGTTTTGTCTTGTCTGTCTGTTTCCCTTGTTTGGATATTGTAGTTTTGCCTTTTACATGTGATCTTGTATCTGAAATAGCAGTGGAGCAGTGAATCCACTGAACCTATGTGGATGATGGCGTGGGCCATACCAGGGAGCGGAGTCTAAGGTGCCGCTGGTTTTCACCAGAGCCCGCTGCAAAGTGGGATGGACTTGCTGTGGCAGGTCGCTACCCCTGATACGACTCATCCACACAGGCTGCTGAGGTGTTGCGTGGCACAGGTAAATGAGGCAAACTCGTAGTCTGGACAGGCAAGAGGTCAGGGCAGGCGGCACAGGAGCGTGGTTAGGAACAAAGCAAGAGGTCAGGAACACTGTTAAACAACACACAATTGGAAAGCTTTCTGTAGGGCTAGTGAGCACAAAGATCCAGCAAGGACAGGAAAGAAGTGTGCGGTTAAATAGACACAGGACCAGACAAGCACCAATCAATGGTGCGCTGGCCTTTTAAATCTGAGGGAGGCGGGGACGCACGCACCGACAGCATGGAACAGTGGAGGGGACAGAGATGCAGAGAGGAGAGTGAGAGCCCGGCGTTCACATGCGGGCGCGTCCCGCAATGCGAACGGCGGCAGAATCAGCACGGGAGGACGGGGCCAGAGCGTGCTCACAGTTAGCACATCTGGCTGCAGCGCTACTTTTGACAGTATCTTTGTATTGATTCCATATTGGTGTGTACTTCTGTAATGCAATGATTGCATTTGTACCACTCCTATTGAAACTAAGGGGTTACCTGGTACACTACATGAATTCCCATACCCTTACCCAGAAAACATATAGAGTGAAGGGGAGTATGCTATAAGCCCAGCCTCAGGAAGTTAAGCTGTGTAGAATGAAAAAGTAAAAGGAGCTTTTTATCTCCTTCCTTCTCTGAGGAGTTCATTTAGAGGAGCTCAGCTAGCAAAGTCTGTTCAATTCATTGGACCTGAGCAGAGAAAAAAATCCTGCATGTCCTATTTTATCTCCTCTCAACTTCTGTGAGACAACTGACCCCAGATGGAAGCCAAACCGACCCTATTCAAGTCAATGGGAGCTGTCGTTGTCCATAGTGCTCTGACCCGTTCAGGGCCGTTCGATTGGAAAAAGGATTACTGAGCCTTAAAGGAAAAGGTGTACACATGTCCAGATTAGGATCTTCCAGGGTTTCAGGATAGGCCTAAGTGGCTACTGAAGCTACTTCTTCACAGGAACCTGCACCACACAATGGGTATTTGTTAGAGTTTCCTTGGCATTCACTGGGAGTCAATAGGTTAAATCATAAACCTATGGAAAGGATGACTTGGGACTAGTGTAACAGTAAGGCAGGGCTGTCATTAGATATTTTCGGGCCCCTTACACTGTTTGAAGCAGTGGCGTTGCGACCCGGGTGCGGGGGGTGCGGCCCGCACCGGGTGACACCAACCTAATGGGGTGACACCAAGACGCTCCGCAGCACCCCCCCCCAGCTACACCGACACCCCCCGTCTGTACCCGACCGTCAGCACACCCCCCCGGCATTCACCTGCGCTGTGCGCCCGTCAGCACCCCCCCCCCCCGGCATTCACCTGCGCTGTGCGCCCGTCAGCACCCCCCCACCCCGGCATTCACCTGCACTGTGCATCCCGCTTTGCGGCGGGCTCTGGTGAACACCAGTAGTAACTTAGAACCGGTCCACTAGCACGGTCCACGCCAATCCCTCTCTGGCACAGAGGATCCACCTCCTGCCAGCCGGCATCGTGACAGTAGATCCGGCCATGGATTCCGCTGAAGTACCTCTGCCAGTTGTCGCCGACCTCACCACGGTGGTCGCCCAGCAGTCACAACAGATAGCGCAACAAGGCCACCAGCTGTCTCAACTGACCGTGATGCTACAGCAGCTACTACCACAGCTTCAGCAATCATCTCCTCCGCCAGCTCCTGCACCTCCTCCGCAGCGAGTGGCCGCTTCAGGCCTACGACTATCCTTGCCGGATAAATTTGATGGGGACTCTAAGTTTTGCCGTGGCTTTCTTTCACAATGTTCCCTGCACTTAAAGATGATGTCGGACCAGTTTCCTACTGAAAGGTCTAAGGTGGCTTTCGTAGTCAGCCTTCTGTCTGGAAAAGCTCTGTCATGGGCCACACCGCTCTGGGACCGCAATGACCCCGTCACTGCCTCTGTACACTCCTTCTTCTCGGAAATTCGTAGTGTCTTTGAGGAACCTGCCCGAGCCTCTTCTGCTGAGACTGCCCTGCTGAACCTGGTCCAGGGTAATTCTTCCGTTGGCGAGTACGCCATACAATTCCGTACTCTTGCTTCTGAACTATCCTGGAATAATGAGGCCCTCTGCGCGACCTTTAAAAAAGGCCTATCCAGCAACATTAAAGATGTTCTGGCCGCACGAGAAATTCCTGCTAATCTACATGAACTCATTCATCTTGCCACTCGCATTGACATGCGTTTTTCCGAAAGGCGTCAGGAGCTCCGCCAGGATATGGACTTTGTTCGCACGAGGCGTTTTTTCTCCCCGGCTCCTCTCTCCTCTGGTCCTCTGCAATCCGTTCCTGTGCCTCCCGCCGTGGAGGCTATGCAAGTTGACCGGTCTCGCCTGACACCTCAAGAGAGGACACGACGCCGCATGGAGAATCTCTGCCTGTACTGTGCCGGTACCGAACACTTCCTGAAGGATTGTCCTATCCGTCCTCCCCGCCTGGAAAGACGCACGCTGACTCCGCACAAAGGTGAGACAGTCCTTGATGTCAACTCTGCTTCTCCACGTCTTACTGTGCCTGTGCGGATATCTGCATCTACCTTCTCCTTCTCTACTATGGCCTTCTTGGATTCCGGATCTGCAGGAAACTTTATTTTGGCCTCTCTCATCAACAGGTTCAACATCCCGGTAACCAGTCTCGCCAGACCCCTCTACATCAATTGTGTTAACAATGAAAGATTGGACTGTACCATACGTTACCGCACGGAGCCCCTCCTAATGTGCATCGGACCTCATCATGAAAAAATTGAGTTTTTGGTCCTCCCCAATTGCACTTCCGAAATTCTCCTTGGACTACCGTGGCTTCAACGCCATTCCCCAACCCTGGATTGGTCCACAGGGGAGATCAAGAGCTGGGGTACCTCTTGTTTCAAGGACTGCCTTAAACCGGTTCCCAGTACTCCCTGCCGTGACCCTGTGGTTCCCCCTGTAACCGGTCTCCCTAAGGCCTATATGGACTATGCTGACGTATTTTGCAAGAAACAAGCTGAGACTCTACCTCCTCACAGGCCTTATGACTGTCCTATTGACCTCCTCCCGGGCACTACTCCACCCCGGGGCAGAATTTATCCTCTGTCCGCCCCAGAGACTCTTGCTATGTCCGAGTACATCCAGGAAAATTTAAAAAAGGGGTTTATCCGCAAATCCTCCTCTCCTGCCGGAGCTGGATTTTTCTTTGTGTCCTAAAAAGATGGCTCCCTACGTCCTTGCATTGACTACCGCGGACTTAATAAAATCACGGTAAAGAACCGCTACCCTCTACCTCTTATCTCTGAACTCTTTGATCGCCTCCAAGGTGCCCACATCTTTACCAAACTGGACTTAAGAGGTGCTTATAATCTCATCCGCATCAGGGAGGGGGACGAATGGAAAACGGCATTTAACACTAGAGATGGACACTTTGAGTATCTGGTCATGCCCTTTGGCCTGTGCAACGCCCCTGCCGTCTTCCAAGACTTTGTTAATGACATTTTTCGTGATCTCTTATATTCCTGTGTTGTTGTGTATCTGGACGATATTCTGATTTTTTCTGCCAACCTAGAAGAACACCGCCAGCATGTCCGCATGGTTCTTCAGAGACTTCGAGACAATCAACTTTATGCCAAAATGGAGAAATGTCTGTTTGAATGTCAATCTCTTCCTTTCCTAGGATACTTGGTCTCTGGCCAGGGACTACAAATGGACCCAGACAAACTCTCTGCCGTCTTAGATTGGCCATGCCCCTCCGGACTCCGTGCTATCCAACGTTTTTTGGGGTTCGCCAATTATTACAGACAATTTATTCCACATTTTTCCACCATTGTGGCTCCTATCGTGGCTTTAACCAAGAAGAATGCCAATCCTAAGTCATGGCCTCCTCAAGCGGAAGACGCCTTTAAACGGCTCAAGTCTGCCTTTTCTTCTGCTCCCGTGCTCTCCAGACCTGACCCATCTAAACCCTTCCTATTGGAGGTTGATGCCTCCTCAGTAGGAGCTGGAGCGGTTCTTCTACAAAAAAATTCTTCTGGGCATGCTGTTACTTGTGGTTTTTTTTCTAGGACCTTCTCTCCGGCGGAGAGGAACTACTCCATCGGGGATCGAGAGCTACTGGCCATTAAATTAGCACTTGAGGAATGGAGGCATCTGCTGGAGGGATCAAAATTTCCAGTTATTATTTACACCGATCACAAGAATCTCTCCTATCTCCAGTCTGCCCAACGGCTGAACCCTCGCCAGGCCAGGTGGTCTCTGTTCTTTGCCCGGTTTAATTTTGAAATTCACTTTCGCCCTGCCGATAAGAACATTAGGGCCGATGCTCTCTCTCGTTCCTCGGATGCCTCGGAAGTAGAGCTCTCTCCGCAACACATCATCCCTCCTGACTGCCTGATCTCCACTTCTCCAGCCTCCATCAGGCAAACTCCTCCAGGGAAGACCTTCGTCTCTCAACGCCAACGCCTCGGAATCCTCAAATGGGGTCACTCCTCCCATCTCGCAGGCCATGCGGGCATCAAGAAATCCTTGCAACTCATCTCTCGTTTCTATTGGTGGCCGACTCTGGAAACGGATGTTGTTGATTTTGTGCGGGCCTGCACTGTCTGTGCCCGGGATAAGACTCCTCGCCAGAAGCCTGCTGGTCTTCTTCATCCTCTGCCTGTCCCCGAACAGCCTTGGTCTCTGATTGGTATGGACTTTATTACAGACTTACCCCCATCCCGTGGCAACACTGTTGTTTGGGTGGTCGTTGATCGATTTTCCAAGATGGCACATTTTATTTCTCTTCCTGGTCTTCCTTCAGCGCCTCAGTTGGCAAAACAATTTTTTGTACACATTTTTCGTCTTCACGGGTTGCCCACGCAGATCGTCTCGGATAGAGGCGTCCAATTCGTGTCAAAATTCTGGAGGGCTCTCTGTAAACAACTCAAGATTAAATTAAACTTTTCTTCTGCTTATCATCCTCAATCCAATGGGCAAGTAGAAAGAATTAACCAGGTCCTGGGTGATTATTTACGGCATTTTGTTTCCTCCCGCCAGGATGACTGGGCAGATCTTCTTCCATGGGCCGAATTCTCGTACAACTTCAGAGTCTCTGAATCTTCTTCCAAATCCCCATTTTTCATGGTGTACGGCCGTCACCATCTTCCCCCCCTCCCTACTCCCTTGCCCTCTGGTTTGCCCGCTGTGGATGAAATAACTCGTGATCTTTCCACCATATGGAAAGAGACCCAAAATTCTCTCTTACAGGCTTCATCACGCATGAAGAAGTTTGCTGATAAGAAAAGAAGAGCTCCCCCCATTTTTTCTCCCGGAGACAAGGTATGGCTCTCCCCTAAATATGTCCGCTTCCGTGTTCCCAGCTACAAATTGGGACCACGCTATCTTGGTCCTTTCAAAATCTTGTGCCAAATTAATCCTGTCTCTTACAAACTTCTTCTTCCTCCTTCTCTTCGTATTCCTAATGCCTTTAATGTCTCTCTTCTTAAACCACTCATCATCAACCGTTTCTCTCCCAAACTTATTTCTCCTACTCCTGTCTCCGGTTCTTCAGACATCTTCACCGTAAAGGAGATACTGGCCTCCAAAAAGGTCAGAGGAAAAACTTTTTTTTTAGTGGACTGGGAGGGCTGTGGTCCTGAAGAGAGATCCTGGGAACCTGAGGACAATATCCTAGATAAAAGTCTGGTCCTCAGGTTCTCAGGCTCTAAGAAGAGGGGGAGACCCAAGGGGGGGGGTACTGTTACGCCGAGCGCTCTGGGTCCCCGCTCCTCCCCAGAGCGCTCGCAACATCCTCGCTACGGCAGCGGCCCGGTCAGATCCACTGACCGGGTGCGCTGCGATACCGCCTCCAGCCGGGATGCGATTCGCGATGCGGGTGGCGCCCGCTCGCGATGCGCACCCCGGCTTCCGTACCTGACTCGCTCTCCCTCGGTCCTGTCCCGGCGCGCGCGGCCCCGCTCCCTAGGGCGCGCGCGCGCCGGGTCTCTGCGATTTAAAGGGCCACTGCGCCACTGATTGGCGCAGTGGTTCCAATTAGTGTCTTCACCTGTGCACTCCCTATGTATACCTCACTTCCCCTGAACTCCCTCGCCGGATCTTGTTGCCCTTGTGCCTAGTGAAAGCGTTCCCTTGTGTGTTCCTAGCCTGTGTTCCAGACCTCCTGCCGTTGCCCCTGACTACGATCCTTGCTGCCTGCCCCGACCTTCTGCTACGTCCGACCTTGCTTTTGTCTACTCCCTTGTACCGCGCCTATCTTCAGCAGTCAGAGAGGTTGAGCAGTTGCTAGTGGATACGACCTGGTTACTACCGCCGCAGCAAGACCATCCCGCTTTGCGGCGGGCTCTGGTGAACACCAGTAGTAACTTAGAACCGGTCCACTAGCACGGTCCACGCCAATCCCTCTCTGGCACAGAGGATCCACCTCCTGCCAGCCGGCATCGTGACAATTCCGAGTCCTTAAGGACACAGGGCGTATCCATACGCCCGTGGGAATTCCGGTCCCCACCGCTAGCCGGTTGGGGACCGGAGCCGGATGCCTGCTGAAATCATTCAGCAGGCATCCCGGCATATCGCCCAGGGGGGTCATTATGCAATGACAATTCAGTCCTGCGATCTGCGGCGATTACGGGTCAATCGGGTCTCCAGTGACCCGGTGACCCGGAATTACTGGTTGATCGGGGCCGTCTCCGACGGCCCCGAACAGCCAGAGCCTGCAGGGGTGAGGTGGCACTGGTGCCACCTCACGATCGCCCTGATTCGTTGGCCGGATTACCGGCCGACCAATCAGGGCGCCTGCTGCGGGTGTCACTCCCGCACCCGCTCCGCCCCTCTTTGGGAGGACGTGAGCGGGTGCGGGAAGACGACCCCGGGAGCTGGGGCCCCGATCCCCGGCGTCCATGTTGGGATCGGGGCCCCAGGAGCGATGGCGGCGGCGAGGGACAGTCCTGCGACGGAGCAGCAGCAGGAGGTGAGTTACAGCCTCCTGCTGTTGCTTAGCAACAGCTCCCAGCATGCAAAAAGGGCATGCTGGGAGCTGTAGTTATGCAACAGCAGGAGGCAGACCACCACAACTCCCAGCATTCCCTTATGGGCATGCTTGGACTTATGGTTTTGCAACAGCTGGAGGCACATTTTTTCTATGGAAAAGTGTACCTTCAGCTGTTGTATAACTACAACTCCCAGCTTGCACAAACAGCTAAAGTGCATGCTGGGAGTTGTAGTGGTGCATCTGCTGGTTGCATAACTACAACTCCCAGCATGCCCATTGGCTGTCGGTGACTGCTGAGAGTTGTAGTTTTGCAACAGCTGAAGGCACACTGGTTGTGAAACTCAGTTTTTTTTTACCTAACTCAGTGTTTCACGACCGGTGTGCCTCCAGCTGTTGCAAACTACAACTCCCAGCAGTCACCTTACACCATGCACCATACATGCTGGGAGTTGTAGTTTTGCAACAGCTGGAGGCACACTGGTTTTGAAACACTGAGTAAGGTCACAAACTCAGTGATACATAACCAGTGTGCCTACAGCTGTTGCAAAACTAAAACTCTCAGCTTGTACAGTCTGTCAGCGCATGCTGGGAGTTGTAGTTTTGCAACAGCTGGATGTTTCTCCCCCCCAATCTGAACGTACAGGGTACACTCACATGGGCGGAGGCTTACAGTAAGTATCGGGCTGCAAGTTTGAGCTGCCGCAAATTTTCTGCAACAGCTCAAACTTCCAGCGAGAAACTACTGTGAACCCCCGCCCGTGCGACTGTACCCTAAAAACACTACACTACACTACCACAAAATAAAATAAAAAGTAAAAAACACTACATATACACATACCCCTACACAGCCCCCCTCCCCTCCCCAATAAAAATAAAAAAACGTCTGGTACGCCACGGTTTCCAAAATGGAGCCTCCAGCTGTTGCAAAACAACTACTCCCAGTATTGCCAGACAGCCACTGACTGTCCAGGCATGCTTGGAGTTTTACAACAGCTGGAGGCACCCTGTTTGGGAATCACTGGCGTAGAATTCCCCTATGTCCACCCCTATGCAATCCCTAATTTAGGCCTCAAATGCGCATGGCGCTCTCACTTTGGAGCCCTGTCGTATTTCAAGGCAACAGTTTAGGGTCACATATGGGGTATCGCTGTACTCGGGAGAAATTGTGTTACAAATTTTGGGGGGTATTTTCTGCTTTTACCCTTTTTAAAAATGTAAAATTTTTGGGAAAAGAAGCATTTTAGGTAAAAATTATTATTATTTTTTTTTTTACATATGCAATAGTCGTGAAACGCCTGTGGGGTATTAAGGATCACTTAACCCCTTGTTACATTCCAGGGCACTAGTTTCCAAAATGGTATGCCATGTTGTTTTTTTTGCTGTCCTGGCACCATAGGGGCTTCCTAAATGCGGCATGCCCCCAGAGTAAAATTTCCTTTCAAAAAGCCACATGTGACTCCTTCTCTTCTGAGACCTGTAGTGCGCCAGCAGAGCACTTTTCACCCCCCATATGGGTTGTTTTCTGAATCAGAAGAAATTGGGCTTCAAATTTTGGGGGGTATTTTCTGCTATTACCCTTTTTAAAAATGTTAAACTTTTGGGAAACCAAGCATTTTAGGTAAAAGTTTTTTTTTTTTTTACATATGCAAAAGTCGTGAATCACCTGTGGGGTATTAAGATTCACATTACCCCTTGTTACGTTCCCCGAGGGGTCTAGTTTCCAAAATGGTATGCCATGTTGTTTTTTTTTGCTGTCCTGGCACCATAGGGGCTTCCTAAATGCGGTATGCCCCCAGAGCAAAATTTGATTTCAAAAAGCCACATGTGACTCCTTCTCTTCTGAGACCTGTAGTGCGCCAGCAGAGCACTTTTCACCCCCATATGGGGTGTTTTCTGAATCGGGAGAAATTGGGCTTCAAATTTTGGGGGATATTTTCTGCTTTAACCCTTTTTATAAATGTAATTTTTTTGGGAAACCAAGCATTTTAGGTAAATTTTTTAATTTTTTTTAACATATGCAAAAGTCGTGAAACACCTGTAGGGTATTAAGGTTCACTTTACCCCTTGTTACGTTCCCCGAGGGGTCTAGTTTCCAAACTGGTATGCAATGTGTTTTTTTTTGCTGTCCTGCCACCATAGGGGCTTCCTAAATGCGGCATGCCCCCAGAGCAAAATTTCCTTCAAAAAAGCCAAATGTGACTCCTTCTCTTCTGAGACCTGTAGTGCGCCAGCAGAGCACTTTTCACCCCCATATGGGGTGTTTTCTGAATCGGAAGAAATTGGGCTTCAAATTTTGGGGGGTATTTTCTGCTATTACCCTTTTTAAAAATGTAAAACTTTTGGGAAACCAAGCATTTTAGGTAATTTTTTTTTTTTTTTACATATGCAAAAGTCGTGAATCACCTGTGGGGTATTAAGGTTCACATTACCCCTTTTACGTTCCCCCGAGGGGTCTAGTTTCCAAAATGGTATGCCATGTGTTTTTTTTTGCTGTTCTGGCACCATAGGGGCTTCCTAAAGGTGACATGCCCCCCAAAAACCATTTGACGCTCCTTCCCTTCTGAGCCCTCTACTGCGCCCGCCGAACAATTAACATAGACATATGAGGTATGTGCTTACTCGAGAAAAATTGGGTTTCAAATACAAGTAAACATTTTCTCCTTTTTACCCCTTACAAAAATTCAAAAATTGGGTCTACAAGAACATGCGAGTGTAAAAAATGAAGATTGTGAATTTTCTCCTTCACTTTGCTGCTATTCCTGTGAAACCCCTAAAGGGTTAAAACGCTTACTGAATGTCATTTTGAATACTTTGGGGGGTGCAGTTTTTATAATGGGGTAATTTATGGGGTATTTCTAATATGAAGACCCTTCAAATCCACTTCAAACCTGAACTGGTCCCTGAAAAAAAGCGAGTTTCAAAATTTTGTGAAAAATTGGAAAATTGCTGCTGAACTTTGAAGCCCTCTGGTGTCTTCCAAAAGTAAAAATTCATCAATTTTATGATGCAAACATAAAGTAGACATATTTTATATGTGAATAAAAAAAAAATTATTTGGAATATCCATTTTCCTTACAAGCAGAGAGCTTCAAAGTTAGAAAAATGCAACATTTTCAAATTTTTCATCAAATTTTGGGATTTTTCACCAAGAAAGGATGCAAGTTACCAAAAAATGTTACCACTAAGTTAAAGTAGAATATGTCACGAAAAAACTGTCTTGGAATCAGAATGATAACTAAAAGCATTCCAGAGTTAATAATGTTTAAAGTGACAGTGGTCAGATATGCAAAAAATGGCCGAGTCCTTAAGGTGAAAAAGGGCTCAGTCCTTAAGGGGTTAATTTATTTTCTGTCTGACCACAGTGCTCTGTCCTGACACCTTTGTCCATGTCAAGAACTGTCCATAGTAGGAGCAAATCCCCATAGCAAACCTATCCTGCTCTGGACAGTTCCTGACATGGACAGCAGGTGTCAGCAGAGAGCACTGTGGTCAGACTGGAAAGAACTACACAACTTCCTGTGGAGCATACAGCAGCTGATAAGTACTGTAAGGATTAAGATTTTAAATAGAAGTAATTAAAAAATCTGTTTATATCAACTGGTGCCAGAAAGTTAAAGGTAAATGTTTTCCAGTGGAGTACCCCTTTAAGTAATTTTGGGAGCTGTATATTTAAATGGTGAAAACTTCTTTAACACTTTCCTATTCTGTGGCAACTGGTACATCTAATTATTATACTGGAATTTCTCACAATGCGCGGGGGTGAGGGGGTGGGGAGGTATGGGGTGACACCATTTTCTACCACATCGGGTGACACCAACCCTAGCAACGCCACTGGTTTGAAGCCCTCCCCATGTCACACACTGGCACACACTGGATTTTATCATAGTAAAATATGGACAACATATTACTCCTGCAGTGACTAAATAATACCGCTGTCGGCTTGTGGAAGCACGCTAAGCGTGCGAAACAGTACTGTCCCGTCATCACCCCTGCCTCTACTCTTTAAAGTTTGCCTTGCACGTTGTCTTTATGCCTAATCAACAGTAAAGAAGTTTTCTACTGGATGGTGAGTGCGGTCTTCTTTTCTTCTACATTTGACACTTTTACTGCATTGTACCTGAGACTATGCACCACCGGATCCAAGTTATAGGCTGGTTCATAGAGGTCTGCTACTAGCTTTGTGCATTTAACCCCTCCAGCAGAGCAAGTGCAGGTCCGCTACCTCTTTGATTCCATAAATAATACCATCATACTGTAACAAAATAAAAACCACTATACAAAGACCATTATCACCAATAACACCACTATACTAGAGACAAATTATTCAGCCACACTATGACTACACATATTATATCATGCCCCTCACATTGGCCCCATATAATAAAACGTCCTCTCACATTGCCCCCATAGAATAAAATGCCCCCTAACATTGCCCCCATAGAATAAAATGCCCCCTAACATTGCCCCCATAGAATAAAGTGCCCACTTACATTTCTTCTTTACAGGGTGGGCCATTTATATGAATACACCTTAATAAAATGGGAATGGTTGGTGATATTAACTTCCTGTTTGTGGCACATTAGTATATGTGAGGGGGAAAATTTTCAAGATGGGTGGTGACCATGGTGGCCATTTTGAAGTCGGCCATTTTGAATCCAACTTTAGTTTTTTAAATAGGAAGAGGGTCATGTGACACATCAAACTTATTGGGAATTTCACAAGAAAAACAATGACATGATTGATTTTAACGTAACTTTATTCTTTCATGAGTTATTTACAAGTTTCTGACCACTTATAAAATTTGTTCAATGTGCTGCCCATTGTGTTGGATTGTCAATGCAACCCTCTTCTCCCACTCTTCACACACTGATAGCAACACCGCAGGGGAAATGCTAGCACAGGCTTCCAGTATCCGTAGTTTCAGGTGCTGCACATCTCGCATCTTCACAGCATAGATAATTGCCTTCAGATGACTCCAAAGATAAAAGTCTAAGGGGGTCAGATAGGGAGACCTCGGGAGCAATTCAACTGGCTCACAACAACCAATCTACTTTCCAGGAAACTGTTCATCTAGGAATGCTCGGACCTGACACCCATAATGTGGTGGTCACCATCTTGCTGGAAAAACTCAGGGAAAGTGCCAGCTTCAGTGCATAAAGAGGGAAACACATCATCATGTAGCAATTTTGCATATCCAGTGGACTTGAGGTTTCCATTGATGAAGAATGGCCCCATTATCTTTGTACCCCATATACCACACCATACCATCAATTTTTGTGTTCCAACAGTCTTGGAGGGATCTATCCAATGTGGGTTAGTGTCAGACCAATAGCGGTGGTTTTGTTTGTTAACTTCACCATTCACATAAAAGTTTGCCTCATCACTGAACAAAATCTTCTGCGCAAACTGATGGTCCTGCTCCAATTTTTGTTTTGCCCATTATGCAGCACCTGAAACTACAGATACTGGAAGCCTGTGCTAGCATTTCTCCTGCGGTGTTGCTATCAGTGTGTGAAGAGTGGGAGAAGAGGGTTGCATTGACAATCCAACACAATGGGCAGCACATTGAACACATTTTATAAGTGGTCAGAAACTTGTAAATAACTCATGAAAGAATAAAGTTACATTAAAACCAAGCACATCATTGTTTTTCTTGTGAAATTCCCAATAAGTTTGATGTGTCACATGACCCTCTTCCTATTGAAAAAACAAAAGTTGTATTCAAAAGGGCCGACTTCAAAATGGCCGCCATGGTCCCCACCCCTCTTGAAAAGTTTCCCCCTCACATATACTAATGTGCCTCAAACAGGAAGTTAATATCACCAACCATTCCCATTTTATTAAGGTGTATCCATATAAATGGCCCACCCTGTAGAACAAAATGTCCCCACACATTGCCCTATTGAATAAAATGTTCCCTCACATTTTTCCCATAGAATAAAATGCCCCCTCACATTGCCCCCATAGAATCAAAATGCCCTCTAACATTGCCCCATAGAATAAAGTGCCCCTTTCATTGCCTCCATAGAATATAATGCCCCCTCAAATTGCCCCATAGAATAAAATGCCCCCTCATATTACCCCCATAGAATAAAGTGCCTGCTCACATTGCCCCCATAGAATAAAGTACCCCCTCATTTTGCTAGCAAAGAATAAAATGTTCCCTCACATTGCCCCATAGAATAAAATGCCCCCTCGCATTGCTCCCATAGAATATTATGTCCCCTTATACCCTCCTAGAATAAAATGTCCCCTCATATTGATCGATCCATGAAATAAAAAATCACTTACCTCTCCCTCATTCCCCTGCAGCTCCGGTCGCTCCTCTTCTCTCTTAGCTTTCTGTGCAGACAGCATTACACAGAGTCGCTGCTGCACATAAAAAAAAAATATTATCTTATATTACATTATAGACATTATTTATACTATAAAGGAACTTCAGTGGGCCCATCACTATATGCTGCCAGGCTGCCCGAGTCAGTCCTCAACCACGGGACAGCCACTCTCCCCCTCTAAAACACAGTTGCCCTCGGCGCCCAGTCCCAGCGGTTGAGGTGTGGCATAGCGCAGTCCTGAGGTAGGAGAGGGGCCAATTAAAGTCTCTTCCTTGCATTGGTATAGTTGGTACCCTCCCTTGTATGCCCCAGATCACCCCCACTCCCAGAGTCGATGAGCCGCAACTAATCCGGTACATGCATCAGTACCTACTCCTTATGCCCGGAAAAAAGCATCCCCCAGTCCCAGCAGCAGTGTCCGAGAAGGCCAGACAGGAGGCCCACATGGCGGCAATCATGGAGGAGATGAGGGCGCAGAGGAGATGTGAGTTTGTCCCAAAAGAATTACCGTATGAAGTGGGGCTGGAGAGGCGAAGAGCCACAGTGATCAAGTTTTATAAAGTCAGGGGGTTCAGCACGCTGATGGACTGCCATCACAGTGGCGTAATCCTGGTAAACTGAAGAGCAGTAAAGAGGGACTATCTTCCTACCCCTCTATACTCCCTAGAGAGCGGGGAGATTGTGGAGTATACACCGGTCCAGAGTGCACGAGGGGAATGGGCGGCAGCTTTAACCAGAGACCATATCCATAGAATCCTACGCAGTTCCCCTTTGTGTACTTTCACTCTGATGATTGGAATGCTGATCTGTTTGGTCTGCTGTCCCCCAAGATGAAGGGCGAATGCAAGCAAGAGGAAGAGTTCCTGCCAGAGGTTCCTGTGATGGCGCCTCAGTACATACCAGGAGCCAGAAAGATGTCTGTGGATGTGCCCAGGCCTACTCCTAGCGCTAAGGAGGTTTAGCCAACCCACCGGCACCAACCAAAGTGCCTTAGCCAACTCCTGCTTAGGAGGTTTGGCCGGCCCAACAGGCACCGACAATTTGTCCCCCAGTGGTGCAAGCTGCTGTGGTCCAGATGGTGGTAACATTGAGCCCCACCATCACTGATTCAAAGTTATCGCAGGTGTCATGGAACACCAGAGTGAGTCCCATGGAGGGGGCACAGTCCCGCGGTCCCTGCTATATGTCTCAGCCCAGGAAGCACTCTGATAGGCGAGGCTGAGATGGAAAATATCCTGGATAAATTCACATGGCGCTGTATTGTTTTCTTTACTATCCAGTTGTGAGAATAAAAATGTTTTGTAGAGTACCACTACTGTTTTTCAGGTTTCATCATAATGTTTAAGTGATGCACCTGGCGGACTTGCCAAGAACTACACCTGAAATCAAAATTCGTAAGCCTGTGTGCCCGGCTTCGGCCGAGATCCTTTACTACAAACTCTTAAGTACCTGGAACTGTAGAGCAGTACTATACTCATATAATAGAGTAATATATTGTTTTGTTGTCTACTGCACAAGTGTATGCACTATCTTCTATTGATAAGAAGTTGATTCACTGGGGTAAGGTTGTAATGAAGTACATAAAATGTTTATGCAGATGTGTATAGTGTCTAATGTTTTCTTTCAGCTATGGCAGTCATGCAGGAGGTATTGTGTACAAAAAGAAATTATATATACCTCACTGCCATAAAGTGCACTGAGCTAGTGTATGTAGCTTTAATGTACATAATAGAGTAAACCACTTATGAACATAATAGTCAACAACAAAAATGTACTATTACGTCAGAATTGTCTAGTCCCAGAAACACGTATTTGTACTGTTTAATTTCATGTACAGAAAGTAGTCATGTACAGTATTAAGATAGGACTGTTATCTATTTGTCAGTATACCTATATACTCAGTCCATGTCAGTCTATAAAATATATTCTAATGCTTATTGTTTTCCTGTCCACTGTGCACAGGACTTTTCTGAGTGGCCACAGAAAGTACCTGATAGCCTGAACCAGCACATAAGGTGGAAAAGTATTGTATATATGCTATTGTTGTCTACTGTAAAATATGTAAAGTCAGTATAATTGTTAATCTGTTGTTATGGGGAGAAGTAGAAAAACATGCCGATGAGCCCCGTTAGCATGGGCATCTGGGTAGAAAGCCTCAGGCAGCCCAATCCTCCTCAATGCAGTTACGAGGACAATTAACCCTACACAAACTACTTGTTGGTTGCATCCCTGTTCAAAATACCCCGTCTATATATATGAGTATGTCAGGACATTCAATGATAATGCCACATGAACTCTATCCCTGTTACCAGCCTGTGAAGGACATTGGAGCAATGCCCCAGGAACTGTTTTTGTTTATTCCTACTATTGCGTGGCCCCAGTGGTCACTTCATGTAATCCGCCCTCCAGAACGATACGCCGAGGACGGCTTCTTTTAAGAGGGGGAGTTTTTGGTGGCCCAGTACAGGAGTTGTTATTATGTACACCTGTCTGTCCTGTGTTCTCTTGGGTCCACATCCCTCCTATAGGACTGTAAAGTGTTAAAAGCTATTATGTTATATACTGGTTAATCTTTTGAGATGTTTGTCTCTTTAAATCTATGTTGTGAAGGCCTATGTTATCAAGGAAGGTGTAATGTGAACAGGTGACTTGTTGGTGACCTATGGGATTCCTCCAAATTGCTCCCATATATATCTGGGAGGAGCTAGCCTAGTCAGTCTTAGCTGAGGTACATCCAAGTAAAGACCTGAGCAGTTGTCTGGTGTTCCTGAGGGAGAGCAAGGCCTAGTCACGCAGCCACGCAGCTATTACCAGTTAATCCCTGCAAGTGAAAGTCAAAGCCTGGTGTAAGCACAAATACAGGGGAAAAGTCTAGTCAAGATAGTCAAGTTGGTCATTTACTAAATTCAGTGTGGGTTGCACAAGTCAGTCCAAGACCACTACAAGTCCCCGCGAGCCAACAATTTTCCTGAAGTTCAGTTAGCATCTCCTTGTGCATAAACTGAGCTGTCAAGATTTTAACACCCTGTCTGTCTCAGTAAAGCGCCGTTGTTCCATAACTTTGCATCATAACCTTGAGTGATTATTTGCCCTGTGCCTGGCCCAGGAAACAGCGGCCATACCTCGGGTGGTGTAGAGGATAACCTTGTCCTGGCGTCACGAACACAAAGGGTTGATGCCATCTGCCCTAAGGGTTAATAACATCTGCCCTTCCAACAACCTCGCCACAGTGTCTTAATGTCCTTCGCCATAAACAGCTTGCTTCTTCAGTAGGTTGGATACTTGCCATCCCAGCTGCAACGGTTGCTGCCTCTCCTTGACTGGGACAGAAATCTTGCAGCTCTTCCTGAAGAACCCTCTGGCGGTTAATGGTGTTAGTCCAGGAAACTTTAGACAGGTAAGAATTTGAAACGGTATGACTGATAGTAACCACCATCTGTACAGAGGTTTCCGGCACTGCTGTTGAAGAGGTTCTGCAGCAGATGCTTTCTCAGTTTTAGTTTCTTCTAGTAGAGGTGACTGTGGTTTTGCATCTGCAGGCACCTTGGTGAACAGTCCATGCGGGTCAGAGTACCAATCTTCTGAAAAAAAGTAAACAAATGACAACTGCTTGGATTTTTCTGTCTGGTTGCCGCAGCCGCCCACTCTCCTCTAGAACTCTGTACTGGGGTATAGTCAACAATTTTCTCACTTTCAAGATTGTGTAAGGGCCGGGGCAGGTAGTTTCTTTTAGCAGCCCTCCTATTTACAAGAATAATGCCACCATGGTGATAGTCCATTAGGATCCCAAACCCCCATTGAATTTGACAACAGTGGCCTGTCGCTGGACCAAAGGGGCCTCACCTGGGATAGGGTGGTCAAGCATGTGGATGTATACTCTCTCAAGGTATTTGGTGTCATCTTGTTGTTGCTGATGTACCTCTGGTGGGAGCCGTCGCTGGCGAGTCCAGCTCTCTTTGCTGCCCTGATCTCCTGATCTCCTGGATGAGGTCATTTGGAGAACCCCACGAGGGTAGCTATGAGGCCGCAGACTCTTCTGCCTTCTGGGGGGTGGGGCATTCAACCAGGAATCATCTTCTGGCAGCAGAACAGTCAACCAGTCATCTTGTAAGGATAGGAGTGCCAGTCGCTCCTCGAGTAGTTTTGTAAGCTCAGTGAGATCGGTGTTGGGTTTCGAGGAAGTGGCGGCCGCCATCTTAGTACACTCACTCGAGGTGCTGTCTGCCATCTACTTCTCTCCGGTCACATGACGTACAAGTGAAAGCCAAAGTCCTGCTGCTGGCTTTATAGCAGGCTCCCTCAAATTGGCTGCCAGCCAGAAGTACGTCACCTGTGCAGCCTCTTCAACCGTCCCCTGTGCAACAAGGGGGCGGTCCTTTGGGTTTCACTTAGGCTTCTGCACAGCAACTTGGTTCCCGCACCCAGGGGCGGGGCGTTTTGTCTGGTGGGAATTCTTTGCGTGCTTTGTGCTTGCTGAGTTAACCCCTGCTGGAGCGGTCTGGAATCTGTGGTGCAGCAGGAATTCATTGCGCTGCTTGCACATTCTTGAGACATAGAAACACACAATCTTTGCCAATCTTCACATGATTTCTAGCTGTAAATAAGGTGTTCCCCCTCTATATAGTAAGCACCAGGCAGCATAAAGCAAAGTTCCGTATAATCTTCTGGTGCATAAATTGTCGCACGCTTTGTGCGGTTTCTGGACACAGTTCAGACTATGAGGTTTAGAAGGCACACACCCTTATCCTATTCGTGATGCCAAAAACTTTGTGGCGGCTGCTGGGTGTTAGTAGGACGTACCTTGAATACTTTGTTATGCCAGGGCACCATTTAGCCAAACCATGGTCCGAAGGAATTAAGTAGTCTTCCTGGGCCAGACACGATGAGTCAAAAACACACCGACATGAGGTTACAGTTACTGCTTTTATTGAGCTTGTGAAGTTGGTAAAACACAAACAGCTGACCTTAGTGTAAGAGTGCAGCGTACCCCTTGCAAGCCTTGTTGCCGTTCTGAGACTTGTGGTGCTTTTATGCTGCAGATTTGATGTTACAGCTTTGTTTAACCATTTATTTACACAACATAAAATCAGCTGCATAAAATCTGCACTGTATACAGTACGTGTGAATATACTTTATAATAGTTCTTACGTGGCATCAACATATGATGTGGGTGTGCCACAGCAATAAAATGATGGCTCCCAATAACCCTAAAAAGTGATACCCAATCTATGTGTAGCTCATGTAGTTCATTTATGTTGTAAATAGAAGAACATTTATTCTGTAATGTATTTGTCAGGCTGCTTTCCTAATTCTTATTACTGTAAATGAGTTTATGTGCTACTGGAACAGGTTCAAGCCTTATACTGTAAAATAAAATTGGACACGGGGAGGCCAATCTGAAAAATAAGACATTACTAAGAATCCATGATATTTTATAGTGTAGTTGTGGTGAGTGTTCTGTGTCTTAGCACCTAGTTAAAATAATTACCTTGGATTTATGCTTCAAGAACCAGTTTTTGCAATCCAGTGAGCCCCCTAGTGCTTTGTAAATTTGTGATCGTAACCTGTAGATCCTTTGTACTTTTCTTGTATTTTAGATGTGAAAAGAAAGCTTGTAAAAGATGGAAATACAGTGCCCTGAATAAGTATTTATCCCCTCAGACTTTTTGCACAGTTTTCTACGGTTTAAAAACACAACATGCACAGTACTTTGTGCAAAAATACCTTTTATTGTGACACAAACAAAAAACAACAAGTTTACATCTGTTGGATGAATAAGTATTTTTACTCATCTGACCAGAACACCTATCTACCATATAGCTTGTGGCAAACTGCAAGGATTTCTTGTTGCTAACTTTCAACAATGGCTTTCTTCTTGCCACTCTTCCATAAAGGCCAAATTTGTGGCGTACACGAACAATAGTTGTCCATTGGACAGATTCTCCCACCTCAGCTGTTGATCTTTGCAGCTCCTCCAGAGTTACCATGGGCCTTACCATTGCTTCTTTTCATTCATTTTCTCCTTACTGGGCTTGTTGGTTTGGGTTGATGGCCTTTTTTATGATAGGTTTGTGGTTGTGACATATTCTTTCTATTTTCTGATTATGGATTATGTGGTGCTCCGTGAGATGTTTAAACCTTGGGATATTTTTTGTAACCTAACCCTGCTTTGTACTTCACCACAACTTTTTAAATCACCTGTTTAGTTAGCTATTTAGTCTTCATGCTTCTGTTTGTTCAGTAAGGCTCCCTAACAAACTCTAACAATTATTATACTGCGATTAAATTGAAGGCAGGTGGACCCTTTTAACTAATTATGTGACTTGCAAATGTGACTTGTAAAGGTACCTGGTTTCACCAGATCTTTGTTAGGGGTTTCACAGTAAAGGTGGGGTGGGGGATATATGTTATATAAGTTGTAAATCATGGTCCTTTACATAAAATAGCAATTAAATACCATGAGAAAATGCATAAAAGTCCAAAGGGCTTGTACTACAACAATCTGTACAATTCCCTAAAATGATAAAAATGTCTTCCATCACCATTTAGTGACAGGATCACCCCACATTAGTGACAAGAACCTTCTGAACCAGCATGAGGCCCCTATGTAGCCCACACACCCTGTACACCAAACCCTCCCTAAAGTTTGCAATGTGCATGGTACCAATGAAAACTATAGGTCATAGCACTCATACAGCTGAGTTGACAGAAAAAAAAAAATCAGGCTTTATTCACACTGCATTTCTTGTATATAGAGTTACAAGGCCAATGGCTCCCAAGCTTCTCTGCTTTGTTCAATTTCAGTTAAAAGTTGGTCAGCAATCTGTCTCCTCTAGAGTTCAACAATAGCACTGCCCCCATTTCTTCCCACACTGATGCTTAAAATGTTTAAATGAGCTATACTGTAAGAGAAGGTTAGCCACTGTTAGGTTGATCTTCATCTTTGAAGTAATGTAGGTCCTATTTTACTAATAGGTCAAGGAGGAACATTCTTTGGACTTCAGGTCCTACAAGATATGATCTATTTCTTCCTTTTTGAATCCTCTCCAAAAATATTCTGCCATGTTAGAAAAACTCTCAACAGATCGCAAATCACATCACAACCATGTGGGTACACATAGTCACATATAGCCTTTACATCTCCTGTCAGTGTATAATGAAGTATTTTTTTGTTTTTGTTTTTTTAAATTTTGAGCTGGTAATCTTTACCCCTTTAAGATATGTTGAGCCAAGAACAGGGTGCATTAGAATCCCATTGGGCCCAGGGCAAATTTTGGACCATTACATAGCGACTCTGCTTCACAGACCATATAAGTGATTCTTGTGCAGTTATATCCAGTAAGGTTTTCTTTTCTAAACCACCATGACAACTTTTTGTAGCCATGACTCTTTTCTGCAGAATCGGACCAAAAAACACCTAGGGTCCCCCGATAGGTTAATAGTTTCCCCATTAAGTATGTCTACCAAAGCAGTTAGATAGTTCCCCTTTTAGGTAGGCATGTTCATAGGTAGGTAGTCCAGCCATTATGCAAGTGGTTTCCACATTAGGCAGAAATGTCTCCCACATGTACATATACAGTTGAAAATGGCTTTGCCTGGCCTGGGGATCTGGGGCAAGTGTCCTGGATGTATTGGTTAAGGACCAAGTGAGCAGATTATAAAGTAGGTGGTTTGGATGGCCTTGGGCCCCAGGCAGCCTCACAAACCGCCCAGATTATAACCCATTGGTGGATTGTGGGGGGGGGGGGGGGGTACGATATTTGATCGGGCACATAGCAGTTGTATACCCTTCCTCTATGGTAGGTACTTCACTGGCCTAGATAAAAGGAAAAAAAAACAAACATATATATGAGGTCTCCACAGCATCAGAGCAGTCTGAAGTAAAATATTCATCAAAACACCTAATAAAATGTGAAGAATTTTTCTCAATATGTTCTTCCTGTAACAGAAGCCCCAGGACAGATAACCACACAAAGCATTAACTTATGTAGCTTTTCTGTTTAAAAAAAAATCCAACAAGGAAGACAACATAAATGCAATGCATTTTAGAGGAAGATTTATTAAACATAGCTTAGTGGCATAATCTTTCTTGGACACCATTAAATCTGGCACAGAAAAGAAGCTCTGATATGTCTTTTACAATACTTTTCTTATTTTAGGCATAACTATAATGTCACTGCTCTTTGGAACAGTGCCCTCTGTAGACAGTTCTGGATAACAAATATCCCTGAGGAGCTAATGCAATTTATGTCGTGAAGCCAATGTCATGGAGCTTGGTGTCACTGAAATGATTTATTGCTTGTAAATGGATAAAATGTGAATACTCTAAAACATGTTTGGCAAAGTTGGCGCTTGCAAAAATGATTTCTGACCAATATTTACAAGAACAAGCAATCTTTTACTTGTATGGTGAATGTCAAAGATTCCATTTGTTAAAAGCGTACTTCCAAATACAATCATCAATTGGTTTTGAAAGTCCAAATTCAGTTTAATCATTTTTATATAGTGTATTTCCATATATATGGGAATTGAGCTCTGAACCCTTTCAATGAGGTTCATAGTTACGGGTAGACTTTAAAAAAACGTATTCCTATATGAGTCTCTCTATAGCATAAACAAATTACATTAAAGTATACCTGTCATTAGCAAAAACTTTTTGCATAATGTAGATAATAGTATATGTATATTTGGAATATACATTGTTTAAAAAATGTGCCTATTTTTGCTAGATTTCTGACCATTACTTCCTGCTCTTGCAAGGTCTGTGTTCAACTCCCGCCTGCTCCTGCAACGTGTGCCCAATCCCACCTGCTCCCGCAAACCTTTTGTCACAACTTTTAGAGATAGTAGCCCTGTGTATTTGTATTACCCCCAGTGCCATTTCATTATCCACTTGTGCCATTTCATTACCCCCTAGTGCCATTGCATTAGCCCTGGCATTTCAGAGGTTTGCAGAACTGCTTGGGATTTTGCAGAACCCGCTGTATGTTCTGTGACTGCCCGCTCCCGTCTGCAACAACATCATTACTGCCCGTGCCCGCGAGTTGTTTAATTGGGCCCTTCTTTTGGGGCTTCCGATTCTATGCAGTGCACTTTTCAGTAAAAATTACACCATATATATATATATATATTCTGTAGGTCCATACGGTTACAATGATACCTAATTTATATAGGTTTTGTTTTATTTTACTACTTAAAAAAATGATAACTACATGCACCAAAATTTGTATGTGTAAAATTGTCATTTTCTGACCCCCTATAACTTTTTTATTTTTCCATATACAGGGATGTATGAGGGCTAATGTTTTTGCACCATGATCTGAAGTTTTTATTGGTACCATTTTTGTTTTTATGGGACTTTTTGATAGCTTTTTACACATTTTGTTAGGTATACAAAGTGACCAAAAATACGCAATTTTGGACTTTGGAAGTTTTTTGTGGCTTACGTAACATAATATTTTTATAGTTCAGACATATACGCATGCAGCGATACCACATATGTTTATTTTTATTACGTTTACATGTTTTTTATATGGTATTTGGAAAAAGGGGGTGATTCAAACTTTTAATATGGAAGGGGTTAATGGGTGTTTTTTTTTAACTTTTTCTTCAACTTTTTTTTTTTACACTTTTAGTCTTTTTTTTTTACACTTTTTTTTACACTTTTAGTAAGAATCAGTAGATTCCTCATACATATCAAAGTGGTTCCATAGGTTCAGGTTCAATGTGGTTCAGCCAGGCTCTATCAATTACAGAGCCGGGACAGCCGTAGGAGCAGAGGTAAGCCCACTGGCTACCTCCATAGTGGTTTAAATGTCCCTTTAGATGCCACTGTCAACTTTGACAGCGGCAATCTAAAGGGTTAATAGCCGGCCTCGGCGATCACCGCATGTCGGCTATTAATGCCGGCCCTCAGCTACAACAATCACCTGACTTGAGTCCGTGTCATACACCGCTTGCTGTTGTAGGACGAGCCAGTTAGTCCTTAGACGGCAGCCTGTTAAATAAAGGTCCAGGCACACAGGGGGAGATTTATCAATAACTGTCCAGAGCAAAAGTTGCTGAGTTGCCCATAGCAACCAATCAAATCACTTATTTCATTTGTCAGAGGACTTTTCAAAAGTGAAAGAAGCGATCTGATTGGTTGCTATGGGCAGCTCAGCAACTTTTCCTCTGGACAGGTTTTGACAAAATCTCCTCCACAGGCTGGCTCTTAGGGCTTTTCCCTTTTTCTCCAGTAATGCAGCTCCTCTCCAGAAAGAAATGGCGGACTGTCACTGAACTCCACCCTCTCTTTTAACATCTCACTATTGATGGCTGCCAGGCACCTGATAATGAATTGTCATGTCAGATGCATCAGCAGTGGACATGGTTCTGGAGTAGGCCAGCCAGGCCCTAGTAGTTTACATAAAAATAAAAAGACAAATGTGATGGCGGCATGCCCCCTCTCTATTAGTGCCTGAGTTCCTGGCCTGAAAGTCAGCACATGCAGCTGTAACAGCTGTACTGGGAGAGCACAATAGCAAAACAAGTTGGTAACCCTGGGCATTTTTTTTTTTTGCAAAACTCTCTAATTCCTCAAAAGTAAGAGGGCCAAAAATATACACCTCTAATGATATACATATAAGAGCCAATTTAGTCTATAGAATCGGCTAGGTTTCCACTTGTTTTCAATAGGTGGTTTTCCTTTGGCTTTTTTTCTACTCTTCTTGGGCTTGTTCGTGCTCAGTGGCAATTTTCAAAAGTAGTAGCATTTTGAGATTATTACATTTTTTTTTGTAAGTTACCTTGCCATTTCTTTTCCATAGAAGTCTATGAGAGGCAAAAATGCCATAAAAAATACAGTGATGGTCCTGTACTACCTTTAAGCCTTGTCAGGTTGAGTCCCTCAGGGGCCTGGGGCTCCCCTGCAAGGTCTCCCCCTGTTGGTTTTATAAAGGTGTGTATCACTTTATTGCTTAGACAGGATCCCTATGTATAGATAGTCTCAAGGACCTGTGGGAGGTCTCAAGGACCTGTGTGTAAGTCTGTCACATGTTATGTTATGCAGTCACATGATTTGTTGTCACATGTTCTTCCAGAGAGGACCGGCTTAACCTATGACCCGCATCTTGACCAATGGACTTTAGTCCAGCCCCCACTATATAAAGGGGCGGCCATTACAATTTCTCTCAGGTTCCACCTGCTACTGAGCACAGCAACCACCAGAGATCTCAGTGCAAGTGATCAGCATCTGGAAGGCCACAAAAGTTACCGTCTCTACAGTAAGTCTCAAGTCTATGTCTGCTGTCACTGAAACTAGTCAAGTCCTGCATGTAGTCAAGTCAAGTCTAATTACAAGTCAAGTTTATTACATGTATATTGGTCAAGCAAGGTTCTCTGGGTCCTGGCCACCTCTCTGGGCATCTGGCCTTAGCTGTGAAGATAATTACACCTGTCTTCTACTCAGTAAAGCCTCCCATTTAACCATAACTGGTTGTGGACTCTCATTTCACTGCTAGCAATTGGGAAATCGGAGAATCCGGGCGTGTGGTGTGCCGTAACCCGAAACCACACTGGCGTCACGAACACTAGGGGTTAATACCATCCAGCCCCCGGGGTTAATACCATCTGATCTCACCAACCTACACTGCCACACCCGTGGTCCCGCCATTCACCCGGTGGTTCACCACAACACCAAGTAGGTTTTTTATGGCATCAAATAATGAGATAATTCAAATATTTAAAGATTCACATGACTTGTCATAGGAAAAACGCAGGAGAAAAAATACCAAAGAAAAACAGTAAGACTAAAGCCCACTATTTTAGGAAAAACGCCAAAAAAACTGCATCTTAGGCGTGCAAAATAACTGTTAAAAAACAAACAAACAAACAAACAAGTAGAAACCTATCCTAAGAGGCGCCATTACACCCAAACAGAGCCGGTAAGTGTCTTTCTCCAAATATTTTGTGAATATGTTGATTTTTAATACACAGTAGTTATCTATTATGACTGATTAGAGTAATTAAGATGGACCTGTATGTTTCAAGCATTTTATAATTTTTTAAATGCACTTGTATTACACCGATTTGTTAATGTCACTACATATATATATGTTTGTATATATATATATATATTTAGACATTGTGATGTACATTATGAATGTTTTGCACTTTATGAAATGATTGTTTACACTTAATGAGCACCTGATTTTGTACTTTGTAATGAGCACAGACATGGATATTTAAACCCGCTAACATTGTGTGTCACTTAAGCTTGAAAATGGCTCCATAGAGAGCAGAAATGTTGCTTGCTGGACTTGATATGAGGGAATACACGTTTGCTGATACACGTTTGCTGATTTTGTGGTGCTGCGTCTCTTGTTGGATATTGCTTGGAGGGACCCTGATCAGGTTTTTTAGAAGCTGGCACCCACTACATTTACAATTTTTTCTTGGATAGTGCTGCATATTTGGTTTCTTATTTAGTGATTTTTTTGCTGGCACATCCCCACCATGGAGGATTCTTTGGCTTCTACAACTACTCATATCTCGTCATACGCCCAGGAGGAGGTAAGTAGTTTCTTGAATGGACTGGGGGGGGGGGGGGGGGCGCTATCTTTCTGGCAAATCCGGCTATTAATGCTGTAAAGCGAAATTTCGAAAATGAATCACATTGGGAGAGTTGGGAAAATGAATCACATTGGGAGAGTACTATAAATGTAAACGTATACCTAGGGGAATGCGATCTCGGCTTAGGCCTTCAGTTATTACTGACAATATTGAATTCAAAAAGAAATTTTAGGAAATCTCAGACCTTTATGCTTTGGATATCATCTTATTAAATCTTGATTTTTTACAACAAGAACTGTCTACAGTGAAGAACAAATTGGGGGAATTGGAACAAAATTTGATGACCATGCGTTCTTCTGAGGACTTTGGAACCTATAAAGAAAAAACAACTGAGTTCCTAGATAAATTTAAAAAGGACATTATGGACATAAAAAAGAAAAAAATGGTTCAGAGACTTAGGGGATTACTCCAAAGGGAGGGTGTATAATTGGAACCGAAATCAGAGTGTGTTTAATAATGGTGTAAATCAAGATATGACCCCCCCACCGAGGTAGAAAAGTGAGAACAAATGTGAATGATTCCAATGTTAACCCTTTATCCTCCACTAATGATTTTTTTTTTTTAGGAACAACAGAGACTCCAAATACCTTTCTCAGAAACCCACCAGAAGGGGTGGGAGAAGGAGACATAGGAAAGACAAGAAGTCAGCGCCAACAGAAACACAGGAGCTAGCGAACACCAGCATCCAGAAAGAGGACTTGATAAATACTGTGGTAAATATCTCCTCTCATGTATTATCTGATGTAGAACTGTCCTTATTGTCTAAAGGTCTTTCTTTTTGTCCGGTTGCCAACATTAATTGGTTTGATTTGGAGTGTGATCTCCAATCTTTCTTTAGGAGACTTAAATTTAAAATGTGGTTTATGTATTATGCTTGAAATATTTTGAACTGTACAATAAGAGCACATTTATTCTTACAATTGTATCCCACCTGCTGGAAACGTATGTGTCTTTAGTTAAAAAAGACATACAAGATCTAAAGACTGATTTTGTGGTTTTTCGTTTTCAGAACCTGACCTTGGAGGAAAAGAAAGCATTGGATGTTTTGGTCCATAACACAATTAAACCCACTGACAAAGGGGGAGGGGTCATGGTTATGGACACATCCAATTACAGACGTGAAGTATTGACTGACAGACAGACTTATATGGAATTAAATCATGACCCAAAAAGGCCGGCCGGATGAAGCGTCAGCAATGACGTGAAACGATTTGTCGCCCCAGCACCCACACCCCTCACCTGTGCTCCACTCACCTACTCACCTGACTTCCTGCTGCTTAGGAATGTTGTATGTTCATCGCTTCCTGATGTTTTAAGTTCCTCCAAATAAAGCTGCTATTTGATGTGAGTGGAATGGTGAGTGCGTTTTCTTCATTCTCCTTGCATACATTGTTGAACAAGGCTTTGCAGATAATATCATAGATGAGGAGTTGAGGGGATTTTTGGTAGTGAAACATCCGGGTAAACCAGCGTTATATACGCTACCAAAAATTCATAAGTCCCTCAATTATCCCCCAGGCCAACCTAATCTTGAAACAGAGTTTTCCAAACATAGAGAAATTTTCCTCAAACACCTTGATGTTGTACAAAAGAGGAAAAAATCTGAAAGACAGATTGATAGTCTAACAACTAAGATGGATAAAAAACAGGGTCAGACATTCATTGGAACAAAAAGGTTGGGATCTTTTCCATGTCTAACTTGTGTAAATTGGACCTGAAGGTTAAATGGTTCTTGTTTTGTACACCCTGATACACAACTTTCTTATACCCTCAGACATTATTTAACATGTTATTCTACTGGGTAATTTGTGTTTTAGTTTGCCCCTGTGGAAAGCTATATGTGGGTTTAACTACATGTAGCTTAAAAACAAGAGTTAAAATCATCGCTACAGTATAAGGAAGAGAAAAATGGATCTACCAGTGTCCAAACACTTCTCTGAAGTGGGACACATTGAGAAAGACATACAATTTGAAGCAATTGATCATGTACCGCTCCCTCAGAGATGTGGAGACCGATTAGGATCATTACGTCAGAGGGAGTTGTGGTGGATTCACCAGTTGAATTCCCTACAACCCCATCGTCTTAATATAGAATTCAATGCAGTTTAATTTCTCCTTGCATTTTTGGTGGTGGAGGAGGTGGAGAGGCGTGATACCCCCAGGTTCTTTCCTGACCACCTGGCTGTTCTTTTGGGTGTATTCAGACACACATTGTCATAGAATATGGCATTGATGTATATTTTTCTACATGGATCATGCAAATATCTAACTAAATACTTTTTTTCTTTTAAATAATTATGTAAACATTCCAACTTTTCAGAGAAGACGCTTTCTGCTCTGCTCTTGCCTTACTGGATATATGTCACAATGGGGGAGATTTATCAGAACCTGCGCAGAGGAAAAATTGTCCAGCTGCCCATAGCAACCAATCAGATTGCTTCTTTCATTTTAGAAAAGGCCTCTGCAAAATGAAAGAAGTGATCTGATTGGTTGCTATGGGCAACTGGGCAACTTTTCCTCTGCACAGGTTTTGATAAATTTCCCCCAATGTGGTTAATATAAATAAAAATATTGTTTTGAGTACCTTTTTTGGTTTTGTAGACAATTTTTGATGGGCGTATTTGTGCAGCAGAAAGAGTACAATATGAGTGGCAACATAGTATTTGAGAGGATTTAGCAATACTAGTGTTTTTTTTTTTTTTTCATTCTTTACCAGTATTCTTAGAACAGTTTATTCATTTATTTTTTTTATAAATTTTTATACAATTTATTAATTTTTTTTGCTTATTTTTTCCTTTTTATTTATTTATTTATTTATTTATTTATTTCTTGGTAGTAATCTACCTTTATGTATTTGACTCCTATCTGGACAGAGAGATACCCAATAAATGGATACTAGTGCCACTGAAATAGCTGAAACACTCCGAGTTATCTGCAGTTGGGTAGAGTGAGACATGGAGGGACTTAATGGGACCGAGAGTCTCACCCCCCCCCCCCCCTTTGCCTCTCAATTTTTTGTATCGGAATGGTGCAAACAGTTGGTGGTCCCACAGTGTAGGGAGTTCTAGTGCACAATGGGTGACAAAGGGGGTGCCACCTCATGTCGCTGGTCCGCTTTATGAGGAGTATTATACATTTTACTTTATTTCTTTATTGTTCTTCATATTTTTTTTTTATTTATTTATCATTTTTTTTTGTATTTTTTTGTATATTTTGAGCATTCTTTGTTTTACACTTTAATATTTTCAGTTTAATAAATTTTTTCAGTAGTTTTCTCTTTTTCTTTATATATAATGTATTTATATATAATATTTTCTTGTAGTTTTTCCTTTCCCTGCATACGACGCCACCCATTGAGATTTCTATTTTATTGAAGCATAATTTTATTCTAATTACATAATTTCTGCTGTGCATGAGCCGATCATCATTTGTTTACTTCCGGTGATCAGTTCCCCGGGCCTGGGTTCCGCTAACATGAATGGCGTCAGTGGTAGCCCGGGAGACGGGGGACTAGGAACCTGGAGATAGCGGTCACGTGACTGCGGTCACATGATGGATCATGTGACGTGCCACGTGCCGTGCTGTTATGGAAATTTTACTGCGCATGCCCAGTGTGATCTTCACATGCTGCCGGTGCCATTACACACAAACAGAGCCGGTAAACGTCTTTCTCCATATATTATGTGAATATGTTGATTTTTAATACACAGTGGTTATCTATTATGACTGATTAGAGTAATTGAGATGGACCTATATGTTTCAAGCATTTTATAAATTTTTAAATGGACCTGTATTACCCTGATTTGTTAATGTCACTACATTTGCTGATTTTGGAGTGCTGCGTCTCTTGTTAAATATCCTAATAGGTGGATAGAATAGTGGAGGAATCTGCTGTGTCCTTCTCACAGGCTTCATTTCCTGCAGGAGGTGAGGTTGGTGAGCACTGCAGACAGTAAGGCTAGGTTCACACTACGGAATCTCCAGATGGAAAAATTCTGTCTAGAGATTCTGAGTGTGGCCAGCGCTGACTAAATCAATGTACATTTTATTAAGCAGAATTTCTTTCTGCAATTTCAAAGTGGAATTGCAGGCAGAAACTCTGTAGTGTGAACCTAGCCTAAGGGTCTATTCACATGACAGAATTTCCGCTTGCGGAATTCCACCTCAAATTAAAACCCATAGACATCTATGGGATTCCGCACTCCCATTCACACTTCTGAATTAGCCTGATGACAATAACAGAAAAAAACTGTAGTCAACCTGGAGACAGACAGGGAGAGGTCTTTGTAAGAAATTAGCCCTGTTTTTCTATTCCTGGATAACCCCTTTAAGGGAGGAGCAGATTGGGGTTGCAGTCTCACACCAGGAAATTCAAATGCAATGCAATTGCAGTGTCCTGTTTTAGTAAGATCAATAAGGTCTGTGGGCAGCAGTACCAAAGCCATGGAAAAAGGAAAAACAATCCCCCAACATCATGTCAGGAGGGAATCACATAAATACTGAGGTCTTTATGTGGCAGCTGCTGTCTAGTGAGGTCAATGCTTTCGAAAAAATGGGTTTCCCCCAATGCCTTAACCCGTAGCTTGGCCAGATAAAGAATAGCTAATTGAATGCGAAATTGGGGAAGATGGCAATTGACATCGTTGATTGTAACATCAGGGTTATAGTGAGCAGCTTTAAGGATTGCATCATGGTTCCAGTTGTGCAATAACTCCATACTAGGTGGGGTTGAGCCCCTAGGGGCAGGGGTTGGAGAGAAACCTGGTCCACCCTCTCATTAATTTTCTTGTGGTCCTGGTGCATAAAAGGGAGTTCCTCTTGTAATGGGCCTACTTGGAATTGTAGAGAGAGAGAGAGAGCAGTATTGCATATTGTCGTAGACAGAAATACATCAAGTTTAGTCCTGGCATGAACTAATTACAGGGGAGAGTGGGGTGTTACATTACATATTACATTAAAGCTCCTGTTCAGGGATAGAGGGCTCAGTCCCACTCCCTAGGGAGCCAGCTTCCAGGGGAGGTGTAGAAAGTCTATGTGAGGGCTTTTGGGGGTCATTTGGGGTTCTGGCAAACCCAAGCAGCTACAGGGCTCATTGTTACACATTTAATGCTAACTGTGGAGGCAGAAGGAGTCTTAACACCATACACACCATCCTAAACAGAAACTCCCGCCAGGCTATATGGGGTCCTTATACTGCTCTTTTTCTGCACTGCCAGCCCTATTTGGTAGCCAAGAGATGAGGGAAACCCCCTGAAGCTGGTGAGTCAGAGGCAAGGGATTAGTTGTGCCAGAAAATGATTTAAAAAATCCCCAGTTAGGCCCTTGTAAACTTTGTTTTAACTATGTTGGAATATAGATTATGGGAAGATTCACCTAGACTGGGATTCCATATGTTGATATGAAGTAAACCTTTGCCTTAGTAGGACTGTGGTAGATTTATCAAGAGTGACTGCACTGTCGGTTGGTTTTACATGGCAGTAATGGGCTTGGTATTTTGCATCAGTATTTGTAAGCCAAAATCAGGAGTGGGTCCAAAACACAAAAGGAGGGAAAAAATCTTTTCATTAAAGTTTTTTTTGTAGGTTCTACTGGTTTACAAATACTGATGGATTGTTGCTTCTTCGTCCATTAGTTGATAAAATACTGTCTAGTTATAGTCACCACTAGATGGAGCTCACTGCACAGGGATTTATACAGCACTAAATGAAGCAATTAATAAGTCAGTGAGATCCTACTAGTGAGAGCCAAAATAATTTAATCTTTTAATTTAATATTTTCTTCTAAAAATGTACACCTAAATGTGTACTTGCTATAATACTATAGTAGAGGGATTATTGCATTACATTATTATAATTTCAAAATATTATATTTTGGTGGCCTACTGAAAAAGGTTAATATGAGTGAAAAAGAATCCAGTGAGAAACATACTATCATTAAATATCCACAGTTGTTTAGTAAAGGGGATGAGCGTAGTATAAGCATTTATTCCCTATCATTACTGATCTACATTTACTTTTTAATCTGACAGAGAGTAGAACATTTATCTTCATCAGTTTCTTTATTCCTGTAAATTGACCGGGTTCAGTTCAGTGTATATAGACACACTGCTGAAAATACATAAAGGGAATTTCCTTTTTCTTCAGTTACCTTTTGAATATAAAATGTAATGCAGAAAAGACTACCGAGCAGACCCATAACTATTTGCCAACTTCTTCTGCTTGCCTTAATCACTAAGTTATATTTAGACTCCCAGTCTTATTATCATCCATTTGCAAATGGGTAATCTCTGGCACCGGAGGATAAAGTGCTTTGGCTAAATCACAGAATCTGTTAAGTCATGCAATGAAATAAAATGTAAAACAATACCAAATTTGACTTTGAAGTATAAAGACTTTATACCACAGTGGTGGAATAGTGAGTGATAGTACTGTATTGTATCTGGGGTTCATATGTTCTGTGTTCTTGCTTATGTAACACATTTGATCACACACTAGTGCAAATAGATCAATCAAACTGACTTAGCTTGTTAAAAGCTGATACACTGTCAGTATGTAAGGATAATGCCTAAGTTGCCACGAGGTGACTGAGGCACTGTTAAGGTGGCACCAGCTGCCGGCGCAAGTAGGGTCTTCATCAGGGCAGTACTGAAAGGACTGCTGTCAAGGGGCCCAGGCAAAACAGAAAAAGCCTACTGCATTTTTTTTAATGCTCATTGTTAATGGGCCCTGGCCTGCTGCACTAGCTGGTTAGGTGGTATCACCTAACCACTAACCTACCCACCCATCTGCCTAACTACCCTTCCACTGACTCACCTACCTAAGTAAACAACCAACCAACCCACCCAACTACCTAAAAACTCACCAATCTACCTACCTAACCAACACATGCCTACCTATCCAACCCTCTAAACCCACCTAATGACCTGCCAAACCACTCACCTATCCCATCTACCTTCCCACCTTCCTATCCACCTAACTAGCATTGAGTTATTGCACTACTGGAACCATGATGCAATCCTTAAAGCTGCTCACAATAACCCTGACTTTACCATCAATGATGTCAAATGCACCCTGGGCTATCCTGTATGGGGCCTGGCTTTCTGAGAGGAGTATAGCACTTGGGTCTCTTTGGCAGTCCCATGGAGAATGAAGGGAGCCCATGCTGTCTGCAGCCTGAGAGAGCGGTAACATTTTCAGGAGATTCAGGGAGGTACGACCACTGGGACCCCCTAGGATCAGACACTTATCCACTATTTTTTGTAGCTTGGCTTATATAAGATGCCGCTCTATTCAGCATGTTCACACAGCATCTGCAATTTTGTTGATTGCATTGAAAAAAATGTTTTTCTTGATTTTTGATCGTGTTCATGGCCATCTTGGACATCGGAAAATGTCTAGGGGCCAGTGCGTTTCTTAGGGTTCTGGCTCACTTGTATGTAACCTGCAGTTTTCTGGTATCTAATCCATTAAAATAGGGTCATGTTCTATTTTCATATTTCTCTCATTGTCTTCCTGTCTCTCACACAGATGTTTTTTGTAATATTTTTACTCTATTATCAGATGTTTTGCAGTTCCCACTTATACTATGGAACTGTCCAAATGGCCTAGTTCATTTCTATTTAAAGTAGTGACAGTTGTCATGCTCAAAAAGACTATTAGAATCAACCTTTTTAAGGAAGGTTTTTGTGACAATTTCCTGGCCTGCTGATGATAGTATATTTAATTGATGTATCCCATGATATGCCAGAAAAGAAAAGATTCCACTTGTTATTAACATGTGCCACAAATCAACAAAAATCCTCCTCCAAGCCATCCCAAGTATAAGTGATCATCAATGTAATGCTGATATTGTTTGATCTTATGTCTCCATGGGTTAATCTATATATCAGATCTTTCTCCAGGGTTCCAACATAAAGATACACAAATACAAATATACAAGGAACAAATATTATCACCATATATTTTATCATCATATTCTTACTGACCACATCTAGCATATCGAGACCAATATTATTAATACTCAGAGGAATAATAATTGTTGCCACATCATGACCACATGTTACCACATAGCGTCTGCTTAACCCCTTCCTATTGATGAATATAAACCTGTACACACAGACCAATATTCTTCTATACAGTACCCATAAGGCAGTATACAGCAGCTCTACACAGGTCTGCACACCACAGTGATTATAGTGCAGTTACATTCAGTGACTCACAGGGGCTATGTTCATTTCTTTTCTTTTCCATCTATTACAGACGGCTATTTTGGCAATCTCAGAAACTTCAGTTCGATTCACTACATTTTTTTCAATTCTTTAAACTCTATTTTGATCCCTATTATTGTTCTGTCTATGGAGCTATGAGAGGGCTTATTTTTTAATGCTGTGATCTGTTATTAATGGGGTAGATGGGACTTTTTGATTGCTTTTTATACAATGTTTTTAATGTTTTTTTGGAATGCTTGGTGATACAAAACTAAGTAATGCATCACAGTGTACTGTGCTCTTACATATTTTTTATTATACCTATAGACATGCTGTAATATCAGAATATCAGTAAACAAGCTTCACAATTATCTCAAAGGTAACACATGGAGTTACTAAACGCATGTCAGGAGAGATGACAGCTCCTCTAATCCGGTGACTCACAGGTGATCAGATTTGTTCACCATTTTATGGCCCAGACTCCTCCTGCCGACTGCAGAGTTTGCTGCTGAAACATCTTAATATAATCCTGCCAGATACTGTACCGTCTAAATATGATACTGCCACACACTGTGCCCTCTGATTGTAACCCTGCCAGACTCTGTACCCTCTAAATATTATACTTCCACACACACTGTACCCTCTGAATACCACTCACTATACTCTGAAGTAAAAATACATAAATAAAAACTACTCAAGTCTCCTGGTTTCCATATGTGTTTCCTCTTTCTGCTGTAAGCATTCTGGTGCAGGCGGTGTGATACAGTGATATTGCACTGCCTGTGCCAGGAATCTGAAGTCCTTGGCTGTCTTGAACTTTTGTAGGCAACAGGCCTAAAATTGCCTGCAGTTTACGAGTAGTGTTGAGCGGCATAGGCCATATTCAAATTCGCGAATATATGGACGAATATTCGTCATATATTCGCTAAATTCGCATATTCGTAATATTCGTGTGTTATTTTCGCATATGCGAACATTCGCATATGCGAAAATTAACATATGACAAAATTAGCATATACAAAAATTAGCATAAGCGAAAATTCGCATATGCGAACATTTGCACGCCAGTCTCACACAGTAGTATTAGAGCCTTCTTTACACCACACAAGCTGGAAGCAGAGAGGGATGATCACTGTGATGTGTACTGTGAAAAAAACAAAAAAACAAAAAGGAATATTCGTCATTACGAATATATAGTGCTATATTCGCGAATATGCGAATATGAGATATTCGCGAATAAAATTCGCATTGCGAATATTCGCGAGCATCGCTATTTACGAGCGATGGTAATGGAACAGGGAGGCAATTTAAGGAAACACACAGTTAAAAGCAGCATTTACCCCATGACCTGGACAATGGCAGTTATGTCATGGGGCACAGAGCAGGAGGAGAGCGACCTTCCTGACAGTTGTTGTGTACACCAGCTCACATGTCAGTGCTGATGTGCTTAGGGCAGTTTTAACTTTTTTTCAGTAGTAACTATAGGATGCAGAGGCCTTCTCTGGCTACAGCAATCACTAGACATCAACTTGGTCTTTCTGGTGAGGCCCAAGCATTACCATGGTCTAAATCCTTTTTCCTATTATAATAAAACAACCTTGCAGATAAGCTCTTACCCAGCAATAGCCATACACGTTTTACCAATCTGTTTACCAAACATTGGTCCAACCGACAAGTATCTCACCCGACCTTTTTATCTATATATATATAAAACTCATTGGCCCTCATTTACTATTGCAAACCTGACATGTTTTGCCAGGTTGTGCGCCAGATTCTGTCGCATTGCGCCAGAAATTCTGTCTGCACCATATTTTGCGCCAGAATTTGCGCTAGATTTGAAAAAAACCTAAACTAACTTTCCATTTTGCTAAGAAAACCCCAAAAGGGGCGTGGTTGCCTTGAAAATAGGGCGTGGTCTCTGAAAAGGGGCGTGTTCCCGACATTTTCACAAAAATCCAACATATTTACTAAGGTTTCCACATAAAATTTGGTGGATTTGAGCTGAGGAAAAACAGACAGATCAGAGCATGTGTAAAAAAAGCAAAATGTAGGGAAAGTGCAAAATGTAGGGAAACCTTAGTAAATACCATGCAAAAAAAAAATTGTAGGGAATTAAAACCGACAAGGAAACCTACACTCCACTCTTAGTAAATGAGGGCCAATGTGTGTGTGTATGTATGTGTGTGTTTGTGTATGTTCCAGCATCACGTCCAAATGGTTGAAGATATTAACATGAAACTTGGCACACATGTTACTTATATGTTAACAACAAACATTGGATAGGTGATTTAACCCTTACTCACCCCTATTTGCCAGGGTCTGGGTTTTTGTTTAAAGTCCCATACAAGTCTATGGGAAATATATGCTACTGCATAACTTCCAAACGGCTGGAGATATTTCGATAATACTTGGTCATATGTTACTTATATGTCCACTTAAAATATAGGATAGTTAATTTAACCCTTAACTACCACCATTTGTGAGGGCGGGGTTTTTGTTTAAAGTGCCATGCAAATCTATGGGAAATGTATGTTCCCACATAACTTCCGTACGGCTGGCGATATTTCAATAATACCTGGTACACATATTACATGTATGTCAAATAAAAAGATATGATATAGCAAACTTCAGTGTCGCTCACTACATCGGTCTGATCCACCACACCTGCGCACGGACACGCCGGTCCCGCCCTCGGCCCAAAGCAATGCAGAAGAACAGGATTGTCCAGCGCTAGGCTTGCGGATAAAAGCTTGTTTTTTATTGGAAAATTCACAGAGATCACTCGACAGAGGACAATGTCTGACGCGTTTCACACATAAGTGCTTAATCGTAGACTCACATATTGTGCAGATCATACAAGTTAAAATACAAGAGCGCCAGGTCACATGACCTGATACGTCATCAATTAGTTAAAATTACAGAAATACTTGGAAAACAGGGAAGAACCTTAAAGAGACGTGTTGGCTGCAATCAGGTGGGTGGCTTGGATACACTGGCAAACGGACTAGCTTGAATTGGAATCAGATTCATATTAATCACATAAACTTTATCTATACAAACATACAAACAATATTATGCTGATGTCATTCTTAGGGATATATTGTTAAAACTATATTATTAGAAGTGTATCCTTCAATGAGATTCATGTTTCTTTTGTTGGCTTCTAGATTAATACTATCGCTGTTGCGAATAGTTACCACCCTTCTGATGCAATGTCCGCGTCTTACAGGGTTATCATAGTCATTTATCTTGGTTCAGAGAGGTGCTTCTTACATACATAACTAGGTGAACAAAAAGAAAAAAAGACCATGATTAACCATAAATAAGTACAATATAACATAATTGACACATGAAAAATAGCTTGTGTGTCATGTACAAATAGTATTGTTAATATTGTTTCTTATAATTTCATTTTTTTAAATATTTTTTATTATTTGTATAGTCATTTTAACTTCTGTGTATTATATTTCCCCAGGAAAAAATATATATAAAGTGATCACATGAATAGACATAAAGACCCATCAGGACATATCTCAAACTATATGATTTGATTTTCAATTCTGGATTTTATGTCTCTCGATTATAAAGTTTTCTCTTTAGATCACCACCTCTGGGGCCCAATTTGACTCTCTCCAACCCTGTCAATTTAAGTGAACTAGTGTTGCCTGCATGTGTCTCCCGAAAATGCCTGGATAACATGGATATGTTAATGCTGTTGTTACTGGTATCTGATACATGGTTTCTGAATCACATTTTTAATGTGTTGCCCGTGCAGCCTACATATTGCAGGCTGCACTGGGTACAGGTTGCCACATAAACCACATTTTTTGTGTTGCAGTTTATGTAGCTCCGAATGGCATAACTAATCCCTGTGTAGCTTGATACAACATTTTTTGTGATATCCATGTAATTACACGTTAAACATTTATTATGGCCACACCTGTGTAGAAAAGAGACTGGGTGATAAAGCTGCTCCAAGTGAGGGGCCCTTTCTAGAGACTACAGCTATGCCATCTAATACAATTTCTCTCAGTATGGAATCCGTTTCCAACACTGGGATATATTTATTTATGACGTGTTTAATTTTTCCGAACTGTAGTTAATGATAGTTAAATTAACCCTTACCTACACCCTTACATAAAAGATGGGTTTTTGTTTCAAGTCCCTTGGGAGTATATGGGACTTCCAGTACCTCACTCCACAAGCTCCGCATCTCTGGGTGAATGTGTCAATCCGGCTTGCAAGCCACACCCCATCTCAAAAAGAGGGGAGGACGAGATATGAGGATGGGATAGGAGGTCGAGATATGAGGACGGGATATGAGGACGCGATAGGAGGACGGGATAGGAGGACGGAATAGGAGGTCGGTATAGGAGGTCGGGATAGGAGGTCGGGATAGGAGGTCGGGATAGGAGGTCGGGATAGGAGGTCGGGATAGGAGGACGGGATATGAGGACGGGATACAAGGTTGGGATACGAGGTCGGGGTATGAGGTCGGGATATGAGGACGACATATGAGGTCGGGATATGATTTTGAGATATGGCGATGGGATATGGGGTTGGTATATGAGAACGGCAGATGAGGTCAGGATATGAGTTTCAGATATGAGGACGGGATATGGGGTTGGGATATGACAACAATATATGGGGATGGGATATGAAGTCAAATGCTTCCTCCTGTGTGCTCCAATAGTGCAGGCAGCTATAGCAGCTTGCACTAATGGAGTGCCCGTAACACTGATCAGTGCTGTTCTATGTAATATAATATAATTTTTCATATAATAGTTTTTTTTCACTGTAGATTTGGTAGTAAAATGAGTGATGTAATTACAAAATATCATAAATGCCAAGGAACAAAGTAAGGATGGAGCACTTAACTGTATACAGCGGTATCAAAATGTCTTCTTTATTACTTGTCAAAAAACAGTTGCAGCATAGTGGGGAGACATCATGGCAAATGGGGATTGTGGATGGGTGACAACCGTTTCTCATCTCTAGGGTGCTTCTTCCGGCCACCAGTAACATGATCACATCCTAGGTGTGTTTATCAAAGTGGAGGGGAGGGTCAGCCACCATAATAAAGACAAATAAACACCTTCATGCAACATATACATTATATTCTATAAAATGTATAAAAACAAATTTACAGGAATGAGCTTAATTCTGCTCAGTCGTTCAGCCCCTTGGGGCCCAGAGCATTGCAATGTATATTCCAGTGGGTCTTACATGTTAACAGCAAATTGCTTCTATCTTCACCTTCACTAGGGATGGAAATGGATTCAATAGCTGCAAAAGACAGTTTGCTAGAGTCATTATTATGGCAATCGTTCATATGAGAAAAAAATCTAGGCACACCTTTTCCCCTCCTTAAAGAATTATAGTGTTCTCAGACTCTAATGAACAGTTGATGCTGTGTCTTGCCAATATAAAACAGCCCACAAGGGGCACATAAGGCAATACACAACGTAACTTGCCCTACATGTAATGAATTGTTTTATAGTGATATCTTGGCCAAGGGATTTTGCTCTACAGTTTTGGCTGCAAAATGAACAAAGTCCACAGGCAAAATTGCCTGACAAAATACCAGAGGACAACCATGATCCATTTCCTTATCTTTTTTAATACACCAAAACATCTTTACGCTTTTATTCAAAAACTCATAAATAGTTCTATTTTTTTGATATGTGATATGATGTCACATATCAAAAAAGTAGAACTATATATGATTTATTTTTAAAACGCCATTTATTGTTGCATGCTTGTAGACCTTATACATGCTTGGACACCAGTGATCCGGCTTTGCCTGGTAATCTTCCTCTTGCTATTAATTACAAAGTACAATTGGTGGTGCAAAAAACTGTTATGGTAATTTTTTATCACAGACAAATATGAGGACGCTGAGAATGTTACTCATTCAATCAAAACAAGTCCTCATTTGGGTATGTAAGTGAACAACTGAAAGCGATATGGCTATTAGAAGGAGAGGCAGAAAGATTTAAAGTGCCAAAATAAACAATCCCTGCGTACTTACTCCACCCCTAGACATCTTATCTCGTATCCGTACACCCCAGACATCCGGTGCATGGTGCGAACTTCGCTCCGTGCCTGGATGACTGGCAGTGCGTAGGCTCTTGACGTCACGGTTACGCCCCACTCATGCTGCCTCAATGCAAGTCTATGGGAGGGGGCATGATGGCTGTCATGCCCCCACTCATATTCTTGCATTGAGGGGGCATGGCCGTAACGTCACGAACCTCCGACATTACACCTGACATCGCTTCTCGGCCTTTTGGCTAAGATCAAGTGTAGTATCTGTTCTTATCAGTCTTTCATGCCGGTGTACAGTAACGCCGGTATGGGGCTGGTGGGGATGGGTGCTGCATGGAGGATGCAGGTGTACCAGGGCTTTCCGGGGCTGGTTCTAAGGAATCAGCTCGACGGCTGCCCCGATGTGACCTGTTCCCTCCGGGTCTCGCCATGAGGCTGAGAGGGTCTAGAGCCGAGGTACTTTTGTGCCTCGGGGAGTGGTGACCCCGAGGTGCCGAAACTCACTGGGAGGATAGACTCACTGAGTTGAAGCACGGGCACCATAATCTCTTCACCTTGTGGCACTCACCTCTTGATTCCCGGCCTTCTGGCTAGGATCAGAGAAATTTTTATAGATCCGGCCGGATGTCCGGGCAGTATATCTGCACACATTCACTTATTTCTTTCTTTTTTGTCTCACTGTGTCACTTTTTGCGTGTTGTGTGTTCACAGGATTTGTCAGGATGCGGTAGCCCTTCTGGGTGTCCCTCCTGGCGGTCTAGGGGAGGTGTGTGTGGCCATTAGGTTCCGCACCTCCCTGCAAACACCCCGGGTACTCCTGCTTTGGCAGGGTACCTACCGTAATCGGCTCTGCGGGCAGATACCTTGGCTAACGCCAAGGGGGATGCCGGGAGCATTTGTGGTCCCCTAGTAGCTTCGGCGAAAAGGGACATCGAACCTGGAACCTCGCAGGTACCTTTTGGTCCGGAGGCGAAGGGTAAGGTTTGTTGGGGGGCCTCTCTCCTATCGGAGAAGGGCTTGCGATAGACCGCATCCTTTGTGCACGTTTTTTTAGTGTAACACGTTTGCACTTTTTCTTGCACTTTGGGTGAATCGAAAGCACGTTCCTCGGCTTTAAAAAAAAAAAAAAATTACACCTGACACCCTAAACGAACACAGGATGCAGCAGGGAGATCACGGGAATCCGCAGCAGCGGGACCCCCGCGATCAGACATCTTATCCCCTATCCTTCAGATAGGGAATAAGATGTCTAGGGGTGGAGTACCCCTTTAATGGGTTAAACTGGCAAATATAAAAAAAAAAAACACAGGTTAACAGAAGCATTTTTAGTTCAGCAATAATAGAAAAAGACACAGAGGGCACTGTCAAAGCTAGTCCCAATAGCATACATGGTCCGGAGCAACTGGAGTGTGAACAAGGATAACAGCCGGATACTACTATGGAATCACTTCTGAACGGGGTGCAATGCTTATGATAGATAGACACTAGCGCAATAGATCCAAGACTGTTGAGACCCAATTAGCTCCTAGCAGGCTATAACTACCCCTCCCCCTTATTACAATAATTAATTAAATAATAACTGACACAACAACAATTCAACCTTTTTTTATGGGTGGGGATCGGCCACAGCTTTATTTATAAAATTACTTATATAAATAACAATTTAACTGTAACAAAGACACCGATTGGCTTCTTGCCAACCCGAGAGGTGCTGCCACACTGTCCTGTGTGGAGGTCTACCCCGGGTTGACCCCGCTTTCACCGTCTTCTTACCGCCACGGAGGAGACCAGTTAGCCCTACACTGGGCTCCGACCCCCACCCAAGAGATACTGGATAGCCAACACCTGGGGCCACCTCAGCCCCCCGGACACACCCAACACATTTCCTCTCCAGGAAATCCGCTCAACACATTTCCTCTTCAGGAAATCCGCTCAACACATTTCCTCTCCAGGAAATCCGCCCAACACTTTTCCTCTCCAGGAAATCCATCAACACATTTCCTCTCCAGGAAATCAGAGGTGCCTGCCGCCAGGACCTTTTTATTTTTATTTTTTTATTAACTCTTGCGTGAACACAACTCTCAGACTCGCCCATACACCGAAGAGAGCAGCAGCACTCGCACCACCTTGCGGAAAGCCGCACGCAAAACAAGACACATATGGGAAACACCAAACTGGGCAAAAATAGCAACACAAGATGCAGATCGCCAGCGCCCCACGCGCTGCGCTACCCTCTCCGGAAATCCAGCCACCTACGCCTCAACCGGCCCCGATACAAAAAGAGAGCGAAATCCCGAACTCACAACATTCCATCCCATCAAAGAAAAGCAAAAACCCAAAACAGACAAAAAAGCAGAAGCTGAATAATCGGGGGCAGGGAGCAAAATAAAAAAGGGGGGGGGGGCACCACCGCCCAGTCAAACAATAGGACAACAACCGGAAAAAACAAACAGTCATTCGCGGACCCTCATGCAACACAAGCTGCGTGTCCCGGATCGCCCAAACAGTCACTGACCGACGGGCCTGCAGCCACACAAAATAGGCACCCAAAAACACATCACACACCCAGTCCTATGGAAGGAGACGAGGAGAAAGGAAGTGCCCACATAGCCCGAAAAAAGCCAGCGCAAAAACCTTGGATGAGAAAAAAAAAAAAAAAAAACACGCAAAAGTGATGACCAAAATCCGACCCGCAGCCGCCACCAAGCGACCCAAAAACTGATAGGAAAAACCGGTCGCCAACATCAAGGCCACCCACTCCCGGGCCCAGCCCCTGAGTATACACCAACATCCCAGCAACTGCAGAGCAGAAAAGAAAAAATTACCCCCCGCCGTGCGGCAACCGCACCCCACTGGATCGCAGCACAGCGGGTTTAAAGCCACCCAACTTTTTTTTTTGATTGTTTAGTAGATGACTCACACGAACAGGGGAAGAATACCCAGCGTCACACACTAAGAATATTATTCGGATGTACTGATGACACAGCCCAAATCTCGAACTTCCTTGGAGAGTTAACACAGCAGTTAACGTCCGTGATCACATCCTATGAAAATGAAATAAAATAATAACACTTTATTTATTGTTGACCTTAGTGGGATTTGAACCCAAGTCCCCAGCACTGCAAGGCAGCAGTGCTAACCACTAAGCCGCCATGCTGCCCTTAAGGAAAGTAAAACATCCGAGCCTTTTAAGGTAACTTCAAGGGGCATTCCAGGTATGAAAAATCAAATCCCTTATCCACAGACACATTTGAAACCCCTGGGACCCTCCTCTACTGTAGACATTCTGGAACCTCCAGACCAACCACTCGCAAGCGCCGTACCGTGAGTGCAACCAAGTCGCAGGAGCCACCAAAGCGGACCAAGAATTACACCACTCTCCACGATGACCCACGGGCCGGCCACACAAGCAACCTTCCAACTCCACCCAAGGGAGCAGCATCCGGAACAACTACGAGAGAGCGGGACAAAGTGTCAACACCCAACACCAACCCCAGGGAACGTAGCCCTGAAAAAAAAAATCGTAACTCCAAACAGCGAAGCACTAGGTGCAACAAGCCGAGCACAGGAAGAAAGATATGAGCAGTGACAACGCCCCTAATATCAGACCGACAACACGCCCCACGATCACTCAAATCACACCCTAGAAAAGAAAAGCATCACAAAATTAGGGCGCAACCAAGCGCAGGGGCCATGCCAACCCACACAGTATCTTCACAATTCCCGAACATGAGCTGCCGAAGCAAGCACCCAAAGTCCCACAACCAACACCAAGGGAAAAGCGTGAATAAAACCCCAAGCATGGCAGAAACCCACCGACTACCAAGACCCAAGGGTAAACCACCCCACAGCACCACCAGAAAACCACCACACCAACAACCAACCAAACCAGCCACATCTGAGAACAGAGCATGCTCCCCATGCGCTACAACGAGGGACTGAAAGCAGGCCCGTCCGCTGCACGACTCCTGAAAAACCCCAACTAACCGAAACGTCAGCCCCTAGCGCACCAGTGCACATATGCAGGGGCACAGGCACCAAACACCCTCGGTGGCCAGAGACAACCTGCAGGGAAAACTCCGCCCAGAACTACATTCCAAGCGGAACATACCGTAAACCAGCTAGGACCGGAACAGGGGCACCTGGCAAGCCCCGAGGAAACCAAAACAGAGAAAACGCAATCACTTCCTGTCCACAGGAAAGCTGCAGACCAACGCCAATGTGGCATGCGTAAGACAGCAACAAACCACACCCCAACAAGCGTAGAGCACAGGAGAATCCCCCTCCGGAATACGAGCAGAAGAACCCACAAAGAAGGACAAACAGAGACTCAAGCGAAACCTACCCACCGGCACATCAGCGAAAGCACCCTGCACGACATACAGGAGTCCCATGCCTGCCAAACAATAGGGCAAAAACAGAAGAAAACATCAGACAAATACAGTAGGACAAATGAAGCAGCGGAGAGGGACTACAACTAATGACGAAGAGAAGAACCAAACAAAGGGGGAGAAAACCAAAAGAAAAACCCTAACTGGGTGGCAGCCACCGATTCAGGATAAGGAACAAGCTTCGGCAGCTAAATCCACAAAAACCCGGCCATCCAGAGCGTAAGGCCAAAAGACCACTCACCGCCTATCAGAGTACCCCGTCAAGAAGAGCAAGACCAAACTCAACAAACAACCGGGAACAAAAGGCAGACACTACACAGAACGAGGCCATAAGCACACTAACCGGGGAAGGAGAGGGCACTGACCCAGCCTAGCCAGCTGAAGACAACCGGCCCGCCAAAACCCCAAGGGCAGGCACTAAACCAGAGCTCACCCCCGCCCCCCAACAGAAAACTTACCAACTCCAGAAGATTGAGAAGCACAACAGCTGGAGGAACCACTTCACCATCGCAGGCGTGGGACAAGGCACGCTGGAGACCACCGGGTCGCAGGCACTCGGCTGCCGCCCGGAACGGTACCGGAAACCAGCAGTAGAGGACTCTGAGGCACTGGATGAGGCGGTGGGGAGAACCCCTGCGGGAAGAACCGAACCACCTACAGGAGAGCAGAAGGCCCAAAAAACACCGCCTATACCGCCTCCCAGGGCCAGAGCGGCGACGAATATGTCTATGCTCCCATCCGGCCCCAGAGGGGGAAGAGCAACATGAAAACATGGGCACTCCCTACCCCTCCATGGGGGGGGAGGGGCACTGGAGAGGCAGGAGGAGGAAGGACAGCAGCGGCAGCAGGGGGGGGGCATGGGAACTCGGGGCGGAGAGGAGATGGTGGAGGTGGGGGGTGAGTGCAGTGGCCACAAGAACCATGGGGAGCACTGGAGAAGCAGGGGAGGAAAAGGGGGGGTAGCAGCAGCCACGGCAGCAGTGAGGAGGGAGGGGTGCTAGTGTGGTGGGGATGAGGAGCTGGGTAAATGAGTGGGGACGGTATGAGGGCTCATTCATTAGGCGCCGTGATCCCAAGTTGTCCGCCGTACCAGTTACGGTGCGATAAGGTTATTTTTAATGATTTTTTAATTTTTTTTTGGCTGTGTATTCATATTTTTATTTAATTGTATTTTTTTTATTAACATTTTTTTTTTTTTTTTAAATTGATCAAAATACGCAATATCGGACTTTAGAATGAATGTAATTTATTATTATTATAATTCAAATTTTTTTATTTATTTAATTAATTAATTTAATAAATATTATTATTATTTATTTTTTTTGTACGCCAGAGATGGAGCGCATCAATGGAAGATATATTTATATAGTACGGACATGTGCGCACGCGGCGATACCTTGTGTGGCTATGTTTGGTGTAATAACAGTTTTTTATTAATTTATTTTTTATTTTTTTATTATTATTATTTATTTTTTATTTAATTGCTTTTTATGTATGGGTAAAATGGGGGGTGATCCAAACGTTTAATATGGAAAGGATTAATTATTTATTTATTTATTTTTTTTATTTTTTTTGTGTGTGCAATGCTATAGCTCCATGGGGAGCTATAACACTGCATATAACACTGCATAACTGATCCTTACACAGATCACTTGCCATGTATGAACATGGCAATGATCTGGGTTATCGGGGATTGATTGCTCAAGCCTGAATTTCAGGCTTGGAGCAATCAATAGATGAGCGGACGCGCAGGAGGCAGGTGAGTGACCCTCCTGCTGCGTTCCAGCTGATCGGGACATCGCGATTTAATTGCGATGGTCCCGATCAGCCCGATTGAGCAGCCGGGATGCATGTACTATTACTTTCAGACGTGGCGATCAACTTTGATCGCCGCGTCTAAAGTGGTAATGCCGGACATCTGCCCGATCGGCGATGCCCGGCATTCGCATGGGTCCTGGTTGCTAATGGCAACTGGGACCCACCGGCTACACCTCGTGAGTGCGCATTACAGCCAGAGATGCGCAAATGGACGTTAATAAACGTCCATTTGCGCAAAAGAAGATAAACAGCAGCAGCCACCGAGGGGCCGTCACCGCAGAGAAGGAGGGGACCGCAACAGGGGGGGAAAAGGAGACGGAGCACGCTCATAAGGAGCCTGCCCGTCCGGGGAGAGGCGGAAGGTACAGGCGGAAGGTACAGGCAGGGGAGAGGGCTCGGGCAGGGGAGAGGGAACAAGGAAACGGGCAGGACATGGCTCAGGGGCTACAGGGGAAAGGAGAGCGGGACTGTGAGAGGTCCGCCAGCCTCCCGAACCCGCCACGGGCGCAACAGGAGGGGAGGCCAGCTCAGCCACAAGCGAGCACGCCAGCCCTCACCCTCCTGCTCCATCCGGGCCATAATATAAGGGGCAGACACATACCAGCCAGCAGCCAAAACTCCGGGTCCTGGGCAGATTGAGGGGGGGAAGGGAGGCACCACAGCTATAAATACCCAGGGGAGGGCCCCTGAAAGCCCGGGAAACTATTAAACCCCTGATTGGTGCACTCCTTCCCCCCCACCCATGGGACATACCACTATAGTTACCTACAAGTTTTTACAGGCGGGGGAGGGGGCTAAAAACCTTGCCTGTATATTTCTTAACCCCTTAACTGCTCACCAGTCAGGGGGCAAGCTAGTTATGCACAGCTTGCCCCTCCATGAACAGATAAAAGCTTTTGCACTCACTGTTCCTGTAGTGTAGATTTATACGGACATATGTCCATATAAATCTACATACAGGAACGGTGAGTGCAAAAGCTTCTGTCTAAAGGGCGGCCCTGCTTCTGTCTAAAGAGGGGCCCTGCTTCTGTCTAAAGGGGGGCCCTGCTTCTGTCTAAAGGGGGGCCCTGCTTCTGTCTAAAGGGGGGCCCTGCTTCTGTCTAAATGGGAGGCCCTGCTTCTGTCTAAAGGGGGGCCCTGCTTCTGTCTAAAGGGCGGCCCTGCTTCTGTCTAAAGAAGGGCCCTGCTTCTGTCTAAAGGGGGGCCCTGCTTCTGTCTAAAGGGGGCCCTGCTTCTGTCTAAAGGGGGGCCCTGCTTCTGTCTAAGGAGGGCCCCGCTTCTGTCTAAAGGGGGGCCCTGCTTCTGTCTAAAGGGGGGCCCTGCTTCTGTCTAAAGGGGGGCCCTGCTGCTGTCTAAAGGGGGGCTCCTGCTGCTGTCTAAAGGAGGGCCCTGCTGCTGTCTAAAGGGGGGCACTGCTGCTGTCTAAAGGGGGCCCTGCTGCTGCTGTCTAAAGGGGGGCCCTGCTGCTGCTGTCTAAACGGGGCCCACTGTCTAAAGGGGGGGGGGCGCTGTCTACAAGAGGGGGCCGCTGTCTACAAGGGGGCTGCTGTCTACAAGGGGGCCTGCAGTCTATAGGGGGGGGCTGCTGTCCACAAGGGGGGGCTGCTACTAATGTCTGCAAGGGAATACTACCTACTATTAAAGACAATCTTACAGCAGAGTCACCTGCACTAACTTGAATTTATAGGTAGATAGGTCAGGTGACCCGGTTTCTGCTGCTGCTCACCATGTGGTCATCGTTCTCGCCGCCAATGCAAATTCCCTGTTCTGTCCAATGGAGAAGAGAGAAATCTTGGCTCATACTACAGCAGCTGCCTCCATTGTACACAACAAGGACCCACATATCATACGGTAAACAGCGCCAGAAACCGGGTTACCCTGCTGTCAGATTCCTTTTAAAATATAAGTACTCGTACTTGGTATCGGCGAGTACTAGAATTAAAGTATCGGTACTCGTACTCGGTCTTAAAAGAATGGTATCGGGATATCCCTAGTTGAAACTGACAAAAAGCAAATGTTTACTTTATATTTTTCATTTTTCCATTGATTTCTAGGGTTGGTGTCCCTTTAACCCCTTAACGACGCAGGACGTATATTTACGTCCTGCGCCAGCTCCCGCGATATGATGCGGGGTTGCGCTGCGACCCCGCATCACATTGCGTCGGTCCCGGCGCTCATCAACGGCCGGGACCCGCGGCTAATACCACACATTAACCCTTTAGAAGCGGCGGTCAAAGCTGACCTCCGCTTCTAAAGCGAAAGTGAAAGTATCCAGGCTAGTCAGTCGGGCTGTTCGGGACCGCCGCGGTGAAATCGCGGTGTCCCGAACAGCTTACAGGACACCGGGAGGGCCCTTACCTGCCTCCTCGGTGTCCGATCGACGAATGACTGCTCTGTGCCTGAGATCCAGGCAGGAGCAGTCAAGTGCCGATAACACTGATCACAGGCGTGTTAATACACGCCAGTGATCAGCATAGGAGATCAGTGTGTGCAGTGTTATAGGTCCCTATGGGACCTATAACACTGCAAAAAAAAAGTACAAAAAAAGTGTTAATAAAGGTAATTTAACCCCTTCCCTAATAAAAGTTTGAATCACCCCCCTTCTCCCATAAAAAAAATAAAACAGTGTAAATAAAAATAAACATATGTGGTATCGCCGTAAATGTCCGAACTATAAAAGTATATAATTAATTAAACCGCACAGTCAATGGCGTACACTTAAAAAAATTCCAAAGTCCAAAAAAGCGTATTTTGGTCACTTTTTATACCATTAAAAAATGAATAAAAAGTGATCAAAAATTCAGATCAAAACAAAAATCATACCAATAAAAACGTCAGATCACGGCGCAAAAAATGAACCCTCATACCGCCCTGTACGTGAAAAAATGAAAAAGTTATGTGGCTCAGAAGATGACATTTTTAAACGTATAAATTTTCCTGAATGTAGTTATGATTTTTTCCAGAAGTACGACAAAATCAAACCTATATAAGTAGGGTATCATTTTAACCGTATGGACCTACAGAATAATGATAAGGTGTCATTTTTACCGAAATATGCACTGCGTAGAAACGGAAGCCCCCAAAAGTTACAAAATGGCGTTTTTTCTTCGATTTTGTCGCACAATGATTTTTTTTTTCCGTTTCGCCGTGAATATTTGGGTAAAATGATTAATGTCACTGGAAAATAGAATTGGTGACACAAAAAAGAAGCCATAATATGGATTTTTAGGTGGAAAATTTAAAGGGTTATGATTTTTAAAAGGTAAGGAGGAAAAAACGAAAGTGCAAAAATGGAAAAACCCTGAGTCCTTAAGGGGTTCACTGCAGTTTAACTAAAACTTTTAGGTTTTGAATAAGACATGAGGTAGATAGCATCCTACTGGAGAAGACATAGCAATTAAAAATAGTGTTAACTCTAAACCGTTTAGTACCATTTTGGGCTGTGACATATTAAAAACAAATGCATAATTCATCTACTTTTTCTATAATAGACTTGTAACTGAGCACATAATTCTGAGGACTGTCATTCTGCAAATATGTTTCCAGTAATGTTTGAACATATGTTCTCATGATGCAAATGAACATTATCTACCTGAATAGCTCTATATAAAGCAGATGAGTAATTCTCAGCCGGCACCTTGTGACTCCCTATTCTATCACATAATGTGTAATAGATGAATGACAGCTTTACAAGATGTTAAAAATACATTTCCCAATCCAGTCCTCTTCATTCTAATGCTTATGTAATACCACATGGTGAATCAGTCACATACTGTAAGGGAAGCGAATGCTTACAATTTTCGGAACATCTGTAAGCAGTACATATAGTCATATATCGTATATCTGAGACGGGAACAAGTCTTATGTACTACACAGCGAGTAGCAGATGCCTGAAAGATAGCACTGAGATAAAATGAAGCCCGTGAAAATCATCCAATTTACTTCTGGAACATTTATTAGAGGATGTTTATTAGATTTATTTATGAGCCGGCATGTGCAATGCAGTCAGTGAATTGTGTATAATAAAACCGCATTCAGTTGAACGGTCTCTCAGGAGAATTGCTATTGTTTTTAAAAAAAGAAGAACCTTTTTGAAAGTGTCATAGGTTCTTGAGTTAAAGGGGTACTCCGGTGGAAAACATTTTTTTTTTTTTTAAATCAACTGGTGCCAAAAAGTTAAACAGATATGTAAATTACTTCTATTAAAAAAATCTTAATTCTTCCAGTATTTTTTTAGCTGCTGAATACTACAGAGGAAATTATTTTCTTTTTGGTTTTCTTTTCTGTCTGACCACAGTGCTCTCTGCTGACACCTCTGTCCATTTTAGGAACTGTCCAGAGCAGAATAAGTTTGCTATGGGGATTTTCTCCTGCTCTGGACAGTTCCTGACACGGACAGAGGTGTCAACAGAGAACACTGTAGACTGACAGAAAAAGAAATCCAAAAAGAAAACAATTTCCTCTATAGTATACAGTGGCTAATAAGTACTGGAAAAATTAAGATAAACAGAAGTAATTTACAAATCTGTTGAACTTTCTGGCACCAGTTGATTTAAAAAAAAAAATAAAATGTTTTACACCGAATTACCCCTTTAAATTAGGGGAAGTAGAAAAAAAACCTGTCTGTGCCTTTTTATATTCTTTATTTGTACTTTGCATGTGCCAGTCTCTATAATTCCTATGACAACAGATGGTAAAGATAGATTCTGCTGGTATAAAGAAAGAGGGGGTAATTCATCAAGAGTGGACGTACATGTCTTTTTACCCCATTAATTTGTGTGGTGGAAATGGTGTACCTGCACCAAAATTATTACATGGTGCAGGGCATGTGATAAATATGGTACTGATCGTATTTCTCACTTCAGTACACCACTTTGTATGGTGCTCCTCTGAGATTTTTTGTGCAACTTTTTAACACGTACGACTTTATTTTCCTTTTTAATACTGCTGTTTAGCATTATTACTGAAATCACAACTTGATATGATCTTTTTGGAAAACCTTCTAAAGCAAAAGTTGCAAAAATAAGTCTCTAAACAGCATCTGAGAAAAACCATGTGACAATTGTACACCACAAAACCAGGATACAACCAATGATAATTTCCCCCCCAGAGACAATAAAATAATAACCCCCTTTTTTCTACAAGGAACATGTAGAAAATCATATAGATTGAAGGTGTACTCTGGTGGAAAACAATTTGTTTCAAATCAACTGTTGTGAGAAAGTTAAACAGATTTGTAAATTACTTCTATTTAAAAATCTTAATCCTTCTATTACTTATCTGTCATGACCACTGGTGGACAGAGAGAGTGAGCCCTAAACTGACCTTAGAAAAACTCTCCCAGCCTACTTGCCCATCCACCCTAAACGGTGGATCAACAACTTGTCCCTCCCTGCGATAAAGTGCAATGGGCGTAAAGGTACACAAAGTAATACTGTGCACAGTCGGGGACAGATAAGAAACAACGAAAAAACAACCAAACAGCCAGATAAACCAGACAGGATATAAATATACAAACAAAGCAGGATATAGTGTACTAACATACAGTTCAGAAACTGGAATCAAGATAAATGGCAGACATGAATAAATTAACAAGAATATGCATGTAACAAGTAACAACTGACTAACCAGGAGATGCAGGGGATGAACAAATGAACTTAATGTAAAACACTACACGGGTCAGGTAAACATAGAACACTGTTCACACTGGGACAAGGAACAAAACTAGACTCCCCACTCCAAACATGGAGGGACATAAATAATAAATCCAGATAGACTTCTAGCCAACAAAACCAAACTCCAACATGGAGCAATACGGGTCAAGACTCTAAACAGGAAAACTCAGAGTGAACACAGACAAAGCTATCACAAGGTAAAGCAGAATGGACATACATAATCCTAAAAACCGACAAATGTACTAAAAACCAGACTAAAATCTATATCAAACAGGAATATTTAACCATGGTAAAACTCCGATATTAACAGACATAGTCTAAATCAGTCATAGTCAGAGTAGCACTGATGCACAAATGCCCAAATAACCAGCACAGAGTTTAGGAGGGCTCGGGTTAAAGTAGCCACACGTGAGTTGCAATTTTCTCAGAGCATTAACTATTCCCCAGCCAGGGAGAATAGCAAAGAAAACTGACTTAGGCACAAGACTAGTGTCTGAATAGACACCAAAACCGACAAAAAAATACAAATACAAAACAATTACAAAACACAAATACAGACATTACATTATCAGCTGCTGTATGCTACAGAGGAAGTTGTGTAGTTCTTTTCAGTCTGACCACAGTGCTCTCTGCTGACACCACTGTCCATGTCAGGAACTGGAGAGGTTTGCTATGGGGATTTTCTCCTGCTCTGGACAGTTCATGACACAGACAGAGGTGTCAGCAGAGAGCACTGTGGTCAGACTGAAAAGAACAACTCAACTTTCTCTGTAGCATACAGAAGCTGATAAGTACTGGAAGGATTAAGATTCTGTTTACCTTTCTGGAACCAACTGATTTACCAGTTTAGGAGGAATTTACCAATTAGTGTCAGATTTATAGCTGGCCTCTTTTATGACACACTAGATGTTGTTTTGGAAAAATTTACTATTGTGGTATAATTGCTTTGGTAAATGATTCTGGCCAAATTGTTTCCTGTTGCACACAGAGAGTTTGTTTCCTTACGTCCTAACCAGTAGCACCGATGGGGTATTCCACCCCCCGCGAACTGGTTATGACAGATGGAATATTTATTGAAAATAAAACAATTAATTAGTGGAAACACATCCACAGAAGGAGGGTCACCCTCTGTCCCCTTGTGTTTTTCTGTCCTTCCGGACAGTAGGACAGATGGTGAACCCCCTGTCTCTATGAGCAATGCCTGGGGGTGTCTTATTTTTTCATTTTCCTAAGACTTTTGGCCTTTATTTCTTTCTCCCTGTGTTTTTCCGGGTCTATTATTATCTATCTTATTGCATTTTTTCTTATTGGTAATTTTTTTTTTAGTTTGGCAATCTCTGATTCCCATCTGTGCTCCTTTCCATCCTTGCCGGCACTTACCAGTATCTGCTGGCTTCTCGGGCGCAGGCTTCGCTGCGATCCCTGGTCCGGAAGAGCGTCAGCGGCGTCTGTTTTTTTTTGCCTTACTACTGCTCATAATAGTGCGAAACCGAGCAGGGGCATTCTCTTTCAGCCCCCTAACATTTATATATTGTTACGATGCTGGATGTGGATCCTATTAACCTGTGTGGTGAGGACTCAGACCGTATCGGGGAGTGGAGTCTAAGGTGCCACTGGTCTTAACCAGAGCCCGTCACAAGGCATAATAATCTCTACTCCCGACACAGCTCGACCACACAGGTAGCTGGGCAAGACGAGGTACCAGAGGATGAGGCAGAAGCGTAGTCAAACTCAGTAGGAGGTCAGGGCAGGCGGCAAAGGTGTGTAGTCAAATAAGGTAGCAGGAGGGTCTGGATACACAGTAAGAGGCAAACAGGCAAAAGGAATGCTTAATCTCAGGCTAGGGGCACTGAAGATCTGGAAGGAAAGTGGTGGAGGCGATGGCATAAATAACATATGGGATGGACCAGACACCAATTAGTGGTGCGCTGGCCCTTTAAATCTAGACAAGATGCCGCGCGCACACCCTAGGAGACCAGGGCATGCGTGCGGGGAAGCAGAGAGCCGGGCATCAGGAGGTAAGCCACGGGCCGCGATTTGCATGCTGCCACGTGCCGCGATGCAAATTGCGCTCCCGGCAGGAGTGGGAGACGGCGGGAGCTCACGTTCGGGGCGGGGGACCGGAGTACTCACCATGACAGTACCCCCCCCTTTTGGTCTGCCCCTCCTTTTTGAAGACAAAAATTTGTTGATAAGTTCACGGTCTAAAATATTGTCCTGTGGCTCCCAAGACCTTTCCTCTAGGCCAAATCCTTCCCAATCCACTAGGAAAAAGCGTTTACCTCTGATAAACTTAGAGTCCAAAATTTCTTTAACGACATAAACATCAGAGGTACCTGAGATGGTAGTAGGTGAGATGTTTTTATTTGAAAAGCGATTGTGGATGAGTGGTTTCAAGAGGGAGATATGGAACGAATTTGGGGTCCGGAGTGAGGATGGCAGATGGAGAGAATAGGCCACAGGGTTTAGACGTTTTTTGATCTTATAGGGACCCAAATAGCGAGGACCCAGTTTATAACTGGGTACTTTAAAGCGGATATACTTTGAAGACAGCCAGACTCTATCACCATGAGAGAACTCGGGAGGAGATCACCTTTTCTTGTCTGCTTGAGACTTCATACGAGAAATAGAGATTGACGAGTCTTCTGCCAGATGGTAGAGAAACTCTGCACTTGCTCATCAACCACAGGAACTCAGTAGGAAGAGGACAAGGGAAGAGCAGGATGAGGATGAAGCCCATAAACCACAAAGAATGGTGATGACCCGAAGATTCAGAGTCCCTATGATTGTATGAGAACTCTGCCCAAGGGAGTAGATCTACCCAGTCATCTTGACGAGAAGAAATGAAATGACGGAGATAATCTCCTAAAAATACCCTCTCGACCTTTCCATTGGATTGGAGATGGTATGCTGAAGAGAAATCCAATTTAACTTGGAGAAGAGAGCAGAGTGCTCTCCAGAACTTGGACATGAATTGGACACCTCGGTCGGAGACAATATGGGAAGGTAAACCATGAAAGCGGAAAATATGGCAAAGGAATAGCTTGGCAAGCTGCGGTGCTGATGGTAAACCTGGTAGAGGCACAAAATGAGCCATTTTAGAGAATCGATCCATTACAACCCAAATGACCGTATTGCCACCAGAAGAAGGAAGGTCTGTAATAATGTCCATAACAATATTGGTCCAAGGCTGCTGTGGCACTGGCAAAGGCTGTGGTAGACCAGTAGGCTTGGATCGGGGGGTCTGGTCCCGGGCGCAGATTGAACAAGCACGGACAAAATCAACGACATCCTGCTTTAAAGTGGGCCACCAGTACTGTCAGGAGATGAGTTGTAAGGATTTACATATTCCGGCATGACCAGCTAGAAGAGAGGAATGACCCCATTTCAGGACTCGGAGTCTTAAACGAGGAGGTACGTAACTCTTCCCAGGAGGCAAGTGCTGAAGACATGCTGGCGCTGCAGAGTAGAGACAATCAGGAGGAATAATATGTTGAGGATGGGACTCCTGGTCTTGTACATCTGAGGATCTGGACAGAGCGTCGGCATGAAGATTCTTCTTAGCAGGGCGAAAGTGGATAAAGAAATCAAATCTGGAGAAGAACAGAGACCAACGAGCCTGTCGGGGGTTGAGACGATGGGCCGACTGGAGATAGAGCAAGTTCTTGTGGTCTGAATAAATAGTTAGAGGATGTACAGACCCTTCCAAAAGGTGACACCATTCTTCTAAGGCCAACTTCATGGCCAAGAGCTCACAATCTCCAATAGTATAATTTCTCTCCGCAGGGGAGAAGGTCTTCTAGAAGAATCCACAGGTTACAGTTCTTCCTTTAGAAGATTTTTGCGTTAAGACTGCACCTGCTCCAACCGAAGAGGCATCTACTTCTAAGATAAATGGCTTGCTGGAATCGGGCCTAGATAAAACAGGAGCAGAAGTGAAGACAGACTTTAACTGTTTGAAAGCTTATTCAGCCTCTGGAGTCCAGACCCAAGGATTAGCAGTCTTCTTGGTAAGCGAGATGATGGGAGCAACCAAGGTGGATTAGTGAGGAATAAACTGTCGATAGTAATTAGCAAAGCCTAGGAACTAGGAACCGCTGAATAGCACAATCCAGCACTGCGGACAACTTGTTGAGGTCCATTTGAAGACCTTGACTGGTGACAATATACTAATGGTACTAATGGATCTATATATACATGAGAAATCAAAGACATATTAAAAATAATACTATAATCAAATTCCAGATGAGTGTTCGTGATCACATTGTGATGTTATTTAATATTCATTTAGTTATTTATCTTCTTCCAAAGATGGTATATGTGTATAGATGTATCTGTACATGGATAGGTATATATGCATGTGCCAGTCTATACTGACGTATACTTTTTACATTGACACATATTTATAATACTGATTACACTATACACTAGTCTTGTTTTATATATATATATATTTTTTTAAAAAAATATGTTTTATATATTATATATTTTTTAATTTACCTCGATGTGCGTATGGGTATGTGCACATCCAGGTGTGTGCATGCCCATATATGTACAACTTTAAAATTCCTTATATTTTTATTTCTAATTTTTTCATTATTATGTTTCACAGCACTCCTTTTTGACACAAACTCGGTTTACCTTTTCATATATTCTCTTATATCTTTTATTGATTGTCTTGCACACATACGCATAAACTTTTTTATAATCCACTTGTTGTTCTTCCACACTATTCACATCTAGCGGCTTGAATGCGGCAAGAACACCTTGTCACTTTTGGGCAATAATTCTCCCATTCACATATTCATACCCTTCGCTACATAGATGTACTACATGTTTTTTTAAAATCAGTTACACACATATATATACTCTATGCTATAATGTCAGATTGTTTATATGTCTTTCCTGCCCGAGCAGTGACGATCCCTGACCTTGTCCCACAGCCTGATGCTGGTTTAGGCTTTAGAGTGAGAGGTGCGCAGGTGCGATTATCGGCACGGATCGCGTGACATCGAGCGAGGTCAGAGGTGGGTCACATGACTCGCATTACGGAAGAGAACGCCTACATGGCGTGTATACACGTGTAGGTGAGTGTGAACCCATCCCCATGACAATTTTGTTTTTAATTAGCACCACTTATGCGCACAAGCAGCCGGCACTTAATCACTGTATTTTATTTCACATTGCGATATATATGTTTTATGTGATGATCTGTATATGTACACTGTTATAAATTATTGCAATGATTTTGCACTTTGTCACTTGATGTGATGGATGTATTATTGTATGGATAAATTTTTTACAGATTTGTATATTGTTTTGGAGATTGGATAATTGTTTGAGGAGATGTTGCACCCTATATAATGTTACCCTGAGCACTTGTATATCATGCTCGATAAAGACGGTATGATACCGTTGAAACGTTGCACTGTAAACATGGGCCAATAAAGCTGTGCTATTTTGCAACGGACAACCTTGGGTGTGCTGCTGGATTTGTATGTTTGGAATCTGTGTACAACTGGGACTGCTTGCAATGCCACTTGCACCCCTCTTCTTGAGGATACTTCTGCAGTTGTGCTGCGTACCCTGCGGTATATATATATATATATATATATATATATATATATATATATATGTGTGTGTGTGTGTAATTGAATAGAATTTGTAATTATGATGTATGAATTATTTGTCATTAATTGTGGATTCACTAATTATGGATTTATTTATTATTTGTTATACAATGTATTTTACACATGCATATACAATGTATTTTGTTACACACGCATATACAATGTATTTTTGTATTTTATGCTGCTTTCATACTAATTTGTTGTTTTTGTTCCAATAGTATACTGTCTGTATCTTTGTCACTATCTTAATGTGATATGAAAAATTACACCTCATAATTTTGTCATTTATATCCCAGCCACACTTTAAAAACTTCATTCATCATTTTCAGTTAGCAGACAAGTATAGGGGAGCAAATCCGAGCGATGCAACGTGATAAATGAATTCTGCATGCACCATAGAGCGCATCACTAATTTATAATAAAGCAAAGCTGGAAGTATCGACCTCCTAGAAGGGCTTGAAACCATTTCTAGGATCTAGTTTTCTTGGCTCTTGATACCTTGTAATAAAAATGCCTCTATTCCCCTCATACACTGCATTGCCTGGATAATGTTTCATCAATGTGAGATCTTAAGAGCTCTTGTTTCCCAGGTTCTGAAACAGCTCTATGCATAGCAGTGTATCTTTTCATCCTGATCAAAGCAATTTGTATCACTTCCACCGTAAAACACGCCTAAAAATAGACTTCAACTTATCTTTCTACAATATGCACAAAAAGCCTTGATTATAGGAATCATCCTGCCAATTCCTGTGATCAATCATTGGGAAATAAAGGAGAAATGGAAAAAGGTTCTTTTATCATGAGGTTTTTGCACAATATTCTCTGCAATTGATATAATGACCTAATTTATAATGCAACAAATTAGATAAAAGAATGTTTTGTTTTTTTATATCACAATGTAAGTGTACACAGCTTCTCTTGTACAGGCAGGGCACAATTTATAGAATCCTATGACAAAGTCAAGGATGGGCCCCCAATTTTGTTTACAGTAAACTGTTATTCAGATAGCAACATAACTACTTTTACTGAAACAAAAGCTAAAGGGTAGATAGTAGAGACATATATCAGATCTTCTGCACCAAGTAAACATAGTAAAGGCACCTATTCACAGGAATGAATGACCATCTAACATGTTAATACACATTAGATGGTAATTTGATCCTGCCAAAATCAGCAGATTTGGCCAACGTACAACCAATGTGTATAGGTACCTTGAAGGGGTACTCCACCCCTAGACATCTTATCTCCTATCCAAAGGATAGGGAATAAGATGTCTGATCACAGGGGTCCTGGCGCTGCGGACTCCCGCGATGTTGGCTGAGACAGACATCTGGCGTACAGAGTGAACTCCGCTCCGTGCCACATGGCTGGCGATGCGGGGCAGAGGCTTGTGACATCACGACCATGCCCCCCCAATGCAAGTCTATGGGAGGGAGCGTGACAGTCATCACGCCCCCTCCCATAGACTTGCATTGGGGTAGGGGGATTGGGCATGGCCCTGACATCACGAGCCTTTGGTGCTGCACCCGACGCCCTAAACGAATGCCGGGTGCAGCAGGGGTCTCCAGCGATCAGACATCTTATCCCCTATTCTTTAGATAGGTGATAAGAGGTCTAGGGGCAGAGTACCCCTTTAAGGTGGGGTGTCCAGACTGTGCCTGATGGCAAATGTTCAGCGAAGCATTGATCATTGTTAAATTTCAACATTCTCGGTACATTTTACTAAAGATGTCTGGAAGTGGAAGAGCAGTTGCTTCTTCCCCTCTCCCTGCGCTGACAGTACACAAGTATGGGAGATTCAGAAAAAGTATTGCTGTTGGCCAAATAAGCAATTGGTCAACTATAGAGAAATAGCTGGTAACTTTTAAGAACAATGCGGATTGCTGTGTTATGTCTAGGATTATCATGATTTTTAATATCTTTACTGGTCTTGGATTTTCTGTATCATACCCCCTCAGACCTCACTTTGATCCAGGTTACTCCTTTACAAAGGTATTTCCATCCGAAACACATAATTTTACATTAGCATATGTACTGTATGTACTGTCTGATTCTGTACTTCATGTAGGAGATGAGGGGGAGGGGGGGGGGTTAGCCATTTGAACGTGCACCCCTCTTCTTTGTAGTTTAAGAGAGTTGTAAAACATTCTCAATATGGTCCTATTGAGTATCTATTTCTCATATTAAAGAGTACCTGTCATCAAACCATATTTTCTCAGATTATATTCCCTAACTACTCCTAACACCCCTTCTGCACTTAAAACATTTCGAATTTGCACGCCTCTTCTTTGTAGTTTAACCCGATAATGACCACGGACGAGTATAGACGTCCAGGCTGGCGGCCGTTCCCGCACCTGGACGTCTATACTCGTCCATTATTCTCGTGGGTGCTGCCCAGTGCACCCACGAGATCGCGGCAGGGACTCAGCTGTATCACACAGCCGGGACCCTGCTGCACTGCCAGGACCGAAGTAAACTTCGGTCCCGGCAGTTTTAATCCTTACAGCCGCGGTCGGAAGTGACCGCGGGCTGTAAGTGTTATGACAGAGGGAGGGAGCTCCCTCTGTCTCCTCTGCAGCACCCCGCATCGCGATCGCGGGGTGCTGTGTGTGGCCGCGGCCTGCCGGTACCTACCGCACTGCCGGGAGTGAAGTTCACTTCACTCCTGACAGTTTAACCCTTACAGCCGTGGTCAGAAGTGACCGCGTGCTGTAATGAGTTCTGACAGAGGGAGGGGGCTCCCTCTGTATCTCCTACAGCACCCCGAGCATCGCGGGGTGCTGCTGCATACCTGGACAGCTGGGGGTCCTACAAAGACCCCCAGGTCTGCCCTGGGTATTGCCTGAAAGGATGTGCCAGAGGCAGGCAGCAGCATATAACTGCAATGCTTTGGAATACTAAGTATTCCAAAGCATTAAAAAGTGTAAAAATAAATAAATAAATAAAATAAAAGTGTAAAAATAAATACAAATGTAATAAAAGTGTAAAAAAAAATATTAAAAATACATTTATTAAATTAATCTAATAAAAAAAATGAATAATGTGTAGGATCGCATTGGCAGACATCCGCAGCATGTAATATGCTGCCGATGTCCACCATGTGATCCTGCACATTATGCAGCAGTCACGGTAATGAGCTCCCTGCTGCGACTGGGTAGCTTTGTGTGTCCACTCATAGCGGCAGATTTCCCGCCAGCAGTCATGAGCGGACACACTGAGCTACCCAGCCGCAGCAGTGATGGATATATTCGCCATGAGCGGGTGCTTATTCCCACAACATAGCGGATCTATCAATCAGGAGCCTTAACTGTCACAGACAGACGCGTTATACTGCTAGCCAACCAAGGACCAATCAGAGAGGTCCCTGGTCCAGCCAATAACTTGTAGGGGTGCGGTATATAAATGGGGTCACTTGTGGGGGTGGGGGTACTGTTCTGCCCTGAAAGCCAAATGGCTCTCCTCTCCTTCTGAGTCCTACGACGCGGCCAAGGAACCATATATGGCCAAAGCGGGGGTATTTCCGAACATGGGACAAGCAGCTAAATAAAATATTGGGTGCATTTCTTTCAATATCAGAAGTGATGTACAAAAAATATGCCCCCCAAATGATGCATTTGTGAAAAATTGAAAATTTTGAATTTTTAACACTGACTTTGTAATAATTCTCAATAATACTCACTGTAGCCCCTAGCCAATACCTTGAGGGGTCTAGTTTGTAAAATGGGGCCATTTGGGGGGGTGTTCCTATGTTCTACTACCTTTTAATTTCTGCAAACCTTGCATAGCACATAAAAAAAGATGTACTTTTCAAATTTTCAAAATTTTCTAAATTTCAAGTTAAATTGTTAGGCTTCTAACTAATTTAAAATGTTAATTAAAAACAAAAAAATTACCTCAAAATAAAGTAGGCATCTGAAAGTATAAGTTTCATAAACCATTTGGTCAGTATGTATAAATATATGCAACCTATTAGTGTTAAAATAGCCAAAAATCCTAATTTTTTGTAAAAATTTCATGATTTTTTACATTGTTAAAAAAAACTACAAATGATATCGGCTTACTTTTACTATGTACATGAAGGACAACTTGTGACAAAAAAACAATGTCAGAATTATTGTGATTGGCAAAACCTTACCAGAGTTATTCTCTAATAAAGACAGACATCCCCAATTTGAAAAAACAGGCCTGGTCTTTCAGGGGCGTACAGGTTTATTTGCATTGGTCCTTAAGGGGTTAAGAGAGTTGTAAAACATTCTCAATATGGTCCTATTGAGTATCTATTTCTCATATTAAAGAGTACCTGTCATCAAACCATATTTTCTAAACTAACTCAGATTATATTCCCTAACTACTCCTAACACCCCTTTACCCTTGTTCTTATTGCGTTAGCTCCCAGCAGGAGAAAATGGGCGTTCCTCAGCAGGCGGGACATCAGTGAAGCCTGTGAGAGCTGTGCCTCGCCATACCCTGCACACACTTCCTGAGGTTGGTCTCCTGTTTGGGAACAGGACAGAGCCACATAGTGGCCATTTATTCCATCATATTAAAAACATATAAAGGTTGAGAATTTTAACAAGTAAATAGCAAAGTGTCTTATAGTTACATAAGGAACAATATATTAAAAGCTTGGTTTGGTGACTGGTACTCTTTAAAGGGGTTGGCCAAGAACAGACATTGGAGACATGTTGTTAGGATATGCTATCATTGTCTGATCATCAGGCGTCTGACCAAGCATCACTAGGACAAAGTGACCTCTATGTTACGAAGGTACAGTGCCACTCTGTCTCCTTTCAGGTTTACTAGTACTTTTTCCGGGTGGCTGTATGGTCAGCCATTGACAATAGTAGGCTGAACAAATAGTCTTACCAAAAAGCTGTGCATTGGTGCCAGTTTGTTCTAGTGACTGGCAAGGGCAGTCAACAAAACAACAATAACAAACAACAATAAAAAGATCAATGATGAGAAAATCAGGACAACTGAAAGTTCTCTTTCTATTAAGTAGAGCTGGTTTTAGAATCCCACATGATTTGTCTTTTGTGCTGTGTGTAGAAAATGGACGCAACTTGGAAAATAGATACATTAAATGTAATCCTTTCAGCTCAGCTCTGAAATGTTATATGGTCTTCCGCTCTTTGACATCCACTAATGAATTGAGCCAGGCCAGTGACGTCAGGAAGAACACAGAGTACTTCCCAGCAAAACAGAAGTACAGAAATATACCGCATGACATTGCAGGCAGCTTACAGAATAATGAAATTTATTGAGAAAATGAGAGACCTTGGATAACAGGTATAGGCATTATTGGGATCAGATCATCGGTAAATTAATGGATGTGTCATCTCTATCATCGCATCAAAAGGAAAATGAATGAAATTATATTAAGGAAACATATCCTTTCATATTATTTTCTACTAAACATCTTTTTTCAGGTACATTTAAGGAATTAATATCTGCTTTCATGGCACTGAAATTAAATGTCGGCCCATTCAAATTGGAGTTCTCTCATGTGCCATTTATATTTCAAGTTCCCCCCCTCCCCTCTTATCCCCTGTGCTATTTCATCCCCTCCCCCTATCAGAAGGGGGGGGATTGAAATGGCACAGAGAGTATCGGGGGGAATTAAAATGGTACAGAAGGGGGGGTGGGTGGGAATTGGAGAAAAGTCGCACATGATAAATTCACAACCACTGCAAATTTAAAGGCATAATCTTTTAAGTAAGCAAGTTTGGAAAAAAACACTTCAGGACAAAAAGTCGCAAAATCATTGATGTGCCATATTTGTGCCTATTTTACACATCAAAAGTCGTGTGTTTGATAAATTGCCCTCAGTATGTTAAAAATGTTAACTTGATGTGCCAAACAATTCACATCTATGAATGGAATGGTATGCACATGGCATACTGCATATTGGGAACAACCCACAAGACCTCCTGTTTTGGGGAAGCTCTGATCCAAGTTATCTATCCATCACAATTTTGCCCTTCCCATAGTTGCAGAGGAAAGGTGAAGCAGTTGCCCATGGCTACCAATCAGATCGCTTCTTTAACCCCTTAAGGACCAAGCCCATTTTCACCTTAAGGACTTGGCCAATTTTATTTTTGCCTTCTAAAATCCATAACTTTTATATTTCCATCTACAGACCCATATAAGGGCTTGTTTTTTGTTTGACCATTGTACGTTGTAATGAAACCTCTCATTTTACCACAAAATGTAAGGCAAACCCAAAAAAATATTTTTTTAGGGAGGAAATTTTTTGGAAAACCACAATTTTGCACATTTTGGAGGGTTTTGTTTTCACACTGTACACTTTACGGTAGAAATGACATGTGTTCCTTATTCTGTGGGTCAATACAATTAAAATGATACCCATGGCTATATACTTTTATATTTTTGTACTGCTTAAAAAAAATCTAAAACTTTTTGTACAAAATCAGTAATCTAAAACCTAAAATGTGACAAAAAAGCAGCATTTTTGGACTTTTTTTAAATTTTTTTTTACGTTTACGCCGTTCACCGTACGGGATCATTAACATTATATTTTGATAGACCTGACATTTATGCATGTGGCGATCCTAAATATGTTTATAAAAAAAAAAAATTACACTTTTGGGAAAAATGGACAATTTTCTTTTTTATTGGGGGAGGGGATTTTTCACTTTTTTTTACTTTATATATTTTTTTTTTTACATTTTTCAACTTTTTTTACACTATTTATAGCAATCATTTGATTGCTAATAATGTTCAATGCTATGCATAGGACATAGCACTGATAAGTATCATCGGCTATCTTCTGCTCTGGTCTGCTCGATCTCAGACCAGAGTAGGAGAAGATGCTGGGAGACGGATAGAGGCAGGTGAGGGGACCTCCGTCCGCCATTACAGATGATCGGATCGCCGCGGCAGCGCTGCGGGCAATCTGATCATCTATTTTAACTTTCACATTGCCGCAGATGCTGTGATCTGTACTGATCACGGCATCTGAGGGGTTAATGGCGGACATCCACGCGATCGCTTATAGCAGCCGGAACCTGCCGTGTATGACACGAGTACCACTTCGATGCTCACGGTCATACACAGGACGTAAATGTACGTCCTGGTGCACAAAGTATCGCCAAGTCAGGACGTACAATTATGTCCATGGTCCTTAAGGGGTTAACCTGTTAAAGGGGTACTCCGGCGCTAAGACATCTTATCCCCTAACCACAGGATAGGGGATAAGATGCCTGATTGCAGGGGTCCCGCGGCTGGGGACCCCCGTGATCTTGCACTCAGCACCCCGTTACAATCAGTCCCCAGAGCATGTTCGCTCCGGGTCTGATTACTGGCGATCACGGGGCCGGAGAATTGTTGTGATGTCACAGCCTCGCCCCCATGTGAGTCAATTGTTCAATGTCCAGTTTAATACTCTGAAATTCTGAGGCTGTAGAGGCTGGTAAAGCATTGGACACTGGGGCGGGAGCTGGTGATGGTGGCATGGGGCCGGCTGCCGCTACCAGGGGCTCTGGGACTGGGACACCATTTTCTTCAGACTCAGTCCCGGGCTCTATAACCTAAATAGCCAGCCTCTTAAAAGCAAGGAAGAACAGACTGGGGTTTTGTACTTCTAACATCCTCAACTGAGTTTTGTCCTTCTTATTATGAGCCCCATCAATATACCTGTCCATCAATACTTTGTTACCCTGATCGGCAGTGATACAATCTAGCTTTTGAACAGTCTCTATGGCATTCTGTAGGGTTACAGCATAAGTTCTCAGAGTCTCACCTGGCTTCTGCCATCTCTCATACAATCGTAGATGTACCTCTGACGGAGAATGTGACTCAAATATCTGGTACAGCCATTCAAAGATCTGCTCTACAGTCGCCTTCTCAGAGGCGGGCCAGGTGCGGACTTCCTCAAGTGCTGGTCCTTGTAGTTGTCCTGTGAGCAGCTGCACCTGTTCATTAGGAGAAAGAGAGTAAAAGACAAACAAATTCGGGATCTTCTCCTTTAAATCCCTCAGGGTGAAGGGGTCTCCATTGTAGATAGGAAGGACAGGATGCCCCAAGAACACTGGTGCTCATGCTGGAACACCCACATTGTTAAAGTGAACTGCAAGCGGAATCGGCAGCATCCCAACTGCTGGAGCAGCAAATGTTCCTGCTGGTGGTGATGAAGGGGCACCATCGCCGGGTTGATCTGGAGAGCTGGGTGTGGACATCCTGTAGATCTCTTTGAGTGCGATGTGTGAGGTGTTGCAGCAGCTTAATCTGGGCGAACTTGGACTTTTTGAGTGGTACTCCCCCACTATACAGCAAGTACCTGTGGACTCCGTTGGGCACTACGGGGTTAATGCGAGCTGCCACCGGTGCTGAAGACTTGCTGAATGAGACCGCAGGTTTATGCAGAGTTTGCATTTCATGAAATATTCGATTTGCAACAAATGCTAATATCGCAGCGATTCGATCGCGCAAATCGCTTCCAGGCTATCCGAGACCTAAAATGGTGGATCCACGTGTGAGTACATAGGGCAGGGGATTATCGGAGGGCGGGAAACAGCGGTGGGAATGAAGGTAGGCGGGATGACCCTGAATCACATGTGAGATGCAGCATATCTGCATTCATTGACCCCAGTGATGTCAAAGCCCTATATAATCGGCAGCCATCTTTCCTCTCTTCATTTCGTCTATGCACTCAGAGATAGAGAGAATGGGACTGCGTGTGTCTGACTAGCTTATACCACAGCTTTACACTGCAACTGCTAGTCACATCAGAATTGGGGAAAGACAGGAGTGCAGAGTGCTTTGCTGTTCTCACTGAGAAGGATCATTGATAGCTAAACCTCCTGTTCATGTTATTGAGAATTGCAGCAGAGAGGGGCAGATAGCTGTTAGCTGCCTCATACAGATCAACAAACTGCCTGAACTTTATCAACCATCTTACCACCTCATTTTTCAGCGCAATTCAGTATTTTTTTTTTGCTCCACAAATCATCTGCTGCTCAGAATTGTGTGACAGAGTGCAATTTAGGGTTTAATCCCTGTATTATTTTTTATTGTGGTGCTGCACTGTTGGGTCCTGCTGCTGTTCACAAATACGTTATTTTTCAGCAGACTGTAGTGCATTTGTCTACCCTCATACGTGCATAACACATGCCTACATCAAAGCAGTCTACTATTCTGTATCTGTAACAAGTCTAGATACAGGGAAAGTCCTGACTCCTGGCAAAAGTAATCACCTGCTGGTGTTTTTTAAAAATACTTATTTTTTCTGCATATTGTTGCGCATATTATTGTCCTCATCAGTGCATACCGCATAGGTACATCCAAGTATTGTACCATTTTTTACCTGTTAATCTGTCAAGGGGCTACATACTGTCAAAGTCCAAACAATAGTATTCACCGGCTGGTGTTTAAAAAAAAAAACAGAGTTTTTTTCTGCGTATAGCTGCGAATATTACTGCCCTCATCAGTACATACCGCATAGGTACATCCAAGTAGTGTACCATCTTGTAACTGTTAATCTGTCAAGGGGCTACATACTGTCAAAGTCCAAACAATAATATTCACCGGCTGGTGTTTTTAAAAAATACGGAGTTTTTTCTGCATATAGTTGCGCATATTACTGCCCTCATCAGTGCATACCGCATACGTACATTTAAGTATTGTACCATTTAGTACCTGTTAATCTGTAAAGGTGCCCCATACTGTCAAAGTCCAAACAATAGTATTAACCGGCTGGAGTTTTTTTTTTAAAACAGAGTTTTTTCAGCATATAGTTGTGAATATTACTGCCCTCATCAGTGCATACCGCATAGGTACATCCAAGTAGTGTACCATCTTGTACCTGTTAATCTGTCAAGGGGCTACATACTGTCAAAGTCCAAACAATACTATTCACCGGCTGGTGTTTTTAAAAAAATACAGAGTTTTTTCTGCGTATAGTTGCTCATATTACTGCCCTCATCAGTGCATACCGTATAGGTACAACCAAGTATTGTACCATTTAGTACCTGTTAATCTGTCAAGGGGCTACATACTGTCAAAGTCCAAACAATAGTATTCACCGGCTGGTGTTTTTAAAAAAAACTGAGTTTTTTTTCTGCGCATAGTTGCGCATATTACTGCCCTCAACAGTGCATACTGCATAGGTACATCCAACTATTGTACCATTTAGTACCTGTTAATCTGTCAAGGTGCTCCATACTGTCAAAGTCCAAAGAATAGTATTCTCCGGCTGGTGTTTTACAAAAACACAGAGTTTTTTCTGCGTATAGTTGCGCATATTACTGCCCTCATCAGCGCATACCGCATAGGTACATCCAAGTATTGTACCATTTAGTACCTGTTAATCTGTCAAGATGCTCCATACTGTCAAAGTCCAAACAATAGTATACACCAGCTGGTGTTTTTAAAAAATACAGAGTTTTTTTTCTGCGCATAGTTGCGCATATTACTGCCCTTAACAGTGCATACTGCATAGGTATATCCAAGTATTGTACCATTTAGTACCTGTTAATCTGTCAAGGTGCTCCATACTGTCAAAGTCCAAACAATAGTATCCACCGGCTGGTGTTTTAAAAAAAAATACAGAGTTTTTTCTGCGTATAGTTGCGAATATTACTGCCCTCATTAGTGCATTCCGCATAGGTACATCCAAGTAGTGTACCATCTTGTACCTGTTAATCTGTCAAGGGGCTACATACTGTCAAAGTCCAAACAATAGTATCCACCGGCTGGTGTTTTAAAAAAAAATACAGAGTTTTTTCTGCGTATAGTTGCGCATATTACTGCCCTCAACAGTGTATACTGCATAGGTATATCCAAGTATTATACCATTTAGTACCTGTTAATCTGTCAAGGTGCTCCATACTGTCAAAGTCCAAACAATAGTATTCACCGGCTGGTGTTTTTTTTTTTTTTTAAACAGAGTTTTTTCTGCGTATAGTTGCGCATATTACTGCCCTCATCAGTGCATACCGCATAGGTACATCCAAGTAGTGTACCATCTTGTACCTGTTAATCTGTCAAGGGGCTACGTACTGTACAAGGCCAAACAATAGTATCCACCGGCTGGTGTTTAAAAAAAAAAAAATACAGAGTTTTTTCTGCATATAGATGCGCATATTACTGCCCTCATCAGTGCATACCGCATAGGTACATCCAAGTAGTGTACCATCTTGTACCTATTAATCTGTCAAGGGGCTACATACTGTAAAAGTCCAAACAATAGTATTCACCGGCTGGTGTTTTAAAAAAAAAAACTGAGTTTTTTTTGCGTATAGTTGCGAATATTACTTCCCTCATCATTGCATACCACATACGTACATCCAAGTAGTGTACTATCTTGTACCTGTTAATCTGTCAAGGGGCTACATACTGTCAAAGTCCAAACAATAGTATTCACTGGCTGGTGTTTTTTAAAAAAACAGAGTTTTTTCTGCATATAGTTGTGAATATTACTGCCCTCATCAGTGCATACCGCATACGTACATCCAAGTAGAGTATCATCTTGTACCTGTTAATCTGTCAAGGGCCTACATACTGTGAAAGGACTGCCATAATTAATCACCTGATGCTGTTCTAGACAAATACTGTTTAAAGAGTAGTGTAGCGTATTGTAATACCCTCATAAACAGTCCAGGCTGCTGCATCACCCAGTGGCCATCCACTCCCTCCTTCATCCAGCCAAGGCTTCACCACCTCAGCCGAAGGGAGCTGTGTGTCATACCGTCCTTCTGTCGCTCCAGATGCTCCCACTTTTAGTCAGCCATTCCGCCAACAATCCATCGGCGAAGCCATGTCCAAGAGACAACAGTATGCGCCCACTCATTCAACGGCACAGAAGTTGAATGTGCTCCTGTCCAAGTTGCTGGTGTTGCAGTCCCTCCCTTTTCAAGTGATGGACTCTGCACCTTTCAGAGAATTGATGGCTTGTGCCGAGCCGATGTGTAGAGTCCCAAGCCGTCATTTCTTTGCGAAGAAGGCAGTACCAGCCCTGCATAAGTTTGTACAAGAGAAGGTGGGCTAGTCCTTGAGCCTGTCAGTGTGTTCAATAGTACACGGCAGCGCCAACATGTGGAGCTGTAACTACGGGCAGGGACAATACTTGTCTTTTACGGCTCACTGGGTAAATGTGGTTCCTGCACAGCCACAACAGCAACTTGGACAGGTCACACCACTTCCTCCTCCACGCTCTCGCTCTCAGGCAGTTGGTCCTGTTACAGTGTGCAATGCCGCCTCCTCATCCTCCACCATGTCCTCAGCCTCCACTGCACATCCAAATCTCAGTGGCCCTTCATCGTACCATGTGTGTAGGGCACGGCGGTGTCAAGCTGTTCTTCACATGGTTTGCCTTGGCGAACGGAGTCACACAGGGGAGGAACTGCTAAAGTTCATTCGTAAAGAAATCCGAGTATGGCTTACTCCACAAAATCTGGAAATGGGAACCATGGGGACCGACAACGGGAAGAACATCGTGTCCGTGCTGCGACAAGGAAGTGTGAAACGTGCGCCCTGCATGGCACACATGTTGAATCTGGTTGTCAAGCACTTCCTCACTCAAGCACGTCTTTACCCCATTTGAAAAACATCCTGAAAATGGCAAGGAAACTGTGCATGCGCTTCAGCCACTCGTACACCGACAAGCACAGCTTCCTTGAGCTACAGCGTCAGAACAGTATCCCACAACATATTCTTATTTGTGACGTTGCCACATGTTGGAATTCCACCCTCCATATGTTGGACAGACTATACGAACAAAGAAAAGCCATCACCGATTTCTTGATGATCCAAGCAGATTCCCCTGTGTAACTTCAATGTGAACCAGTGGCAGTTCATACGTGACACCTGCCGTTTGCTGAGGCCCTTTGAGGAAGCCACATTATTTGTAAGTCGCCTGGATTACGCCATGAACGGCGTAATTCCACTCCTACATTTCTTAGAACAAATGATTGAAACCATGGCTGGTCACGGCAATGGAGACGGTGCGCCTACATCTCAAGGCTACATGAGCCCTGTGGGGGCTGAACTGGAGGAGGAGGATGATGAGGGGAAGAGCGAAGCACAGTTTAGGTTGGATGAGATGGCCGGTGTTTCTAGTCATCGGACAGGAGAGGAGGAGCAGGAGCAGCCAGAAGGTTATGAGGAAGGCGAGACAGAGGACCCCTACACACCGTGGCAGTATGCAGTGGAGATGGAGGCAGGTAGTCCCTCCGAGTTACTGGAGCAAATTGCACGATGCATACTCAGTTGCTTGCGTAGTGACCCCTGAATTGTAAAAATTTGTCAGCGGGATGACTTCTCGATCTCCACCTTATTAGACCCTCGCTACCGTCCCAGAATGGGGGCCTTTTTTACACCCACTGAGAGGGAGGACAAACTGACCTACTACAGAGAGATTCTACGTAGTCAGTTGGCCGATGCCTATCGGCCACATGGTCCATCCACTCGCAGGTCTGACTCGGGGGGCCCTCTGCTCTCACCTTCCACTGCCTTGGCTGCTGGGGAGGGGAGGGGTGGCAGGAGCAGTACCAGCTCAATCAGCAGAAGCCTGAGTCTACAGTCGCTGATGAGTAGCTTTCTTCACATAGTGAAGCAACTCATCAGCAGCAGGTAGACATGGAGCAGGACCTGAACCAGCAGGTGTTGGCATACCTTGACATGGCCATGCCAACAACCATTGAAGATCAGCTGGACTTCTGGGTAGCCAAACTTGATTTATGGCCGCAACTAGCAGAGTTTGCCCTGGAAAAGCTGTCCTGCCCGGCCAGTAGTGTGCCAACAGAGTGGATGTTTAGTGCTGCCGGGGCCATAGTCACCCCAAGGCGAACTCGTCTGTCCACTAAAAATGTGGAGAGACTGACGTTTGTCAAGATGAATCAGGGATGGATCAGTCAGAATTTCCAGCCACTGATGCTAGATGCCTCAGAGTAGATTGACCATGCTGCTACAACACTTCCCAATTATGGTTGGTTAAGAAACCCTCTTGGGTTATCAATTAGGGTTATGAAAACCTCTTTGGTACTGCAATTGCCTGCTCCTGGCTCATCCTGTGTCTTTCAGGAACTACTTGCCTCACAGATGCTTCTGGCCTTGGGCCTTTCATTTTTGGAAGTTTAGCAGTAGCTAAATACATGCTTAATGTAAATTTCAACATTGATCTTTAAATGTAAGGGGTTATGAAACCCTCTTGGGTACTGCGAATGACTGCTCCTGACTCATTCTGTGTCTTTCAGGAACTACTTGCCTCACAGATGCCTTGGGCCTTTAATTTTTGGATGTTTAGCAGTAGCTAAAGACATGCTTAATGCAAATGTCAACATTGATCTTTAAATGTAAGGGGTTATGAAACCCTCTTGGGTACTGCGAATGCCTGCTCCTGACTCATCCTGTGTCTTTCAGGAATTACTTGCCTCCCTTATGCCTCGGGCCTTGGGTCTTTCATTTTTGGATGTTTAGCAGTAGCTAAATACATGCTTAATGCAAATGTCAACATTTATCTTTAAATGTAAGGGGTTATGAAACCCTCTTGGGTACTGAGAATGCCTGCTCCTGACTTATCCTGTGTCTTTCAGGAACTTCTTGCCTCACTGATGCTTCTGGCCTTGGGCATTTAATTTTTGGAAGTTTAGCTAATACATGCTTAATGCAAATTTCAACAATGATCTTCAAATTCTCGGCGCTCTGCCAGGGCCTTCTCCTACCCTGCCGGGGCCGATCAGAGGACCTCACTAAACCATCCAATCGGTAGTAGAGACATGCGGTGTGTACAAAGGGCAGGGACTTAATGAACCCTAGCTTATGACCCGCACTTAGTTGGGATTCTTCTTTCCTGTCAAATATTTGCAATCTCTGATCCCTATCACAAACGGGGTTCAGCGGGTTACCAGCACCTGTCGGTGAAGGATAGACACACGCTGGTCCATTCAGTGTAGCGCGCGTGCAGCCCCGGACATCTGAGGGCATAACACACCTGTTATTGCTCGATCTCACAATTGATCGTGCAATGTAAGGGGTTATGAAAGCCTCTTGGGTACTGCTGATGCCTACTCCTGACTGCTTCTGTGTCTTTCAGGAACTACTTGACTTCATGATACTTCTGGGCTTGGGCCTTTAATTTTAGTATTTTTGAAAAACATACATACATGCTTAATTAAAATTTCAACATTTATGGTGCAATGTATGGGGTTATTAAACACTCTTGGGTAGTGTTTTTTTAAAATTTTCTGATAACTTTCAAAGTAGTAAACTTGAATTTTCCAGAATAATAACCATTACACCACTGAATGCTTGTTGCGTGTGATTTTTTAACTAAAATTTTCAAAAATAATACAGAGAGGGATGAACTCTGCATTTTTATTTCATAAAAAATTATTTTAGAGAAGAATGTCTTTTGGTGGACCACCGTCCTGCATTATAGAGTCTTCTGGACTCTTGGATATGCGCTTGTTCATAAACAAAGGTATAAAAACAAAAAATGGCCGGTCAGGGCTATGGAGATGTTGTGCCTACATCTCACGGTTCTTTGTACCCACACGGCGGGGTCCCAGGACACAAATTTTGATTTAAATTTCAAATAAAAAAAAATCAGACATTTCAATGGTCTCCTCATGCCAACTCCAGGCTTTCCTAAATTTTCGTCAAAATTTTTCCTCAGAAATGTTTGTCTTTTTTATTAGGGATTGTGAAGCTTTGGTGCGTACTCATGCATCAGCCAACTCCAGGCTGTGTCATTCAGGCAATATATGGTTTACTGTTGGCGCTGCTGGGCCTAGGTCTGGGAATTTCAAATTTTCTCATAAGTAGCACCCACTATCCAAAAGTCTTCTTCATAAATTTCTACAATTGTTGTGTTTTTTTGGTGGGATTGTGAAGCCCTGGTGTGTACTCATGCATCAGCCAACGCCAGGCTGTGTCATTCAGGCAATATATGGTTTACTGATACCGTTGCTGGGCCTGGGTCTGGGAATTTCAAATTTTCTCATAGGTAGCACCCGCTATCCAAAAGTTTTCTTCACACATTTCTACAATTGGTTTTTTTTTTGGGGGGGGTTGTGAAGCCCTGCTGTGTACTCATGCATCAGCCAACTCCAGGCTGTGTCATTCAGGCAATATATGGTTTACTGATGCCGCTGCTGGTCCTAGGTCTGGGAAATTCAAATGTTATCATAGGTAGCACCCGCTATCCCAAATCTTCGGTTTAAATTTCTTAATTCATCTTTTAATCTTAGGGATTATATGGTCTCCTCATGCTATATGGTCTCCTCATGCTGCCAAAATGTCCACACTGTGTCATTCAGTCACTATATGGTGTCCTCATGCTGCCAATACCTCCACGCTGTGCCATTCAGCCACTATATGGTGTCCTCATGCTGCCAACACCTCCACGCTATGTTATTCAGTCACTATATGGTCTCCTGACACTAATGCCACCACCAGGCTCTGTCATTGTGCTGCTGTGCGGCAGTGATTCTAAAAGCGATGCCTGTAATCTGCATGTTATTCTGAATAACAGTATTATTTCACTACCCCAGCACACTCCATATGCGTTTTAGAACACAGCAAAGTGTTCTATACCCCTATAGAGGCTGTATGTAGGCTAGAAATAGCCTTTTTTAATATAAACAAACTTTTTTGGAAAATTCGGCGAATTGAATTTTTGAAAAGTTCGCTCATCTCTACTAATAACCATGTGACCATATCAAAGGTCCTTTACACATAATAACCAATTATACAGATTATAGGGGTACAGTGCAGATGAGCCCTGGGGACATGCAGGGACTCAAGCTGATAGGAATGTGAGATGCATATCCCGTACTGGGACATCACAGTAGCCTCACACCCACTCCTGATCCCTCCGCTGTCTGGCATTTTATCCTATAGACACCGTGATCAATGCCAATCATGGCATCTAAAGTGAAAGTGAAAGATTATGGCAGTTCAGTGGAGGAGGGTCCTCTTACCTGCCTCCTGCTGCCCGCTCGGCAATTCAATGATGTAGCCGGGCTTAGCCAGGCTATATCAGTGGATCGCCGATCACACTGTGTAATGCTATGCAATAGGCATAGCATTATACAGGTAATGCAAAAAAGTGTAAAAATAAAAAATAGTTTCTAAAATTATATAAAACCCCCTCCACTAATAAAAAATCCAATCCCCCTTATTTTGTCATTTTACAAAAAGAAAAATATTTTTTTTGTTTTAAGTAACATATTTGGTATCGCAGAGTAACATATTTGGTATTGCACGAAAATACTGATTTTTTATCACATCATACTCTATATTGAAAAAAGTGATCAAAAAGTCCCATCAAAACAAAAATGGTACCGATAAAAACTACAGATCAGGGCCCAAAAAAAATGAGCCTTCATAAATCCGTTTAAGGAAAAATTTTTACATTTCTAGGGGTCAGAAAATGACAATTTTATGCATACCAATTTTGTTAAAAAAAAGTTAGTAGTTTTTTAAGTAGTACAATAATAGAAATTTTATATGAATTGGGTATCGTTTTAATCACATTAACCCACAGAATAAATATAATGTATAATTTTTACCATAAAGTGCACTGCGTAAAAACCAAAACCAAAATTGCAGTTTTCTTATAAATTTCCGCTTGCAAATAATATTTTTTTTGGTTGCGCCGTACAATGTATGAAAAAATGAAAGAGTTATGGATTTTAAAAGGAAAGGAGAAAAAAACAAAAATGCAAAAATGCTAATTGCCCCGGTCCTTAAAGCGTACCTATCATAGTTAAAAAAAAAAAAAAAAAAAGCCATATGTTACCCAGTCCCTAATCCTGATCGTGTACATATATGTTTTATGTCTATAGGATCTCAGCTGCGATCGTGTGTAATGGCAGTTGAGAACCGTGGGGGGACACAATGAGAATGGGGGGGGGGCTGGGGGGGTGTAATGGCAGCCGAGTACCGGGGGGTGGGTGTGCGGGGTCGTCATAATGGGACACAGGATCAGGCGCAGCTGAGAACCTGGGGATGGGGGGATCTGCCTGTATCCCGCACTGCCTGTGTGTGCGCGCTCCCTGAGCTCGTTCACAGGCAATGTGTGCCCGCGCATAGGCTGTATGCATACAGCTGAATTCTCCTTTACTGGATACCGGCCTGCTCTACGGCCGGTATCTGGTATACTGCAAAATCAACACTAGTCTGTCTGGCTAAAGACAAACGACCCCTAGTGGTGGCTATTTTTAGATTAAATTTCTGGTGAAAATTGACATTTTTTTAAATAAATTTATATTGCGAAAAGCCATCATATGATTAGTTCTGTAACATATAAAAAGTTTTCAACAATGACAGTGCCTCTTTAAGGCCAAAATGGGGTTTGTCCTTCAGGGGTTACAAGTAAAAAAAAGCAGGGGTTACAAGTAAAAAAATCTGGTTGCTATGGGCAACTGGTCAATTTTTCCTCTGCACAAGGTTGATCCTCCCCAAGTTCTATGTACTGCATAATATACACATATCCACTATAACATTAAAACCCCTGACTAGTGAATAACAGTGATTATTTTGTTACAATAGTGCTTGTGTCAGGGGGGTGTCATTGTGCATTTTACATGACTAAAAGGAGTATTCCCAACATCTACTGGATAGGAGATAACAAGCTGATCTGTGGGCGTCCGACTGCTCAGTGGTCAGCAATGTTTGGAAGCCTAAGTGAGGATGAGTAGAGTGTTGGCCACCTATATCTACTGTGCTCCATTCATACGGGGGAGAGTTTTTCTCTATTCTCAGGATAGGTGGGGTCCCACTAATCAGCTTGTTATCCCCTATTGAGCAGTCTACAGAATTTATTTGCCTCCATTTACTTAGCAAATTCAAGTATTAAAGGGGTACTCCGATGGAATTTTTTTTTAAATCAACTAGTGCCAGAAAGTTAAACTGATTTCTAAATTACTTCTATTAAAAAAATATTTATCCTTCCAATACTTTTTAGCAGCTGTATACTAAAGAGGAAATTCTTTGCTTTTTTAATTAATTTTTTGTCTTGTCCACAGTGCTTTCTGCTGACACCTGATGCCTGTATCAGGAACTGTCCAGAACAGGAGAAAACCCTCATAGCAAACCTATGCTACTCTGGACAGTTCCTGACACAGACAGAGATGTCAGCAGAGACCACTGTGAACAAGACAAAAAAGAAATTCAAAAAGCAAAGAATTTCCTCTGTAGCATACAGCTGCTAATAAGTACTGGAAGGATAAAGATTTTTTTTAATAGAAGTAATTTACAAATCTGTTTAACTTTCTGGCACCAGTTTATTTTATAAAAAAAAAAAAAAAAAAGTTTTCCACCGGAGAACCGATTTAAGGATCCAGACAGCTTGCCTCATTTTCTATAGTTTTAGTTTTTACTCCTCTTGGCTCAAGTGGCTTATATACCCACTAATCAGCTTGTAATCCCCTATTGAGCAGTCTACATAATTTATTTGCCTCCTTTTACTTAGTATATTCATGCATTAAAGGGGTACTCCGATGGAAAACATTTTTTTAAATCAACTGGTGCAAGAAAGTTAAACTGATTTGTAAATTACTTCTATTAAAAAATCTTTATCCTTCCAGTACTTTTTAGCAGCTGTGTGCTACAGAGGAAATATTTTTGTTTTTGAATTTCTTTTTTGTCTTGTCCACAGTGCGCTCTGCTGACACCTGATGCCCATATCAGGAACTGTCCAGAGCAGGAGAAAACTCTCATAGCAAACCTATGCTACTCTGTTCAGTTCCTGACACGGGCAGAGGTGTCAGCAGAGAGCACTGTGAACAAGACAAAAAAGAAATTCAAAAAGCAAAGACTTTCCTCTGTAGCATACAGCTCCTAATAAGTACTGGAAGGATAAAGATTTTTTAAATAGAAGTAATTTACAAATCTGTTTAACTTTCTGGCACCAGTTTATTTTATAAAAAAAAAAAAGTTTTCCACCGAAGAACCCCTTTAAGGATCCAGACATCATGCCTCAGTTTCTATAGTTTTAGTTTTTACTCCTCTTGGCTCAAGTGGCTTATATACCCAAAACTACCAGAAATTCTCATTACTGATTTCAACTAGATTTGGAACGTTTTCAAAATTGTAAAACAGCGCAGTTATATATAACGTTTCTTTGGCAACTCACAAACATGATGAACACTCAGGGATATGTTTTAAAAGCATTTTCATTCATTATAGTGAATTTTACTATGCAAATCACATAAAACAAAGGTGACAGTAGCAACCTCCAAAAGTGAAAAATCCATTACTTTGTGATCATTATGTCAGTACGTTGGCAAGAGCCCAATAAGACTAAGCTTTGTTTCCTTTTTATTACAAAGGTATGAGAAGCCCCTGCACGAATGACCATGGCCGGTCTGTGCTGCTATATAGGAGCTGAATTATCTAAATGTGATGTAACCTACTCAGGGAAATGAACAAGTTGCGCTCTTGGGGCTCTCCCACGTCATAGACAGGAGTCCTCAACTTTCTTCATGAGACAAGCCCCTAAATAGTTACTGTATTTTGTGGTCATTTAAAAAAATTTCCTTCTTTGAAATTATAATTATTAAAAATCAGAAAATCTCTATAATGTACAATTGCAATACCCTGTAAAAAAATGTTAAGTTATATTTTTTCCCAGTTCACTCTCCTATGAAGTGGCAACATATAAATGATTTGTGATTCATCTTCCAAGAAAATTGAATTGAATTATAACAAACTGCTTTTCTAGCTCCATGCCAAGAATTTCAGAAAGCAATTTACCATTCTCCTGCTGCTGTAAAATGTATTTAGTTTACTGAATATTTACAGAATATTGTTAACTATGAAGCAGCTTGTATATTTAGATCAGGATCCATCTGGTGAAAAATAACATTGATGTCCGGCATGCCAAACAGAAGTTTAACTCTTTTTGAAGGGAATATCATTTCTTGTGGTTTCTGAACTTTCCCAAATTGTCTCTGCTATTTTTAGCGAATCAAAACAGTATAAGGATGAAATTAGATGAGACGTAATATACAAGGCCGGTGTTAGGGCGGGGCAATCCGGACAATTGCCCAGGGCCCCCATCCCCCAGGGGGCCCCCTGCAGACTGCTCAGTGGCGGATGCAGGGGTGGGGAACCGCCACTGACCGGAGGAGCGGTGGACAGAGCACTGAAGTGGGGCAGTACACAGACATACAGCCTCCAGCCATACACTGTATATGGCTGAAGGCTGTATGTCTGTGGGGGAGCTATACTGCACCTAATGTGGGGAACTATACTGCACCTAATGTGGGGAACTATACTGCACCTAATGTGGGGGAACTATACTGCACCTAATGTGAGGAACTATACTGCATCTAATGTGGGGGAGCTATACTGCACCTAATGTGGGGAACTATACTGCACCTAATGTGGGGGGAACTATACTGCACGTAATGTGAGGGGAACTATACTGCACCTAATGTGGGGGAACTATACTGCACCTAATGTGAGGAACTATACTGCATCTAATGTGGGGGAGCTATACTGCACCTAATGTGGGGAACTATACTGCACCTAATGTGGGGGGAACTATACTGCACGTAATGTGAGGGGAACTATTCTGCACCTAATGTGGGGGCACTTTACTGCACCTACTGTGGGGGAGCTATACTGCACCTAATGTGGGGAACTATACTGCACGTAATGTGGGTGAACTATACTGCACCTAGTGTGGGGAACTATACTGGCACACACTTAAATGCCCAGGACGGGAAGGGGGTTAATAAACCAAGAACAAACTCCAAACCCCAGTCACCCAGGTGACGGGGTAAAAAAAACCCTACTGGAAATTCCCTCCCTAACTAAATATATAAAACTTCACTTTTATTTAACCTTTAATAAAAGGTCACATGTAGTGAATTAAAATTCAAGTGTTTGCTCTCCTATCTGGAGATGACAAGTGTATATGCTTGACAGTGGCTGCAGACCACTGTCTACTAGGGAATAAAGCAGCTGATAAAATATAATCAATTTGACTCCCCAAATCTATATATCTAGAATTATGGACTGAGCTGTACCACTAGGCATAGTGTATATATGGGTGAATTACTATACCTGGATTAGAACTCAAGAGGCACACAACTGTTGTGGCCTCTTCATTTTAATAATAGTGAGGTTTCCCATAGGTTGAGCTGCTTTTTTTAGACCAAACACTAGTTTAGCACTAAAAATTTACTGAACTTTTCCTATATCATAACATAATTGGTGGGCGTCTGATTGGTGGGCATCTGATCTCTCGAACCAGCACTAATCATGAGAACAGGAACAACTTTTTTTCCCATTATTAGTGTGCATCGCGTCTGTGGAGCTTTTAAACATTGCTGAGTTCAGCGCTAGGCAATTTTTAATGGCCCCATAGAAAATGAATGGAGCACTGGTTTTGCATGTGTGATATGCATCAACTTGTGCTCCTCTATCTTGTGGGTAGAAGATAATACCATGAGATTGTAATACCCCTTTAAAGGGGTTTTCCCACAAAGCAAGTTGATAAAAACAGATGCGTACCACATACATGGGGTGTCCCAGCACCAAAGGCTGTCCTGTGGGCTAGAGATTGCCTCAGACACTCTTTTACTGGGCCCACTATCTTATTGTTTATCCTTGTTTCCTATTGTCATGTCATGTTCTGTATTTAATTATGTACAATACCCTTAAAAGGGTACTCCGCCCCTAGACATCTTATCCCCTATCCAAAGGATAGGGGATAAGATGTCTGAACGTAGGGGTCCCGCTGCTGGGGACCCCCGGGATCTGGGCTGCGGCACCCCACTGTCATTACTTCACAGAGCAAACTCGCTCTGTGCATAATGTTGGTCAATACAGGGGCCGGAGCATCGTGAGGTCACGGTCCCGCCCCTCGTGACATCATGGCCCGCCCCCTCAATACAAGTCTAGGGGAGGGGGCGTGGTGGCTGTCACGCACCCTCCCATAGACTTGCATTAAGAGGGCGGGCCGTGACATCATGATACTGCGGCCCCTGTATCGCCCGTCATTACGCACAGAGCGAGTTTGCTCTGTGCAGTAATGACAGCGGGGTGCCGCAGCCGAGATCACGGGGGTCCCCAGCAGCTGGACCCCCGTGATCAGACATCTTATCCCCTATCCTTTTAATAGGGAATAAGAGGTCTAGGGGCGGAGTACCCCTTTAAGGGAGTGAGGCAGAGTGGATAAATGACCCTGATGCCCCAATGGGGAACCCCCAAACCATGCCCTTAAGTAGTGTAGAGGAGGAAAAGCAGTAGAGTTGGAGTTGGAGCTGTGTTAGTGGAGAGTGTATTTCAGCTTGCAAGCTGAGGAGACACCTAGGGAGAAAAAGTCTACTAAATTCACCAGCCATGCCAAATCTCAGGAAAAGACCCTGGTGCTCAGGTGAATTGTCAAAGCCTGGCGGTAAACAAAGCTCTTTGGCCAAAATCTCTACATCAGTCAGTCAAGCTATTGCCCCTGGCAACACGCATCAGTCCCCAACGTTTCATACACATATGTAAAGGAGAAAAAAGTGTTTTGATTTTAGATAAAATGGCCGCCAGGCTTGTACAGTGCTTCTTACTCATGGATGTGATTACATTCAGGTTTCCTCTCTGAACACTGATTCTGCTGTCACGAGGCAACAGAGTACACACATTCCCATAATCCCCCTTGCTTACATACACAGTAGTAATTGGCAATATGCAGTTGAACTAAGCATGCGCTACTGTCTCAGTGGATGCAATAAGATGGTCGTAACCAAAGGCAGGGCAAAGAAGGCACTTGGATTAATAAGTAAATAGCTCTCAAACAGGACATTATACCAAGCTTGGAAAATTTTTGTTTCGTTTTAGGGTAAAAAAATTAATAAAAGTAATTCACACTAGAAGTACCTATACATATTGATGTCATTGTAGCATATCATACATAGAGTACTACTGATCATTGGACATAGTTGAAATAAAGAGTTATGTCAGACCAGAGATATATTATTTTTTACTTCATAACAATCTCAGTTCAGCAGAAACTTATAAAAATCAATTTTTTTCTGTTCTACTAGTCACTTTTTACTACTTTAATGCAATAGCTCCTAACTTTACATCTTCCATGTAAGCCATTACGATATTAGAAGTGGCAATTTTCATGTCAGGTTGACACAATCCTTCTTAGGATTCTTTAAATATAATTGATATCTCCTTTTCTCTTACCTGATGTATTTTCTGTACAACTGAATATGACTCAAAAATCCAGTCCTGAGAGAAAAAGTCTGGTAATAGCTGTGTAATTTACATATGTTACTTTTCAACAACTGCCTGTCCTAATGCAAAAGATGCAAATAAAAAATGTCTTCTGTGTCTTGTGGCTATTTTATGTTTCTTACATACTTTGTTGTGTGCAGAATGTCACTAAAAAAGTAACACACAAAATGAATTTCACATTTCGTAATAATCTACTTGTACAGTTGTTTTCCAGATACATAATATACATATTTGTTTAAAAAAAAATGCATATGGAATGAAAGTCTAGCCTCTGGTGTTACATTTATAATGCAGTTAATTCAGATTCTGCCAGCTCCAATAGGCATCAGAACAGGATGGGATCTACTGTGTGTGCTGAGCTTGATGGAGGAAATCTACTTTGGTACGAGGAAGAGGTAAATAGATACAAGGAGAACACAGATGGCACTGCTGAGTCCCCATAGCAAAGATAAAATTAGGTTCTTTGCTATGACACCAGGATCAAATGTCAAAGAGGTGTTCCCAAGCCCTTGCAGTGTTTCTCTTCCCACCACTGTCCCTGCTTGATTAACAGTCAACTGGAAGCCAAGCCCTGTTTTTAAATCTTGTACCTGCACACAATTTTTATGCACAGCACAGAATTGAGACTTGGAAAAACGGCTCCTTGCCTAAAGTTTAGCCCTGACTGAGGAAAGAAGTGGGAGTGAGGGCAAGGAGGCATGCCAGCCCACAGCACTTCAGGGATGATGTCTGCAGAAAAACTTTAACGTAACAATGTCAGCAGGGGTAGTGGACCAACTCTGTTACTAATGGAGGGTTTGTGCTCTTTTTCATCCTTAAACCTAAAGGTGTGGACTTTCCAACCGCAGCCTGTAGTAACAATGGCTAACACAGTGCCAAGGCAGCAGATTGTAATTGTAGTCAGTGAATGCTCGGGGGCAGTGGAGCACGATAATTACAGCAACACACTGCTAGCATTAAGGTATATGTATAATATGAAACATTTAAATTGCAATAGGGTACTTAGTATACTGTTTGGCCACATAGTGTGTACCATCTCACTGTGATAATGTTGCCTAATTTTGGCACGGATCCTACACTATAGATTTTTCCTTTCCTGCGTTAGCACTAACCCTAAAATTTCTGGGCGGGTATGAACCAGTTGTTACCTGCTTAAAACCACCCAGGGAGATGGTTGGAATGCAAAACCAGCATAGAGGCAGCTACTCCCCCCACATAAAAAGCCAGGGATGTTCATGTTACGCCTAGCGCTCCGGGTCCCCGCTCCTCCCCGGAGCGCTCACGGCGCCTTTCTCCCTGCAGCTCCCCGGTCAGCGCTGACCGGGAGCGCTGCCCTGTCATGGCCGTTGGGGATGCGATTCGCACAGCGGGACGCGCCCGCTCGCGAATCGCATCCCAGGTCACTTACCCGTTCCCGTCTCCTGCGGTCATGTGCTGGCGCGCGCGGCTCCGCTCTCTAGGGCGCGCGCGCGCCAGCTCCCTGAGACTTAAAGGGCCAGTGCACCAATGATTGGTGCCTGGCCCAATTAGCTTAATTGGTTCCCATCTGTTTCCTGGCTATATCTAGTCTCCTCCCTTGCACTTCCTTGCCGGATCTTGTTGCCCTAGAGCCTAGTGAAAGCGTTTTTGTGTGTTTATACCCTGTGTACCAGAACTTTGCTATCTCCCCTGACTACGAACCTTGCCGCCTGCCCCCGACCTTCTGCTACGTCCGACTTTGCTTCTGCCTACTCCCTTGTACCTCGCCTATCTTCAGCAGCCAGAGAGGTGAGCCGTTGCTAGTGGATACGACCTGGTCACTACCGCCGCAGCAAGACCATCCCGCTTTGCGGCGGGCTCTGGTGAAAACCTGTAGTGTCTTAGAACCGGTCCACTAGCACGGTCCTCGCTATCCCTCTCTGGCACAGAGGATCCACCTCCTGCCAGCCGGCATCGTGACAGTAGATCCGGCCATGGATCCCGCTGAAGTTCCTCTGCCTGTTGTCGCCGACCTCCCCACACAGATTGCCCAACAAGATCACCAGCTGTCGTACTTGACCACCATGACTCAGCAACTCCAGTCGCAGCTACAGCAGATTCAGTCTCAGCTACAGCAGCAGCAACCATCTCCTCCGCCAGCTCCTGCACCTCTTCCGCAGCGAGTGGCCACTCCTAGCCTCCGCCTGTCTTTGCCGGACAAATTTAATGGGGACTCTAAGTTTTGCCGTGGCTTTCTTTCCCAATGTTCCCTGCATCTGGAGATGATGTCGGATCAGTTTCCTACTGAAAGGTCTAAGGTGGCTTTCGTAGTCAGCCTTCTGTCTGGAAAAGCCCTGTCATGGGCCACACCGCTCTGGGACCGTGATGACCCCGTCACTGCCTCTGTACACTCCTTCTTCTCGGAAATTCGAAGTGTCTTTGAGGAACCTGCCCGAGCCTCTTCTGCTGAGACTGCCCTGCTGAACCTGGTCCAGGGTAATTCCTCCGTTGGCGAGTACGCCATACAATTCCGTACTCTTGCTTCTGAACTTTCCTGGAATAATGAGGCTCTCTGCGCGACCTTTAAAAAAGGCCTATCCAGCAACATTAAAGATGTTCTGGCCGCACGAGAGACTCCTGCTAGCCTGCATGAACTCATTCATCTAGCCACTCGCATTGACATGCGTTTTTCTGAGAGGCATCAAGAGCTCCGCCAGGAAAAAGACTTAGATCTCTGGCCACCTCTCCCACAGTCTCCACTGCAATCTGCGCCTAGGCCTCCCGCCGAGGAGGCCATGCAAGTGGATCGGTCTCGCCTGACCCTGGAAGAGAGGAATCGCCGTAAGGAAGAGAATCTTTGTTTGTACTGTGCCAGTACTGAACATTTTCTGGTGGATTGCCCAATCCGTCCTCCACGTCTGGGAAACGCACGCTCACACTCAGCTCTCGTGGGTGTGGCGTCTCTTGATGCCAAGTCGGCTTCTCCACGTCTCACGGTACCTGTTCGGATTTCCACTTCAGCCAGCTCTCCCCTCTCAGCCGTGGCCTGTCTGGACTCTGGAGCTTCTGGGAATTTTATTCGGGAGTCCTTTGTGAATAAATTCCATATTCCGGTGACCCGTCTTGTCAAGCCACTCCGCATCTCCGCGGTCAACGGAGCCAGGTTGGACTGTACCATACGTTTCCGCACGGAGCCCCTTCTTATGAGCATCGGATCTCATCACGAGAGGATTGAACTTTTGGTCCTCCCCAATTGCACCTCGGAAATTCTCCTTGGACTTCCCTGGCTTCAACTTCATTCCCCAACCCTGGATTGGTCCACTGGGGAGATCAAGAGTTGGGGGTCCTCTTGTGCCAAGAACTGTCTAAAACCGGTTCCCAGTAACCCTTGCCGTAACTCTGTGGTTCCTCCTGTATCCGGTCCCCCTAAGGTCATTAAGGACTCTGCCTGCCACAGGAAATGCCCCTCCCCCCCTCCCAGGCAAGCTTCTGTGTCCCCTCATGGCCCTCGTCCTGGTGTCACACTGCCCCGTGCCAGGTCTCGCCCTCTGCCCTCTCTCCCCATTCCTACTCCTGCGGTTCTGCCTGCCGTTGAGGAATCCCTCCTTCCTTTCCCGGTGTCCTCATCCCAGGGGAGGCAGTTACCCGATAAAGAGAAGGGGAGACCTAAGAGGGGGGGTACTGTTACGCCTAGCGCTCCGGGTCCCCGCTCCTCCCCGGAGCGCTCACGGCGCCTTTCTCCCTGCAGCTCCCCGGTCAGCGCTGACCGGGAGCGCTGCCCTGTCATGGCCGTTGGGGATGCGATTCGCACAGCGGGACGCGCCCGCTCGCGAATCGCATCCCAGGTCACTTACCCGTTCCCGTCTCCTGCGGTCATGTGCTGGCGCGCGCGGCTCCGCTCTCTAGGGCGCGCGCGCGCCAGCTCCCTGAGACTTAAAGGGCCAGTGCACCAATGATTGGTGCCTGGCCCAATTAGCTTAATTGGTTCCCATCTGTTTCCTGGCTATATCTAGTCTCCTCCCTTGCACTTCCTTGCCGGATCTTGTTGCCCTAGAGCCTAGTGAAAGCGTTTTTGTGTGTTTATACCCTGTGTACCAGAACTTTGCTATCTCCCCTGACTACGAACCTTGCCGCCTGCCCCCGACCTTCTGCTACGTCCGACTTTGCTTCTGCCTACTCCCTTGTACCTCGCCTATCTTCAGCAGCCAGAGAGGTGAGCCGTTGCTAGTGGATACGACCTGGTCACTACCGCCGCAGCAAGACCATCCCGCTTTGCGGCGGGCTCTGGTGAAAACCTGTAGTGTCTTAGAACCGGTCCACTAGCACGGTCCTCGCTATCCCTCTCTGGCACAGAGGATCCACCTCCTGCCAGCCGGCATCGTGACAGTTCACACATAGGGTTCAAAAGGGGCTTTAGCCCCTGCCCCTTTCTGCACCTGCCTCTTTAATGCCTATTTCTCTTTTTTTCACACTACAGCGGTCCCGGCAGCGCAAACCCCTTACTGCTATTTTGTAATTTTTAGCGGCTTACATTTCTACGCAGTGCACTTTTCGATAAAAATTACACCTTATCTTAATTCTGTAGGTCCATATGGTTACAAGGATACCCAATTTATATAGGTTTTATTTTATATAATTTTCACCAGAGCCTGCCGCAAAGCGGGATGGACTTTCTGCGGCAGGCAGCACCCAGGTCGCTACCCCTGACACAGCTCAACCAAACAGGCGGCTGTGGAAATTCGAGGTACAGTTAGAAAATGGCAACTCATGGTCAGGATAGCAGGCGGCACAGTAGCATAGTCAGGTACGTAGCAGGTAGTCAGTAGGCAGGTGGCAAAGGAGCAAGGTCAGGTCAAAGAGAAAGGGTATGATACATGGCAGGGCAAAACTCAGAAAAGCTTTCTCTCAGGCACTAGGGCAACAAAGATCCAGCAGGGAAGTTTGGGAGGTGGAGGAATTTATTAACTGAGATGTTAGTTGTTACAGATGTTACTTAATTAATGGACGTACTGGCCCTTTAAATCTCAGAACTCTGATGTGTGCGCGCCACAGGGGATGGGGACATGCATGCCGGAGCAGAGGAGGAGGCAGGAGAAGCAGAAGGTGAGTGACAGGCTGCGATTCGCATGCGGGGGCGTCCGGCAATGCGAATCTCAGCCCCGCCGGCAGCAGAAGGAGACGGGGCCATGCACTCATGGCCAGCATGTGCGGTCGGAGCGTAGATCCAGAATATTCTCCTCTGGCTCCCAAGATCTCTCCTCAGGACCGTAACCCTCCCAGTCAACAAAAAAAAAAAATTGGTTACCTCTCACAGTTTTGTGGCAAGAATCTCTTTAACCTTGAAGACATCAGAGGAGCCGGAAACTGGCCTGGAGACAAGATTATTTTGAGAAAACCGTTTAAGGACAAGAGGCGTGGAAAGAATTGGGAATACGTAAGTTAGCAGGCAGACAGAGTTTGTAGGATACAGGATTAATATTTTGCAGAACCTGAAAGGGACCAAGGTAGCGAGGACCAAGCTTGTAGCAGGGGATCTTGAAGCAAATGTATTTGGAGGAAAGCCACAACATGTCACCAGGAGAGAAGGACGGAGGAGGTCTTCTACTCTTTTTTTTATTTTTATTTTTTATTATTCGTTTTTATTGGCTTTTTCAAGAAACATACAAACAAGCCAGGTATACCCAGCAACCGTTGTGATACTGTAACAATAGCACACAATACTATAACATTAAAACTGTGAAATCCACATTGGTGAATATTCACTTATTATCTTATCATTATTATGACAAGGACTATTAGATAAACATCATACTGAAAAGTAACTTTTGCAAGGCTGTGAATGATTATAATAGTATTCTCTATAGGTACATAGATATAGTTGTTTCTGTCCTATTAGTAAGTGTTGTCGTATCACACTACAGAGATGTCTTCTGGCTGTACGGAGATACCAGCCAGTAGTGCCACTTAGAGAGATATTTATGGTAAGTGTCATTCCCAAAATAAATAATTTTCTCAAATGTACATGTAAGTCCAATTGCCACAAGTAGGTCTTCTGAGTTCGGGACTTCGGCTGATTTCCAATTTCGGAGTAATACAGTTTTAGCAATTGCACATATTATACAAGTCAATGCCCTTCCTTTTAGAGGAATATTATCAACCCTTATCAAGAGGAGTACCAATTGGGGACACCATAAGGTTGGCCAGGGGAATATTTCTCTCAACAGTTTCTTACAATGCAACCAGTACTGTTGAATGCTAGGACACATCCACAATGCATGCAGCAGAGACCCTCTGCAACCACAGCCCCTCCAGCAGTTATAAGAAATCAATGGGTATATAAGGGCCAAATGATCTGGGGTGTAATACCATCTAAAAAGTCGTTTTCATAACAGTCTCAACATGTGAAGAACATTTTAAGTATAAGCATGACATTTTAAAGGCTCCCTGCCATTCCTCTGCAGTAAATGAGGATTGTAGGTCCCTCTCCCAGCTTCTAAGCAGGTGGGATTTTACAAAGGAGGTATGGTGTATTAAGGCATTGTAGAAGGGCTTAAGGCCCCTGTGGGCCCATGTTATAAATAGGAAGGCAAGTCTATCCATCCTGAGACCTGACAATGACATCCCCTGGCGTATTTGTAAGTATTTAAATAAGTCAGTAGCAGGTAGGGAGAATTTAGTACAAATGTCCTGGAAGGGTAATAGTGTATTGTTGAGAAAAATATCTGCTATTGAAGCTATACCACTTGCTATCCAACCATTCATTTCAGTTTGTGGTAGTAATGCTTGAATGAGGGTTAATGAAAGACATGATATGTTGGGTATGGTACCCGAGTCAGATATTTTGTGAAATGAATGCCATGCCCCAAGTGCTGCTGTCACCGTTGGACCCAGGCCTCTTGGTAAAGGTAAGTTCCAAAACGATAAGTATAGTAGATCCTTCAACACATAAGGTGATGCTGAGGACTGTTCAAGATGTATCCAAGGTATGTCCCTATCAGGTTGTACCCACCCCTTAAGCAAATATACTAGTGTCGCTATGTAATATAGTTTAAGGTCTGGCATAGCCAATCCTCCTGTGTGTCTAGTTTTTGTCATAATATGTTGTGCTATTCGTGGTTTCTTATAACCCCAGACAAACTGAGAAAGAATTGAGTGGGCTTTTGTGAAGAATTTGTCTGTCAGAGCAACAGGCAGGGTGCGATACAATACAAACATTTCGGGTGAACGAACATTTTAAAAGTGGCTATTCTGCCGGTCCATGAAATCTCACTTTTAGAGAAATCCTCCAACTCCTTCTGCACTTCCTCCAGGAGGTAATCATAGATTAGTTTGTATATTAAGGATGGAGATGCTGCTAATGTAGTGCCCAGATAATCAATCCCCTTATCTCTCCAGTCAAAAGGGTATGTGGATTTAAAAAGGGCAATTTGTTGTGGGGACATATTAATTGGGAAGGCCTGGGTTTTAGATGAGCTTAAATGGTAGTAGGAGATTCTACCATAGTTGGAGATTATTTCCATTACTGCTTCCAACAACTTCTCTAGATCTGTTAGGGACAGAAAAACATTGTCTGCATAGAGAGAAATAGTATGTGTCCTTCCCCCTATTTCCACCCCTCTAATCCGTGCATCCCTTTGTATCTCTTGAGCCAAAGGCTCCAACACAAATATGAGGGAGACAGGGGGCACCCCTGTCTAGTGCCATTTTGATACAGCGAGTCTATGGCCGTCACAATTGACCCCTCAAACCCCATATGTTGGAGGACGGAGAAGGCGAACGACCACCGAAGGAGGTCGAACGCCTTTTCCGCATCTAGGGCCAAAGCCAACATGGGTGTCCCTCTAACGGAAACATGGTGTAGCACTCCCAGCATCCTTCTGGTGTTGAAATATGTTTGTCTGGATGGGACAAATCCCGCTTGGTCCACATGGACCAGATGAGGAAGTATATTAAATATACGGGACTCTAATACTTTTGCGTAGATTTTTATATCCTGGTTAAGCAATGAGATAGGCCTAAAATTTTGGGGCACATCAGGGGTCTTTCCAGGTTTGGGTAAGGTAATAATTAACGCTTGGGAATTTTCAGCCGGAAAGGTACCAGTTTTTAGCGCTGCTTGAAAAAAATCTCAAAAAATATGGTGAAAGTATGGCCCTAAATTGTTTATAATAATGACTGGCAAACCAGTCAGGCCCCGGAGCTTTATCTTTTGGGAGGGATTTTATTGTTGTTTCTACTTCAGATAGTGTAATAGGTAAGTTAAGTAGATTTAATTGTGCCTGTGTTAATTTAGGAAGGTCCAAGGATGACAAGAAGGAATTAGTTTCTGCTTCTAAATTTGGCGGGGTAGATATAGAATCTCTAAGATTGTAGAGGCGGGAATAGTAATATTGAAACCTATTTGCTATATGCTTTGGTGCTTGCAATTTTAGGTTAGTTTGCGGATTAATGAAATATGGGAGTCTGCTTTTTAGTTGCCGCAAGTAGTTTCCCTGCCTTGTTATTCTGTAAGTAATAAGTTGCTTTGGTTTTAGGAAAGGCACGTTCATAAGACTCTAATAGCAGGCCCCTGAGTTCTAGCCATTGGTTCCTAAGGGAATCCACTAAAGTAGAGGAGGGTGAGGATTTATTTTTAGATTCTGTCTCCTGGATGGAACGCAGCAAGTCTCCAATACGTTTTTCTTTTTGTTTCTTTAGTATCGCACCCTGCTTGATGAAAGAGCCTCTAATGCTAGCCTTGTGTGCATTCCATAGTATGCTGGGGTTGGGTGAAGAAGGTGCATAATGGAAAAACTCAGTCAGATCTGAATTAATCTTTTCCCTGTGCTGTGGTATCGAGAGTAGGTAGGAATTACTTCTCCAAATATATGTCTGGGTGGAATCATACTGCTTTGATATTGTTAAAGTTATAGCTGCATGATCTGTCCATTTGATCAAACCTATGGAAGATTCCTTCGCCAGTGACAACAGGGATCTGTCAATCAGTATAAGATCTATATGGGAGTATACATTGTGTACCCCAGAATCGAATGTGTAATCACGCTCCCCATCATGATGTATACGCCATATGTCATAATACTCCTCCTTCCACAGACACGTCGCTAAGGATGGGGAGGATCTTATCACATGTTAAGTAGTATATACCTGCGGATCAACAGTCAAGTTATAGTCTCCACACATAATCACATGACCCTGTCTCACTGATCTAACCCTCCGAGCCACTCTACGAAAGAAGGACAGTTGTGCTGTATTGGGGGCATATAGCGATACAATTGTATATGTAACATTGTTAAGGGAGCATATCAATATATAGAACCGCCCTAGTGGGTCCACATGGTCTTTTAGAGAATGCTACCGTGTTTTTAATTAAAATTGCCACCCCTCTTGCTTTAGAATGATAGTGTGAGTGAAAAATATGTGGGAATGCTCTGTTAGACAATCTGACGGCATCCTGTTGCAAAAGATGTGTCTCTTGGAGACACAGAACATCACATTTTAACGCTTTCGCCTCCCTCCACAAATGTGCTCTACCCATTGGACTATTTAGGCCATTGGTATTGAGACTAGCAAACTGTAGTACCTTTGTATAATAGTAAAAAAATCATATACATTGTAAAATAGAACAAATCATGTATAAGAGACTTGGCACCTCCCAGCAAGGGCGCCTGCCCCTTTATAGACATAGTAATGCAATGAAAGAAATAGTCTGGACATACACCAACAAACAAACATAAAAACAGACACATGAAACAAAAACAAATGCATAACATATGCATAAACCTGTTGGTCAGATGAGTTGTGACAGGCTGAGGTCTGTCAAAGAACAGGGGGTAACTGTCCATGCTGCAGCCTATAGCTGCACACACCGGAGAAACGTCAATCCGTTACACAGTTCTGCACCTTATTGCGCAATTCCACCTGTAAGTCCAGCTTAAGTGAACTGTAGCCCATTCTTCTCTTAGTTTGGATGGGGGTTTGGCAGGTGGATCCGAAATTGCAATTTTCCAAGTGTTAAGGAGCTTCTTTCCTTCCTCTGCTGATCTAATGAGGTGATGTTCATTCTTGTAGTGAACTAGCAGACGCACCAGGAAACCCCACTTGTATGGTATCTTTGCCTGTCTCAGAGCACTTTTAATACAGGATAAGTCCCAGCGAAGCTGTAAAGTCACTGCTGATAGATCTGCAAATAGTAGTAGGCCATGATAAGGGGCAGGGAGGCCCACATTTTTCCTGGAGAAAGTCATGAGAGTTTCTTTCACTCTGAAGAAATGAACCCTCGCCAAAATGTCACGAGGAATAGTATCAGGCAGGTGTCTGCGTCGCGGTACAGGATGTGCACAATCTATTTCCAGGTCGCTATCAGAGCATTCAGGCAGGGTGGTATTAATTAATGCACGCACATAAGCATGTATGTCCTGAGGCTGGACTGTTTCAGGCACTTCTCGTAGCTTAATATTATTTCTCCTGCCTCTGTCTTCAAGATCAGCCATTTTTGCTTTCAGAGTGAGTACTTTATCCTCTAATGTATTGTGAGCGTCTATTAAGGTGTTATGGGAGTTTGCAAAGTCCCCAAATTTTCCTTCCACATGATCCACTCTGTTCCCTAGATCTGTTAGGTCAGCTTTTATGGGGTTAATCAAAGTTTGCATGTCCAGCAGCATAGATCGGTGCTGCAAAAGCAGCATCTCTTTCATAGCAGTGTCAGTCAATGTAACATTAGAGACTGATAGAGCTAATAAAGCTGCCTCTCCTGTGTTTCCAGATGTTAAGCTGTCATTTCTAGATAAGGAGAGCTTTGATTTATCTGCTGAGTCTAATCGCACTCTCTGTCTGAGCGGGCTCTGAGAGGGGGATGAAGCATCTGAGTGCAAGGCTTCCCTGTTACCTCGCTCTGTATCACTCACCGCTCGGTTCACTGCTTCAGGAGATTCGGATCATCGGGTGGCATCCCGGTCCTCCAGTGTCTCCTCCCGTGTTGACCCTGTCAGCAAGGTAGGGTCAGAAGTAGATCTGCGTGGTGAATTATTTGCAGGGCTGCGAGGTTGGTCAGGTGAAGGAGCGCGGCGTGAAGTTTCCCTTAGGCCATGCCCAACGCCATCTTGGGAGGTCTCCTCTCTCCGCACAAAGTAGAATTTCGATAACTTTGCCTGCTGTGCAAGTCTCTTCTTTCTAGTGGTAGGCATACTAGGAATGCTCCGAAGCTGGATGCTAGAAATGTCGCTTTATAGTGGTGCTAAACCCGGAGTTCAGCACTCACGCGTGCATACAGCCAGGCAGCCAGACCACGCCCCCCGAGGTCTTCTACTCTTATCTGCCTGCGCCTTCATGCGCCTTCATGTGTGAGGAAGCCAGAGATAATGTCGGGTTTGTTGCCAGATGGTGGAGAAGTCACGGACCAGCAGGCACACCGGAGGAAACTGGGAGAAGAAGAGGAGAACGGAGATGGAGTCCGTAGACAACAAAGAAGGGAGACAACCTCGTGGGCTCGGAATCTTTATGATTATATGAGAATTCAGCCCAGGGAAGGAGGTCTACCCAATTGTCTTGGCGAGCTAAAACAAAATGACAAAGATAAGTCTCAAGAATTTGATTAACCCTCTCCACCTGGCCGTTGGACTCAGGGGGAGTAGGCAGAGGAGAAGTCCAGTTGATGTCCAGTTGATGTCCAGACGGGTACAAAGGGCTCGCCAGAACTTAGAGACAAACTGCACTCCACGATCCGAAATTACATGCTGAGGAAGACCATGAAAAGAAAAGATATGCAGCAGGAAGACCAGGTAGGGGAATGGAATAAGCCATCTTGGAAAACCAATCTACAATTGGAAAACCAATCTACACCGATTTAAATGACAGTGTTATCACGAGATGGTGGCAGATCGGTGATAAAATCCATAGCGATAAGGGACCAGGGAGTTTTTGGAATGGGCAAAGACTGCAAGAGTCCAGCAGGTCTCTGCTGAGGAGTTTTGTCACGGGCACAAGTATCACCAGAACGGACAAAATCAGAAACATCACATTCAAGTTGGGGCCACCAGTAGTGGCGAGAGATTAGAAGTATACGTATTTACGTATTCCATACTATTCCAGGATGACCTGCAGTCAAGGAAGAATTACCCCATTTCAGTACCTTGCGTCTCAATCTGGCGGGCACAAAGGATATTCCAGGAGGAGCTTGCAGAATTTCAGCAGAAGCCACAGAAATCAATCGATCAGGAGGAATAATATGCCTAGGCGTGGAGTCCAAACCAATGAAGTCAGAGGACCTGGAGAGGGCATCTGCCCTGATGTTCTTGTCTGCTGGACGGAAGTGAATGAAGAAGTTGAACCTAGAAAAGAACAGAGACCACATTGCCTAGCAGAGGTTCAAATGAGAAGAACCCTCCAATAAATGTCACCATTCCTCCAAGGCTAGCTTGATAGCAAGGAGTTCCCGATCTCCAAAGGAGTAATTCCTCTCAGCAGGAGAGAAGGTCTTGGAGAAGAACCCATAAGTTACAGTCTTGCCCTTGGCGCTTTTCTGAGAAAGAACGACATTGGCTCCAAAAGATGAGGCATCAACCTCCAAAGCAAAGGGCCTCTCCGGATCAGGTCTTGTAAGCACTGGAGCAGAGGGAAACGCAGACTTTAAATGGAAGAAGGACAATTCGGCTTCATGAGGCCAAGATTTAGGATTAGATGTCTTTTTTGTGAGAGCCACAATTGCAGCAACTAAGGAAGAAAAATGTGGGATAAATTGACAATAATAGTTAGCGAATCCCAGAAAGCCGTGAAGAGCATGAAAACAAGAAGGACGAGGCCAGTCCAATACCGCAGACCATTTATCTGGATCCATCTGCAGGCCTTGATGAGAAACAATGTAGCCAGGAAACAGAAGACTAGACTTCTCGAACAGGCATTTCTCCAGTTTGGCGTAGAGATGATTCTTCCGTTGACGCTGAAGAACCAGACGAACATGAGTTCGATGCTCCTCTAAGTTGGTAGAGAAGATCAAAATGTCATCTAGGTATACAACAACACAGGTGTAGCGAGGATCACAGAAGATATCATTGACAAACTCTTGAAAAACGGCTGGAGCATTGCAGAGACCAAAAGGCATTACAAAATACTCAAAATGTCCATCACAAGTATTGATGGCCGTTTTCCATTCATCTCCCTTGCAGATATGAATGAGGTTATATGCTCCTCGTAAGTCCAACTTGGAGAAAACCTTGGCTCCACGGAGATGGACAAAAAGTTCTGAAATAAGAGGTAGTGGGTAACAATTCTTGACTGTGATTTTGTTAAGTCCTCTGTAGTCAATGCATGGACGGAGCAAGCCATCCTTCTTCCCTACAAAGAAGAAACCTGCTCCAGCAGGAGAAGAGGACTTACAGATAAACCCCTTTTGGAGACTCTCCTGGATATACTCAGCCATGGCTTTGCTTTCAGGAACCGATAAAGGGTAAATTCTTCCACGAGGAGGAGTGGTGGCAGGCAGAAGATCTATAGGGCAGTCGTAAGGACGATGTGGAGGCAGAGACTCAGCCTGCTTCTTGCAGAATATGTCAGAAGAATCTTGGTATGGTAACGGCAGGCCAGGTAAAGGAGGGAGACGAGAAATAACTTTAGACTGAACTGGTTGGAGAAAAGGATTTTTACAGAATTGTCCCCAGCGAACAATTTCTCCAGTTCTCCAATCTAGATGCGGAGAATGACGTCGTAGCCAGGGAAGGCCAAGAAGAAGCTCTGAAGTACAGTGTGGCAGTACATAGAATTCAATCTTTTCTTTCTGCAACACTCCCACTTGCATGATGAGAGATTTAGCACGGAAGTGCACCATACAGTCCAAATTTTGTCCATTAACTTAGGAGATGAACAAAGTCTTGGAAGATAATATATTTGAACCAAAGAATCATCAATAAAGTCACCTGCCGATCCAGAGTCCAAAAATGCTGGAGCGCTGAAAGAAGACTTGGCTGAAGTGAAGACTTGTACAGAAATGGTTAAGGTAGGAGAGGTATTATTCATACCTAGGGACACCTCTCCCACATACCCTAGGTGCGAGCGTTTCCCGGATGCTGTTGGTGAAGTGTACAGTCCTTGAGGAAGTGTTACAGGCTAGCATAATACCGGCACAAATTCTCACTGCGACGTCGAGATCTCTCTAGTGGCGTCAAGCGAGATCGATCCACTTGCATAGCCTCTTCTGCAGGAGGCACAGGAGATGGATGTTGAAACACAGGAGCCCAGCAAGTAAATTGCCGAGTATGAGGAGGTTCCCTCTCCAAGCATAGTTCTTCCTGCCTTTCAGCAAAACGCACATCGATACGTGTAGCAAGATGGATTAATTCAAACAAGGAAGACGGAGGATCTTGGGCTGCGAGGGCGTCTTTAATTCTGGAAAACTAAATGTATGAAAAGTCTAGGCCATACACCTGCCCACTTAATACAGGTTGTCCCTACCACGGACTGAGGTGCCTTAAAAAATATAACTTTTAATTATATCACTTAAAATATTAGTCCAACAATTATAGAAAACCAGAAAAATTGTTAAAAACAATCGTACATAAAGCACGTAAGCTGCGGCTTAGATAGGGGTTATAAGCCCACTATGACGCAAGTTACATAGATGTATGACAGTAGTTGTTATCAACACATTACCAATCTGTGATTGTATGCTCCTCGATACCAATTGTTATCACAGCCTAAATAAAAATTCCCTTTATCCCAATGCGTTTCTATGTAGGGGTATGGTATAAAGAATTACCCCTTCAGGGGATTTAGGTATACAATAGACAAATACTCTGGAGTCATATATCACACTAATTGATGTCACTGTATATACCCTCTTTTTTAGGGGGGCTGGTTACCAGCAGTGACACATAGTTAGAAGTCAAACATCAAAGACTGACAGTCAGGTAAACACGCTGGCGTCTTTAATTCTGCTAGACATTACTTTTTTGAAAGTGGCACACAAGGCCTCATCGTTCCATGCCAACTCAGAAGCCATAGTGCAGTTCCCCTGGCTGAGATTCAGTAGAGCCATCTCGGCAGAAGAAGCACATGCGGGTTCCTCAAAGACACTGTGAAATTCAACCAGAAACGCTGTTAAGTTGGAGGTAACCAGGTCCCCACGGTCCCAAAGAGGAGTAGCCCATGCCAAGGCTTTTTCAGATAGCAGACTGACCACAAAGGCCACCGTAGCTCGTTCTATAGGAAATTGGTCCGACATGAGCTCCAGATGCATGGAGCACTGTGTAACGAAGCCTCTACACACCTTAGGATCACCATCATCCTTGGAGGGTAGAGGTAAACTTAGCTTGGAGGCAGAAGACACAGCTGGAACTGGAGGAGACACTGGGGCAGGTTGCTTCTGCTACTGCTGTTGTTGTTGCTGCATAACTAGAAGTTGTCGCATCATTGCAGACAATCGAGTGAGCTGCTGTGCCTGTCGGGCCCACTGCTGCGACTGTCGCACCGCAACGGAGGGAAGATCCTCAACTTCAGGCAGGGGTATCTCAGTGGGATCCATGGCCAGATCTTAATATAACACTCACGTTTCAGTAGACAGGAACTCTGGTGGTAGTGGACCCACTGGACCTGTGTGGCTGATGACACGGACCTTACCAGGGAGCGGAGTCTAAAGTGCCGCTGGTTTCACCAGAGCCCGCCGCAAAGCAGGATGGACTTGCTGCGGCAGGCGGCACCCAGGTAACTTCCCCTGGCATGACTCGACCCCAAAGGCGGCTGAGGAAATTCGAGGTACAGTTAGAAGACGACAACTCGTGGTCAGGATAGCAGAAGTTCAGGGCAGGCGACAGTAGCGTAGTCAGGAACATAGCAGGTAATCAGTAGGCAGGTGGCAAAGGAGCAAGGTCACGTCAAAGAGCAAGGGTTTGGTACATGGCAGGGCAATACTCAGAAACGCTTTCTCTCAGGCACTAGGGCAACAAAGATCTGGCAGGGAAGCGTGGGAGGTGGAGGAATTTATTAACTGAGCCACAGGTGTTAATTAACGGGCAAACTGGCCCTTTAAATCTCAGAGCTCCTGCGCGTATGCCCCAGGGGACGGGGACACGCGTGCAGAGGAGGAGCCAGGAGGAGCAGGAGGTGAGTGACGAGCTGGGATTCGCATGTAGGCGCGTCCCGCGATGCGAATCCCAGCCACCCCCGGCAGCAGAAAGAGACGGGGCCATGCGCTCACGGCCGGAGCGCAGATCATAACAGTATGTTTAAAACTGTCATCTTCTGACCCTTATAACTTTTTCATTTTTGCATATACAGGGCTATATAAGGTAAAATTTTTGTGCCGTGGTCTGTAGTTGTACCATTTTCTTTTGATGGGACTTTTTGATCGCTTTTTATACATTTTTTTAGGATATACAAAATTAACAAAAATACACAATTTTGGACTTTGGAATTTTTTTTACGTATATGCCATTGACTGTGCAGTTTAATAATGTTATATTTTTATAGTTTGGACATTTACGCACGCGGTGATACCACATATGTTTATTTTTGTTGACATATATATATATTTGTTAACAGGAAAAGGGGGTGATTCAAACTTTTATAAGGGAAGGGGTTAAATCACATTTATTAACTTTTTTTTTTACACCAATTTTCAGTCCCCATAGGGGACCATTAGGTGCAATCTTCTGATTGCATTCACTGTTCAATGCTATGCCATAGCATAGCATTGATCAGTGTTATCAGCGCTCTGCTGCTCCAGGCATGGAGCAGCAGATCACCAATTGGACAGCGAGGAGGCAGGTAGGGACCCTCCATTCGTCCTCTCAGCTGTTCAGGACCCTGCGATAGTCCCGAATAACCCGACTGAGCTGCCGGGAACGACTTTGATCACCGCGTCCAAGGGGTTAATGCCAAGTAGACATTATGTCTCAAGTACAGAACAAAAAAGGAAAGTTCACTAAAAAGCCTGTGGCACTTTGGCAGCCTGGTCAGCAGCTTTGAGTGTACACTGGCCCTTTAACCCCTTAAGGACCGGAGGTTTTTCCATTTTTGCATTTTCGTTTTTTGCTCCTTGCCTTTAAAAAATCATAACTCTTTCAAATTTACACCTAAAAATCCATATGATGGCTTATTTTTTGCGCCACCAATTCTACTTTGTAATGATGTCAGTCATTTTGCCCAAAAATCTATGGTGAAGCGGGAAAAAAAATCATTGTGCGACAAAATTGAAAAAAAAACGCTGTTTTGTAACTTTTGGGGGCTTCCGTTTCTACGTAGTACATTTTTCAGTAAAAATGACACCTGATATGTATTCTGTAGGTCCATACGATTAAAATGATACCCTACTTATATAGGTTTGATTTTGTCGGACTTCTGGAAAAAATCATAACTACATGCAGGAAAATTAATACGTTTAAAATTGTCATCTTCTGACCCCTATAACTTTTTTATTTTTCCGTGTATGGGGCGGTATGAGCACTCATTTTTTGCGCCGTGATCTGACGTTTTTAACGGTACCATTTTTGCATTGATAGGACTTATTGATCACTTTTTATTCATTTTTAAATGATATAAAAAGTGACCAAAAATGCACTATTTTGGACTTTGGAATTTTTTTGCGCGCACGACATTGACCGAGCGGTTTAATTAATGATATATTTTTATAATTCGGACATTTCCGCACGCGGTGATACCACATATGTTTATTTTTATTTTTATTTACACTGTGTTTTTTTTTTTATTGGAAAAGGGGGGTGATTCAAACTTTTAATAGGGGAGGAGTTAAATGATCTTTATTCACTTTTTTTTTTCACTTTTTTTTTGCAGTGTTATAGGTCCCATAGGGACCTATAACACTGCACACACTGATCTTCTATGTTGATCACTGGTTTCTCATAAGAAACCAGTGATCAACGATTCTGCCGGATGACTGCTCATGCCTGGATCTCAGGCACTGAGCAGTCATTCGGCGATCGGACAGCGAGGAGGCAGGAAGGGGCCCTCCCGCTGTCCTGTCAGCTGTTCGGGATGCCGCGATTAGCCGCGGCTATCCCGAACAGCCCGACTGAGCTAGCCGGGAACTTTCACTTTCACTTTTAGCTGCGCGGCTCAGCTTTGAGCGCGCGGCTAAAGGGTTAATAGCGTGCGGCGCCGCGATCGGCGCTGCGCGCTATTAGAGGCGGGTCCCGGCTTCACTATGACGCCGGGCCCACCATGATATGATGCGGGGTTACTGTGTAACCCCGCGTTATATCAGAAGAGCAGGACCAAGGACGTACCGGTACGTCCTTGGTCCTTAAGGGGTTAAAGGGGTACTCCGCCCCTAGACATCTTATCCCCTATCCAAAAGGCCATCACGCCTCCTCCCATAGACTTACATTAAGGGGGCGGGCCGTGTCGTCACAATGCTCCGGCCCCTGTATCGACCATCAATGCGCACAGAGCGAGTCTGCTCTGTGCAGTGATGACAGCGGGGTGCCACAGCCGGGATCACGGGGGTTCCTGCCGCTGGGATAGGGGATAAGATGTTTAGGGGCGGAGTACCCCTTTAAGGAAGCAGGAGCTGACACATGCATGTGATTCAAACCCACAGCAGCATGAAGCAGAAGTTCTGTGGCCAGAGAACGGACACTGGGCACTTCTGTAGGGGAGCCAACATATAGCTACTTGCTTAGAGTAACTCAATGAATAAGACAGAAGACAGGACAGCACTCACCATCCAACGTCGATTTATTCAATCATCTCGATGGTACAGGCACATGGGGTGGTGGAGGCAGGGGACAGAACCGGAACAGGCTGTTTCAGGCTATCTGTGCTTCTTCAAGCTGGTGTGTGCTGAGTAATCTTAACCCCTTAAGGACTGAGGATTTTTCTGTTTTTGCACTTTCGTTTTTTTTTCTCCTTACCTCATAATTCTTTAAATTTTACAACTAAAAATAAATATGAGGGCTTATTTTTTGCACCACCAATTCTACTTTGTAATGACATCAGTCATTTTACCCAAAAATCTACGGCAAAATGGAAAAAAAATCATTGTGCGACAAAATTGAAGAAAAAAACACCATTGATCAGACTTTTTGATACATTTTTTCATGATATAAAAAGTGACAAAAAATATGCTATTTTGGACTTTGGAATTTTTTTTGCATGTACTCCATTGACCAGGTGGTTTAATTAATGATATATTTTTATAATTCGGACATTTCCATACACCACACGGCGATACCACATATGTTTATTTTTATTTACAAATTTTTTTTTATGGGAAAAGGGGGTGATTCAAACTTTTATTAAGGAAGGGGCTAAATGATCTTTATTAACTTTTTTTTCACTTTTTTTTTTTTGCAGTGTTATAGCTCCCTTATAGCTGATCTTTTACATTGTTCATTCTTATCCCATAGGATAACATTGATCAATGATTCTGACGCTTGACTGCTCATGCCTGGATCTCAGGCACTGAGCAGTCATTCGACGATCGGATACACAGGAGGAAGGTAGGGGCCCTCCTTGCATGTTCCAGCTGTTTGGGACGCCGCAACGCCGTGGCCCCGCATTTTAGAAAGGGAGCGGACTCAGGGCGTACAGGTACGCCCTGCATCCTTAACTAAGTGCTGTTTTTCATTTAAAACCACACTGCACTGTTAATGTACAAAACTGGGATCATGCTAATTTTTTATTTAACCTTTAAATATACTTTACTTCCCATTCCAATTTCCCTGGAACACTTATTACAGATAATAAGCAGGACAATAAACAGACATAAGAGTTTGTGAGAAATACATAAATAGCTCTCCTTTATGAGGAAGAAAACTATCTGTTACTTGCTATTTTGGCCAATGCAACATTTTATACAAAGTGGTGTCCTTGTGAGGACATAGTGGTTCAGGGTACATTGTCACTAAATATTTTGCACTGTGAAATGCACAGTAGAAATCTGAGGCTGGATGATTTAACTTACCCACATGTTTTTCATTCTACGCCAGAAAAATATGTGCCTCAAGAGTTCTATTGAACACAGTGTTACTTGTATTATGTATTACAGTTTCTTTGGGCATCTGGTCAGCTTTTCCTCTACATAGGTTTTGATAAGTCTCCACCTTTGTGCATTGCAGCATTCTTTGCATAGGCGAACAATGAAAATGCCTACATTGGACATGTGAGCAAAATAACTAGACCAATAGATTGGCAATAGATTAGAGAGGTCGGGTATGATGAAGAGATTGCACCATGATACACTATGAGAAGAAGCTACGTCAGTGGAGACAATGTGATACTTTCGGCAATGTTCTCATGGGAAAACTTTGTTACTGGCATTTATAAGGATATTACAGACCAAGTACAGCATTTCATGGCCATTGTATTCTCTAATGGCACCGGTCTCTTTCATCAGAATTATGTGCCCTGCCATACTGCAAAAATATTTGGGAGTGGTTTGAAGAACATGTCATAGTGTATAAGATGTAGACTCAGCCTCCATATACCCCAGATCTGATTGAATATGATAAGGGAACTGTCCAATCGTTGCATAATAATAACAACATACTACAGAAGTATATAGCGATGAGTGAATCGAAGCTGACAAACCCTAATTCATTACGAATTTCATGAAATATTCGATTCGCAACGAATGCCAATATCGCCGCAATTCTATCGCACGAATCGTTCATTAAACTCCATTTACTGCGATCCATGCTCCAGGGCATCTAAAGTGGCAGATCCACATGTCAGTACATGGGACAAGGAACGCTGGGAAGGTGGGAAGGAAAGGCGGGGAGGGAAGTAGATGGATGACCCTGAATCACATGCAGGATACAGCTTATCAGCAGCCAGTCATCCCTGTGATGTCACAGCCCTATATGTCATTTTGCGGCTCTTCATGTCATTCATTACACTGCATACAGATGGGACGGACATCGCTGTGTGTTTGTGTTACACAGAAAAGCTAATTCCAGCAGCGTTTCGCATCCTAGTCACATCAGCGTTCTGGTGGACAGAGAGCAGTGCTTTTTCACAAGGATTTTTACTGCAGCCATTAACCTCCCAGTTACTTTCTTCAGCATTGTATTACAGAGAGGAGCAGATAGCTGTGTGCTGCCTCATACATTTCAACAAGCTTCCTCAACTTCATGAACCTTAGCAGAGGAGGCAGGAATAATTTTTCAGCGCAATTCTGTGCCTTTGTTCCACAACAAATCATCTGCTGATTATACTTGTCTGTATTCGGCATAATACCCAGCAGTCAATTCCTAATTTTTGCTTAGCTTTTTTGTGCTGCAGTACTGTTGTGTACTGCTGTTGTTGTGCAAAAATATGTTTTTTTAAGCGTACTGTACCGCATTTTTCAGCCCTCAGCATATCACATACCTACATCTCTTAGTAGTGTACTATTTTTTACCTGCTAATCTGTCGTGGGCCTACATACTGTTAAAGTGCAGGCAAAAGTAATCACCGGCTGGTATTTTACTAAAATATGTTTTTTTAAGCGTACTGTACCGCATTTTTCTGCCCTCATAAGTACATACCTGATACCACATACCTACATCTAAGTAGTGTACTATTTTGTACCTGTTAATCTGTCAAGGGCCTACATACTGTGATCGTCCAGGCAAAAGTACTCACCGGCTGGTGTTGTACCTGACCTGACTCAGGTACTTTTTTAAGTGTACGGTAGCACATTTTTCTGCCCTCATAATTGCATACCACATACCTAGATCTAAGTAGTGTACTATTTTGTACCTGTTAATCTGTCAAGGGCCTATATACTGGGAAAGGACAGCTAATAGTACACACCTGCTGCTGTTCTAGACGAATACTGTTTTAAGCATAGTGAAGCGTATTGTACTCCCCTGATATAGGCAATAAGTATGTCAGGCAGAGTAGTGCCAGGATGTGCACAGTGGAGTGGCAGAGGCCTAAGTTCATCAGGCTCCGCAGAGGTCGCAGCAGAGTAGGGGCATGTGGCAGCCGGAGTCGCAGTGAGAGGTCTGAGCTTTCGGCGTCAGCTAGCCGTCGTGTCTCGACCAGCAACCCAGCAGCCGTGATTGATCAGTTCACTTGGTCATACACTTCATTCCAAGTGACATCCGACACCCCCAGTCAACAGTCGGTGGGTTCCTCAGACTCAACCCTCACTTGGCATGGCCCTCATGTTGCTACTGCCACCTCAAGGCTCTGTCATTGTTCTGTTCTATGGTCTCCTCATGCTAATGCTACCACCTCCAGGCTCTGTCATTGTGCCGCCATATGGTCTCCTCATGCTGATGCTGCCACCTCCAGGCTCTCTCATTGTGTAGCTCTATGGTCTCCTCATGCTGATGCTACCGCCTCCACGCTCTGTCATTGTGCCATCACATGGTCTCCTCAGGCTGATGCTACCACCTCCAGGCACTGTCATTGTGCTGCCATATGGTCTCCTCATGTTTATGCTGCCACCTCTAGGCTCTCTAATTGTGCTGTTCTATCGTCTCTTCATGCTGATGCTGTCACCTCCAGACTCTCTAGTTGTGCTGCCCAATGGTGTCCTCATGCTGATGCTACCACCTCCAGACTCTCTCATTGTGCTGCCATGGATACTGTAAACCTATTTAAGGTGCTAGTCCCCAGTTTCAGAATTTCTCTGCATTAGGGTCACTTTCAGGACTTTTGATGCTGCTGCCACCTCCAGGCTGTGTCATTCAGCCAACATATGGTTTACTGATGCTGCTGGGCCTGGGCCTAAACATTTTTATGGTATCACCAGCTACCATACATCTTCAATTTAAATTTCAAAATTCATATTTTAATCTTAGGGATTGTAAAGCCCTAGAGTCTAATCATGCTGCTGCCAGCTCCAGGCTGTGTCATTCAGCAACTATATGGTCTCCTTATGCTGCCAACACCTCTACGCTGTGTCATTTAGCCACTATATGGTCACCTCATGCTTCAGCCACCTCCAGGCTGTGCCTTTCTGCCACTATGTAGTCTCCTCATGCTTCAGCCACCTCTAGGCTGTGTCATTCAGCCACTGTAGGGTCTCCCCATGATTCAGCCACCTCCAGGCTGTGTCATTCAGACAATATATGGTTTACTGATGCTGCTGGGCGTGGGCCTTAAATTTTTTTTTATGGTAGCACTAGCTTCCATAAATCTTCAATTTAAATTTCAAAATTCATCATTGTGAAGCCCTAGTGTCTACTCATGATGCTGCCAACTCCAGGCTGTGCCATTCAGACACTATATGGTCTCCTCATGCTTCAGCCAACTCCAGGCTGTGCCATTCAGACACTATATATGGTCTTCCCATGCTGCCACAAACTCCAGGCAGTCATTCAGCCACTATATATCCTCATACTGATGCCACCTCCAGGCTCTGTCATTGTGCTGCCATGTGATATGTGACTCCTTGTTAGATTTGGTCATTTGTACCCACACACCGTGGCCCGGGACACTAAAACTTGGGAGTTAAAATTTCAATTTAAAAATCCTTAATTTCAATTTAAAAATCTTAAATTTCTATTTAACAATCTTAAATTTCAATGGTCTCCTCATGCTTCTGCCAACTTCAGGTTGTGCCATTCAGACACTATATGGTCTCCTCATGTTTCAGCCAACTCCAGGCTGTGTCATTCAGACACTATATGGTCTACTCATGCTTCAGCCACCTCCAGGCTGTCATTCAGCCAATATATGGTTTACTGATGCTGCTGTGCCTGGGCCTAAATTTTTTTATGGTAGCACTAGCTACCATAAATCTTCAATTAAAATTTCAAAATTCATATTTTAATCTTAGGAATTGTAAAGCCCTAGTGTCTACTAATGTGGCTGCCAGCTCCAGGCTGTGTCATTCAGCCACTATATGGTCTCCTCATGCTTTAGCCACATCCAAGCTGTGTCATTCAGCCACTGTATGGTCTCCTCATGCTGCCAACACCTCCACGCTGTCTCATTTAGCCACTATATGGTCCGCTCTGCGGCAGTGATTCTAAAAGCGATGCCCGTTATCTGCATGTCATTCTGAACAACAGTATTATAACAGTCCCGTAAGGCCAAGCACCAGAGGTCAATACCCAAAAAGCTCTCTCACCTGACTACAAATCCACAAACCCCTGCCCTGTTTCTGCTCATAAAATAGATCAATGCTCGATTCACTTTAATCATGACCTTATTGATTTGTTCATTTTATATCCCCTGTCTACACTTGTCTTGGCACTATGTCAGACCCCACCACTACAGGGCCCAGGAAAATTAACCACAACCGGAGGAGCTCAAACTTGATGTCTTGAATGGGCTTTGTAAAAGTGCGGGCTCCCAAATCATTCAAACCCAATTGTAACACCAGGACATCTGTTGCCCCATTTAAACATACAAACCTGTGAAATCCATGCAGCACTCTCCTCCACATCATACCTCGCATGCCCGATCACCGCAACACTGCCTTTCAACGCGAAAAATGGAACTATAGCCATTAATATCTCGAAGTGAATGTACGAATGCCCCATGATCCATAACAATCCTAGAGAAGTGCCTGAAAAGAAATAACAAGCAACTTAACTATTACTCACAATACAACAGCAAAAATGCAGTAAAAAATATTACAGCTCTTTACAAAATATACCCCTCTAATTTGCCATATGAGCCAAAGTGAACCTATTCCCAAAGTGCTGAACTATGTCATCACTCAAACGCCATTGCGCTGCCTCCATAGTGCACTTAATGTGAAACAAATGGCCACTAAACTTTCTTGGATCAATCCTCCATGCTCTTAAACATTTCCAAAACTCAAAGGGAATTGTAAAAGAGACAGAAAAAAACAATGTCATGCCAGAATAGAACGCCCTATTACAACAGAAATAATGAAGGAAATCTAAACCCCCAAGTCACCCTTAACCCCTTAAGGACCAAGCCAATTTTGGCCTTAAAGACCAGAGCGTTTTTTGCACATCTGACCACTGTCACTTTAAACATTAATAACTCTGGAATGCTTTTAGCTATCATTCTGATTCCGAGATTGTTTTTTTATGACATATTCTACTTTAACATAGTAGTAAATTTTTGTGGTAACTTGCATCCTTTCTTGGTGAAAAATCCATAAATTTGATGAAAAATTTGAAAATTTAGCATTTTTCTAACTTTGAAGCTTTCTGCTTGTAAGGAAAATATATATTACGAATACGTTTTTTTTTAATTCATATATACAATATGTCTACTTTATGTTTTCATCATAAAATTTATGAGTTTTTACTTTTGGAAGACACCAGAGGGCTTAAAGGTTCAGCAGCAATTTTCCAATTTTTCACAAAATTTTCAAACTCAATATTTTTCAGGGACCAGTTCAGTTTTGAAGTGGATTTGAAGGGTCTTAGAAATACCCCATAAATGACCCCATTATAAAAACTGCACCCCCCCAAAGTATTCAAAATGACATTCAGTCAGTGTTTTAACCCTTTAGGTGTTTCACAGGAATAGCAGCAAAGTGAAGGAGAAAATTCAAAATCTTCCTTTTTACACTTACATGTTCTTGTAGACCCATTTTTTTTAATTTTTGCAAGTGGTAAAAGGAGAAAATGTTTACTTGTATTTGTAGCCCAATTTCTCTTGAGTAAGCACATACATCAAAAAAAACCCACATGGCATACTATTTTGGAAACTAGACCCCTCGGGGAACGTAACAAGGGGTTAAGTGAACCTTTATACCCCACAGGTGTTTCACGACTTTTGCATCTGTAAAAAAAAAAATTTTTTTTTTAACCTAAAATGCTTGTTTTCCCAAAAATTTAACATTTTTAAAAAGGGTAAAAGCAGAAAATAGCCCCCAAAATTTGTAACACAATTTCTCCCGAGTACGGTGATACCCCATATGTGACCCTAAACTGTTGCCTTGAAATACGACAGGGCTCCAAAGTGAGAGCACCATGCCCATTTGAGGCCTAAATTAGGGACTTGCATAGGGGTGGACATAGGGGTATTCTACGCCAGTGATTCCCAAACAGGGTGCCTCCAGCTTTTGTAAAACTCCCAGCATGCCTGGACAGTCAGTGGCTGTCTGATAATACTGGGAGTAGTTGTTTTGCAACAGCTGGAGGCTCCGTTTTGGAAACAGTGGCGTACCAGAAATGTTTCATTTTTATTGGGAAGGGGAGGGGGGCATGTGTAGGGGTATGTGTATATGCAGTGTTTTTTACTTTTTATTTTATTTTGTGTTAGTGTAGTGTATTTAGGTTACAGTCACACGGGCGGGGGTTCACAGTAGTTTCTCGCTGGCAGTTTGAGCTGCGGCAGAAAATTTGCCACAGCTCAAACTTTCAGCCGGATACTTACTGTAAACCTCCGCCCATGTGAGTGTACCCTGTACGTTCACATTGGGGGGGGGGGGGGGACGACATCCAGCTGTTGCAAAACTACAACTCCCAGCATGTGCTGACAGACTGTACATGCTGAGAGTTTTAGTTTTGCTACAGCTGTAAGCACACTGGTTATGTATCACTGAGTTTGTGACCTAACTCAGTGTTTCACAACCAGTGTGCCTCCAGCTGTTGCAAAACTACAACTCCCAGCATGTACGGTGCATGGTGTACGGTGACTGCTGAGAGTTGTAGTTTGCGACAGCTGGAGGCACACCGGTCGGGAAACACTGAGTTAGGTAAAAAAAACCTCTGAGTTTCACAACCATTGTGCCTTCAGCTGTTGCAAAACTACAACTCTCAGCAGTCACCGACAGCCAACGGGCATGCTGGGAGTTGTAGTTATGCAACCAGCAGATGTACCACTACAACTCCCAGCATGCACTTCAGCTATTTGTGCAAGCAGGGAGTTGTAGTTATACAACAGCTGAATGTACACTTTTCCATAGAAAAAATGTGCCTCCAGCTGTTGCAAAACTATAAGTCCCAGCATGCCCATAAGGGAATGCTGGGAGTTGTGGTTCTCTGCCTCCTGCTGTTGCATAACTACAGCTCCCAGCATGCCCTTTTTGCAAGCTGGGAGCTGTTGCTAAGCAACAGCAGGAGGCTGTCACTCACCTCCTACTGCTGCTCCGGGACACAGGTCAGTCCCTCACCGCCGCCGCTCCTGGGGCCCCGATCCCAACATTGACGCTGAGGATCGGGGTCCCCAGCTCCTGGGGTCTTCTTCCTGCATCCGCTCACGTCTTCCGGAAGAGGGGCGGAGAGGGTTGGGGGAGTGACATCCGCAGCAGGTGCCCTGATTACTCGGCCGGTAAACCGTCCGACGAATCAGGGCGATCGTGAGGTGACACCAGTGCCACCTCACCCCTGCTGGCTATGGCTGTTCGGGGCCGTCAGAGACGGCCCCGATCAGCCAGTAATTCCGGGTCACCGGGTCACTGGAGACCCGATTGACCTGGAATCGCCTCAGATCACTGGGCTGAATTGTCCAGCGATTTGCGGCCATCGCCAACATGGGGGGGCATAATGACCCCCCTGGGCGATATGCCGCGATGCCTGCTGAATGATTTCAGCAGGCATCCGGCTCCGGTCCCCAATCAGCTAGCGGTGGGGACCGAAATTCCCACGGCGTATGGATACGCCCTCGGTCCTTAAGGACTCGGAATGCAGGGCGTATCCATATGCCCTATGTCCTGAAGAGGTTAAACTCAAGCATCAGACACACAGAATGACTATGAACCACCACCCCTGTTGGTTTCGATTCCTTCTATTGTACGAAAATAAAAAATAAGGATGCGGCTGATTCATGGGACTCATCTTAGCTGCAGTAAGCATATAATGAAGCATAGTAAAACATAGATATCACATTTAAAAATATAACTTTCCAAACAACCCCTTCAATCACAATCGATAACCGCCAACCTAAAAATCTGCCCCATTTGCAAAATACGACACTCAAAATAAAATTTACCCAACAAAGACTAGAGCTCCCACAACCATATTTTCTTACACCAACACGCACACGCCCCCTCTGCCCACAATCCTAGCAATTTTTCCTGATGCACGGACCCAAAAACGTTCCGCCACCCTGTCCATCACATGCAAAAAAATACACACTTAAAAAAAAGGCACACGACAATGAACACTGCATCGGCAAACAGTGATTAACAAAATAATTACCTTCTCAATAACAACCCAACAAGTGCATGCAGGGGAAATGTACTGGCAGCTGTCATGTCTGTATTGGCCTGTGTTCACACACAGCTATTGGTTTGGTTGTGTGTGGACAGTTAAATAGTTAAAAGCCTATAGCTTGCTAGCCAATAGCTCCTAGGGTGTGTCTATTTAAAGTCCTCCCAGTCTAGTCTCTGGGCTGGTGATTGACGTCATTATATCCTGACTAGCTAAGATGCTGGACATGCTGTATGGAGCTCTTGGTGAAACACTCTGTTTGAGCTTTTAATCTACTATCTCTGTTTTGGCATGCAGTTTGTATTTTCTGGTTTTAGCCTATGTTATGTGGCATGCTCTTAGTAGATTTTAAGCTGTGTATGTTTAGTCAGTTTTAGGATTTGTATGTTCTTTTTGCTATGTGTCTATTCACACTTTTCTCTTTTCTCTTGTATCCGTTTATATGAAGTTCTGTATTTTATATTTCTGTTTTCCTACTGGGTCAGCTTCTGTCTGACCACACTGTGGAGTGTGCCGCTGGCCAGTAGTCTATTTGGATTTATTATTAATGGCTACTTCATTAGTGGAGTGGAGTGTCCAGTTTGTGTGTCCAGTGTGAACAGTGTCCTATGCTAGATCCCTGTTACCGCTCCATGGGGACTCCTTGTCTACTGTAGTATTGAACACGAATATTCGTAATGCAAATTTTTATCGGGAATATTGGCACTTCGCGATTTCACAAATATTTAGAATATAGTGCTATATATATATATATATATATATATATATATATAAATATATATATATATATATATATATATATATATATATATATATATAAGCATCCAATGTAGGTATAAGGCAGCACACCAAGTACTACTTGGTGTGCTGCCTTATACCTACATTGGATGCTTACCTGTACAGTCTGCGACTGGGACTTTTTGAAACTTGGCTTGCACCCACCTGCTGTGTGGCTACTCTGGCTGTGCTGTCTCCGCATTTCTTTGTGTATATATATATATATATATATATATATATATATCTATATATATATGTAATGACGAGTATTAATTTTTTGTGTTTTTTTCCCATGCAAATTTCATGCAAATTTTCCATGTGATTTTTCACATGGAAAAAAAAGTGAACAAACATAGCGAATATGTAAATTTCACGAACATAGGATGAATATTTGTCAATATATTTGCGAAATATTGAAAATTTGAATGTGGCCCCTGCCGCTCATCACTAGTCTACTGGAGGTGTTTGGCAGGATTGCTATTCCTGTCTTTTGTTCGGTGTGAATAGTGTTCTATAATTATATCCTGTGCATTTAGGCATCCCTGTTACCTGTCCATGGGAACTCAGAGGGTATTGTTATTCCTGCGTCTACTGGAGGTGTTCTGAAGGGATTGCGATTATTCCTGTCTTGTGTTCAGTATGAACAGTGTTCTATTATGATATCCTGTTGTATCCGTTTTTCTGAGTTGTAACTTGGCATCCCTGCTACCTGTCCATGGGGACTACGTGTCTACTGGAGGTGTTCGGAGGGATTACAATAATTCCTGTTTAGTGATAGATCCTGTTTACCTGTCCGTGGGGACTCAGAGGGTATTGTTATGCCTGTGTCTACTGGAGGTTTTTCAAGGGGATTAAGCTTATTCCAGTTTTTTTTTGGAGTATGTTCAGACTTATCCGTTTTCCTGTCTGGTGTTTTGAACTTTATGAGGGAGATTTATCAAAGCTGTCTATGTCCCGCATCAATATAGACCAAACTACAGAGGGTTAGACTGGTCTATTGTGCGCCTAATTTATCAAAAGGCACCTGGCTCTTGATAAATTTTGCGCGAAGATTTCGGGATCTATGCTTTAAACTGTATTTAAACCTGCTCCAGCATGGTCTGACATTTCAGCGTACTTTCAGCCGATGCGACTTGTTTCTGAAAAGTCGCTTTTGATAAATTAAGCATCAATGCATTTTTCTGTCTAAAATAGACTAGAAGACATCTAAAGCAAAAGTCGTAGAAAAATCTCACATATTTAGACTTCGACTTTCTGCGCGATAAATTTAGACAGGAAAAACCAGTCTACTCTGATCTGTGTCTTCTGAACTTTATACTATAGAGTTCTATGTTCCTGTTATGTTTCTTGTTTGTGATGACTATTTGTTAGTATGTGTTTTTATTAGGCCCCTGCACTTTAGTTCAGGGAGGGACCAGCGCCCAGTTGTCGATCCACCGGTTAGGGTGGATGGGCAAGTAGGCAGGGAGAGCAGTTTTAGGGTCAGTTTAGGGCTCACTCTCCCTGTCTCCCGGTCAGTCCCTGACAGCAGCAAAGAAAACTCTGCCTCAGTATCAGTCTTTGTGAAAAGGGTCCCAGGTCTATACACTCATAACCAAAGAAAGTGTAGCTCATGGAACATAGGTCAGGAGCTATATCATCATTGACAGAGGACACCTTTGGAAAATAAATTTGTTCTGGTCTTTTTGGGGACCACCCTCAATGGAAGTACTCACAAAGTCTCAACTGAAAAACTGCAAACAGACCTGCTATCCTTCCCAACCCCACTACCTTTAACTTCTCCTTCACAATTAGTGGATGCTACTTATGCTTAATGCACATTTTCACAGAATTACAGATTTTCACAGAATTACAGATTTTCAGACCCCCCCTCAACAAATGAAATATGAAATCAGCTTCTCTATCCTGGTATTTCTTTAGGAAAGACAGCATCTTGCCCCACCGCATCGGCATCACCCTGCTTTCCAACACTATTGCCCTCGCTCTGCTTTTAAAACACAGAGATACCTCGTGAGACCCTCCACAGCCCGAGCACTTATGCTCGAATTTATATTTAGCTACAAATTTGCAGGTCCCTTTAATAAATAGGAAATAGGCTGTCCCACAAAAACTGCCTTAGCCGGTGCCATCACCCTAAGCAACAAGCTAATATGATTATTGTCCCAGCCAATGTTAGGAAACACAGCTTTCCACTGACAAAATTGTTTGTGATAAGGAAGCTCCACCTGGTCCCCAGACACCCGACACGCCTCCCCAAAAGCATTCAAATAACAAAATACCACCGAGCAAGTCTCAGTCTCAACACTGGCTAGGATAACAAAAGCCTGAAGCCAATTAGGGAAAGTCCTCAGAGTCATAAAGTAACACCGCTTATACTCCTTCTGTCTTCTCCTCCAGATGCTCACCATAATCCAAATGAAACTTTTCCAAAAGGAGCAGTTAAAAAATCACATACTCCCCACTTCAAATCTGCTCCTGCACCTCCTGCTTCAGATGTGCCCCCAAAGGCCCCTCATAACATACCTATACCTCCCCTGTACTACATCAACCACGTCTACTACTGTCAACCACGTAAACACACAATGCAAAGACCCATTAAGTCCCAGCATTTGCACTGACACAGAGACCCTTCATCCAGCCGCACTCACCTCATCCCCACATCCCTCCCCACTCAGCCCTAGCCCCTGACATCAGGGTTAGAAATCTGAACATAGCATGTAAAAGTCCCCTAATACAAATTAAAATCTCCCCCTTTCCCTCTTACTTTTTAAATAAAAAAAATGTGAAAAGCACATATTTGCTATTGCCGTGCGTAGAAATGTCGAAACTATTAAAACATAATGTTAATGATCCCATACGGTGAATGGTGTAAACAAAAAATACCAAAGTTCAAAATGGCAGACTTTTGGTCACATCACATCCCAGAAAAATTGAATAAAAAGTGATTAAAAAGACATATGCGCAAAAAGTGGAATCAATAGAAACTACAAAAAATAACTACATAAAAAGTTATGGGGGTCAGAATACGGCAATTCATACTTATCAGATTTAAAAAGCAGTACAATAATAGAAAGCAAAGTAAAGACACACAGGTCCAGCTCACCCATTAGTGCCCAACCACTGCATGGATGGTACAGGACAGCACCCATGAACAGCAGCTATAAGAAGGAAATTCCAGCCTGGCAACATTGCATAAATTCTTGCTAATTTATTTAAAAACTGACACAGCAAATGACATGGTAAGACATGAAGTAACTCGTTTTGAGTGCAGCACACCCCTAGTTATACTCGTAATAATCGAAAGCAGTACAATTTTTGAAAAGCATGTAAAAGTGGATATCGGTTAAATCGCATTGACCCACAGAATAAAGGTAAAATGTACGTTTTGACCATAAATGGCACTTGTTACAATGAAATCCCCTCAAATTTTCTACATTGCAGTTTCCTGTTCAATATACGAAGTACAATTGGTCATGCAAAAAATGAGCCCCCATATAGGTCTCTGGATGGAAAAAGAGTTGGAGTTATAGCTCTTAAAAGACAAGGAAGAAAAAATAAAAAGCTCTGCTGCGGCTCTCCCCGTGCAGGAGATGTGTCGGCCGCAGCGTGATGCCACAGCCGGCATGCCCCCTCCATATATCTCTATGGGAGGGGCGGAGATGCAGCGTTCGTGCATTCCCTCCTCCCCCAGAGAGCTGAATGGAGGGGGAATATCTCTCAACCTCTTAGTAAGGTCGATAACACAAGCACTAGCCGCACAGAGCTGCACCAGTGCCGGGTCCCTGTATGGGAGATCACGGTCGGATCCTCCGTGATCGAACACTTATCCTGCAGATAGGGGATAAGTTATATACCGCTGCAGATATCCTTTAATAGTCTTTTTATCAAACAAAAATATCTTTCGAGCATATATTTGTGTTCCTTGTCTTGTCGATATGAATTAGGTCACTTATTGCGTCTGGAAATTGCTCATCCATGAAGAGACATATGAGCTCTGTTGTTTGAACATATCTATTGTAAACCAGCACTTAGTCACTCCAATAAATATTTGATCAGTGAAAGCAATGGAAGTTTAAGAATAAGCATTCTAAAAATTATCAGCTATTTCCAAGATAAGGATACATTAGACTAAACAATTAGTGGCCATAAATGCTATAGGTGCATTATCTAGAATTAAGTATATAGAGTAATACAGAAGGATATACTTACTTAGAAGTATATACCATTGGTAGGCCACAGTATATAAAGGCTGGGTTTTCCATTACTTTTTGTCTTCAATACAATAGATACATAAAATTGGTTTTCATTACAATAGATTTGTAAAATTGGTTTTCATTACAATAGATACGTAAAAAAGTATATGTTAAACAATAACAGAGGAATTGTTTACATTAACCCTTTTAATAATGCAGTCTTGTTTTGGCCTTGAGGACGCATTCAATATTCATTTTTGTGTTTTTTTTCCTCCTTGCCTTTTAAAATCCATAACTATTTAAAACTTTCACCTACATGGCCAGATGAGGACTTGTTTAATGCAGGACCAATTGTACTTTGTAGTGACATAATTTATTTCACCACATAATTGATGGCGAGGCCATCATTTTTTTTCTTTGTGCAGCAAAATTAACAGAAAAAAGCAATTTTGCGAGTTTTGGGTTTTTTGTTCCTAAGCAGTGTGCTTTGAGGTGAAAATGAAATGTTATCTTTATTCTGTAGGTCAATAGGATCACAACAATATCCAATTCATATAGAATTTATTTATTTTACAATTTTTCGAAAAATTACTTAAAAATGAGTACTCTTAAATTATTCTATAGTCAGATTTATATTAAAAAGGAGTCAGAGTATAAATAATAAATATTTTCTGAATCAGAAGTGTCTGGGTCAGAGGATCAGGCAAGCACTTCAGGGCCAAATTCCATAGGGGAAGAAAAAAAAATAGCTTGCAATCAAAAGATCTATCGTTCTTTTGATTGCAAACACTGTTCAATGCTATGGAATAGCGTAGCAATGATCAGTGTTATCGGTGCTCTGCTTTTGCAGACTACGGAGGCTGCCTGTATTTTCAGAGCATTGATTGGAAAGCACAGAGACAGGTAGGGAGTGGGACCCTCTGGTTGTCATCTCAGCTGATCGAGAACCCCCAATTATCTCAAGGAGGTCCCGATCAGCCCCCAAACCCACCTGCAAATGTAAATTTAACATTTAGATCCAGGAATCAACTTTGATAGTGGGATCCAGGGCTCGAGTCCTGCAGGAACGCACAGGAACGGCATTCCTTTGCTTTTTCCACAGGAGGAAAGCAGTCCCTGTTACATAAGTCCTGCAGGACCGACCTCTGAATTATTCTTACCCTCCCTCCGTCTCCTTCCCGGGCCCGGACTACTAGATGCTGGAGATGTAGGACCTGTGATGATGTCACCATCACATGTTGGGGGCGGAGCTTAGCTGTGGAGGAAAAGGAGAGATCGTGGTTGAAGGACCTGAGTGATGCTGTGGAGGAGGCGGGGCTGAGCTGGAGAGGTCACATGTCACTCCAGTAAGGTAATTACATTGAAGGAGATTTGTTAGTTTATCACCCCAGTAGTAGCTAATTACATACGGAGGAGGTTTGTTACAGTGTGCCACCCCAGTAGTAAGAAAATTACATGAGGAGGAGGTTTGTTACAGTGTGTCACCCCAGTAGTAAGGAGATTACATGAGGAGGAGGTTTGTTACAGTGTGTCACCCCAGTAGTAAGGAGATTACATGAGGAGGAGGTTTGTTACAGTGTGTCATCCCAGTAGTAAGGAGATTACATGAAGAGGAGGTTTGTTACAGTGTGTCACCCCAGTAGTAAGGAGATTACATGAGGAGGAGGTTTGTTACAGTGTGTCACCCCAGTAGTAAGGAAATTACATGAGGAGGAGGAGGTTTGTTACAGTGTGTCACCCCAGTAGTAAGGAGATTACATGAGGAGGTTTGTTACAGTGTGTCACCCCAGTTCTAAGAAGATTTCATGAGGAGGAGGTCTGTTACAGTGTGTCACCCCAGTAGTAAGAAGATTACATGAGGAGGTTTCTTACAGTGTGTCATCATGATGATAGGGACATAAGGAGGTTTTTGTTACAGTGTATTATCATGATGATAACCCCTTAAAAATATTGGGGGAGATATATAAAAACCTGTGCAGAGGAAAAGTGGAGCAGTTGCCCATAGCAAGCAATCAGATCGCTGCTTTCATTTTCAGAGGCCTTTTAAAAAAATAAAGAAGCGATCTGATCGGTTGCTATGGCAACTGTTCAACTTATCCTCTGCACAGGGTTTAATAAATCTCTCCCATTGGATGTAAATATACAGCTTGGTGCCCTGGTGCTTAAAGGGGTACTCCTCCCCTAGACATCTTCTCCTCTATCCAAAGGCTATGGGATAAGATGTTTGATCGCGGGGGTCCCACTGCTGGGGACCCCCGATCTTATCTGTGGCACCCGCTGTCCTCACTGCACAAAGCAAACTCACTCTGCGTGTAATGACTGGCAATACAGGGGTCGGAGTTTCATGACTTCACGGCTTCATTCCTTGTGATGTCACGGCCCGTCTCCTTAATGCAAGTCTATGGGAGGGGGCGTGATGGCGGAACGTGACGTCGCGAGGGGATGGGGTGGGGGACTGGTTGTATTAGAAATCTTGGGTGAGTTCCCATACTTTTTTTCCAGGACTTGACCCCTGGTGGGATCTAAAGGGTTAATGCATTGTCATGCTTACCGATGCCCGTGTTAGGGGATAGCAGCCACTTTTCACCATCTGTGAAGTGAACACAGCTTCTGCACTTGCTTCATGAACTTTTAGCAACTCATGGTGTAAAGATATATAATTTAGAGTCACTGTACTCCCACCCATGATGTATATATACGTTATAGGACTGAAAAGGGTCAAAACTTTCTTACATCAATTGCAGCTTTTATGTAGCATACTGTAAATCTTAGTGATACATTTTTAGTGAATCATCCACAAATATTAATTTACAATAAAATACTTTGTATCAGCCGCTCAAAAGTTACTTCAATATAATGTTAACAAATACTTTTTCTTTTTTATCAATTGATAGTAAATAAAAACATATTTTTTTTATATTCAGTCCTACAAAATTCTGACTATATCCTGCCTGCATAACATTTTTCTTCTGAATATTTATATTTATTGACTGCTAGTAGATCTTAAAGGGGAACTCCGGTGGAAAATATATTTTTTTAAATCAACTGGTGCCAGAAAGTTTAACTTCTATTTAAAAACCTTACCCCTTCCTGTACTTATCAGCTGCTGTTTACTACAGAGGAAGTTGAGTTGTCCCTTTCTGTCTGACCACAGTGCTCTCTGCTGACACCTTTGTCCATGTCAGGAACTGTCCAGAGTAGAATCAAATGCCCATAGCAAACCTTCTCTGCTCGGGACAGTTCCTGACACGGACATAGGTGTCAGCAGAGAGCACCATGGTCAGACAGAAAAGAAATTCAAAAAGAAAAGAACTTCCTCTGTAGTATACAGCAACTAATAAGTACTGGAAGGATTAAGATTTTTAAATAGAAGTGATTTACAAATCTGTTTAGCTTTCTGGCACTAGTTCATTAAAAAAAAAAAAAACATTCTCCACTGGAGTACCCCTTTAAAAACTGTGAGGAATCAATAGGGTCCTAAACCATGGGGTAGTTATCAGCTAATATAGCCATGTGTAATAGGCATCAGCTGATGAAGGAGCAAACACTTCTTCATCGGATTATCACATCTGGATGTGTCAAAAAAGCCTTGTTCGTCAATGTTACCCTATGTAACAGGGGATGTGCATCAGATTAATAATGGAAGCATATAGTCACATAAGAAATTTACCAAAAGGGCCCCTGGTATATAAAAAATGTCATAACATGTTCAATGAATGTATAGACAACCCTAAAAAACACTTTAAATGCAAGTACATTAGAACAAAAAAAGGTTATATAACTGGATCTGCAATCTGCCAATGATAAACATGGGGGTAAATTAAAGGAAAGAAGAGAACCCAAAAAAACTGATGGAAATATATACAGTGATCCCTCAACTTACAATGGCCTTGACATACAATATTTTCCACATATAATGGTCTTTTCTGGACCATTGTACCTTGAAACCAGACTCAACATACAATGCTACAGACAGTCCAGAGCTGTGAAACATGTCAATGGCTGGAAGAACTGACCAATCAGAATGGTCAATTCACTGGAAAAACCCCTGTATTACTGAAGTGTATGCACTAGCTGGCTGGCTGGTAGCGCCCCCTACAGGACAGGAATGTATTACATGTTCTGTACTACTCTTTACCTGTGCCAGGGATAGCTGCTCCAGGTAAGGGCAGCTCCATGTAACTTTTTTAAGGACATTGCGTGTACTATACAGGACCCTGAAGAAGCTCCTGTCCTCTACATAGACAGTGATTACAGCTCTCAGCAGGGTGTATGCGGGTGTGTCTCCTGAGACTTTCAGCAGAGCCAAGCAGAGATTTCCATCAAGCCTTTCCCAGGATTGTGGCAGATTCCTGGGGAAGAGCCTCCTGCCATGGAGCCTTGTGGCTCCACTTCCCATTCTAGGCTGGCGGGAAGTGGAGTGAAAACTTTGACCGCCATTGTTCCGGCCGGGAGAAGATCTGGCAGAGTCTGCAGCAATGCAGGCTCTGCTTCCCAGGCTACGGGTGCAAACCAGAGATCCACAGGTGGAAGAAGGGCACGGAAAAGCAGTGTGGAGATGTGGTCGGAGGGAGGGCCCAGGGAGTCCAGCTCCACGTACTGTTCCCACATGGCCGCAAGGTTTGCGGAGTATGATCAGTGCGGCAGGGAGCTGAGAATGGGCAGAGAAGATCTGCGTGCCGCCCAGAGTCTGGTGAGCGCTGGATCCAGAAAGAGCAAGCCAGAACTGAGGAAAAGGATAACATCGCTGAGGGGCGAGATTGTGAAGCTGGAGGCGAGGAGAGCGGAGATACTGGAGGGGAGCGGTCTCTTTAAGGAGAAACTGATAAACAACGATTGGTTTGCCGCCATGAAATCCCCTGGTAAGGTGGAGGTGGATGATGGGGAGAGTAGTAGCGGTGAAGATAGTGAGAATGGTGGTGAAGATGTAAAGGAGGAAGAGGAGAAGATGGAGGAAAGTGCACAATGTGTTGAAGTTGATGCTATGCCTGTAGCTACTCCCTGTGACACCCAGACCCAGGACAGGTGGCACAACCACCAAGTGAGAGTGAGAAGGATGACGTGGGGGGTGAGGCTGGGGGTCTATTGAGGGCGATTGTGATGCAAGAGTCCCAGCCCACCTCCAGAATTTCACCTTTGGCAACGATGAGTGTGAGGATGTGGTCGCAAGCAGAAGTCCAAGAAGCGGAAGACCAAGGAGACGGTGCAATATGTATTTGTCACTTTCCAGCAGTCTGGGCCAGCTGCAAAGCTGGTTCAGGCTGTGGGCTCCCCCAAACTGCCAGACCCCGTTCCTGTGGTGGAGCGGGGCCAACATGGGGGGTACAGCATGGCGTCAGAAAAGGCTGAGGGCGCAATAGTTGTGAAGCCCACCCATCCTGTTGGTAGGGAAGGGCAGGTTGGGCTCATGCCGGGCAGCTCTGGCACTGCAGGACCGCCCCAGGGTGGCAGGGGGCGTGTCCAAGTGCCAGAGGCGAGCTACGCTGTGGGCACTACTGGCGCCGCGGGGCGCTCCCCTGTGAGGGGGGGGGGGAGTGTCCGGGCGTCGGAGAGCGTTGGGTCCGTGTGCTCGGGGGGGGAGCGGTCCCCCAAGTACAGTGTGTTCTGCGGGCACTGCGGGGCACTCCCCTGTGAGGGGGGGGGAGTGTACCGGTGCCGGGATCAGTGTCCGGCAATGGGGCCGTGGGAGGAGCTGGGGTGCGCTTGGTGGGGCAGCCCCAGACTCAGGAGGCGTCATTGCCCATTCAGGAGTAGCCATCGCCATGAGCATTGACCCCAGCAGCAGTCAAGCCAGCAGTACTACTATTCCCAGCCAGCCCAGAATCAGTTAGGCAGGGTATGAGTGCAGGATGTGAGAATGCTGTAGTAGTGTTGTGGATGAGAGGAGTGTCAGTGGAGTGAATGTTGGTGTGAGCAGTGGTACGAATGGGAATTCTGGTATGGATGGAAAAAAGGATAATGTGAGTGGTGGTGTGAATGGTGGTTCTAGGTCTGGGTCTGGTCCGGCTGCCCCCCAGGCGGTGACTGCTCCTAGGAGCTATGCTAATGTCGCCTCCTGGAGGCTCTGCATATGGGCGACAGGTCGATCCAGGTAGAGGGAAGGGGTGAGGTCGACCTGTCTTTCTGGATAGGGAGGCACAGTTTGGGGGCTTTCCGAGAGCGGAATGGGGAGGTGGTCTGGTCCCTCCCGACAACCGGGCAGGACAATAACCGCAGGAATGTGGTCCGTCTGATTTGGAGGGGTGAGGATGCGTGCCCACCTCGCGCTAAAGTGGTTGAGCTCCCCCTCCAGCCACTATATGTTCTTTTCATGCTGCCGCAAACTCCAGGCTGTGTCATTCAGCCACTATGTGTTCTCCTCATGCTGCTGCCACCTCCACGCTGTGTCATTCAGCCACTATTTTGTCTCCTCATACTGATGCCACCTCCAGGCTCTGTCATTGTGCCACTCTGCGACAGTGATTCTAATAGCGACGGCTCTGATCTGCATGTCATACTGAATAACAGTATAATTTCACTAACCCAGCACCCACCCTTTGCGTGTTACAGTAAGGCAAAGTGTTCTACACCCTATTGAGGCTCTCTGTAGGCCAGAAATAGCTTTTTTTTTTGCGATTCGCCAAGAATAAATTCCGACTGAACCAATTTTTTTCAGACAATTTGGGAATCGGCCGAATCAAATTTTCAAAAATGCGCTCATCTCTAACTGTCATCATGGTTACAGACCTTTCGCCTAGGGCAGGTACGAACATAGGCAGGGATAGGGGAGTGGGCGAGAATAGTGTGCACTCCTTCCCTGCCCATACATGACATTTATTTGCACAAGTTTTCACTCCTGAGATCTGCTGTGATCCCAAGTTATAACCTTGTGAAGTACTCCTCACTCCCTGGCAGGTTGTTCTGTGCAAGGGTCGGGTTTGAGTGACAGCTGGGAAGAGAGACACATGCTGGCATTTACATCCTCTGCTACTGCTTATAACATATTTATTTTTAGCTCTGGATATACATTCCAAAGGAAAGACCTCATATTGATACAGTATAAGCTTTTTGGGGACATTAACTATCGGCAGCATTTTAGTGCTGCATACATTAGTAAAGCTCCGCTCAGCTCCGGTCCGCTAGATTCACTAAGAGGTAAATTCCTCTTCTAGTGGGTCCTTGCCGGGACACAAATATAAACAACCTATTGAAGTAGTGTATATTTTGGCAACTTTTGGTGAAAGTTGCATGTGAGGAGGGCACGCCCCAGCATGCATCCTCCATGGGGGGCAGAGCCAGCCTCCTTCACGCCTCCCTTTGCCAATGGTGCCAACTCTCTAAATGTGTGAATTTAGAGGTTTTATGCTGTTTGTGCAAAGGGAGGTGTGAAGGAGACTTTAAGAGGGCTCTGCCTCACACGGAGGATGCATGCTGGGGGCATACCCTCCTCACATGCAACTTGCACCTAAAGTTGCCGAAATATACACCACCTCAATAGGTAGTGTATATTTGTGTTTCGGGTCTCCTTCACGCTTCCCTTGGCATGAGCAGCATAAATCCTCTAAATTCGCACATTTAGAGGGTTTGCACCAGTGGCGCGGCTTGATAAATGTCCCCAATGCTTATATTTACACCCATTCACAGAATAGACATCCCATATATATTTCTTTCATATATACACAAAAAAGGTATCCCACTTATTTTTCCAAGCTGTGTGTAAGACACTGACATGTCTTTTTAGATTGTGTGATTAATATTGAATCATTTCTATGCCCTTCTGTTGTTAGCTTGCCAGACAGTAGGAGGTGAGAAAATGTACAGTTATTGTTGTTACCAATGTCTATATAATGTTCATAAGCTGTGCTTGTAAGTAACACTGAAGAATTTTCTGATAATGTGTAAAAAGGCCATTTCTTAGTCATTTAGTGTTTCAATCTAATTTTGTACTAGTGATGCCAGATTGATACATCTCCTTTCCAATGGCTGACAGAAAGTTGTTTGATAAAAGTTGCTGCTAACCATCCATATCATTTGCAAAAGTTGCAAAAAGGAAAAACAAACAAAAAAAACTTTGTGACAAATACAAAATTTTTTGCCCTTGGTACTTTGATAGGTTATAATAATACTTTAATTTTACTATAAATCAGAATTTGATCCGTGTTACTATAGAAACTTTGCTTAACCCCTTCAGGACGGAGCCCATTTTGGCCTTAAGGACCGGAGCGTTTTTTGCGCATCTGACCACTGTCACTTTTAACATTGATAACTCTGGAATGCTTTTAGTTATCATTCTGATTCTAAAAATGTTTTTTTGTGACATATTCTACTTTAACATAGTGGTAAATTTTTGTCGATACTTGCATCATTTTTTGGTGAAAAATCCGTAAATTTGATGAAAAATTTGAAAATTTTGCATTTTTCTAACTTTGAAGCTTTCTGCTTGTAAGGAAAATGGATATTACGAATACATTTTTATTTGGTTCACATATACAATATGTCTACTTTATGTTTGCATCATAAAATTTATGAGTTTTTACTTTTGGAAGACACCAGAGGGCTTCAAAGTTCCGCAGCAATTTTCCGATTTTTCACAAAATTTTCAAACTCAGTATTTTTCAGGGACCAGTTCAGGTTTGAAGTGGATTTGAAGGGTCTTCATATTAGAAATACCCCATAAATGACCCCTTTATAAAAACTACACCCCCAAAGTATTCAAAATGACATTCAGTAAGTGTTTTAACCCTTTAGTTGTTTCACACGAATAGCAGCAAAGTGAAGGAGAAAATTCACAATCTTCATTTTTTACACTCACATGTTCTTGTAGACCCAATTTTTGAATTTTTACAAGGGGTAAAAGGACAAAATTTTTACTTGTATTTGTAGCCTAATTTCTCTCGAGTAAGCACATACCTCATATGTCTATGTTAAGTGTTCGGCGGGCGCAGTAGAGGGCTCAGAAGCGAAGGAGCGACAAGGGGATTTTGGAGAGTACGTTTTTCTGAAATGGTTTTTGGGGGGCATGTTGCATTTAGGAAGCCCTTATGGTGCCAGAACAGCAAAAAAAAAAAAAAACACATGGTATACCATTTTGGAAACTAGACCCCTCGGGGAATGTAACATGGGATAAAGTGAGCCTTTATACCCCACAGGTGTTTCACGACTTTTGCAAATGTAAAAAATAAATAAATTTACCTAAAATGCTTGTTTTCCCCCAAAAATTTAATTTTTAAAAAGGGTAATAGCAGAAAATACCCCTACAAATTTGAAGCCCAATTTCTCCTGATTAAGAAAACACCCCATATGGGGGTGAAAAGTGCTCTGTTGGCGCACTACAGGTCTCGGAAAAGAAGGAGTCACATTTGGCTTTTTGAAAGCGAATTTTGCTCTGGGGGCATGCCGCATTTAGGAAGCCCCTATGGTGCCAGGACAGCAAAAAAAAAAACCCACATGGCATACTATTTTGGAAACTAGACCCCTCGGGGAACGTAACAAGGGGTTAAGTGAACCTTTATACCCCACAGGTGTTTCACGACTTTTGCATATGTAAAAAAAAAAAATTTTTTTTACCTAAAATGCTTGTTTTCCCAAAAATGTTACATTTTTAAAAAGGGTAAAAGCAGAAAATATCCCCCAAAATTTGTAACACAATTTCTCCCGAGTACGGCGATACCCCATATGTGACCCTAAACTGTTGCCTTGAAATACGACAGGGCTCCAAAGTGAGAGCGCCATGCGCATTTGAGGCTTGCATAGGGGTGGACATAGGGGAATTCTACGCCAGTGATTCCCAAACAGGGTGCCTCCAGCTGTTGCAAAACTCCCAGCATGCCTGGACAGTCAGTGGCTATCTGGCAATACTGGGAGTTGTTTTGCAACAGCTGGAGGCTCCGTTCTGGAAACAGTGGCGTACCAGACGTTTTTCATTTTTATTAGGGAGGGGGGCTGTGTAGGGGTATGTGTATATGTAGTGTTTTTTACTTTTTCTTTTATTTTGTGTTAGTGTAGTGTTTTTAGGGTACAGTCGCACAGGCGGGGGTTCACAGTAGTTTCTCGCTGGCAGTTTGAGCTGCAGCAGAAAGTTTGCGGCAGCTCAAACTTGCAGCCAGATACTTACTGTAATCCTCCGCCCATGTGAGTGTACCCTGTACATTCACATTGGGGGGGGGGGGGGACATCCAGCTGTTGCATAACTACAACTCCCAGCAAGCCCGTTGGCTGTCGGTGACTGCTGAGAGTTGTAGTTTTGCTACAACTGTAGGCACACTGGTTATGTATCACGGAGTTTGTGATCTAACTCAGTGTTTCACAACCAGTGTGCCTTCAGCTGTTGCAAAACTACAACTCTCAGCAGTCACCGACAGCCAACGGGCATGCTGGGAGTTGTAGTTATGCAACCAGCAGATGCACCACTACAACTCCCAGCATGCACTTTAGCTGTTTGTGCAAGCTGGGAGTTGTAGTTATACAACAGCTGAAGGTACACTTTTCCATAGAAAAAATGTGCCTCCAGCTGTTGCAAAACCATAAGTCCCAGCATGCCCATAAGGGAATGCTGGGAGTTGTGGTGGTCTGCCTTCTGCTGTTGCATAACTACAGCTCCCAGCATGCCCTCCAATGATCCAGCCGCGTGAGGTCAGTCCCGCCGCCGCCGCTGCTCCTGGGACCCCGATCCCAACAGGGACGCCGGGGATCGGGGTCCCCAGCACCCGGGATGCATGTCCCGCACCCGCTCACGTCCTCCGGAAGAGGGGCGGAGCGGGTGCGGGAGTGACACCCGCAGCAGGCGCCCTGATTGGTTGGCCTGTAATCCGGCCGACGAATCAGGGCGATCGTGAGGTGGCACCAGTGCCACCTCACCCCTGCAGGCTCTGGCTGTTCGGGGCCGTCAGAGACGGCCCCGAACAGCCAGTAATTCCGGGTCACCGGGTCACTGGATACCCGATTGACCCGGAATCGCCGCAGATCGCTGGACTGAATTGTCCAGCGATCTGCGGCGATCGCCGACATGGGGGGGCATAATGACCCCCCTGGGCGATATGCCGGGATGCCTGCTGAACGATTTCAGCAGGCATCCGGCTCCGGTCCCCAACCGGCTAGCGGTGGGGATCGGAATTCCCACGGGCGTATGGATACGCCCTCGGTCCTTAAGGACTCGGGATGCAGGGCGTATCCATACGCCCTATGTCCTGAAGAGGTTAAATAGTAATAATTATTATTTAAAAAAACATAAAACAGTTTAACATAGCACGTCAGTAGAGATGGCACTTATATATAGTAAACAGATCAGACATGTTCCGAATAAGGTAATAGATGCTGTAAGTCACATTAAATTAAGTACCGTAGATACAATTTTGTTACTAATGGTCTACAACTACCCTAACATGCATAATAAGTAGATTGGTAAAGTATCTAATAGAGAGTATCCTATCTACAAATTATTGGTGCAGTGTCCAAGTCCATGAGATGAATAGACACTATATGAAGAATATTCACAATCATTTTGTGTTTTCAGCATAACATATAATGTGAAACAAAATTCCAGGTCCATGAGATGAGTAGACACTATGACAGACATGTATCAAGCGATTAAGTAAAACATTTTTTTACTAAAAATGTCGCACAAATGTCGCACCTGCGACCACGCAATTTTTCTTGCGACATTTTGACTGGAAAGCGAGAAAAGCAAGTTTTCCAAAACTTAACTACGTAGTAATAATTTTAAAATGGACTATGGGTAGTCTGGTATTTATTAACTGCGACAGTAGCAACTGCGCAAAAAAAGTCGCAACAAGGTTAAAAATTTACTACATTTACTCCAGCTCAAACATGGAGCAGAAAAAGCTACTACCAAAGTAAAAAAGAAAAAATTGCTTACGTGAAAGAAAATTATCGACAGGCTGAAACCAGTTGATAAATAAGTCACACTTAAGCAAAAAAAAAGTAAAGAAAAAAGTACTAAAAAAGAATACATAAGCAAGCATTGATAAATGTCCCTCATATGAAGAATGTCCATAATAATTTAGTGTTTTCGGTATAAAATATAAAGGTGGAACAAAATGCACGTCAAGACTTCCATTTTGAGTAAAGTTTAGGCCCCTATTTTATTGCAAAGAAATATTGATAAAATAATAACATAAAGATTTAGCCCCTAAGAGAGGACATGCAATGTTTGTTAAAAAAAAAGAGAAAGAAAAACAAAAAGATTAACCTACCAAAGTGTAAACAATATCTAACATAACCTAGTCTGCACCTTCCCATACATCTTCTTTTCTAGGTGAAAGAGCATATTTAGGGTATGAAGATTTGAGGAAACAACAACACAAGGTTATTAATCCGCAATTGATATCATGTGAGAAAATAAAGGCACAAAATACACCTATGTCAATGAGACTTTGTTGGCCTTATACTCCTTATCCCTTACTCCTCAGAAGATCTTCTGCAAGAAACTGAAAAGAGAAGAAACCTGCAACAATTTGTCCACGTTTAGAACATATTGCACAACTAACTAAGTTGTAGAAAATTGGGTGTATGTATTAAAATGATATGCTAACTAAGAATATAAGAATATATGTGAAAGGAGTTGAATTATAGCAGTGGTGAAAAATCTGTAATCTATGGAAATAACTTCTGCAGATTCTGGGCTGCAATAATTTATAAACATGTGAGATGCTACAAACTGGCATACATACATCCGGGGAGAAGTCATCAATATTCAAGAGCAGTATTAGTAAGTAGTAAATAGCTTTAAAGAGGTACCACGCCCCTAGATAGGGGATAAGGTGTTTAATCATGGGTCCCACCACTGGAACCCCTGCAATCTCTGTGCAGCACCCGGCGTCTATTTCGAACACTGGGTGCGGACGGCAGGGGTTGTGACGTCACGGCTACACCCTTATAGACTTGCATTGAGGGGGTGTGGTGGGACAGCACAAGGGGCGTGACCATGATGTCACGACCTCCGCCACCTGCTCCAATCGTTCAGAACAAAATGTTTTGAATGCTGGGGCAGCGGAGTACCCTTTAAAGTTTTTCTGTACGTGGGAATTAGATAAAGTGAGAAAACTTGAGAGATGGTCTGGAAGATAAGCCTTATGGGAGGGATAAGCTTGTAAGTAAAAGGTTATTTACTTTTACTGTTTTCTAAGCTTGAGAAAACAGCAAAGCGAGATTGTAGTTCCATGAAGGAAAGGATGAGATATGTAAAGAATGCCAAATTGTTTCAATTTTTTGGGAGATAAATATCTGATAAAGTATTTGTGAGCAGGTGTCCTGTCTGTCCTGGTCTGTGTTCACACACATCTATTGGATTTGCTGTGTGTGAACAGTTTTATATTCTCTGGTCAGGGAATAGTTACAGCCTCAGCCTCTGTTAGGCAATAACCTTTAGGGTGTTTCTATTTAAAGTCAGCCCAGTCTAGCCTCTGGGCTGGTGATTGACTTAATTTACTATGGACTGTCTGATGTCTAGCTGCTAACATGCTGGCTATGCTGCCCATGGAGGCTTGGTGAAACACTCTTTGCTTGAGCTTTTTATCTACTATCTTTGTTTTAGCATGAACTTTGTATTTTCTGGTTTTAGCCATGTTAGGTGGCATGCACTTAGTGGATTTTAAGCTGTGTTTGTTTAGTCAGTTTTAGGATTTGTTTATCCTTTCTGCTATGTGTCTGTTCACACTGTGTTTTTTCTGGTATCCGTTTATGTGAAGTTCTGTGTTTTATATTTCTGTTTTCCTACCGGGCCAGCATCCTGACCACACGGTGGAGTGTGCCGCTGGCCAGTAGTCTATTTGTATTTATTATTAATGGCTACTACTATAGTGGAGTTCGGTTTGGTCCAAATTTATTTGCGGCAAATTGCGGCAAATTGTGGTTAATTGCCTGGCTATTTCTGGACTACAGAGAGCCTTAATAGGGGTGTAGAACACTTTGCCTTTACACAACTCTCCTAGGGAGTGTGTTAGTGAAATAATACTGTTATTCAATATGACATGTAGATTACAGGCATCGCTATTAGAATCACTGTCGCAGAGCGTCACAATGACAGAGCCTGGAGGTGGCATCAGTATGAGGAGACCATATGGCAGAAGAATGACACAGCGAGGAGGTGGCAGCAGCATAAGGAGACAATATAGTGGCTGAATGACACAGCCTGGAGGTGGCGGAAGCATGAGGAGCCATATAGTGGCTGAATGACACAGTGTTGACGTGGCGGCAGCATGAGGAGACCATTTAGTGGCTGAATGACCCAGCCTGGAGGTGGCAGCAGCATGAGGAGACCATAGGGCCTCACAATTGAAAAGATTAAAGATTTTTTTAACATTTACATTTAAAACTTCAAATAGATGAACCATAAAAGGCTTATTTAATATGCCAGCAGCATGAAAAGACCACATGGTGGCACAGGGACACAACCTGGAGGTGGCAGCAGCATGGGAAGACCATAATCTGGCAGAATGACACAGCCTGGAGTTGGTGGCAGCAAGAGGAGACCATATAGTGGCTGAATAACACACCCTGGAGGTGGCAGAAGCATGAGGAGAACATATAGTGGCAGAATGAGACCACCTGGAGCTGGCATCAGCATGAGGAGAACATATGGTGGCAGAATGACACAGCCCAGAGCTGGCATCAGCATGAGGAGAACATATGGTGGCGGAATGAGACAGCCTGGAGCTGGCAACAGCATGAGGAGAACATATGGTGGCAGAATGAGACAGCCTGGAGCTGGCATTAGCATGAGGTGAACATATGTGGGCAGAATAAGACAGCCTGGAGCTGGCATCAGCAAGAGGAGAACATATGGTGGCAGAATGAGACAGCCTGGAGCTGGCATCAGCATGAGGAGAACATATGGTGGCAGAATGAGACAGCCTGGAGGTGGCATCAGCAGCATCAAGAGTCAAGAAAGTGACCAGGTGACAGAGTGGGGCAGTGGGTGGCAATACCAGTACCCGTTGACAAAGGTAGGTGAAAGAAGGAGAACTTGGCATCAGATGTGTGGCATCAGGCGGGTTGCAGAATCACAATAGTAGCTGAGGCTGGTAGGCAGAAGGAAACGGTCTCTTTTGTAAAAGTGATAGTCTGCACATGTAAGATTTGAGACTATGATTGAGTAAGATTTGAGACTATGCATTAGGTAAAGAAGAGACAGAGGGGATATGATAGAGACTTTTAAATACATAAAGGGAATCAACACGGTAAAGGAGGAGAGCATATTTAAAAGAAGAAAAACTACCACAAGAGGACATAGTTTTAAATTAGAGGGGCAAAGGTTTAAAAGTAACATGAGGAAGTATCACTTTACTGAGAGAGTAGTGGATGCATGGAATAGCCTTCCTGCAGAAGTGGTCGCTGCAAATACAGTGAAGGAGTTTAAACATGCATGGGATAAGCATAAGGGTATCCTTCATATAAGATAGGGCCAGGGACTATTCATAGTATTCAGATTATTGGGCAGACTAGATGGGCCAAATGGTTCTTATCTGCCGACACATTCTATGTTTCTATGTAAAACTTAACTTTTAATAATATTCTTAGGATAAAATATATGGCCCCCAAATAATTTTTTTTTTAAATCAAACCAAAGGAAAGGTGTGCAAAAAACACCATGTGCCACCTACACCACCAAGTATTGATGTGATGCAAAGATGGTGGATGTGAACCACATATGGTCCATTGTAATGGGGGGGGGGTAAAAACTTCCCCTGTACGGCCCTACTCTCGCACTATTAATTGCCATGTTGGCAAGTGTTACTCACTCTAATAAGAGCGGCCCCACCCTCTCCCTATTTCCACCTAAAAACACTGCCATTTCCCAGGGATTTTAGTTGGAAATAGGGAGAGGTTCCTGTGTGAGGTCACCCTTTTAAGGACGAGTAACACTTGCCAAGAAGGGAATTAATAGTGCAAGAGTAGGGCCTTACAGAGGAAGTTTTTGCACCCACCTGTTACAATGGACCATACGTTGTTCCCTTACACCTTTTAGAGTTCTTTACATTGCATCAATACTTGGTGGTATAGGTGGTAAATGGTGTTTTTTGCACACCTTTCCTTTTGTTAGATTTCACAAAATTTTTGGGTCCATATATTTAAAGTTACGTTTTATCTAATGCATATGTTCAGTACTTACGTGTGGTCTAATGCAGAGGAATTTCTGTAACTGGGGACCAGAAACTTAATTATGTTTTGCAGTATCCATGGCAGCACAATGAGAGAGCCTGGAGGCGGTAGCATCAGCATGAGGAGTCCATATGGCGGCACAATGACAGAGCATGGAGGTGGCAGCATCAGCATGAGGAGACTATATGGCAGCACAATGACAGAGCCTGGAGGTGACAGCAGCGGCATGAGTGCCATGCCAACTGAGGGTTGAGTGTTACTGTTGACTGGGCGTGTCAGATGTTACTTGGGATGAAGTGGATGACCGAGTGAACCAATCAATCATAGCTGCTGGGTTGCTGGTCGAGACACGACTGCTAGATGACAGCAGGAGCTCAGACCTCTCGCTGCGACTCCTGCTGCCACAAGCCCTTACTCTGCTGCAACCTCTGCCTGCTCCTGATTAATTTAGGCCTCTGCCACTCTTCTGTGCACATTCTGGCACTTCTCTGCCTGACATACTTATACACTAGCTGAGTGCTTATCTGTTACACTTTTAAGAGGAGGACAATGTGCTCCACTATGCTTAAAACTGTATTAGATTACAGAAACAAGTGTGTAGCTTTGTCTGGCCTTTCACAGTAACTAGGCCCAAATTAGTTTAACAGGAAAATATATAAACAACACCACGTAGGTCATTTAAACTTATGAGAGGAGGACTATGTGCTCCACTACAAACTGTATAAGGCTACAGAAACAACTGGGTAGCTTTGGCTACCCTTTCACAGTAACTAGGCCCAAATAAATTTTTCAGGAAAAAAAAAATGTACACCACGTAGGTGTATGTACAGTTTACACTTATGAGAGGTCGACAATACATTCCGCTTAAAACTGTATAAGGCTACTGAATAAGTGTGTAGCTTTGGCTGGCCTTTCACAGTAACTAGGCCAAAATTAGTTTTTCAGGAAAAAAAAACCACGTACACCACGTAGGTGTGCCTATAGTTTACACTTTTGAGAGCTGGAAAATTCACTCCTCTTAAAACTGTATAAGGCTACAGAAAGAAGGGTGTAGCTTTGGTTGGCCTTTCACAGTATCTAGGCCCAAATTGGTTCTTAAAGGAGTACTCTGATATAAAAAAAATGGCACCATAGCGAAGTGCTCTTGAATACCTTTCATTAGAGGTACTGATCGGCAAAATCGGTCCAGCCGTTATCCTGCAATCCTTCCCGGTAATTTTGCTCACTTCCGGGTACTGTAAGCATGGCCTTGACGTCACCAATGACGTTTTCCCAGCATGCTTACTTCTCTTCTTCCGCTCCCAACCCCTCCCTCACTCCTGTTCCCTACCCTACAAATTATAATATGTAATGCCCCAAGCTGCCTCCCCTTCTTGCGATCCCCACCCCCTGCCACTACGCCATCTCCTCCCACTCTGCCTCCGCCAATACTCCGCTGCAGTATTGGCGTAGGATGCTTTGTGAATATAACAGACAGTTACGGCGGCGTAACTATCTGTTATATTACTGGTTGAACAAAATCACATGTCCGGTCCTTCTATGCTGGCGAGTGCGCATGCGCGCGACTCGCCAGATGATAGGTGGAAGGTTAAATAGACGTTTACTCAGCCCAGCGAATGTCGGCTGAGTAAACGTACAGCATTATGAATATGCAATTTGGGGCGTCACATAGGCGCACTGGATGGGGAGGGCTAACTGAGGGGAGGAAAGGAGAAATGATGACATATCGTTTCAGAAATGGCCGCTGACACGCACATACTGTGGAACGAAAGTCATAATGCTGTGAGGGAGGCTGCACTTCCGGATACGCAGAAACACATGGATTCTTACACAGAAGGCAATGGAGGTAATTGGGAGTCTTATATAATTTTGTAAATCCTAGCTAATGGTGTAAAAAAGATTTAGGTTAGAGTACTCCTTTAAGGGAAAAAAACTTACACCACGTAGGTGTACGTACAGTTTAAACTTATGAGAGGAGGACTATGCGCTCCACTACAAACTGTATAAGGCTACAGAAACAAATGGGTAGCTTTGGCTGGCCTTTCACAGTAACTAGGCCAAAATTAGTTTTTCAGCAAGAAAAAAAAACCTACACCATGTAGGTGTACATACAGTTTACAACTATGAGAGCTGAACAAAACACTCAGCTTTAAACTGTATAAGGCCAAAGAAACAAGGGTGTAGCTGTGGCTGGCATTTCACAGTAACTAGGCCCAAATTAGTTTTTCAGAAAATAAAAATAACATAAACCACGTAGGTGTACATATAGTTTTTGAGTTGCTGTACACCCCACTGCAGCAGTGAAGTCGCTGTGTATTGCACACAAAAGTGTACTTTCTCTCTCTCTGTCAGTGCTTTTATGCAGTGATTTGGGCTTGTGGTGAATCGCTGCTGCCAAGCTGTTTTTCTGTGCAACTCACACAATGCTCTATCTCTCCATGCAATGAAACGCTCTCTCTGAAATAAAACTCTGAAGTGAGTGGCTGGCCGCAAGATGGCTGCCGATTATATAGGGCTGTGACTGGCTGCTGATAGGCTGCATGCGGCATGTGATTCAGGGTCATCCCGTGTTCCCACCTTTCCAGAGTTCCTTGCCCCATGTCCTCACATGTGGATCCACCATTTTAGATGCTCTGGAGCCTGGACCGCACTAAATGGAGTTAAATGATGCGATTTGTTGCAAATCATTTTTTTCCTGAAATTCTTAACAAATTCGGATTCGTCAGATTCGATTCGCTCATCCCTAATTAAAATAGGTAAAATATAATGCCTGTAAAATGTCTTTAACTCCAAATTAGCCTAATATTTCTTGACGTTTTTAGAGGAAAACTATTCTAAAGGTTTTCTTCAAACAATCCCCTAATGACAACCTACAAGATTAGGTAAACCTATTCCTTCACTAAATGAGGCTTGTCCAATATGGACCATGACATTCTCGGTTTACTGTCATTCCAAATAAACATTTTGGATGATCTTCAATGATATTGGAGATACAATTGTTCTAAAATAATATAAGCGTTTAGGAAGTATGAACATTTTATAAATGGTGAGCCTCCCCATCCAACTCCAATCCATCTTTTTAAGACTGTTACAATTTTACTATGAAGGGTAGAAAATTTACTTGGCACATGTATCACATGGCAATCAGGATCTGCATGCTGAAATAAGACTTATCATCCCAGCAGTATGAAAATTCAGCAATAATGATTTTTTTTTTGTTTCGATGAGGATACTAATACCTTATATGCTTGATTTACTTAAACTCACCTTGCAATAAGTAAGATTGCTGAAGTCATCCAGTACTTTTTGGGTAGCACGCAGGGATTGAATGGGGCTAGTAAGAATGAGAATAACATCATCTGGGTGAAGGTTTATCTTATAATCATAATCTGCAATACTAAATCCTATGATATTATAACATATTGTCTTATAGTAATTGAAAGTGGTTCCATGATCAGGGCAAAGAACTGAAAACCTGTGTCGTACTATTCGTTATATTATAAGGGAAGGGGTTAGATAAAATACCATTAAAGGGGTACTCCACTGGAAAAAAATTATTTGAAATCAACTGGTGCCAGAAAGTTAAAAAGATTTGTAAATTACTTCTATTTAAAAATGTTAATCCTTCCAGTACTTATCAGCTGCTGTATAGAGGAAGTTCTTTTCTTTTTGAATTTCCTTTCTGTCTGACAACAGTGCTCTCTGCTGACACCTCTGTCCATTTTAGGAACTGTTTAGAGTAGGAGCAATTCCTCATAGCAAACCTCTCCTGCTCTGAACAGTTTCTGAAATTGACAGAGGTGTCAGCAGAGATCACTGTGGTCCAACAGAAAAGAAATGAAAAAAAGAAAATAACTTCCTCTGTAGTATACAGTAGCTGATAAGTACTGGAAGGATTAAGATTTTAAAATAGAAGTAATTTACAAATCTGTTTAACTTTATGACACCAGTTGATTTAAAAGAAAATGTTTTCCAGTGGAATACCCCTTTAACCCCTTAAGGACGCAGGACGTAAATGTACGTCCTGGTGAGGTGGTACTTAACGCACCAGGACGTACATTTACGTCCTAAGCATAACCGCGGGCATCGGAGCGATGCCCGTGTCATGCGCGGCTGATCCCGGCTGCTGATCGCAGCCAGGGACCCGCCGGCAATGGCCGACGCCCGCGATCTCGCGGGCGTCCGCCATTAACCCCTCAGGTGCCGGGATCAATACAGATCCCGGCATCTGCGGCAGTTCGCGACTAAAATGAACGATCGGATCGCCCGCAGCGCTGCTGCGGGGATCCGATCATTCATAACGCCGCACGGAGGTCCCCTCACCTTCCTCCGTGCGGCTCCCGGCGTCTCCTGCTCTGGTCTGTGATCGAGCAGACCAGAGCAGGAGATGACCGATAATACTGATCTGTTCTATGTCCTATACATAGAACAGATCAGTATTAGCAATCATGGTATTGCTATGAATAGTCCCCTATGGGGACTATTCAAGTGTAAAAAAAAATGTAAAAAAATGTAAAAGTAAAAGTAAAAAAAAAGTGAAAAATCCCCTCCCCCAATAAAAAAGTAAAACGTCCGTTTTTTCCTATTTTACCCCCAAAAAGCGTAAAAAACATTTTTTATAGACATATTTGGTATTGCCGCGTGCGTAAATGTCCGAACTATTAAAATAAAATGTTAATGATCCCGTACGGGGAACGGCGTGAACGAAAAAAAATTTAAAAAGTCCAAAATTCCTACTTTTTTAATACATTTTATTAAAAAAAAAATTATAAAAAATGTATTAAAAGTTTTTTATATACAAATGTGGTATCAAAAAAAAGTACAGATCATGGCGCAAAAAATGAGCCTCCATACCGCCGCTTATACGGAAAAATAAAAAAGTTATAGGTCATCAAAATAAAGGGATTATAAACGTACTAATTTGGTTAAAAAGTTTGTGATTTTTTTTAAGCGCAACAATAATATAAAAGTATATAATAATGGGTATCATTTTAATCGTATTGACCCTCAGAATAAAGAACACATGTCATTTTTACCAGAAATTGTACGGCGTGAAAACAAAACCTTCCAAAATTAGCAAAATTGCGTTTTTCGTTTTAATTTCCCCACAAAAATAGTGTTTTTTGGTTGCGCCATACATTTTATGATATAATGAGGGATGTCATTACAAAGGACAACTGGTCGCGCAAAAAACAAGCCCTCATACTAGTCTGTAGATGAAAATATAAAAGAGTTATGATTTTTAGAAGGCGAGGAGGAAAAAATGAAAACGTAAAAATTAAATTGTCTGAGTCCTTAAGGCCAAAATGGGCTGAGTCCTTAAGAGGTTAATAAAGACTTTGGCACATAGCAAGCAAACATGGCCCTAAATGGGGTTTCAGAAAAGCTATATCTTTTTGTCACTTCTTTGATGTGACACCAGTGGACATGATCAACACCAAACACCTTCTCTGCTCCTCTCCCTGGATGCAGAGAATGCGTTTTGATGCTGTCAGCTCTAGTAATTAAATTCTGAGTCTCCATTGTAACACTCACGTTTCAGTAGACTGGAACACAGTTGATAGTGGATCCGCTGGACCTGTGTGGTAGATGACTCGGACCGTACCAGGGAGCAGAGCCTAAGGTGCCACTGGTTTTTACCAGAGCCCGCCACAAAGAGGGATGGACTTGCTGCGGCAGGTGGCACCCAGGTCGCTACCCCTGGCACGGCTCAACCACACAGGCGGCGGAGGAGATTCGAGGCACAGGTGGGATAAGGCAACTTGGGGTCTGGATAGCAGAAGGTCAAGGCAGGCGGCACAGTAGGCGGCGTAGTCAGGAATGTAGCAAATTGTCAGAAGGCAGGCGGCAAAGGAGCAAGGTCAGGTCACGGAGCAAGGGTATGATACACGGCAAGGCAATACTCAGGGATGCTTTCTCTAAGGCTCTAGGGCAACAAAGATCCGGCAGGGAAGTGTGGAAGGTGGAGGAATTTATCAATGTGCCACAGGTGTTACTTCACTAATGGGCGCAGTGGTTCTTTAAATGTTAAAGCTCCAGCACGCGCGCATCCTAGAGGATGGGGACATGCGTGCCAAAGCAGAGAGGCAGAGGCGGGGGCAGGAGAAGCACCAGCTGAGTGACAGGCTGGGATTCGCATGCAAGCGCATCCCGCAATGGGAATTACAGACCTGCCGGCAGCAGCAGGTAACGGGACCATGCGCTCACGGCCAGCATGTGCGTCCGCAGCACATAACGTAACTAACATCCATGTTCCATCATTGGTCTGTCCTACGGTGTTGAAAGAATATCATGAAATGATTTATTCCACAGAATGACCATTGCACCTGGGGCTTTCCCTAGTTTAAATGATAAAAAGGTTTTGGATATTTCATCTACCATATTAGGTGATTCAAGATATTTTCTGTCTGCATCAGATATGGACGAGATGTTACTTGAGAAGGATATGGGATATAGAGATTGACTAAGGTGAAAATCTGAATAGTTAAGTAGCAAACAGGAATAATTACCTTCCATTTTTGTCCTAGAAGTCACAAACATGCTACTTTTTGGTGATAACTACTGGCGTACATAGGATTAAGACTTCCCCCTGTATCTCTGCCAGGCATACACCTGGCAGCATACTGGTTGGGAAACACTGGCATAGAGCCTTTCTTTTATCTTAACATACAGCACAGCCTATTAGAAGAATCCGTCTCGACTACCCTCATCCCTAAAACATTGTATTTAATACAGAGTAGTCTTGCTTTTTCAAGTATTTTGCAGAATTTAACAGTATTTTCCATCACACATGGAATGTCATCATGGTACATAAGTGCCACTGTTCGCTAATCGGATTTAATCATTTATAAAGGTTATGTAGATGTTCTCATAGAATGTCCTGTTGTTTTCCATTAACAACCAAAGGACTGATAATACAATAGCCCAGCATGTTAATGAATAGTATTTGCAGGAAACAGGAGATGTACGGTATTTGAATCTTCTTTTTCCTAGAGACAGGATGGAACCAAGATTGTCTACATTTTCTGCAAATAAATATAAATTGTTAATTTAAAGTTTATTCTTTGTGGAGGCAACTTAAAGGAGAACCCTGACCACATATGACTATAAATTCCTTACAGCTGTGCGGTGTACAGTACTGTGAATTGTTACGCCGAGCGCTCCGGGTCCCCGCTCCTCCCCGGAGCGCTCGCTACACTTCCCTCACTGCAGCGCCCCGGTCGGTTCCACGGACCCGGGGCGCTGCGTTACTACCTCCGGCCGGGATGCGATTCGCGATGCGGGTAGCGCCCGCTCGCGATGCGCACCCCGGCTCCCGTACCTTACTCGCTCCCCGTCAGTTCTGTCCCGGCGCGCGCGGCCCCGCTCCCTAGGGCGCGCGCGCGCCGGGTCTTTGCGATTTAAAGGGCCACTGCACCGCTGATTGGTGCAGTGGTTCCAATTAGTGTTTACACCTGTGCACTTCCCTATATCACCTCACTTCCCCTTCACTCCCTCGCCGGATCTTGTTGCCCTAGTGCCAGTGAAAGCGTTCCTTGTGTGTTCCTTGCCTGTGATTCCAGACCTTCTGCCGTTGCCCCTGACTACGATCCTTGCTGCCTGCCCCGACCTTCTGCTACGTCCGACCTTGCTTCTGTCTACTCCCTTGTACCGCGCCTATCTTCAGCAGCCAGAGAGGTTGAGCCGTTGCTAGGGGATACGACCTGGTCACTACCGCCGCAGCAAGACCATCCCGCTTTGCGGCGGGCTCTGGTGAAAACCAGTAGTGACTTAGAACCGATCCTCTAGCACGGTCCACGCCAATCCCTCTCTGGCACAGAGGATCCACTACCTGCCAGCCGGCATCGTGACAGTAGATCCGGCCATGGATCCCGCTGAAGTTCCTCTGCCAGTTGTCGCTGACCTCACCACGGTGGTCGCCCAGCAGTCACAACAGATTGCGCAACAAGGCCAACAGCTGTCTCAACTGACTGTTATGCTACAACAGTTACTACCACAGCTCCAGCAATCATCTCCTCCGCCAGCTCCTGTACCTCCTCCGCAGCGAGTGGCCGCTTCTGGAATACGACTATCCTTGCCGGATAAATTTGATGGGGACTCTAAGTTTTGCCGTGGCTTTCTTTCCCAATGTTCATTACACTTGGAGATGATGTCGGACCAGTTCCCCACTGAAAGGTCTAAGGTGGCTTTCGTAGTCAGCCTGCTGTCTGGAAAAGCCCTGGCTTGGGCCACACCGCTCTGGGACCGCAATGACCCCGTCACTGCCTCTGTACACTCCTTCTTCTCGGAAATTCGAAGTGTCTTTGAGGAACCTGCCCGAGCCTCTTCTGCTGAGACTGCCCTGTTGAACCTGGTCCAGGGTAATTCTTCCGTTGGCGAGTATGCCGTACAGTTCCGTACCCTTGCTTCAGAATTATCCTGGAATAATGAGGCACTCTGCGCGACCTTTAAAAAAGGCCTATCCAGCAACATTAAAGATGTTCTGGCCGCACGAGAAATCCCTGCTAACCTACATGAACTCATCCATCTTGCCACTCGCATTGACATGCGTTTTTCCGAACGGCGTCAGGAGCTCCGCCAGGATATGGACTCTGTTCGCACGAGGCGTTTCTTCTCCCCGGCTCCTCTCTCCTCTGGTCCCCTGCAATCTGTTCCTGTGCCTCCCGCCGTGGAGGCTATGCAGGTCGACCGGTCTCGCCTGACACCCCAAGAGAGGACACGACGCCGCATGGAGAATCTCTGCCTGTACTGTGCTAGTACCGAACACTTCCTGAAGGATTGTCCTATCCGTCCTCCCCGCCTGGAAAGACGTCCGCTGACTCCGCACAAAGGTGAGACAGTCCTTGATGTCTACTCTGCTTCTCCACGTCTTACTGTGCCTGTGCGGATGTCTGCCTCTGCCTTCTCCTTCTCTGCTGTGGCCTTCTTGGACTCTGGATCTGCAGGAAATTTCATCTTAGCCTCTCTCGTCAACAGGTTCAACATCCCGGTGACCAGTCTCGCCAGACCCCTCTACATCAATTGTGTAAACAATGAAAGATTGGACTGTACTATACGTTTCCGCACGGAGCCCCTTCTAATGTGCATCGGATCTCATCACGAGAGGATTGAACTGTTGGTCCTCCCCAATTGCACTTCTGAAATCCTTCTTGGACTTCCCTGGCTTCAACTCCATTCCCCAATCCTGGATTGGTCCACTGGGGAGATCAAGAGTTGGGGGCCCTCTTGTTCCAAGGACTGCTTAAAACCGGTTCCCAGTAAACCTTGCCGTGTCCCTGTGCTTCCTCATGTAACCGGTCTCCCTAAGGCCTATATGGACTTTGCGGACGTTTTTTGCAAAAAACAAGCTGAGACTCTACCTCCTCACAGGCCTTATGATTGTCCCATTGACCTCCTCCCGGGTACTACTCCACCCCGGGGCAGAATCTATCCTCTGTCCGTCCCAGAGACTCTTGCCATGTCTGAATACGTCCAAGAAAATTTAAAAAAGGGCTTTATCCGTAAATCCTCCTCTCCTGCCGGAGCCGGATTTTTCTTTGTGTCCAAAAAAGATGGCTCTCTACGTCCTTGCATTGACTACCGCGGTCTTAATAAAATCACGGTTAAGAACCGCTACCCCCTACCCCTCATCTCTGAACTCTTTGATCGTCTCCAAGGTGCCCATATTTTTACCAAACTGGACTTAAGAGGTGCTTATAATCTCATCCGCATCAGAGAGGGGGATGAATGGAAAACGGCATTTAACACCAGAGATGGACACTTTGAGTATCTGGTCATGCCCTTTGGTCTATGCAACGCCCCTGCCGTCTTCCAAGACTTTGTTAATGAAATTTTTCGTGATCTACTATACTCCTGTGTTGTTGTATATCTGGACGATATCCTGATTTTTTCTGCCAATCTTGAAGAACACCGCCAGCATGTCCGTATGGTTCTTCAGAGACTTCGTGATAATCAACTCTATGCCAAAATAGAGAAATGTCTGTTTGAATGCCAATCTCTTCCTTTTCTAGGATACTTGGTCTCTGGCCAGGGACTACAAATGGACCCAGATAAACTCTCTGCCGTCTTAGATTGGCCACGCCCCTCCGGACTCCGTGCCATCCAACGTTTTTTGGGGTTCGCCAATTATTACAGGCAATTTATTCCACATTTTTCTACCATTGTGGCTCCTATTGTGGCTTTAACAAAAAAAAATGCCGATCCCAAGTCTTGGCCTCCTCAAGCGGAAGACGCCTTTAAACGACTCAAGTCTGCCTTTTCTTCGGCTCCCGTGCTCTCCAGACCTGACCCATCTAAACCCTTCCTATTGGAGGTTGATGCCTCCTCAGTGGGAGCTGGAGCTGTCCTTCTACAAAAAAACTCTTCCGGGCATGCTGTTACTTGTGGTTTTTTTTCCAGGACCTTCTCTCCGGCGGAGAGGAACTACTCCATCGGGGATCGAGAGCTTCTAGCCATTAAATTAGCACTTGAGGAATGGAGGCATCTGCTGGAGGGATCAAGATTTCCAGTTATTATTTACACCGATCACAAGAACCTCTCCTACCTCCAGTCTGCCCAACGGCTGAATCCTCGTCAGGCCAGGTGGTCTCTGTTCTTTGCCCGATTTAATTTTGAAATTCACTTTCGGCCTGCTGATAAAAACATTAGGGCCGATGCTCTCTCTCGTTCCTCAGATGCCTCTGAAATTGAACTCTCTCCTCAACACATCATTCCTCCTGACTGCCTGATTTCCACTTCTCCAGCCTCCATCAGGCAAACTCCTCCAGGAAAGACCTTTGTTTCTCCACGCCAACGCCTTGGGATCCTCAAATGGGGTCACTCCTCCCATCTCGCAGGTCATGCGGGCATCAAGAAATCTGTGCAACTCATCTCTCGCTTCTATTGGTGGCCGACTCTAGAGACTGATGTGGTGGACTTTGTGCGAGCCTGCACTATCTGTGCCCGGGATAAGACTCCTCGCCAGAAGCCCGCTGGTTTTCTTCATCCTCTACCTGTCCCCGAACAACCTTGGTCTCTGATTGGTATGGATTTTATTACTGACTTACCCCCATCCCATGGCAACACTGTTATTTGGGTGGTCGTTGATCGATTCTCCAAAATGGCACATTTCATCCCTCTTCCTGGTCTTCCTTCAGCGCCTCAGTTGGCTAAACAATTTTTTGTACACATTTTTCGTCTTCACGGGTTGCCTACACAGATCGTCTCGGATAGAGGCGTCCAATTTGTGTCTAAATTCTGGAGGGCTCTCTGTAAACAACTCAAGATTAAATTAAATTTTTCTTCTGCATACCATCCTCAATCCAATGGACAAGTAGAGAGAATTAACCAGATCTTGGGTGACTATTTACGACATTTTGTTTCCTCCCGCCAGGATGACTGGGCAGATCTTCTACCTTGGGCCGAATTCTCGTATAATTTCAGAATCTCTGAATCTTCCTCCAAATCTCCGTTTTTCGTGGTGTACGGCCGTCACCCTCTTCCCCCCCTCCCTACCCCCTTGCCCTCTGGTCTGCCCGCTGTGGATGAAATTTCTCGTGATCTTTCCACCATATGGAAAGAGACCCAAAATTCTCTCTTACAGGCTTCTTCTCGCATGAAGAGATTCGCAGATAAGAAAAGAAGAGCTCCTCCCATTTTTTCCCCTGGAGACAAGGTATGGCTCTCCGCTAAATATGTCCGTTTCCGTGTCCCGAGCTATAAGTTGGGACCACGCTATCTTGGTCCTTTTAAAGTTTTGTGTCAAATTAATCCTGTCTCTTACAAACTTCTTCTTCCTCCTTCTCTTCGTATCCCTAATGCCTTTCACGTCTCTCTTCTTAAACCTCTCATCCTCAACCGTTTTTCTCCTAAATCTGTTCCTCCCACTCCTGTTTCCGGCTCCTCGGACATCTTCTCTGTCAAAGAGATTTTGGCCTCTAAAAAGGTCAGGGGAAGAACTTTTTTTTTAGTGGATTGGGAGGGTTGTGGTCCAGAAGAGAGGTCCTGGGAACCTGAGGACAATATCCTGGACAAAAGTCTGATCCTCAGGTTCTCAGGCCCCAAGAAGAGGGGGAGACCCAAGGGGGGGGGTACTGTTACGCCGAGCGCTCCGGGTCCCCGCTCCTCCCCGGAGCGCTCGCTACACTTCCCTCACTGCAGCGCCCCGGTCGGTTCCACGGACCCGGGGCGCTGCGTTACTACCTCCGGCCGGGATGCGATTCGCGATGCGGGTAGCGCCCGCTCGCGATGCGCACCCCGGCTCCCGTACCTTACTCGCTCCCCGTCAGTTCTGTCCCGGCGCGCGCGGCCCCGCTCCCTAGGGCGCGCGCGCGCCGGGTCTTTGCGATTTAAAGGGCCACTGCACCGCTGATTGGTGCAGTGGTTCCAATTAGTGTTTACACCTGTGCACTTCCCTATATCACCTCACTTCCCCTTCACTCCCTCGCCGGATCTTGTTGCCCTAGTGCCAGTGAAAGCGTTCCTTGTGTGTTCCTTGCCTGTGATTCCAGACCTTCTGCCGTTGCCCCTGACTACGATCCTTGCTGCCTGCCCCGACCTTCTGCTACGTCCGACCTTGCTTCTGTCTACTCCCTTGTACCGCGCCTATCTTCAGCAGCCAGAGAGGTTGAGCCGTTGCTAGGGGATACGACCTGGTCACTACCGCCGCAGCAAGACCATCCCGCTTTGCGGCGGGCTCTGGTGAAAACCAGTAGTGACTTAGAACCGATCCTCTAGCACGGTCCACGCCAATCCCTCTCTGGCACAGAGGATCCACTACCTGCCAGCCGGCATCGTGACATGAATGTGTAACATTTGATATTAAAGGACTAGTCTAATTCTGAAAAAAACATTGTCTAAAAATGTATTAGAGAATTTCCCATTCTGCAACCTAAACTTTTAGCCAGAGTGCCCTCAAAGAATGTCTCTTGCTCTTAATGCATGGTACATGCATTACATAAACAGCCCATTTGTTGATTAAAAATAACTTTACAATATACTGCAATGTATCACAGGCTAGAAAGAAGCACATAATACATTAATACAATTATCGCATATAGCATGACAGTACAATGTACAGTATGGGTCTCCCTAAGCTGTACAGTAAATCATACCACAAGCTACACTAACATTCTTACTCAAAATTTAAAACAAAGTAAAAAAGTAAATCATTGCAGACATACAGTTCTCTCTTTTGTGAGCCAAAGTAGTGCTCTATCACCCAAATGCATAAAAAGTGGTAATATCACTTCTTCGCTGAAGCTGAGGAAGGATCAACATTGCTCCCAGCATCCACCTGGGCGGCAACCCAAATATCAGCATAGGAGCACAGTAGCCGGTTGAAATCTAGAAATAAAGGGACCCAGGGTTGCAGGGAGATGAGAAACCTTATGGCCACACACACTTTCCCTACACCTTCAGAGTGCATTACACTCTGAAAAGTCCATTTGACAGTAGATCAGTAAAACAAACCAGGAGAAATTCTTGCTTAGCGTGTTCTCTCCTGGCTCTGTCATGTGACCGAGGTGGCCTCACAATGGAAGTCTATGAGACTGTCTTTTTTTTTACATAGTCACAGAATAGAGAGAAAAGCACAGGGCTGTGCTCTTCACTCCAAGCTCATTCTGGCGATAGGTTAGGACGTGCCAATAGGTACACTTTAAGTTTTTATTGACAAAGTTATCAAAATTATCAAAGCTTTTCCTTTTACCTTTTTTTTTTTTTTTTTATACTTTTGAGACTAGATGGTTGTTACGCCGAGCGCTCCGGGTCCCCGCTCCTCCCCGGAGCGCTCGCTACACTCTCGCTACTGCAGCGCTCCGGTCAGATCCACTGACCCGGTGCGCTGCGATTCCGCCTCCAGCCGGGATGCGATTCGCGATGCGGGTGGCGCCCGCTCGCGATGCGCACCCCGGCTCCCGTACCTGACTCGCTCTCCGTCGGTCCTGTCCCGGCGCACGCGGCCCCGCTCCCTAGGGCGCGCGCGCGCCGGGTCTCTGCGATTTAAAGGGCCACTGCGCCGCTGATTGGCGCAAGTGGTTCTAATTAGTGTGTTCACCTGTGCACTCCCTATGTATACCTCACTTCCCCTGCACTCCCTCGCCGGATCTTGTTGCCATTGTGCCAGTGAAAGCGTTTCCTTGTGTGTTCCTAGCCTGTGTTCCAGACCTCCTGCCGTTGCCCCTGACTACGATCCTTGCTGCCTGCCCCGACCTTCTGCTACGTCCGACCTTGCTTCTGTCTACTCCCTTGTACCGCGCCTATCTTCAGCAGTCAGAGAGGTTGAACCGTTGCTAGTGGATACTGTCACGATGCCGGCTGGCAGGTAGTGGATCCTCTGTGCCAGAGAGGGATTGGCGTGGACCGTGCTAGTGGATCGGTTCTAAGTCACTACTGGTTTTCACCAGAGCCCGCCGCAAAGCGGGATGGTCTTGCTGCGGCGGTAGTGACCAGGTCGTATCCACTAGCAACGGCTCAACCTCTCTGGCTGCTGAAGATAGGCGCGGTACAAGGGAGTAGACAGAAGCAAGGTCGGACGTAGCAGAAGGTCGGGGCAGGCAGCAAGGATCGTAGTCAGGGGCAACGGCAGGAGGTCTGGAACACAGGCTAGGAACATACAAGGAAACGCTTTCACTGGCACGATGGCAACAAGATCCGGCAAGGAAGTGCAGGGGAAGTGAGGTGATATAGGGAAGTGCACAGGTGATAACACTAATTGGAACCACTGCGCCAATCAGCGGCGCAGTGGCCCTTTAAATCGCAAAGACCCGGCGCGCGCGCGCCCTAGGGAGCAGGGCCGCGCGCGCCGGGACAGGACTGACGGAGAGCGAGTCAGGTACGGGAGCCGGGGTGCGCATCGCGAGCGGGCGCTACCCGCATCGCGAATCGCATCCCGGCTGGAGGCGGTATCGCAGCGCCCCGGGTCAGTGGATCTGACCGGAGCGCTGCAGTGAGGAGAGTGTAGCGAGCGCTCCGGGGAGGAGCGGGGACCCGGAGCGCTTGGCGTAACAGATACGACCTGGTCACTACCGCCGCAGCAAGACCATCCCGCCTTGCGGCGGGCTCTGGTGAATACCAGTAGTGACTTAGAACCGGTCCACTAGCACGGTCCACGCCAATCCCTCTCTGGCACAGAGGATCCACCTCCTGCCAGCCGGCATCGTGACAGTAGATCCGGCCATGGATCCCGCTGAAGTTCCTCTGCCAGTTGTCGCCGACCTCACCACGGTGGTCGCCCAGCAGTCACAACAGATAGCGCAACAAGGCCACCAGCTGTCTCAACTGACCGTGATGCTACAGCAGCTACTACCACAGCTTCAGCAATCATCTCCTCCGCCAGCTCCTGCACCTCCTCCGCAGCGAGTGGCCGCTTCAGGCCTACGACTATCCTTGCCGGATAAATTTGATGGGGACTCTAAATTTTGCCGTGGCTTTCTTTCTCAATGTTCCCTGCACTTGGAGATGATGTCGGACCAGTTTCCTACTGAAAGGTCTAAGGTGGCTTTCGTAGTCAGCCTTCTGTCTGGAAAAGCTCTGTCATGGGCCACACCGCTCTGGGACCGCAATGACCCCGTCACTGCCTCTGTACACTCCTTCTTCTCGGAAATTCGAAGTGTCTTTGAGGAACCTGCCCGAGCCTCTTCTGCTGAGACTGCCCTGTTGAACCTGGTCCAGGGTAATTCTTCCGTTGGCGAGTACGCCGTACAATTCCGTACTCTTGCTTCAGAACTATCCTGGAATAATGAGGCCCTCTGCGCGACCTTTAAAAAAGGCCTATCCAGCAACATTAAAGATGTTCTGGCCGCACGAGAAATCCCTGCTAACCTACATGAACTCATTCATCTAGCCACTCGCATTGACATGCGTTTTTCCGAAAGGCGCCAGGAGCTCCGCCAGGATATGGACTTTGTTCGCACGAGGCGTTTTTTCTCCCCGGCTCCTCTCTCCTCTGGTCCCCTGCAATCCGTTCCTGTGCCTTCCGCCGTGGAGGCTATGCAGGTCGACCGGTCTCGCCTGACACCTCAAGAGAGGACACGACGCCGCATGGAGAATCTCTGCCTGTACTGTGCCGGTACCGAACACTTCCTGAAGGATTGTCCTATCCGTCCTCCCCGCCTGGAAAGACGTACGCTGACTCCGCACAAAGGTGAAACAGTCCTTGATGTCAACTCTGCTTCTCCACGTCTTACTGTGCCTGTGCGGATATCTGCCTCTACCTTCTCCTTCTCTACTATGGCCTTCTTGGATTCCGGATCTGCAGGAAATTTTATTTTGGCCTCTCTCATCAACAGGTTCAACATCCCGGTGACCAGTCTCGCCAGACCCCTCTACATCAATTGTGTTAACAATGAAAAATTGGACTGTACCATACGTTTCCGCACGGAGCCTCTCCTAATGTGCATCGGACCTCATCACGAAAAAATTGAGTTTTTGGTCCTCCCCAATTGTACTTCCGAAATTCTCCTTGGACTACCCTGGCTTCAACACCATTCCCCAACCCTGGATTGGTCCACTGGGGAGATCAAGAGTTGGGGTACCTCTTGTTTCAAGGACTGCCTTAAACCGGTTCCCAGTACTCCTTGCCGTGATCCTGTGGTTTCCCCTGTAACCGGTCTCCCTAAGGCCTATATGGACTTTGCGGATGTATTTTGCAAAAAACAAGCTGAGACTCTACCTCCTCACAGGCCTTATGACTGTCCTATTGACCTCCTCCCGGGCACTACTCCACCCCGGGGCAGAATTTATCCTCTCTCCGCCCCAGAGACTCTTGCTATGTCTGAGTACATCCAGGAAAATTTAAAAAAGGGCTTTATCCGCAAATCCTCCTCTCCTGCCGGAGCCGGATTTTTCTTTGTGTCCAAAAAAGATGGCTCCCTACGTCCTTGCATTGACTACCGCGGTCTTAATAAAATCACGGTAAAGAACCGCTACCCTCTACCTCTTATCTCTGAACTCTTTGATCGCCTCCAAGGTGCCCACATCTTTACCAAACTGGACTTAAGAGGTGCTTATAATCTCATCCGCATCAGAGAGGGGGATGAATGGAAAACGGCATTTAACACTAGAGATGGACACTTTGAGTATCTGGTCATGCCCTTTGGCCTGTGCAACGCCCCTGCCGTCTTCCAAGACTTTGTTAATGAAATTTTTCGTGATCTCTTATATTCCTGTGTTGTTGTGTATCTGGACGATATCCTGATTTTTTCTGCCAACCTAGAAGAACACCGCCAGCATGTCCGCATGGTTCTTCAGAGACTTCGTGACAATCAACTTTATGCCAAGATGGAGAAATGTCTATTTGAATGTCAATCTCTTCCTTTCCTAGGATACTTGGTCTCTGGCCAGGGACTACAAATGGATCCAGACAAACTCTCTGCCGTCTTAGATTGGCCACGCCCCTCCGGACTCCGTGCTATCCAACGTTTTTTGGGGTTCGCCAATTATTACAGACAATTTATTCCACATTTTTCCACCATTGTGGCTCCTATCGTGGCTTTAACCAAAAAGAATGCCAATCCTAAGTCATGGCCTCCTCAAGCGGAAGACGCCTTTAAACAGCTCAAGTCTGCCTTTTCTTCTGCTCCTGTGCTCTCCAGACCTGACCCATCTAAACCCTTCCTATTGGAGGTAGATGCCTCCTCAGTAGGAGCGGGAGCGGTCCTTCTACAAAAAAATTCTTCCGGGCATGCTGTTACTTGTGTTTTTTTTTTCTAGGACCTTCTCTCCGGCGGAGAGGAACTACTCCATCGGGGATCGAGAGCTACTAGCCATTAAATTAGCACTTGAGGAATGGAGGCATCTGCTGGAGGGATCAAGATTTCCAGTTATTATTTACACCGATCACAAGAATCTCTCCTATCTCCAGTCTGCCCAACGGCTGAATCCTCGCCAGGCCAGGTGGTCTCTGTTCTTTGCCCGATTTAATTTTGAAATTCACTTTCGGCCTGCCGATAAGAACATTAGGGCCGATGCTCTCTCTCGTTCCTCGGATGCCTCGGAAGTAGAGCTCTCTCCGCAACACATCATTCCTCCTGACTGCCTGATCTCCACTTCTCCAGCCTCCATCAGGCAAACTCCTCCAGGGAAGACCTTCGTCACTCCACGCCAACGCCTCGGAATCCTCAAATGGGGTCACTCCTCCCATCTCGCAGGCCATGCGGGCATCAAGAAATCCGTGCAACTCATCTCTCGTTTCTATTGGTGGCCGACTCTGGAGACGGATGTTGTTGATTTTGTGCGGGCCTGCACTGTCTGTGCCCGGGATAAGACTCCTCGCCAGAAGCCCGCTGGTCTTCTTCATCCTCTGCCTGTCCCCGAACAGCCTTGGTCTCTGATTGGTATGGACTTTATTACAGACTTACCCCCATCCCGTGGCAACACTGTTGTTTGGGTGGTCGTTGATCGATTCTCCAAGATGGCACATTTCATCCCTCTTCCTGGTCTTCCTTCTGCGCCTCAGTTGGCAAAAAATTTTTTGTACACATTTTTCGTCTTCACGGGTTGCCCACGCAGATCGTCTCGGATAGAGGCGTCCAATTCGTGTCAAAATTCTGGAGGGCTCTCTGTAAACAACTCAAGATTAAATTAAACTTTTCTTCTGCTTATCATCCTCAATCCAATGGGCAAGTAGAAAGAATTAACCAGGTCCTGGGTGATTATTTACGGCATTTTGTTTCCTCCCGCCAGGATGACTGGGCAGATCTTCTACCATGGGCCGAATTCTCGTATAACTTCAGAGTTTCTGAATCTTCTTCCAAATCTCCATTTTTCGTGGTGTACGGCCGTCACCCTCTTCCCCCCCTTCCTACTCCCTTGCCCTCTGGTTTGCCCGCTGTGGATGAAATAACTCGTGATCTTTCCACCATATGGAAAGAGACCCAAAATTCTCTCTTACAGGCTTCATCACGCATGAAGAAGTTTGCTGATAAGAAAAGAAGAGCTCCCCCCATTTTTTCTCCAGGAGACAAGGTATGGCTCTCCGCTAAATATGTCCGCTTCCGTGTTCCTAGCTACAAATTGGGACCACGCTATCTTGGTCCTTTCAAAATTTTGTGCCAGATTAATCCTGTCTCTTACAAACTTCTTCTTCCTCCTTCTCTTCGTATTCCTAATGCCTTTCACGTTTCTCTTCTTAAACCACTCATCATCAACCGTTTCTCTCCCAAACTTGTTTCTCCCACTCCTGTTTCCGGCTCCTCGGACATCTTCTCAGTAAAGGAGATACTGGCCTCCAAGAAGGTCAGAGGGAAAACCTTTTTTTTGGTCGATTGGGAGGGCTGTGGTCCTGAAGAGAGATCCTGGGAACCTGAGGACAATATCCTAGACAAAAGTCTGCTCCTCAGGTTCTCAGGCTCTAAGAAGAGGGGGAGACCCAAGGGGGGGGGGTACTGTTACGCCGAGCGCTCCGGGTCCCCGCTCCTCCCCGGAGCGCTCGCTACACTCTCGCTACTGCAGCGCTCCGGTCAGATCCACTGACCCGGTGCGCTGCGATTCCGCCTCCAGCCGGGATGCGATTCGCGATGCGGGTGGCGCCCGCTCGCGATGCGCACACCGGCTCCCGTACCTGACTCGCTCTCCGTCGGTCCTGTCCCGGCGCGCGCGGCCCCGCTCCCTAGGGCGCGCGCGCGCCGGGTCTCTGCGATTTAAAGGGCCACTGCGCCGCTGATTGGCGCAAGTGGTTCTAATTAGTGTGTTCACCTGTGCACTCCCTATGTATACCTCACTTCCCCTGCACTCCCTCGCCGGATCTTGTTGCCATTGTGCCAGTGAAAGCGTTTCCTTGTGTGTTCCTAGCCTGTGTTCCAGACCTCCTGCCGTTGCCCCTGACTACGATCCTTGCTGCCTGCCCCGACCTTCTGCTACGTCCGACCTTGCTTCTGTCTACTCCCTTGTACCGCGCCTATCTTCAGCAGTCAGAGAGGTTGAGCCGTTGCTAGTGGATACGACCTGGTCACTACCGCCGCAGCAAGACCATCCCGCCTTGCGGCGGGCTCTGGTGAATACCAGTAGTGACTTAGAACCGGTCCACTAGCACGGTCCACGCCAATCCCTCTCTGGCACAGAGGATCCACCTCCTGCCAGCCGGCATCGTGACAATGGTTCTTTATCTATGCAGATGCACTCAACATTTTTGTCACATCAGTAAAATCTGAGCCAGTTGAAAAATGATCTAAATTTGTTGGCAGATCAGTTTTTCCATTATTGTCAATTATAAGCCACTTAGAACTCTGTTATTTGGGTGCTTAATACAGCAAGATTAGAATTTTATGGGCCCAAACTGTATGTTCATCGTATTCTATGCAAAGGCAATACTAAGATGTAGTGAATATTTTATCACTCAGGTATTTCCCCTAGTGAAATTATGCTGGCTGGTCAGAGCTGGATGTCACCTATGGCGGCTGCTTTCCCTGGGTCCTAACAGTGGCCCAGAGACAGTAGGCCCAAACTGTGTAACAACCAGAAAATTGTGAGAACAAATATATGAAACCTTACAAACTTGCTTGCCCTGAATCCTTTTGTAAATTTTTTCACAAACACTGACCTTAACACCCAGACACCTCTGACCCTTAGTGTACCTTATTAGTGTACTTATTGAAAATGGACCCAAATGCAAAAACTACAGCTGAGCAGTACTAACTTAAGGAGACAAGGCCAAATTGGGAGCAACTACAAGGTAAAGAAACAAGGACTACTCAATAGTGAACCAGAAACAAAACGTATAGACTAGAAAAAAAACGAAGCTACAACAAATATTACAGCAATACAAGGAATACTGGAATTAAACACACAGAGCATATGTGTCACGATGCCGGCTGGCAGGTAGTGGATCCTCTGTGCCAGAGAGGGATTGGCGATGACCGCGCTAGTGGACCGGTTCTAAGTCACTACTGGTTTTCACCAGAGCCCGCCGCAAAGCGGGATGGTCTTGCTGCGGCGGTAGTGACCAGGTCGTATCCACTAGCAACGGCTCACCTCTCTGACTGCTGAAGATAGGCGAGGTACAAGGGAGTAGACAGAAGCAAGGTCGGACGTAGCAGAAGGTCGGGGGCAGGCGGCAAGGTTCGTAGTCAGGGTGGATAGCAGAAGTTCTGGTACACAGGCTTTAGACACACAAAACGCTTTCACTAGGCACAAGGGCAACAAGATCCGGCAAGGGAGTGCAAGGGAGGAGACCAGATATAGCCAGGGAGCAGGTGGAAGCCAATTAAGCTAATTGGGCCAGGCACCAATCATTGGTGCACTGGCCCTTTAAGTCTCAGGGAGCTGGCGCGCGCGCGCCCTAGAGAGCGGAGCCGCGCGCGCCAGCACATGACAGCAGGGGACGGGAACGGGTAAGTGACCTGGGATGCGATTCGCGAGCGGGCGCGTCCCGCTGTGCGAATCGCATCCCCAACGGCCATGACAGAGCAGCGCTCCCGGTCAGCGGGACTGACCGGGGAGCTGCAGGGAGAAAGACGCCGTGAGCGCTCCGGGGAGGAGCGGGGACCCGGAGCGCTAGGCGTAACAGTACCCCCCCCTTAGGTCTCCCCTTTTTTTTGTCCGGTGACTGCCTCCCCTGGGATGAGGACACCGGGAAGGAATGGATGGTTTCCTCAATGGCAGGCAGTACAGCAGGAGTAGGAATGGGGAGGGAGGGCAGAGGGTGAAGCTTGGCACGGGGCAGGAAGACACAAGGACGGGAGCCATGAGGGGACACAGAGGCTTGCCTGATGGGACTGGGAGGGGGGGAGAGGCATTTCCTGTGGCAGGCAGAGTCCTTAACGACCTTAGGGGGACCGGATACAGGAGGAACCACAGGGTCACGGCAGGGAGTACAGGGAACCGGTTTAAGGCAGTCCTTGGAACAAGAGGGACCCCAACTCTTGATCTCCCCAGTGGACCAATCCAGGGTTGGGGAATGGTGTTGAAGCCAGGGTAGTCCAAGGAGAATTTCGGAAGTGCAATTGGGAAGGACCAAAAATTCAATTTTCTCGTGATGAGGTCCGATGCACATTAGGAGGGGCTCCGTGCGGTAACGCACGGTGCAATCCAACCTGGCTCCGTTGACCGCGGAAATGTGGAGTGGCTTGACAAGACGGGTCACCGGAATGCGGAATTTATTCACCAAGGACTCCCGAATAAAATTCCCAGAGGCACCAGAGTCCAGGCAGGCCACGGCTGAGAGGGAAGAGCTGGCTGAAGTAGAAATCCGTACAGGCACCGTGAGACGTGGAGAAGCCGACTTCGCATCAAGAGACGCCACACCCACGAGAGCTGGGTGCGAGCGTGCGTTTCCCAGACGTGGAGGACGGATAGGGCAATCCACCAAAAAATGTTCGGTACTGGCACAGTACAGACAAAGATTCTCTTCCTTACGGCGATTCCTCTCTTCCAGGGTCAGGCGAGACCGATCCACTTGCATGGCCTCCTCGGCGGGAGGCCTAGGCGCAGATTGCAATGGAGACTGTGGGAGAGGTGTCCAGAGATCTAAGTCTTTTTCCTGGCGGAGCTCTTGATGCCTCTCAGAAAAACGCATGTCAATGCGAGTGGCTAGATGAATGAGTTCATGCAGGTTAGCAGGAGTTTCTCGTGCGGCCAGAACATCTTTAATGTTGCTGGATAGGCCTTTTTTAAAGGTCGCGCAGAGGGCCTCATTATTCCAGGATAGTTCAGAAGCAAGAGTACGGAATTGTATGGCGTACTCGCCAACGGAAGAATTACCCTGGACCAGGTTCAGCAGGGCAGTCTCAGCAGAAGAGGCTCGGGCAGGTTCCTCAAAGACACTTCGAATTTCCGAGAAGAAGGAGTGTACAGAGGCAGTGACGGGGTCATTGCGGTCCCAGAGCGGTGTGGCCCATGACAGGGCTTTTCCAGACAGAAGGCTGACTACGAAAGCCACCTTAGACCTTTCAGTAGGAAACTGGTCCGACATCATCTCCAAGTGCAGGGAACATTGCGAAAGAAAGCCACGGCAAAACTTAGAGTCCCCATTAAATTTGTCCGGCAAGGACAGGCGGAGGCTAGGAGTGGCCACTCGCTGCGGAGGAGGTGCAGGAGCTGGCGGAGGAGATGATTGCTGATGAAGTTGCGACTGAAGTTGGTGCACAATGGTGGACACTTCCGACATCTGGTGGGTTAGATGGGCGATCTGTCGGGCTTGCTGGGCGACCACCGTGGTGATATCAGAGGCAACTGGCAGGGGAACCTCAGCGGGATCCATGGCCGGATCTACTGTCACGATGCCGGCTGGCAGGTAGTGGATCCTCTGTGCCAGAGAGGGATTGGCGATGACCGCGCTAGTGGACCGGTTCTAAGTCACTACTGGTTTTCACCAGAGCCCGCCGCAAAGCGGGATGGTCTTGCTGCGGCGGTAGTGACCAGGTCGTATCCACTAGCAACGGCTCACCTCTCTGACTGCTGAAGATAGGCGAGGTACAAGGGAGTAGACAGAAGCAAGGTCGGACGTAGCAGAAGGTCGGGGGCAGGCGGCAAGGTTCGTAGTCAGGGTGGATAGCAGAAGTTCTGGTACACAGGCTTTAGACACACAAAACGCTTTCACTAGGCACAAGGGCAACAAGATCCGGCAAGGGAGTGCAAGGGAGGAGACCAGATATAGCCAGGGTGCAGGTGGAAGCCAATTAAGCTAATTGGACCAGGCACCAATCATTGGTGCACTGGCCCTTTAAGTCTCAGGGAGCTGGCGCGCGCGCGCCCTAGAGAGCGGAGCCGCGCGCGCCAGCACATGACAGCAGGGGACGGGAACGGGTAAGTGACCTGGGATGCGATTCGCGAGCGGGCGCGTCCCGCTGTGCGAATCGCATCCCCAACGGCCATGACAGAGCAGCGCTCCCGGTCAGCGGGACTGACCGGGGAGCTGCAGGGAGAAAGACGCCGTGAGCGCTCCGGGGAGGAGCGGGGACCCGGAGCGCTAGGCGTAACAATATGCTATAATCCGCACCACAGTGCAAGATTCAGGGACATTTAATGAGGGGCTTAGGGATCAGAAACTCCTACTTCACACGAGCCCCTGAGCAGCAAGGTCACCTGATCCACACTAATAAATTCACTGTAAGGCAATTGCATAGCCACTGCCAAATTCGTGAATATATTCGCTATTTATTTGAAATTACAAATATTCACTTTTTTCCTCATATGCGCATATGTGCATATTGCATTTGTGAATATTCGCATATGTGAATATTCGCATATTCCTTCTTTTCACTTGTGGGCCAATTAGAATGATGCAAATACACTTGTCAGAGGTTATCAACAACATCCCTAGCAACCAATAGTAAAGTTGCCCACCCCCTCACTGTTTTCTTCCTCGAATATGTGAATAGGCAAATATTCGCACATGCGAATACACGAAATTCGCGAATATAAGACGAATATTCGTCTATATATTCGCGAAATATCATGAATTTGAATATGGGCAATGCCGCTCATCACTAAAAATAGCAGGTTTATTCATGCTATTCATAACACAGAGTCACTAGGGGGTGGCACCTAAAGCCCCCATAGTTCATAATTTCAACCTTTAGGGATTCCATGATCCACTATTCATAGTCTGTATGTGATTTTTTTTTTTCCGTGAGCTGTAAATAGCATGAGTTTTTATTTCTTGAGCAGGTCCTTTTGATCTCACCAACACACTCAATAAAGAGGAAATTTGACTCTTAAGTAATACTTATCACTTCTCATATTGTTCCTAATAAGTAGTTCGAATTGCCCTCAAAGCAACGGCTTCACAAATGAACATGAATAGCATATGTTCTTAAAAATATGACAAATTCTTTCCTGTGTTTTTTCTCGTAATTAAACAAGGCTTTCTCTTTAATAAGCCGAGCCATTGAGTGCATGAAGTGCGTATTTATCAATTCATCAATGTATGTGCTTGTTCGGTATAATTGTACTTTGTGAGAGAATGGCTGGATGTGTTGCTAAGCTGGTTTCGAATTATGATCAGCTAAGCACGGTCTGACGTTTGACAGACAAGAATAATTACAACACTTCACATCTTATCTCTTCCTACAGGAACCTATGAGTAATACAGCCATGCTGCCGCTCAGCTCCCGGCTTTGATGAGTCTCTAAATGATTAGTCACGGTGACCTGTGATTTTTCTTTACTTTGCAAAGCCTGGTCTTTTTTTAGCCTGTATCACAAACGTCATTTGCACAAATGGTTTTAAATGGCTTATGACAATGTCATACCCCAGGCAGTTGCTCAGTCTACCCACACAGAAATTACCCGGAGCATTAAATTACACATATAAACCTCATCGAGTTTACGCTGGCATTGAAATTCTGATGCCCAGTGAAGTCAATTTTGAGATTAGTTGCACGTTTCATTGCTATTATTCAGTAATGTCAGTATATGTTTTGTTGGCATATACTTTACCATATTACCCAGGATATATTTATTATTATGATACGTGCCGGGCAAATTAAAAAGCTCTTTATGAACCTCTAAATATAGACTTCACACATCTGCTCAGATTCAGATGTTTGTTCAGGATGGTGAATGAAAATCAGCTCTGTGTATCAGGAGGGTTATGTACAAAAACAAATAGAAAAAATAAGAATTAATAGAATGGGTATCAGCACAGAGAGCCATTTTTTTAAGCCCCCATAATATTACAATATAGGACATGTGTAAGCAAAATAAGCTTGACTCCTCATGACCTGGGGCCCCTCTCTCTGTGAAACCAGCAAGGTATTGCAATTGCTATTGACTTTTAAAGTGTTTAACAGTAGTTAATGGACTTACAGTATTTTCAGACACAGTCATTAGAGCTGGGTGTTAGCTAGAAAATACAGTCGATAACTATAAATGATGGTGTCTTGTGTTCGTACCTTCACTGTGTCACAATAATATGGTGGTGAAACACTCTTGAACGCGTACCGGTCAGATCATGAAGAAAAAAAAAATGAATAAAAATGTAACTCAGTATGTAATCCTGACCATGTACATACATATAATGTTTATGCTTCTATCACCTATATTCATTATAAAAATATCTCTCTTCACTAGCTCACAGTGTTAGAAATCCTCTCAGGGGAAGGGGGCGTGTCCCTCCCTTTTGGTGGTGGGAGGTGATTGATGGGCATGTCCCTTCCTTGTGGTGGTGGGAGGTGATTGGTTTGTCTGCTCATGCAGCCTTGTCCATCTCTTGTTCATGACTCATGGTCAAGCCTGATGCTGCTGCAGGACTGGTTAGTGTCCCAGTTGGTAACAACCATATTACAAAAAGGCATTCTGGGGGGCTCAATAAGGCTGTCTTTCCCTTCATACACTCAAAATTTATGAGTGTACCCTGAGATGCTTTCACACAGCTTGTACAATTTAATTCTGTTCCTGGCCCTCTTATTGGGTAAGTATTAATGGAATTTAAGCCAGCCTTTGAAGTGGACTAGGGATTCATCCACACAAATATCCTTTTTGGGGATGTATGCCTCTGAAAACTTGTCACTAAAATGTTCAATTATTGGCCGAAGTTTATAGAGGCGATTAAAAGAGGGGTCATTTGGGGGTGGACATTGTGAATTATCATTGTAATGGAGAAATTTGAAGATTGCCTCAAATCTTTTGCAGAGTTGCTGTACAGTGGGGCATGGTACAGGATGTCCGCACTCCAATGCTGCCTAGTCTTTTTTTTTCTATGCCCATGTGGAGAAAAAGGCCCCAATATTTCATCTTTTCACCTGAAGGGATGGGGATCCAGTTTGAAAATTATGATGTGGGGTTCTGGGCCAAAAATTGTTGTGCATATAATTGGTCTTGTGCACAATGATGTTGACCAATTCATCCGGAAAAAAATTTGAAATAGTCAATTTCGGTAAGGCCATCCATAGTGAACTGGATTCCTAAGCTGGCCACAAACTCAGTAATCTGGGCCTTATAATCTTCAGGGACTGGGGTCCACACAGGGTGCAGGCTCAGGCAGTGTCCTGTAATGCCTTTGTCGTGGTTCCTCTTCACTACTGGAGGATGCAAGAATGTCAAGCCTCTTCTACTGTGAACACCCTTTGTGATGAGCGGGTTGGTCAGGACATTTTTATGTTTCAAATTTTTTTGGGGTGTATGTAATGCTTTCACACGTGTGGGGTGTATGTCAGGTAAGGGTGTATGTAGTGATTTAAAATATGTTGGGGGTCTGAGAAATATTATATTTATTCACCTAACCTAAACATCCCTAAAGCCCTACCTATAACAGGAACCTAAGCTCAACTAATATATAAATATATATATATATATATATATATATATATATATACACACACACACACAAACTCCTACCACCTAATCTAGATGTCCGCTACCCTAACACCTTGCCTATAACAGGAACCTTAACTCCTAAACTAATGTTTATATATATTTTTTACAAAAAATGGACACCAGCTCCTACCGCCTAAACTAGATGTCCGCTACCCAAATCCCTGCCTATAACAGGAACGTAAACTAATATATATATATATATATATATATATATATATATATATACACGTATAGAAGAGAGAGTGTGAGACAGCACCGGAGGTCGACCTCTGTGCCCGTGAATAACCAGGTAGCCAACCGAGGATCAATGTAGTCAAAGTCCCGAAATCACAGCACCAGCCAGGTCAAGGATCTTGAGAAACTGGATTACTTTATTGTACCCATATCAAATGCAATGTTTCGGCAGCAGTAGCCTTTATCAAGCATGATAAAGTGAGGAATCCCGAAAGCTTGTCTCTACAAAATTCTGTTAGTCCAATAAAAAATGTATTACGAGATACTGCAACATTTTTTGAATTGCATCTGCATCACTGGACTAATACGGCTACTCAAATTTACTATATATATATTTTTTTTTTTTTTACAAAAAACAGACACCAGCTCCTACCATCTAGATGTCCACTACCTTAACATCCTGCCTATAACAGGAACTTAGACTCCTAAACTGATGTATATATATTTTTTTTAACAAAAAACCGGACGTGAACTCCTACCGCCTAATCTAGAAGTCCGCTACCCTAACATCCTGCCTATAACAGGAACCTAAACTCCTAAACTAATATATATATATATATATATTTATTTACTTATTTTTTACCAAAAAATGGACACCAACTACTATCGCCTAATCTAGACGTCCGCCACCTAATACCGTGCCTATAACAGGAACCTAAATCCTAAAAACGATTTTTTTTTCCTGATATATGTCTTTTGTTTTTTCAAATAATTAAAGGGGTATTCTGGGCAAAAACATTTTATCCCCTATCCAAAGGATAGGGGATAAGATGTCTGATCGCGAGGAGCCCGCTGCTGAGACCCCCCACAATCTCTCTGCATAGAATGCGGGTGCTGAATCTCCAGTTTCGGAAACCTCCGGGTTTCCGGGACTGGGGACGTGACGTCACACCACTCCCCCTCCATTCATGTCTATATAGACATGAATGGAGGGGGTGTGGTGTGTCGTGACATCACGTCCCCAGTCCCGGAAACCCGGAGGTTTCCGAAACTGGAGATTCAGTACCCGCATAGAATGCGGGTGCTGCAGGGAGATCGCGGGGGATCAGACATCTTATCCACTATCCTTTGGATAACACATATTTTATTAAGAAGTATATTAGAAAATTAATTTAAATAGGCTAATCTGTAATATATTAAATTTCATTGAGGGTGACTGGTAGCATATAAATTAAGCACAGATAGTAAAAAAGTCTGCTCACCTTCTCCAACGTTTAGCCGCTACGATTCCCATCCAGAGCAGGTGCTGCCAGGGTGTTGCTGCCACAAACAAGATGATTGTAAAAAACAAAATTCACTCACTAAGGAGTGTGGATCCCTCAGCACTTCCGGACACAGTAAATATAAAATATATGAACTTTATTCAATCTTCATAAAAAACATACAGTGGGGTAAAAATTGGTAAAAACAGACTGACGTGTTTCGGCATACAAGCCTTTCTCATGGTCCTTCAAGTGAATTATTGATAAACTGAATAAATGCATAAAACCCTTTTCATTAAACCATCCCCAAAGTGCACATCACTGACCTAACCTGAGTAATTAACTCTTTACATTCCTGACTAAATCCTATTGAGCAAATCTTGCTATATCTCAAATTCATTTTACATAACAATGTTGTATATTATACAATGTTGAACCTGAAAATAAAGATAATCGATTATGTGGTGACCCACTGTGTATGGTGGGACCGCGGGGTGTAGCGGTGTATGGGCAAGATGGTTTCAACCCTCGGGGCAAGGTGTTGTTAACCCCTAATGTTCGTGATGCCAGAGTGGTTTTTGGGTACCGGTACCACACAAACCGTATCTCCGCTATTCCAATGGCTAGCTGGGGGTCATAGGTAAAGCTGGGGCTCTCTGGGTAACATCATGTGACAACATAACATAACATGTGACATTTCACAGGTCCTTTAGACAACATCTCACAGGCCCTTTAGACTAGCTATACATGAATAAACTGACTATAATCCTATGACAATAAATGACACTTAGAATAATAACAGCAGGGGAGACACTGCAGGAGAGCCCCCAGAACACTAAGGGACTCAACCTGACAGGGCCTAAGTATATTGCAGGACAATGTCCTGTACTGGGACATTACAATTATATACTGTATGACCGTAAATGATAGCAACATGTCAATCAATACGTCAGATCTAAGATTCATACTCTCTGTTGTAATTTTCCATCAAGATCCATTCATGATTAAGGGAAGGACTAAAGGGAAAATGGAAAGTAAGCAATATTGTATTTCATTTCCTACCGCTTCACTGTATATGACAATAACATAATGATATTTTTTTCGAGAAGACATATTGTAGCCCTCAGTTTTTGTAAAAACAGCAAGGAATGTTTTTAAACAGTTCCACAGGTTGTAAGTAACAATCCTTATGGGAGGTGTGATAATGTGACATAAATGTGAATTTAGCAGTTCTAGTTAGAGGTCAAGTATTTGTATTTGGTCCAGTATCATGCAGAAAGCTAGAGGGATAAGTAGCTGGCACCGCTTTATAACCTACTTAAACAGCTGCTATTAGATAACATCAATCCGGGACACCCTGCAGTACAGACAAAATAAGAAAGTCCAATCCAAATATACTAGCAAAGGAAAAGTGTACAATGCTCAACCAGCGATATAGTGTTAACTTCCTTATTCAAGTAGGTGCAGTCTGAAGTACTGTCCTGCACCTGCTTAAAGAAAAAAATATCAAACAACAGGGCTGGGTGAGTGCTGCGCTCTTTTCCTTTGCCAGCATTTGTAGTATGTCTGCTTCCATTCTTCTGCAATATTACATTTTGTCAGTTAAATCGTATACAGGTTGTCACGATGCCGGCTGGCAGGTAGTGGACCCTCTGTGCCAGAGAGGGATTGGCGTGGACCGTGCTAGTGGACCGGTTCTAAGCCACTACTGGTTTTCACCAGAGCCCGCCGCAAAGCGGGATGGTCTTGCTGCGGCGGTAGTGACCAGGTCGTATCCACTAGCAACGGCTCACCTCTCTGGCTGCTGAAGATAGGCGCGGTACAAGGGAGTAGGCAGAAGCAAGGTCGGACGTAGCAGAAGGTCGGGGCAGGCAGCAAGGATCGTAGTCAGGGGCAACGGCAGAAGGTCTGGAAACACAGGCAAGGAACACACAAGGAACGCTTTCACTGGCACTAAGGCAACAAGATCCGGCAAGGGAGTGCAAGGGAAGTGAGGTAATATAGGGAAGTGCACAGGTGAAAACCCTAATTGGAACCACTGCGCCAATCAGCGGCGCAGTGGCCCTTTAAATCGCAGAGACCCGGCGCGCGCGCGCCCTAGGGAGCGGGGCCGCGCGCGCCGGGACAGAACAGACGGGGAGCGAGTCAGGTAGGGGAGCCGGGGTGCGCATCGCGAGCGGGCGCTACCCGCATCGCGAATCGCATCCCGGCTGGCAGCGGGATCGCAGCGCCCCGGGTCAGAGGACGTGACCGGAGCGCTGCAGCGGAGGGAGTGAAGCGAGCGCTCCGGGGAGGAGCGGGGACCCGGAGCGCTCGGCGTAACAGTACCCCCCCCCTTGGGTCTCCCCCTCTTCTTGGAGCCTGAGAACCTGAGGAGCAGACTTTTGTCAAGGATGTTGTCCTCAGGTTCCCAGGATCTCTCTTCAGGACCACAACCCTCCCAGTCTACTAAAAAAAAATTTTTCCCTCTGACCTTTTTGGCAGCCAAAATTTCCTTGACCGAGAAGACGTCCGAGGAGCCGGAAACAGGAGTGGGAGGAACAGATTTGGGAGAAAAACGGTTGAGGATGAGTGGTTTGAGAAGAGAGACGTGAAAGGCATTAGGGATACGAAGAGAAGGAGGAAGAAGAAGTTTATAAGAGACAGGATTAATTTGACACAAAATTTTGAAAGGACCAAGATAGCGTGGTCCCAACTTGTAGCTAGGGACACGGAAGCGGACATATTTAGCGGAGAGCCATACCTTGTCTCCAGGGGAAAAAACGGGGGGAGCTCTTCTTTTCTTATCCGCGAACCTCTTCATGCGTGAAGAAGCCTGTAAGAGAGAATTTTGGGTCTCTCTCCATATAATGGAAAGGTCACGAGAAATTTCATCCACAGCGGGCAGACCAGAGGGCAAGGGGGTAGGGAGGGGGGGAAGAGGGTGACGGCCGTACACCACGAAAAATGGGGATTTGGAGGAAGATTCAGAGACCCTGAAGTTATACGAGAATTCGGCCCATGGAAGGAGATCTGCCCAGTCATCCTGGCGGGAGGAAACAAAATGTCGCAAATAATCACCCAGGATCTGGTTAATTCTTTCTACTTGTCCATTGGACTGGGGATGATATGCAGAGGAAAAATTTAATTTAATCTTGAGTTGTTTACAGAGAGCCCTCCAGAATTTAGACACGAATTGGACCCCTCTATCCGAGACAATCTGCGTAGGCAACCCGTGAAGACGAAAAATGTGTACAAAAAATTGTTTAGCCAACTGAGGCGCAGAAGGAAGACCAGGAAGAGGGATGAAATGTGCCATTTTGGAGAATCGATCAACGACCACCCAAATAACGGTGTTGCCACGGGAAGGGGGTAAATCAGTAATAAAATCCATACCAATCAGAGACCAAGGCTGTTCGGGGACAGGCAGAGGATGAAGAAAACCAGCGGGCTTCTGGCGAGGAGTCTTATCCCGGGCACAGATAGTGCAGGCTCGCACAAAGTCCCCAACATCCGTCTCCAGAGTCGGCCACCAATAGAAGCGGGAGATGAGTTGCACAGATTTCTTGATGCCCGCATGACCTGCGAGATGGGAGGAGTGACCCCATTTGAGGATTCCGAGGCGTTGGCGTGGAGAAACAAAGGTCTTTCCTGGAGGAGTCTGCCTGATGGAGGCAGGAGAAGTGGAGATCAGGCAGTCAGGTGGAATGATGTGTTGCGGAGGGAGATCAACTTCTGTGGCATCCGAGGAACGAGAGAGAGCATCGGCCCTAATGTTCTTATCGGCAGGACGAAAGTGAATCTCAAAATTAAATCGGGCAAAGAACAGAGACCACCGGGCCTGGCGAGGATTCAGCCGTTGGGCCGACTGGAGGTAGGAGAGGTTCTTGTGGTCGGTGTAGATAATAACAGGAAATCTTGATCCCTCCAGCAGATGTCTCCATTCCTCAAGTGCTAATTTAATGGCTAGAAGCTCTCGATCCCCGATGGAGTAGTTCCTCTCCGCTGGAGAGAAGGTCCTAGAGAAAAACCCACAAGTGACAGCATGCCCGGAAGAATTTTTTTGTAGAAGAACAGCTCCAGCTCCCACTGAGGAGGCATCAACCTCCAATAGGAAGGGTTTGGAAGGGTCAGGTCTGGAGAGCACGGGAGCCGAAGAAAAGGCAGACTTGAGTCGTTTAAAGGAGTCTTCTGCTTGAGGAGGCCAGGACTTGGGATCAGCATTTTTTTTGGTTAAAGCCACGATAGGAGCCACAATGGTAGAAAAATGTGGAATAAATTGCCTGTAATAATTGGCGAACCCCAAAAAGCGTTGGATAGCACGGAGTCCGGAGGGGCGTGGCCAATCTAAGACGGCAGAGAGTTTGTCTGGATACATCTGTAGTCCCTGGCCAGAGACCAAATATCCTAGAAAAGGAAGAGATTGGCATTCAAACAGACATTTCTCAATTTTGGCATAGAGTTGGTTGTCACGAAGTCTCTGAAGAACCATACGGACATGCTGGCGGTGTTCTTCTAGATTGGCAGAAAAAATTAGGATATCGTCCAGATATACAACAACACAGGAGTATAACAGATCACGAAAAATTTCATTGACAAAGTCTTGGAAGACGGCAGGGGCATTGCACAGTCCAAAGGGCATGACCAGATACTCAAAGTGTCCATCTCTGGTGTTAAATGCCGTTTTCCACTCGTCCCCCTCTCTGATGCGGATGAGGTTATAGGCGCCTCTTAAGTCCAATTTAGTGAAGATGTGGGCACCTTGGAGGCGATCAAAGAGTTCAGAGATGAGGGGTAAGGGGTAGCGGTTCTTAACCGTGATTTTATTAAGACCGCGGTAGTCAATGCAAGGACGTAGGGAGCCATCTTTTTTGGACACAAAGAAAAATCCGGCTCCGGCAGGAGAGGAGGATTTACGGATAAAGCCCTTTTTTAGATTCTCCTGGACGTATTCGGACATGGCAAGAGTCTCTGGGGCAGAGAGAGGATAAATTCTGCCCCGGGGTGGAGTAGTACCCGGGAGGAGGTCGATAGGGCAATCATAAGGCCTGTGAGGAGGTAGAGTCTCAGCTTGTTTTTTGCAGAAAACATCCGCGAAGTCCATATAGGCCTTAGGGAGACCGGTTACTGGAGGAACCACAGAGTTACGGCAAGGGTTACTGGGAACCGGTTTTAGACAGTTCTTGGAACAAGAGGACCCCCAACTCTTGATCTCCCCAGTGGACCAATCCAGGGTTGGGGAATGAAGTTGAAGCCAGGGAAGTCCAAGGAGAATCTCCGAGGTGCAATTGGGGAGGACCAAAAGTTCAATCCTCTCATGATGAGATCCGATGCTCATAAGAAGGGGCTCCGTGCGGAAACGTATGGTACAGTCCAATCTTTCATTATTTACACAATTGATGTAGAGGGGTCTGGCGAGACTGGTCACTGGGATGTTGAACCTGTTGACGAGAGAGGCCAAAATAAAATTTCCTGCAGATCCAGAGTCCAAGAAGGCCACTGTAGAGAAGGAGAAGGCAGAGGCAGACATCCGCACAGGCACAGTAAGACGTGGAGAAGCAGAGTAGACATCAAGGACTGTCTCACCTTTGTGCGGAGTCAGCGTACGTCTTTCCAGGCGGGGAGGACGGATAGGACAATCCCTCAGGAAGTGTTCGGTACTAGCACAGTACAGGCAGAGGTTCTCCATACGGCGTCGTGTCCTCTCTTGAGGTGTCAGGCGAGACCGGTCGACCTGCATAGCCTCCACGGCGGGAGGCACAGAAACAGATTGCAGGGGACCAGAGGAGAGAGGAGCCGAGGAGACGAAACGCCTCGTGCGAACAGAGTCCATATCTTGGCGGAGTTCCTGACGCCTTTCAGAAAAACGCATGTCAATGCGAGTGGCAAGGTGAATAAGTTCATGTAGATTAGCAGGAATTTCTCGTGCGGCCAGAACATCTTTAATGTTGCTGGATAGGCCTTTTTTGAAGGTCGCGCAGAGGGCCTCATTATTCCAGGACAATTCTGAAGCAAGTGTACGGAATTGTACGGCATACTCGCCAACGGAAGAATTACCCTGGACCAGGTTCAACAGGGCAGTCTCAGCAGAAGAGGCTCGGGCAGGTTCCTCAAAGACACTTCGGATTTCCGAGAAGAAGGAGTGTACAGAGGCAGTGACGGGGTCATTGCGGTCCCAGAGCGGTGTGGCCCATGACAGGGCTTTTCCGGACAGAAGACTGACTACGAAAGCCACCTTAGACCTTTCAGTGGGAAACAGGTCCGACATCATCTCCAGATGCAGGGAACATTGGGAAAGAAAGCCACGGCAAAACTTAGAGTCCCCATCAAATTTATCCGGCAAGGATAAGCGTATCCCAGGAGCGGCCACTCGCTGCGGAGGAGGTGCAGGAGCTGGCGGAGGAGATGACTGCTGAAGCTGTGGTAGCAACTGTTGTAGCATAACGGTCAGTTGAGACAGCTGTTGGCCTTGTTGCGCTATCTGTTGTGACTGCTGGGCGACCACCGTGGTGAGGTCAGCGACAACTGGCAGAGGAACTTCAGCGGGATCCATGGCCGGATCTACTGTCACGATGCCGGCTGGCAGGTAGTGGACCCTCTGTGCCAGAGAGGGATTGGCGTGGACCGTGCTAGTGGACCGGTTCTAAGCCACTACTGGTTTTCACCAGAGCCCGCCGCAAAGCGGGATGGTCTTGCTGCGGCGGTAGTGACCAGGTCGTATCCACTAGCAACGGCTCACCTCTCTGGCTGCTGAAGATAGGCGCGGTACAAGGGAGTAGGCAGAAGCAAGGTCGGACGTAGCAGAAGGTCGGGGCAGGCAGCAAGGATCGTAGTCAGGGGCAACGGCAGAAGGTCTGGAAACACAGGCAAGGAACACACAAGGAACGCTTTCACTGGCACTAAGGCAACAAGATCCGGCAAGGGAGTGCAAGGGAAGTGAGGTAATATAGGGAAGTGCACAGGTGAAAACCCTAATTGGAACCACTGCGCCAATCAGCGGCGCAGTGGCCCTTTAAATCGCAGAGACCCGGCGCGCGCGCGCCCTAGGGAGCGGGGCCGCGCGCGCCGGGACAGAACAGACGGGGAGCGAGTCAGGTAGGGGAGCCGGGGTGCGCATCGCGAGCGGGCGCTACCCGCATCGCGAATCGCATCCCGGCTGGCAGCGGGATCGCAGCGCCCCGGGTCAGAGGACGTGACCGGAGCGCTGCAGCGGAGGGAGTGAAGCGAGCGCTCCGGGGAGGAGCGGGGACCCGGAGCGCTCGGCGTAACACAGGTGAAACTGAAAAAATTTAAATATTGTGCAAAAGTCCATTGTGTTTCAATATCGCAACTAAAAAGGAAAGGAAGCATGATGTGCTCCAAAATCTCCTGGTAGACGGATGCGTTGACCCTGGACTTAAAGGGGTATGCCAGGAATTTTTTTTATTTGACTATGCTACAGGGGGTGTAAAGTTAGTGTAGTTCATAATATAGTGTCTGTACCTGTGTGTTACGGTTTTCTCACAATTTTTCTGTGATTTTCACCCCAATATTTATTTTTACCAGCATACAAAATGACTATTGTCTCGGATTTTTCCCAGCTTGCAATGTGGCCGAGACCTGACTCACTAGTCAGCTGATGACAGGGAGCCTGTCTGCTTCAATGGGTGGAGGGATCAATCTGCAATTAATGCAACAGCTGTAGGCACCCTGATTTAAAACCACAGGTCTTTTGAATGGATACAGCTCATTTATGTTTCAATGGGTGGGGTGGCTGATGTGTGGGAGGGAGGAAAATGGAATTATGGGACTTGTAGTCTAAAAAAAGAAAAGTCAAATAGGAAATACTAGTTCACAAAAAGCTAGCCACAGTTTTATGGTAATCTCATGACATAGCCATTTAGCCCCAAGAAAAGTGCAGATCCTTCCTTGGCATGTCCATTACTGTCTGCCAGGTACGTACTAAAATCCCCTTATGGTGGATAACCCCTTTAATGAAGCACAATTGACCACCAGCAGATGACATGGCTCCCCAAATCATATAATATATTGGGGCTTTGGGGTTTTTATGAACTGTAAGCTATAATCATCACAATTATGACAAATCAGGGCTTGAACTATTTTGCTTTACATGTAATGGTGCATTACTGAAAGAAATTAACTTTGCACCTTATTCAAATTTTTCGAGTTTCACCCGTATATTACAATCTCTGTCCACATGAAAGCTGAGTTTTCTGCTTTCAAGATGCCATAGTAAGAAAATAGAGTGAAGGACCAAATGCAATGTAACGTGTAAAGAATGTCTCAAATTTGGTCTCTACCAAGCAATGTCCTTGAAAACATGAGCTACACCTTTTAAAAATACAGAAAACAATGTTACTAAAAAAGCATATTTTATGTTCCATCGATTTACCCCTGAGTTGAGCAAGTTCTCTACTTTATTATGGCTGATCAATAATAGTTATCTAGAAAGTAAAAGGTTTGCTTTTCCCATTAAAGGGGGTACTCCGCCCCTAGACATCTTATCCACTATTCAACGGATAGGGGATAAGATGTCTGATCGCGGGGGTCCCGCCGCTGGGGACCACGTGATCTCAGCTGCGGCACTCCGCTGTCATCACTGCACAGAGCAAACTCGCTCTGTGCGTAATGACGGGCTATACAGGGGCTGGAGCATCGTGATGTCACAGCTCCGCCCCTCATGATGTCACAGCCCCGCCCTCTCAATACAAGTCTATGGGAGGGGGCGTGATGGCTGCCATGCCCCCTCCTATAGACTTTTATTGAGGGGGCAGAGCCGTGATGTCATGATGTTCTGGCCCCTGTATCACCCGTCATTATGCACAGAGTGAGTTTGCTCTGTGCAGTGATGACAGCGGGATGCTGCAGCTGAGGTCACAGGGGTTCCCAGCGGCAGGAACACCGCGATCAGACATCTTATCCCCTATCCTTTGGATAGGGGATAAGATGTCTAGGAACGGAGTACCCCTTTAAGGACATGGCCCATTTTGGCCTTAAGGACCAGGCCAATTTTCAATGATTTTTTACACTAACATGCTGGTGTTGCCCCATACTTTTCCTTTTGAGTACAGGAACACCCCATATGTGGACGTAAAATGCTCTGCGGGTGCACAACAAGGTTCAGGAGTGAGAGCACCATGTACATTTGAGGTGATTTGCACAGGGGTGGCTGATCGTTACAGCGGTTCTGACATAAATGCAAAAAACATTCACATGTGACACCATTTTAGAAACTACACCCCTTACGGAACGTATAAAGGGGTATAGTGAGCCTTAACACCCCACAGGTGTTTGAAGAATTTTTGTTAAAGTTCGATGTGAAAATGAAAAAAAAAAAATTTCACTAAAATGCTGGTGTTATTCCAAATTTTTCCTTTTCACAAGGGTTAATAGGAAAAAATCCCCCCATAATTTGTAACACTATTTCTTCTGAGTATGTAAATACCCCATATGTGGACATAAAGTGCTCTGCTGGCGCACTACAGGGCTCAGCAGAGAATGAGAATTTGGCTTGAATTGAAGGCCATGTGCATTAACAAAGCACACATGGTGCCAGAACAGTGGACCCCCCACATGTGACCCCATTTTGGAAACTACACCCCTCAGGGAATGTAATAAGGGGCGCAGTGAGCATTTACACCCCACAGGTGTCTTACAGATTTTTGAAACAGTGGTCCATGAAAATTAAAATTAAAATTTCATTTGCACAGCCCACTGTTCCAAAAGTCTGTCAAACACCAGTGGGTGTAAATGCGTTTACTTTCCATGAGTGGTGTAGTTTCCAAAATGGGATCACATGTGGGGGGGGGGGGGGTCCACTGTTCTGGCACCATGGGGGCTTTGCAAATGGCACATGGCCTCCGACTTCCATTCCGAACAAATTCTCTCTGCAAAAGCCCAATGGCGCTCCTTCTCTTCAGAGCATTGTAGTTCGCCCGTAGAGCACTTTACATCCACACATGGGATATTTCCAAACTACGACGAAATGGAGTTACAAATTTTGGAGGGCATTTTCTCCTATTACCTCTTGTAAAAAAAAAATTCATTTGGGAAAAAACTGCATTTTAGTGAAAAAAATTATCATTTTCACATCCAACTTTCACCAAAAGTCATCAAACACCTGTGGAGAGGGAAGGCTCACTGTACCCCTTGTTACGTGCCTTGAGGGGTGTAGTTTACAAAATAGTATGCCATGTGGGTGTTTTGTTTTTGCTGTCATGGTACCATAGGGGCTTCCTAAATGCGACACGCCTCCCAAAAACCTTTTCAACAAAAACGTGACTCCTTTTCTGAGCATTGTAGTGTGCTCACAAAGCACTTTACATCTACACATGAGGTATTTCCATGGGGTTACAACTTTTGGGGGGAATTTTCTCCTATTACCTCTTGTGAAAAGGTAAATTTTGGTAAAAAAGTTTTTTTCTATTTTACACATCTGACTTCTGACCTGCGGGGTGTTAAGGGTCACTGTATCCCTTGTTAAGTTTCCAAAATAGTATGTCATGTGTTTTTTATTTGCTGTTATGGCACCATAGGTGCTCCCTAAATATGACATGCCCCCCCCCCCCAAAACCATTTCAGCAAAATTCACTCTTCAAAATCATATTGTCGCTCCTTCCCTTCTGAGCCTTCCACTGTGCCCGCAGAACACTTTATGTTCACATATTAGGTATTTAGACTATTTAGAAGTTAGATTTATTTTGTGGGGCTTTTTCACCTTCTTAACCTTGTAAAAATTCAAAAACTGGATGTACAAGAACATGTTAGTATAAAAAATTTTGATTTTGAATTTTCTCCTTCACTTTGCTGCTATTCCTGGGAATCACCTAAAGGGTTAACAAACTTTCTGAATGTCAATTTGTATACTTTGAGGGGTGTACTTTTTATAATGGGGTAATTTATCGGGTATTTCTAATATGAAGGCCCCTTAAATCCATTTCAAAAACTGAACTGGTCCCTGAAAAATTCAGATTTTGAAAATTTTGTGAAAAAAAAAATTGCTGTTGAACTGTGAAGCCCCCTGATGTCTTCCAAAAGTAAAAACATGTAAATTTGTGATGCAAACATAAAGTAGACATATTGTATATGTGAATCAAAATAAAATTTATTTGGTATGTCTATTTTCCTTATAAGCAGAGAGCTTCAAAATAAGAAAAATGCTAAATTTTCTAATTTTTCATGACGTTTTAGAATTTTTCACCAAGAAATGATGCAAGTATCGATGAAAATTTACCACTATGTTAAAGTAGAATATGTCATGAAAAAACGGTCTTGGAATCAAATTCAAAAGTAAAAGCATCCCAGAGTTATTAATGCTTAAAATGACAGTGGTCAGATGTGTCAAAAATGCTCTGGTCCCTAACCCCTTTAGGACGCAGCCCATTTGGACCTTAAGGACGCAGACAATTTTATTTTTACGTTTTCGTTTTTTCCTCCTCGCCTTCAAAAAATCATAACTCTTTTATATTTTCCTCCACAGACTAGTATGAGGGCTTGTTTTTTTGCTTTGTAATGCCATCACTCACTTTACCATAAAATGTTTGGCGCAACCAAAAAAATACTATTATTGTGGTGAAATTAAAAAGAAAACCGCAATTTTGCTAATTTTGGAAGGTTTCATTTTCACGCTGTACAATTTACGGTAAAATTGACATGTGTTCTTTATTCTTTGGGTCAATACGATTAAAATGATACCCATGAAAACATACTTTTCTATTACTGTTGCGCTTACAAAAAAATCGCAAACTTTTTAACCAAATTAGTGCGTTTAAAATCTCCCTATTTTGAAGAGCTATAACTTTTTCATTTTTCTGTATTAGCGGCGGTATGAGGGCTCATTTTTTGCACCGTGATCTGTAGTTTTTATTGATACCATGTTTGCTTATATAAAACTTTTAATCCATTTTTTATTAATTCTTTTTGGAATAAAATGTTATAAAAAAGCAGCTATTTTGGACTTTTTTTTTACATTCACGCCGTTCACCATATGGTATAATTAACATTTTATTTTAATAGTTCAGATATTTACGCATGCGGCGATATTTTTTTTAACACTTTTTGGGGATGAACTAGCAAAAATGGGACAATTTACCTTTTTATTGGGGGAGGGGTTTTTTCACAGTTTTATACTTAATTTTTTTTAACTTTTTTAACTTTTATTTTTACACTTTAATAGTCCCCATAGGGGACTATTTATAGCATTCATTCGATTGCTAATACTGTTCAGTGCTATGTATAGGACATAGCACTGATCAGTGTTATCGGTCATATTCTGCTCTGGTCTGCGGGAAGGCAGATAAGAGCAGAAGACGCCGGGAAGGCAGCGGAGCCAGGTGAGGGGACCTCCGTCTGCCGTGCTGGATGATTGGATCGCCGCCGCAGCGCTACGGACGATCCGATCATCCATTTTAATGACCGCGATGCTGCAGATGCCGTGATCTGTATTGATCACGGCATCTGAGGGGTTAATGGCGGACATCCGCGGGATCGCGGATGTCCGCCATTATGGGCGGGTCCCTGGCTGCGATCAGCAGCCGGGACCTGCCGCGCATGATCCGGGCATCGCTCCGATGCTCGCTGTTATGCTTAGGACATAAATGTACGTCCTGGTGCGTTAAGTACCAGCTCACTAGGTCGTACATTTACGTCCTGCGTCGTCAAGGGTTTAAAGGGGTACTCCACCCCTAGACATCTTATCCCCTATCCAAAGGATAGGGGATAAGATGTCTGATCACGGGGGTCCTGCCGCTGGGGAGCCCCGGGATCTCGGCTGCAGCACCCACCTGTCATTACTGCACAGAACAAACTCACTCTGTGCGTAATGATGGTCAATACAGGGGCCGGAGCATCAAAGCACGGCACGCCCCCTCAATACAAGTCTATGGGAGGGGGTGTGTTGGCCACCACTCCCCCTCCCATAGACTTGCATTAAGGGGGTGGGCTGTGACATCACAAGGGGTGGAGCCGTGACATCACGATGCTCCGGCCCCTGTATCGCCCGTCATTATGCATAGAGCGAGTTTGCTCTGTGCAGTAATGAAAGCAGGGTGCTGCAACCAAGATCCCGGGGGTCCCCAGCAGCGGGACCCCTGCGATCAGACATCTTATCCCCTATTTTTTGGAAAGGGGATAAAATGTCTAGGGGCGGAGTACCCCTTTAACCCCTTAAGGACTTAGCCCATTTTGGCCTTAAGGACTCAGACAATTTAATTTTTACGTTTTCATTTTTTCCTCCTCGCCTTCTAAAAATTATAACTCTTTTATATTTTCATCCACAGACTAGTATGAGGGCTTGTTTTTTGCGCGACCAGTTGTCCTTTGTAATGACATAACTCATTATATCATAAAATGTATGGCGCAACCAAAAAACACTATTTTTGTGGGGAAATTAAAACGAAAAACGCAATTTTGCTAATTTTGGAAGGTTTTGTTTTCACGCCGTACAATTTATGGTAAAAATGACGTGTGTTCTTTATTCTGAGGGTCAATACGATTAAAATGATACCCATTATTATATACTTTTATGTTATTGTTGCGCTTAAAAAAAAATCACAAACTTTTTAACCAAATTAGTACGTTTATAATCCCTTTATTTTGATGACCTATAACTTTTTTATATTTCCGTATAAGTGGCGGTATGGGGGCTCATTTTTTGCGCCATGATCTGTACTTTTTTTTGATACCACATTTGCATATAAAAAACTTTTAATATATTTTTTATAATTTTTTTTTAATAAAATGTATTAAAAAAGTAGGAATTTTGGACTTTTTTTATTTTTTTTCGTTCACGCCGTTCACCGTACGGGATCATTAACATTTTATTTTAATAGTTCGGACATTTACGCACGTGGCGATACCAAATATGTCTATAAAAAATGTTTTTTACGCTTTTTGGGGGTAAAATAGGAAAAAACGGACGTTTTACTTTTTTATTGGGGGAGGGGATTTTTCACTTTTTTTTTACTTTTACTTTTACATTTTTTTACATTTTTTTTACACTTGAATAGTCCCCATAGGGGACTATTCATAGCAATACCATGATTGCTAATACTGATCTGTTCTATGTATAGGACATAGAACAGATCAGTATTATCGGTGATCTCCTGCTCTGGTCTGCTCGATCACAGACCAGAGCAGGAGACGCCGGGAGCCGCACGGAGGAAGGAGAGGGGACCTCCGTGCGGCGTTATGAATGATCGGATCCCCGCAGCAGCGCTGCGGGCGATCCGATCGTTCATTTAAATCGCGAACTGCCGCAGATGCCGGGATCTGTATTGATCCCGGCACCTGAGGGGTTAATGGTGGACGCCCGCGAGATCGCGGGCGTCGGCCATTGCCGGCGGGTCCCTGGCTGCGATCAGCAGCCGGGATCAGCCGCGCATGACACGGGCATCGCTCCGATGCCCGCGGTTATGCTTAGGACGTAAATGTACGTCCTGGTGCGTTAAGTACCACCTCACCAGGACGTACATTTACGTCCTGCGTCCTTAAGGGGTTAAGGTCATAATGGGCTTGGTCCTTAAGGGGTTACAGTTCCTAACTCTTTTTTTTCATCTACAGACCCATATGTGGGCTTGTTTTTTGCGCGACCAATTGTACTTTGTAATGAGATCTTCCGTTTTACTGTAAAATGTACCGTGAAACAAAAAAATGTATAGTTGCTTGCGAAAATGTATAAATAAAAAATTTCCATTTTGCACAGTGCACTTAACGGTAAAAATTATACATTATCTTTATTCTGTAGGTTAGTGCGATTAAATAATACCCAATTTATATAGTTTTTTCTATTATTGTGCTACTTTAAAAAAAAGCTAACTTTTTTTAACAAAATTGGTATGCATAAAATTGTCCTTTTCTGATCCCCTATAACTTTTTTTTTTATTTATTTGTACACTGGGCTATTTGAGTGCTAATTTTTTATGCCTTTACCTGTTGTCTTTATCGATATAATTTTTGATTTGATGGGACTTCAATCACTTTTTATTAATTTATTTCTGATATGTGATGTGATTAAAAATCAGCATTTTTGATATATTTTTTTTTTTTTATGTTTAGACCAGGTATAGGCAACCTTCAGCACTGCAGATGTTTTGGACTACATCTCCCATGATGCTTTGGCAGTATTTTGGCTGAAAGAGCATCATGGGAGATGTAGTCCAAAACATCTGCAGTGCCAAAGGTTCCCTATACCTGGTTTAGACCGTTTACCGTGTGGTATAATAAACAATAGATTTTAATATTTTGGACATTTACGCACACAGTGACACGAAAGGAACAAAAATGTAAATCTTTTCCTTTTTTTTTTTTGTAAAATAGGAAAATAAGGGGGATTTAATTTTTTATTAATAAGGGGGTTTATATAATTTTAGAAACTATTTTTTAGTTTTTATTTTACACTCCATAGTACTATTTTTTATTTTACACTGTACAATACCATGCCTCCGCCATTTTAGAGCACGGAACCTTCCTGTTCACGTCTCTGGGGTTCAGTGAGCTCCTCTGAGCTACCGCAAATATTTTACTTTCAATATAGACGACGTGACTGGCATTTCTTACGACGTCTAAAGGATTAATGACCAGCAACGGGGGGATCGCCACTGCCTGTCATTAGCAGTGAGTGTCTGGCTTCTGATAGTAGCTGACACCCACTGCTTTGAAGTGAGCACAGCTCCTGCGCTCACTTCAAAGTCGCTTAAGAATTCAGGGCGTACAGGTATGCCCTTGGTCCTTAAAGGTGTTTCTCCGCCCCTATACATATTATCCCCTATCCAAAGATTGCGGGGGTTTCCAGCAGCGGGACCCTCGCGATCTTTCCTGCAGCACCATGTGTCATCTGCTGCACAGAGCGAACTTCGTTCCCTGCCTGATGACGGGCAATGCAAAGGCCGGAGTATTGTGACATCACAGCCCCGCCCCCACGTGACGTCATGACACGCCCCCTCAAAGCAAGTCAATGGGAGGGGGCATGGTGACCATCACGCCCACTCACGCAGACTTGTATTGAGGGGGCTGGGCATGATGTCATGAGGGGGCGGGGCCATGACATCACAATACTCTGGCCCCTGTCTCCCCCATCATCAGGCATGGAGCAAAGTTCGCTCCGTGCAGCAGATGACACAGGGTGCTGCAGGAGAGATCGCAGGGGTTTCCAGCAGCGGGACCCCTGCGATCAGACATCTTAGGATATCTGGATGTACCTGTGCACCCTTGGTCCTTAAAGGGGTTATCCAGGAAAAAAACTTTTTTTTATATATCAACTGGCTCTAGAGAGTTGAACAGATTTGTAAATTATTTCTATTAAAAAAAATCTTAATAATTTCAGTACTTGTGAGCTGCTGAAGTTGAGTTGTTCTTTTCTGCATAAGTGCTCTCTGATGACTCCTGTCTTGGGAACTGTCCAGAGTAGAAGCAAATCCCCATAGCAAACCTCTTTACTCTGTGAAGTTCCAGAGACAAGCAGAGATGTCAGCAGAGAGCACTGTTGCCAGAAAGAAAAGAACAACTCAACTTCAGCAGCTGATAATTATTGGAATGATTAAGATTTTTTAATACAAGTAATTTACAAATCTGTTAAACTTTCTGGAGTCAATTGATGTAAAAAAAATATTTATTTTTTCTGGAATACCCCTTTAACACGTTAATGCATAATGTAGATTTAATGTACTGGAGAGTTTTGCACATTTTTTTTCCTGCTTTGCACTTAATCTGATGCATACACTAACGTGAGCAAAGTTTTAAGGGTTAATATTTCTTGAATGTGATGTACAATTGTGTGATACCCCAGTACAGGACATTCTCCTGCACAACACTTAGGCCCTGTCAGGTTGAGTCCCTCGGTGACCTGGGGCTCTCCTGCAGTGTCTCCCCTGCTGTTACTAGACTGTCATTTATTGTAATAGGATTATAGTCAGTATGTCAATGTATAGTCAGTATAAAGGACCTTTGGAGGAATCCAGTAAATGTCTGAAGGACCTGTGAAATGTTTATGTTATCACATGTTTACCCAGAGGGCACCAGGTTAACACATGACCCGCAGCTTGACCAATGGACTTTGGAACAGCCCCCCTCTATATAAGTGGGCAGCCATTACAATTCTCACTCTTTCTGCTGAGGACAGCAAAGCACAGACATCACAGATCCTGTGTCCAGCACACCTGGAGGCCATAAAGCCTGCACACCAGCCATATTGTCAGTAAGTTATCTCATCTATATCTGCTGTCTCTACTAAAATCAAGACACTGATGAAGTCTATTCTAGTTGGTGTGGCTGAACTAAAGTATATTACAATAACTACAAGTCCCAGAAAACTACAGGGCCCTTTCCATGTTACTGGTTGACTCTCTTGGATTATGGCCTATCTGTGAAGATAATAAGACCTGTCTTAACTCAGTAAAGCCTCCGCTAAACCATAACTTGGTTGTGGACTCCCCTTTCACTGCCTAGTCATTGGGATAGTGGAGATACCGTTCGTGTGGTTCCGGTACCCAAAAACCACTCTGGCGTTACGAACATTAGGGGTTAACGACACCTTACCCCTGGGGGTTAATACAATCTTGCCCCATCCACCTACACCGCTACACCCCTTGGTCCCACCATACACCGTGGGTCACCACAATTGAATATTAGTTGGGCCACATGTATCTCCTTACCAATCATTGCAGAAAAAGTCCCTAGTCCAACTTTCCTTTCTAGTGGAAGTGGGTGGACCTAAACCTGCTAGTCAGGAGTTAAGACTTGGGCTTTTGAAGACCCACGTTTGTGCCCCTCAGCTCTGCTCCTACTGAGAAGAATGGCCTTAGCTTTGCAACTAGGCCACATGTCACCTGTCTAAGCTTACAATGAAGTTGTTGTTCTGATCCTTGTTTCTGTTCATGCTGTGAAGATGTTTTGCTATATTACATTCTCTAAAAGGGAGAATTTTAAGAGGAGCTGAAGGAAGAAAATATGCACTAATGTATTTCAGGCCTACATTCAAGTTGGTGCTGCCCGTCTTCCCTGCACGTGCGGTTCCAAGTTCCATGTCACAGTTTGCTGCCAAGGAATGAGAAAAGGGAAATCTACATTTGCACCTTTCACCACGAATAACCAACTTGTGAAAATCTTCGTCCAGCAGTTTTAGGAATTTTGGAGAACCAGAGTTCTGGACAACGGTAGCTTTGCTGAGGGTAGATAGGTGATACATTCTATGCAGTACAGCCAATATACCAAGGAAGTGACCAGTGACACAGGGGGACCTGCAGTATGTAGAGACACTTTAGTGCAGGCCACGGTGACTATATAGAAGACTTGACTTGACAGACTTGACAATTAACATGAAGATGACTTTGAGCTTACTTGAGCAGAGTTTGTGGCTGCAGACTTTAGGCTTGAGGCCTCCAGTGCTCTGGACACACTATGAGATGACTGCACTGGACCTCAGCAGGAGCAAGAATCCTGGAAGAGCCCCCACCCCCCCCCCACCCCCCCCCGGTTTTATAGGTGTGTCTAGCAAAGAGCCCATAGGTCACTTGAGGGGTCACCTGGTCACTAGTGCCTCCTGGGTAACAAGCACATGGACTCTGCCTGACAGGGCAGGAGAAAGGTACGGGGAAATACCACCCTGTACTGGGTCACTACACATCACTGCACTGCCACGTGACATATACTCAAGGGACCACTACGCCCAGCATAACTATTTATATATCCCATAGCCACCACAGTTCCTCACTTTTTCAATGCCCTCTTCACCTATTTCCTACCCTCTTAAAAAACTTCCCATCCAGCTACCCTTAAACAGTGCCATCCTTCTGCTTCCTCCATTACTGTGCCTGCTGCTTCCCCAATGCCCACATTATTGTTCCTCCTGTGTAGTAAAGTGCACCTAAATACTGTATTTCTGGAATATCAGTATCAGAACTAGTGTATAGTTTTAGCAAAAATAATATTGCCCCTTGTTACCCCTAAGTTAGACCCAGAAGAGTTAAAGTTTCCCTTTAGACCCAAAATTCACAATATGACCTAATTTCTCTTTCCACCATGGGGATCAGACATTGGCACATGGCCTGTAATCAGGCCTGCCATCAGGAGGGGTACATTGCACAGATGGTATTAGTAGGTAATAGTTGTAAATGAAATGTATTATTGTGTGTGTTGCTATTATGATGGTATTGTATGGGAACATTATTTTAGTATTATTTTATATTAAAGAAAAAACATGATAAAATGCAATTTTTTCCTGGTGGCTATGCAAGTTTCTTCTGCTCTGTTCCTTGCTGGAGTAACAAGGTGGGGCTGAATTAGTTACCTTACATGCTTCTGTTCTCCTGGATATATGGAGCTATGTCTGTTGGCTTATTAGTATCTCCTATATAAACTCGGTTACTGCTCCCAGCAGGGGTGGACAGTACAGTATTGGTTCTGGTTCTGTTCAGCTCCTGTGATCTGTAGACATCTGCCGCAAAGCACCTTGTTTTAAGTCTGTTAACAATTGATCTTCTTCTCCTGGACTACTGTGTCCACATTCCTTTTTCTTGTCTAGCACATAGGCCCACATTTATCATTGTAGTGTAAGTGAAGCATTTTTCTACACCTTTTTTTGTGTTCTGGTAATGTGTAGGATCACCAAATTTATTAAATGATCAAAGAGCTTTGATAAATTTTGTGCAGGTCACATTTTCTGAAATTTCTCTCTTCACATACACCAAAAGGCTACACCATGTCTGGGCTGGTGTAGTTTTAGAAACTTTTCAGTGGCTTTGCGCCTTTTTTTTTTGCTCCTTTTTACAAAAAGGCGAAATGATAAATCCCTTCCATATCATGTCTATTGCCATAATCAGTGGATTGCAACTCAAAAAACCCTTCTTGCGCCTTTTTTGCCCCTTTTTTAGACACAAAAAAAACAGTCTAAAGACAATGATAAATGTGGGCCATATTGTTTTACAGTTCTTTGCCTATACTAGCAAGTCCTGAGTCCATGTTCTTGCCTTGTGTGGTACTTGTCCTATATTTATGTGTCTACATCTGTAAGTCCCATATCTGTGTCTGCCAGCCCTGTTTTCATGTTCCTGCCCTTACCTAGTACCTAATAGTCATGTGACCTATTCGAGGCCTGCTTCTGGTGGCCATGTTTAAGTCCTGCTGATGACCACATTCCAACCCTGCTGCTGGTGACCAGAGCCGGTGTCGGAGGAAAGGGGGCCCCATCCCTAAAGGGTCTTCCTGAACAAAGACACAGTACTGCACCTTTTTTAGACACAAAAAAAACAGTCTAAAGACAATGATAAATGTGGGCCATATTGTTTTACAGTTCTTTGCCTATACTAGCAAGTCCTGAGTCCATGTTCTTGCCTTGTGTGGTACTTGTCCTATATTTATGTGTCTACATCTGTAAGTCCCATATCTGTGTCTGCCAGCCCTGTTTTCATGTTCCTGCCCTTACCTAGTACCTAATAGTCATGTGACCTATTCGAGGCCTGCTTCTGGTGGCCATGTTTAAGTCCTGCTGATGACCACATTCCAACCCTGCTGCTGGTGACCAGAGCCGGTGTCGGAGGAAAGAGGGCCCCATCCCTAAAGGGTCTTCCTGAACAAAGACACAGTACTGCATTTTTCTTAGGTTTCTGTAAATTCATAAAATGCAATGATTTTGCACAAACTGTGAAAATTTTTTGTAATGTGAGTGTGACCCTGTAGCTCTCCAGGCTGCACAGAGCCCATAGACTGGCAAAGACACACTTACATTGTATCTGAAAGAACCTTCCTGATGATGGCATCAAAGTCCTTTCAAATATGATGTACATAGAGGGGGAGGAGATAATATGGGAAAAGCATGGGGGAAGGGGTCTGTGATAAATTGGGTTGATCAGTGTAGAAGGGAGGGGGAGAGGGGGCTATAGGAAACAGTATATGTGGGGGGACATAGGGAAAAGTATATATGGGAGCATCACAAGCAGTTTATGTGAGAGAGGGCCATAGGTAACAGTATTTGGATGGGGCGAGTCTTTTGGTGTGATCCAGGGTCTGTACCCAAAGACTAAAAACCATAATCTGTACACAGGACAAGTAATAAGCAATAGATTGGTCGGGTCAGACAAAATGGAACAATCACCGATGAGAACTAAGGTCCTTTGTCCCCAGGTAAACAAATCAGCTGGCACTAAGACCACTCAGAAATGTGCCACCTCCATAATCGACAATGCGTTTTTTAAAGGATTTCGCTGAAAGGAAATGCCATTGCTTCATCTACTACAACACCTGTTGGAAACGATAATTGGTCAGGGCACTGGAGATGTGGCACCTACATCTGTCAGCCACATGAGCCTTGTGGGGGCTGAACTGAGGGAGGACGAGGAGGGGGAAGGGAACAGTGGAGAACAGTTTAGGTTTTGCGAGATTTGCAGTTTTTCTAGTCATCTGACAGGAGAGGAGGAGCAGGAGCAGTTAGATGAGCTAGAGGGTTATGAGGAAGGCGAGACAAAGGACCCAGACACACCATGGCAGTATGCAGTGGAAATGGAGGCAGGTAGTCCCTCCGGGTCACTGGCCCAAATGGCACGATGCATGCTCAGTTGTTTGCTTAGTGACCTCCGAATTGTCACCATCCGGCAGTGGGATGACTTCTGGCTCTCCACCTTATTGGACCCTCACTACCGGTACAAAATGGGGGCCTTTTTCACACCCACTGAGAGGGAGTACAAACTGACCTACTGCAGAGACATTCTACGTAGTCAGTTGGCCGATGCCTAGCTGCACCATCGTCCATCCTTTTGCAGGTCTGACTTGGGGGGCCCTCTGCGCTCACCTTCCACTGCCATGGCTGCTGGGGAGGGGTGGGGGTGTCAGTATCAGTACCAGCTCTATCAGCAGCAGCCTGAGTCTACAGTCGCTGCTGAGTATCTTTCTTCACTTGCAGAGTGCAGCAACTCATCAGCAGCAGGTAGACCTGGAGCAGGACCTGAACCAGCAGGTGGTGGCACACCTTGACATTCCCATGCCAACACACCTTGAAGATCCGCTGGATTTCGGGGCAGCCAAACTTGATTTTTGGCCACAACTAGCAGAGTTTTCCCTGTTAAAGCTGTCCTGCCAGGCCAGTAGTGTGCCATCAGAGCGGGTGTTTAGTGCGACGGGGGCCATAGTACCCCCAAGTAGAACTTGTCTGTCCATGAAAAATGTGGAGAGAATGACCTTTTGTGAAGATGAATCAGGCATGGATCAGCCATCATTTCCACCCACCAATGCCTGATGCAGCAGAGTAGATTGACCATGGTGCCACACCAACACTTCACAAATATGGATAGTGCAAAACATGTTTAAGGTGCTGCTTCCCAGTTACAGACATTCCTCGCCATCAGACCATAAGTACCGTATTTATCGGGGTATACCACGCACCGGCCTATAACACGCACCCTCATTTTACCAAGGATATTTGGGTAAAAAAAGTTTTTTACCCAAATATCCATGATAAAATGAGGGTGCGTGTGTGTGCGTGTATACCCCGATACACCCCCAGGAAAGGCAGGGGGAGAGAGGCCGTTGCTGCCCGCTTCTCTCCCCCTGCCTTTCCTGGGGTCTATAGCGCTGCTGTCGGCCCTTTTCACCCCCTGGTTATCGGCGCCGCTGCCCGTTCTGTCCCCCTGACTATCGGTGCCGGCGCCGATAGCCAGGGGGAGAGAAGCGGCGCCGACAGCCAGGGGGAGAGAAGGGGCAGCGGCACCCATTGCCGGCGCCGCTGCCCCGCTGCCCCGTTGCCTCCCCCCATCCCCGGTGGCATAATTACCTGAGTCGGGTCCGCGCTGCTCCGCTGCTCCAGGCCTCCGTCGTTGCTATGCGCTGAACGGCGCGGCGCATGACGTCAGAGCGCCGCGCCGTGCATAGCAACGACGCTGGGGACGCACGACGGAGGCCTGGAGCAGCGCGGACCCGACTCAGGTAATTATGCCACCGGGGATGGGGGGAGGCAATGGGGCAGCGGCGCCGGCAATGGGTGCCGCTGCCCCTTCTCTCCCCCTGGCTGTCGGCGCCAGCACCGATAGTCAGGGGGACAGAACGGGCAGCGGCGCCGATAACCAGGGGGTGAAAAGGGCCGACAGCAGCGCTCTAGACCCCAGGAAAGGCAGGGGGAGAGAAGCGGGCAGCGACGGCCTCTCTCCCCCTGCCTTTCCTGGGGGGGGTATCGGCCTATAACACGCACACAGACTTTAGGCTAAAAATTTTAGCCTAAAAAGTGCGTGTTATACGCCGATAAATACGGTATGTATTGAGGATATGCATTAGCTAAAATTAAAACATTTTTTGAAATCAAACAAAAAGAAAGGTGTGCAAAAAACACCTTGTGCCACCTACACCACCAAGTATTGATTTGATGCAAAGACCTCTAAAATGTGGAAGGGAACAACGTATGGTCCATTGTAACTGGTGGGGGGTAAAAATTTCCCCTGTATCATTAATTCCCTTCTTGACAAGTGTTACTCGCCCTAAAGAGGGCGGCCCCACACAGGAACCTCTCCCTATTTCCCCCCCCTACAAACAATGCCATTTCACCGGGTCACTTTCTGGACTCCTGATGCCACCTCCAGGCTGTCTCATTCTGCCACCATATGTTCTCCTCATGCTGCTGCCACCTCCACACTGTGTCATTCAGCCGCTATATGGTCTCCTCATGGTGCCGTAAACTCCAGGCTGTGTCATTCAGCCACTATATGTTCGCTTCATGCTGCTGCCACCTCCATGCTGTGTCATTCAGCCACTATGTGGTCTCCTCATGCTGCTGCAAACTTCAGGCTGTTTCATTCAGCCACTATATGTTCTCCTCATGCTGCCGCCAACTCCAGGCTGTGTCATTCAGGCACCATATAGTCTCCTCATGCTGCCACCACCTCCACGCTTTGTCATTCAGCCATTATATGTTCTCTTCATGCTGCCGCAAACTCCAGGCTGTGTCATTCAGCCACTATGTTGTCTCCTCATGCTGCTGCTACCACCAGGCTGTGTCATTCAGCCACTATATGGTATCCTCATTCTTCCGCCACCTACACACTGTGTCATTCAGCCACTACTTGGGCTCCTCATGCTGTCGCCACCTCCACGCTGTTTCATTCAGCCAATATGTGATCTCCTCATGCTGCCGCCAACTCCAGGCGGTGTCATTCAGCCGCTATATATTCTCCTTATGCTGCCGCCAACTCCAGGCTTTCATTCAGCCACTATATGGTCTCCTCATGCTGCCACTACCTCCACGCTGTGACATTCAGCCACTACATGTTCTCCTCATGCTGCTGCCACCTCCACGCTGTGTCATTCAGCCAATATATGGTCCCATCATACTGCTACCACCTCCCTGCTGTGTCATTCAGCCACTATATGGTCTCCTCATGCTGCCACTACCTCCAGGCTGTGTCATTCAGCCAATATGTGATCTCCTCATGCTGCTGCCAACTCCAGGCTGTCATTCAGCCACTATATGGTCTCCTCATGCTGCCACTACCTCCACGCTGTGACATTCAGCCACTACATGTTCTCCTCATGCTGCTGCCACCTCCACGCTGTGTCATTCGGCCAATATATGGTCCCCTCATACTGCCACCACCTCCCTGCTGTGTCATTCAGCCAATATATGGTCCCCTCATACTGCCACCACCTCCCTGCTGTGTCATTCAGCCACTATATGGTCTCCTCATGCTGCCGCAAACTCCAGGCTGGGTCATTAAGCCACTATATGGTTTCTTCATGCTTCCGCCACCTCCAGGCTGTGTCATTTAGCCACTATGTGGTCTCCTCATGCTGCCGCCAACTTCAGGCTGTGTCATTCAGGCACTATATGCTCTCCTTATGCTGCTGCCACCTCCACGCTGTGTCATTTAGCCACTATGTGGACTCCTCATGCTGCAGCCAACTCCAGGCTGTGTCATTCAGCCACTATATGTTCTCTTCATGCTGCAGCCAACTCCATGCTGTGTTATTCAGCCACTATATGGTCTCCTCATGCTGCCGCCAACTCCACGCTATGTTATTCAGCCACTATATGTTCTCTTCATGCTGCCGCAAACTCCAGGCTGTGTCATTCAGCCAATATGTTGTCTCCTCATGCTGACGCCACTTTGACGCTGTGTCTTTCAGCCACTATATGGTCTCCTCATACTGCCGCCATCTCCACGCTGTGTCGTTCAGCCACTATATGGTCTCCTTATGATGCCGCTACCTCTAGGCTGTGTCATTCAGCCACTATGTGTTCTCTTCATGCTGCTGCCACCTCCATGCTGTGTCATTCAGCCACTACTTGGTCTCCTCATGCTGCCGCAAACTCCAGGCTGTGTAATTCAGCCACTATATGGTCTATTCATGCTTCCGCCACCTCCACACTGTGTCAATCAGCCACTATGTGGTCTCCTCATTCTGCTACCAACTCCAGGCTGTGTCATTCAGGCACTATATGTTCTCCTTATGCTGCCGCCACCTGCAGGCTGTGTCATTAAGCCACTATATGTTCTCCTTATGCTGCTGCCACCTCTACCCTGTGTCATTCAGCCACTACATGGTCTCCTCATGCTGCCGCCACCTCCACGCTGTGTCATTCAGCCACTATATAGTCTCCTCATGCTGCCGCCACCTCCAGGCTGTGTGATAAGCCACTATATGTTCTCCTCATGCTGCTGCAAACTCCAGGCTGTGTTATTCATTCACTAAATGGTCTCCTCATGCTTCCGCCACCACCACCACACTGTGTCATTCAGCCACTATATGGTCTCCTCGTGCTTCTGCCAACCCAAGCTGTGTCATTCATCCACTTTTTGTTCTCCTCATGCTTCCACCACCTCCACACTTTGTCATTCAGCCACTATATGGTCTCCTCATACTGCCACCACCTCCATGCTGTGTCATTCAGGCACTATATGGTCTCCTCATGCTGCCGCCACCTCCACGCTGTGTCATTCAGCCCTTATGTGGTCTTCTCATGCTGCCGTCACCTCCAGGCTGTGTCATTCAGCCACCATATGTTCTCATGCTGCCGCCACCTCCACACTGTGTCATTAAGCCACTGTATGGTCTCCTCAAACTGATGCCACCTCCAGGGTCTGTCATTGTGCTGCCATGTGACATGTAACTCCTTGTTAGCTTTGGTATTTTGTAACCACACTATTTATTCAAAGTAAACGCCGGGGTCCGGGACATTAAACTTGGGAGTGTAATATTAAATTAAAATGTCAAAATCTTAAATTTCAATTTCAAAATCTTAAATTTCAAAAAATCAAAGTAATCTTTTCAAGACTGAGGGCCTATTGTCATCGACGTCATATATTAGCTGTGGAATTACCACAAGAATCCAGTGAAACAGGTTGGAGCAATAACAATGAACCATAACTGATTAAATGAAACATTTGCAGTTCCACAAAGAGTAAGACAGTTGGGGTGTGGGGTGTGGAGGGGGGGGGGGGAAGTGCACTGAGAGGCAGGGGCTTGAAAAGGTGGTAGCTCGCCTCGGGGTACTCAAAAATAGATTCAAATTTAATTAAATAAAAAATACATAAAAAACTCTTTATTCTTTTCAATTTTGACATCATATGGTCTCCCTGCTGCCACATCTAGATGCTCTGCAACAGTGATTCTAATAGAAATGCCTTTAATCTGCATGTCGTACTGAATAACAGTATTATTTGACTAACACAGCGTGTTAGGACAAGGCAAAGTGTTCTGCACCCCTATTAAAGGGGTATTCCAGGCCAAAACTTTTTTTTATATATCAACTGGCTCCAGAAAGTTAAACAGATTTGTAAATTACTTCTATTAAAAAATCTTAATCCTTCGAATAGTTATTAGCTTCTGAAGTTGAGTTGCTGTTTTCTGTCTAACTGCTTTCTGATGACTCACGTCCCAGGAGCTGTGCAGCTCCTATGGGGATATTTTCCCATCATGCACAGCTCTCGGGACGTGACATCATCATTGAGCAGTTAGACAGAAAACTTCATAAGCTAATAACTATTGGAAGATTAAGATTTTTTAATAGAAGTAATTTACAAATCTGTTTAACTTTCCTGAGCCAGCTGATATATATAAAAAAAAAGGTTTTGCCTGGAACACCCCTGTAAGACTCTCTGTAGGCCAAAAATTGCCGTTTTTAATAGCGATTCACCGCAAATAAATTCGTAATGAAACAAGTTTTTTGGGAAAATTCGGCGAATAGGCCGAATAAAATGTTTCAAAAATTCGCTGATCTCTACTGCTGACCATGTTCTATTCCTGTTGGTGACCACATTCCAGTTATGTTACTGATGACCTTGTTTCAGTCATTCTGGTGAACAAATTCCAGATCTGCTGGTGGTGACCATGTTTCAGTCCTCCTGCTGGTAACAACATTCTAGTCCTACTTCTGGTGACCACATTGTAGCTTGTTTCTGGTGACCACATTCTAGTCCTGCTGCTGATGACTTTCTTCCAGGTTTGTATATCATTGTCATTGTTCCTGAAGTCTGGTAACCTACTGGTGACTATTCTGAGATGTGTAACCTTGGTATATTCTTATTTAGATTCCATTCCCCAATTTGGTCAGTGCCAATTTGGTAGTATCTTAAAGAATACACACCAGGGTTGGTGCATGAATATTTGCCACCCTAAACAAAACCTAATTTTGCCACCCCCATTGACTCAACCAACCAGACCAACTAATTTTGGGTATTTTACAGTCTGCACCCTGCCATATTATGTCAAAACATTTCCTATCATGTTGGGATACAACTCAATGATTATGGCTTTATACTATAGGTATAGCTCCTTAGTTAATATTAAATACTAGCATCAGGATTCCCTAGCACTTGCCCATGCTCCCAGAGAACTAGGGATCGACCTATATCGTTTTTTTAGGGCCGATACCGATAATCGGTGGAGGTTAGGGCCGATAGCCGATAACTTATACCGATATTCCGGTATAAGTTATCGGCTATTTATCCCCCCCTCGACACCGCTGCAGGTCATTGATTTAAAGCGGGCGCTTTAAATCAATGCACTGCAGTGGCTTTTGCGGTGCCATAGGCCGCCGCCACCACCCGCTTCTCTCCCCTATCTGTCAGTGTGGTCCGGGCCGTCCATCCTTCCGTCCTGTAGTGTCCGGCGCCATTCCGGGTGGAGGGTGAACAGGTCCGGGCTGTCCTTCTTCTCCGGCGGTCATCTTCTCCACTCCGGGCAGGCTCCGGCCTAGTACGCTGCATAGACGCCGCTGCGCAGTGACGCCCGTGCGCAGCAACGCACCTGACGTCACGGCATAGCGGCGTCTATGCAGCGTACTAGGCCGGAGGCTGCCCGGAGTGGAGAAGAGGACCCCCGGAGAAGGACAGCCCATACCGGTTCACCCGGAATGGCGCCGGACACTACAGGACGGAAGGATGGATGGCCCGGACCACCGCATTACGGGTAAGTTTTTATTTATTTATTTTTTATTGACTCGGAGGGTGGGTGAGGGGCCCAACCGGTATTGCGGTATGGGCAAAAATCCATACCGGTATACCGCCCAGCACTACGGTGGGGGGTGCGACGCGGTGGGTCGGGGGGGCTGTCGTGGTGCGGCGGGTCGGGGGGCGGTCGCGGTGCGGTGGGGGTGGTGCAGGGGGCGGGGCATTATCGGCTTATCGGCAAGGTAATTGCCGATACCGATAATGCCCAAAATCGTGATTATCGGCCATACCGATAATCGGTCGATCCCTACAGAGAACAGAGGAATATAACAATACAGAGTACTAAATAAAGATGTCCATAATTACCTCATGGGTGATACAAGGATTTACTGTAACACATGTCGGGAGAGATGACAGCTCCCGTAATGCAGTGGCTCGCAGATGACGTTTTTTCTTATCAGATTCGTTTAATTTCCCTTTTCTTCTTCTTCTTTCTCCGGCCCAGACTGTCATGAAGACGTCTCCTGGTGATGGACCCTTAATAAATACTGACCCCAAACCCGACCCCTTAAAAAACACAGGCTCTAGACCTGATGTCCTAAAATATACAGACCCCAGACCTGACCTCCAAAAAATAATACAGACCCCAGAGCTGACCACTAAATGAAAGGACATCTGCAGCGGTACAAACACTTATCCCCTATCCTCAAAATAGGTGATAAGTGTTTGATCGCGGGGGGTCCGAACGCTGGGGCCCCCGGCAATCTCCTGTACGGGGCCACGGCTCTCCCGTGCAGGGGGCGTACCAGCCGCAGCATGACGTTGCAGCCAGCACGCCTCCTCCATACATCTCTATTGGAGAGGCGGGGAGGCAGCATTCGTGCCTCCCCGCATCCCCCATAGAACTGTATGGGGACGGGGAGGAGACGGGGCATCACCGTCGACCTCTAGGTCGATGCTACGTCACCATGGGCGCTAATGCCGGCGCCCCGTTAGGGAGATCGAGGGGCGATCAAACACTTATCCCCTATCTTGTGGATAGGGGATAAATGTAATTCCGCTGCAGTTGTCCTTTAATACATACCCACAGAAGACACCCATTGAAAGTATAAACCCCAGACCAGATCCCCATAAATTAATACAGACCTCAGATTAGATGCTTAGATTAATTAGGACCCCAAATCTGATCCCCTAAAGTAATGCAGACCCAGACCAGACCCCCCTGAATCAGTGTTTCCCAACCAGTGTGCCTCCAGAAAACTACAATTCCCAGCATACCAGCTGTCTGGGCATAATTAGAGTTGTAGTTTTGCACACCGGTTTTTGAAACACTGCCCTAAACACTGGCCAGGACAAAAAGAAAGGAGGTAGTGGATCTGCAGCTATTATATTATAATATAAAGCTGCTTCCATGTTCCTGTTACCAGATGCCAGCCAGCAATGATAAAAAAGAGAAGGGTAGGTGAAATGACATATCTAATCCAGTGGACTCCAATCTGGGGCCTTCCCAATGTTGCAAAACTACAACTCTCAGCATGCCCAGACAGCCGCTGGCTGTCAATCTTCATTGTAGACCACTGATCTAATCCATAGGTTGGAGCTTGCAAATCTTTTCTTTTTTTTTTCTTTTGTATGATAGATGTGTATGATAAATGTTCATATGAATGGTGTATGTATGATAGATGTATATGTATGATACAGTGGGGATCCAAAGTTTGGGCACCCCAGGTAAAAATTTGTATTAATGTGCATAAAGAAGCCAAGGAAAGATGGAAAAATCGCCAAAAGGCATCAAATTACAGATTAAACATTCTTATAATATGTCAACAAAAGTTTGATTTTATTTCCATCATTTACACTTTCAAAATAACAGAAAACAAATAAAAGAGCGCCTGCAAAAGTTTGGGCACCCTGCAGAGTTAATATCTTGTACTGCCCCCTTTGGCAAGTATCACAGCTTGTAAACGCTTTTTGTGCCCATTCTTCCTTATAAATTTCTTCCAGTTCTTTGAGATTTCTGGGCTGTCTGTCACGCACTGCTCTTTTAAGGTCTATCCATAGATTTTCAATTATGTTGAGGTCAGGTGATTGTGAAGGCCATGGCAAAACCTTTAGTTTACGCCTCTTGATGTAATCCCCCATGGATTTCGAGGTGTGTTTAGGATCATTATCCATTTGTAGAAGCCATCCTCTCTTTAACTTCAGCTTTTTCACAGATGGCATCAAGTTAGCATCCAAAATTTGCTGAAATGCTATTGAATCAATTTTTCCTTCTACTCGTGAGATATTCCCTGTGCCACTGGCAGCAATACAACCCCAAAGCATGATTGATCCACCCCCATGCTTAACAGTTGGACAGAGGTTCTTTTCATTAAATTCTGTTCCCCTTCATCTCCAAACGTACCTTTGCTCATTCTGGCCAAAAAGTTCAATATTTACCTCATCGGTCAACAGAACTTGTTTCCAAAATGCATCAGGCTTGTCTATATGTTCATTTGCAAAGTTCAAACGCTGATTTTTGTGGTGAGGATGTAGAAGAGGTTTTCTTCTGATGACTCTTCCATGAAGACCATATTTGTACAAGTATCTCTTTATAGTGGAGTAGTGTACCACAACTCCAGTGTCTGCCAGATCTTTCTGGAGGGATTGTGCAGTCAAACGTGGGTTTTGAATAGTTTTTCTCACAATCCTGGGAGCTGTTCTGCCTGATGTTTTTCTTACATTCTGAACAGAGGATATTGACATCTGAAAACGTTTTGCTATCTTCTTATAGCCTTCTTCAGCTTTGTGAGCGTCAACTATTTTCAGTTTCAGATTTCTAGACAACTGCTTAGAAAAAACCCATGGTGCTGATTGTTGGGGCAAGGTCACATGAGTCTGGGTATTTAAAACCTTTGAGATTGACATCACCTGGTCTTCCCAGATGATGATTGAGAACAATCCATGACACTGGCAGGTCTCAGCTTTGCAAAGGGGGCAGTGCATGCTATAAACTCTGCAGGGTGCCCAAACTTTTGCAGGCACCATTTTTTGTTTTCTGTTATTTTGAAAGTCTAAATAATGGAAATAAAATCTAACTTTTGTTGACATATTACAAGAATGTCTAATCTGTAATGTGATGCTTTTTGGAGATTTTTCCATCTTTCCTTGACTTCTTTATGCACATTAATACAAATTTTTACCTGGGGTGCCCACACTTTTGATCCCCACTGTAAATGTGTGTATGATACACACATTTATCATACACACACCTATCATGCATCTATCATAAATGTATAATCTTTCATACATACATGCATCTATCATACATACACCCCTCATCCCCATTCTCAGTCTCCTTACCCCCCAGTCCACTCACCCTCCTGGAGATCAGCCCCCTGGCCTGCAGCTCATCAGGTGTCTGGGAGGTAGCGGGTTCCGAGGCCTAGAAGTCGTAGGCAGGAACATCCTAAGGGATTGGCCAACCCCAAGTTCAGTTAGATAAAGCAGTGACACTGCCGCTTTAACAGCAGCAGTGGCTGCTGGAAGCAGACGTGCCCTGCACATATTAGCACATCTGCTCCCAGTAGCCACTGCTGCTGTTAATGTGGCAGTGTCCTTGCTTTATCTAACTAGACTTGGGGCTGGGCAGAGAAGGGGCAAAGTGGCCCAAGCCGCAAAGATAAAGATTTTTTCAGAAGAATTTCATGGAGGCAGGTGGATGGCCCCTGGACAACACTGTATTTACTTCAATGTTTAAACTTGCACGTTTATCAGTGATGCCCTGGGCTAATGGGCGCTCCAGGCCGGCACCTATCTTAACTTTAGGTGGCACCAGCCCTGATCCACACAATTGCCTAGATTCTCTGCATTATATTCCAATGCACAACTGCCTCTTCTGTATATCCTCTGGTCTTCAATAAGTAGGTGCAAATATTACAATGGGGTTGTATTTAGTTAATGGAGGGTCCTGTGTTAGTTGATGGTCCTGATAAATTAACAAATCCTTATCGTCAACACCCTTCATATGGCTTTAAGCCACAGATGCTCTCAGCCTGTGTTTATTCGTGGAAGCATATCAGACACAGTAAATGGCATTGGCACCATCATTGTATACATTGAAAAGCTACCTTCATGGTATCATATACATTGGCAACATCCCAGCATTATTTCATTTTTTTAGCTATGTTTACGTTTTCCTACTTTTGTGCTCTAGTCATGATTCCATTATCTATTCTGTACTTGGAAAATATCACATCTGAACTGCAAATGTTTAATAACATCTAATCCATTACTAGCATCGTCCATATATAATCAAAGGTAATGTTCACCAAGACCTTTTGAGAGGAACATAATGTTTATCTGTGATGAATGTTTTTGAGATAAAGCCAGATATCTCTATATAAATAATAGATGATGTGCCATTAATTCCACTGAAGCCCATTTATCCTATTTCTAGCCTATGTTTTCTGAAAATGAAAGACAACAGAAAAGAAATGTTCATAATCATCAGCATAGAAAGTAAGAAAGAATATTTTACACACAAAGGTTCAGAAGTTGTTTACAAAGATACCACATACATGGCAAACACACATATACAGAATTAACAAAACTTGTATACATAATAAACATACTAAACTCCATTTATTGACAAAAGTAAATAATTATTTCTATGAAGGAACATTGGACAGCTTGAAATTTGTTGAAGAAAATTAGAGTAGCATGAAGAGATAAAATACCAATGTTTTTTTGTGCTGATACTCTAAGAAATTGTATAACAGTCAATTTACCTGCAGTCCTATGTAAAACTCTTGATTACTTGCCATGTTAACATGATAACAAACTCAGCTCATATCTCCTTGTGATGTCAAAGAAAGCTACCTCATTCACAAGGGTTGTCCAGCTAAAGAAACAAACTGTGTATGGTGTAAGCAAAATATAATAAAGCAACTAATTTAATATTATTATACATAGTACAGAGAACTCTCTATATCAGCTCTGTGCTCTGTCTTGAAGCTGTGAGATTTATCATGTCATATTTAGAGCCCTGTCCCTTCTCTTCCCCCCTCTACTGTCTGCTCAAGACATGACCATTGAAGTGAAGAGGGGTGCTCATATTACTAAATTTTTAGGCAACAGGAACACAATGAGCAGTAATATGAACTCCCTTCTTTACATCAATGGTATTTTCCTGAGCAAACAGAAGGGGGGGGGGAGGGAGCAGGGTTGGAGCTGTGCTTTTAGGGTGTTTGACATGACATCACAGCTACAAGCCAGACAGCTCAGCTGATAATGGAAGATCTGTGCACTATGACTAATAACATTATATTAGTAAGTTATTATTATTATACTCTTTGACACCATACAGAGTTTTTTTCTTTCGTTGGATAACCTGTTGTCACAACAGCTTATCTAAGTGAAGCACATTAGTAATGTCACAATATCTTGCCTAAATAAAACTCACTTTTTTGGGGTATAGACCCTAGGGTTGCCACTAGCGGGACTTGAATGCTGATGGCACCATTTGTTTTATGTTCCTAGGGTACCAAAATACCTTGTCCTGACCCTATGTGTGTTACACTATCCTAGGGATGAAGTCATACATAATATTTTTAGGAAAAACTGCAAATCTTGTGGAATTCTTTCATGAAAGCAAACCCATTGCATTAAAAATAGCATTTTAGTCTGTAGGCAGCATGTTATAAAGCAGGAGGGGCTGAGCAGCTTGAGGTGTGTGTGTATATATATATATATATATATATATATATATATATATATATAGGAATATGCAAATCAGCTCATTACATCACCTTTTCAGGCGATGTTCCCTGGTATCAGCTTAGCTCCAGTTACGGAATATAAAAAGCTAATCGGGATTAATGCCAAGCCAGAACTATCTCTCTCCAGAAGGAAAGAGTACCCATCTGCAGACAGCTGTTTTGGGGTACTTGCCCCTCGTCAGTACAGAGCAGGGACCAGGAGTGGTGAACTCTCCCTGAGTTAAATACTCATCTCGTTTAGTAGGTCTAAGGCCCCTCATCTCAGCCAAGCCAGTTCACCCTGCTCTGTACTGACAAGGGGCAAGTACCCTGAAACAGCTGTCTGCAGATCGCTTCTCGGCCTTTTGGCTAATATCAAGTGTAGTATCTGTTCTTATCAGTTTTTCATGCCGGTGGACAGTAACGCCGATATGGGGCTGGTGGGGATGGGTGCTGCATGGAGGATGCAGGTGTACCAGGGCTTTCCGGGGCTGGTTCTGAGGAATCAGCTCGACGGCTGCTCCGATGTGACCTGTTCCCTCCGGGTCTCGCCATGAGGCTGAGAGGGTCTAGAGCCGAGGTACTTTTGTGCCTCGGGGAGTGGTGACCCCGAGGTGCCGAAACTCACTGGGAGGATAGACTCACTGAGTTAAAGCACGGGCACCATAATCTCTTCACCTTGTGGCACTCACCTCTTGATTCCCGGCCTTCTGGCTAGGATCAGAGAAATTTTTATAGATCCGGCCGGATGTCCGGGCAGTATATCTGCACACATTCACTTATTTATTTCTTTTTTTGTCTCACTGTGTCACTTTTTGCGTGTTGTGTGTTCACAGGATTTGTCAGGATGCGGTAGCCCTTCTGGGTGTCCCTCCTGGCGGTCTAGGGGAGGTGTGTGTGGCCATTAGGTTCCGCACCTCCCTGCAAACACCCCGGGTACTCCTGCTTTGGCAGGGTACCTACCGTAATCGGCTCTGCGGGCAGATACCTTGGCTAACGCCAAGGGGGATGTCGGGAGCATTTGTGGTCCCCTAGTAGCTTCGGCGAAAAGGGACATCGAACCTGGAACCTCGCAGGTACCTTTTGGTCCGGAGGCGAAGGGTAAGGTTTGTTGGGGGGCCTCTCTCCTATCGGAGAAGGGCTTGCGATAGACCGCATCCTTTGTGCACGTTTTTTTAGTGTAACACGTTTGCACTTTTTCTTGCACTTTGGGTGAATCGAAAGCACGTTCCTCGGCTTTAAAAAAAAAAAAAAAAAAGAAACAGCTGTCTGCAGATGGGTACTCTTTCATTCTGGAGAGAGAGTTCTGGCTTGGCATTAATCCTGATTAGCTTTTTATATTCCGTTACTGAAGCTAAGCTGATACCAGGGAACATTGCCTGAAAAGGTGATGTAATGAGCTGATTTGCATATTCCCCTACCCAGAATGCCTGCGGAGTACTTAGTGACCCTTCAAAGCTCCGTCACGCCAGGAGTGGTGAACTCTCCCTGAGTTAAATACCCATCCCGTGTATATATATATATATATATATATATATATATATATATATATATTGTAAGGATTTCACCCTGGGGATAGCTCTGGGATCGTCCTTGACACAGCCAGAGGAAACATTTCTTGACAATAAACCGGCAAACAGCAAGTCCTTTCTGCAAGTCTGGCTCCTCGCCAGCTTTATTAGACAAGTTGCATAATACATAAAAATATGACAGGCAGGAACAAACCAAAATCCTAGACCGTCCACTTCACTGTTGTGAGTGTCACTCACAGCCCTGGCTGTGTACTCCTCGCAAGGACCCTGCCTCCCTCCAAAGCCACCTTGCTGTCTTCTGGGGAGAGCCCAGACTACACTGTCTGACTTCCTTTGAAACATACTTCCCCTCTTTGCTGCCTCATTGATTAGGCCCCAGGTGGAGGTTCCTCCAGGATCAGCTAGGGAAATACACCCTTTCCTTGCCACACTGTCACAATATATATATACACACAGTATCTTACATAAGTGAGTACAATCTTTACATTTTTGTCAATTTTTATTTCTATCTTTTTATGTGACAACACTAAAGAAATGATGCTCTGCTACAATGTAAAGTTGTGAGTGCACAGCCTGTATAACAGTGTATAATATTGTGTCAAAATAACTCAACACACAGCCATTGATGTCTAAACCTTGCCAACAAAAGTGAGTACATCCCTTAGTGGAAATGCCATTTTCCCACCCTTCCCTCCTTGATATTATAGCTCTCACACTCTCTAATAACGGTCACCTGAAGTCCAACATGACACCTAATGGCAAAGATTTTTCTGATGATTCTGAAAAAAAGGATTGTTGTTCTAAATAAAAATGGGGTAGGCTATGTAGAAGATTTCCAAGACCCTGAAACTGAGCTGCAGAACAGTGGGCAAGACCATACAGCCATTTCACAGGACAGATTCAACTCAGAACAGGTTTCGCCATGGTCGACCAAAGAAGTTGAGTGCACATGCTCACCGTCATATCCAGATGGGGTCTTTGGGAAATAGATGTATGATTGCTGCCACCATTGCTGCAGAGGTTGAAGGGGTGAGATGAGGGGGGCTGTGTGTGTGCATTAAAACAATAAGACAAGTTAGGTTAAGGCCATTAATATCTAGGGAGCCTGTGCATTCCATTCTTTATTCCATTTTGACAGAATACTGACATATCCATAAAAATTAGCATATCCTATGACTAATACAGCTCTCATCCTGGTCAGTTAATCAAAGTATATTGCAAAAACTATTTTCTATAAAGTCCATTTAGGTTTTTAATTGCAAAGCCAGGAACAGATTGTACATGGAGGATACATATACTGAGACTTCTCCTATTTCCAATTCTATTTCTGACTTTAACCCCTTAAGGACCAATGCAAATAAACCTGTACGCCCCTGAAAGACCAGGCCTGTTTTTTCAAATCGGGGATGTCTGTCTTTATTAGAGAATAACTCTGGTAACGTTTTGCCAATCAAGATAATTCTGACATTGTTTTTTTGTCACAAGTTGTCCTTCATGTACATAGTAAAAGTAAGCCGATATCATTTGTAGTTTTTTTTTACAATGCAAAAAATCATGACATTTTTACAAAAAATTACGATTTTTTGCTATTTTAACACTAATTGGTTGCATATATTTATACATACTGACCAAATAGTTTATGAAACTTATACTTTCAGATGTCTACTTTATTTTGACTTCATTTTTTAGTTTTTAATTAACATTTTAAATTAGTTAGAAGCCTAACAATTTAACTTGAAATTTAGAAAATTTTGAAAATTTGAAAAGTACATCTTTTTTTATGTGCTATGCAAGGTTTGCAGAAATTAAAAGGTAGTAGAACATAGGAACACCCCCCCCCAAATGACCCCATTTTAAAAACTAGACCCCTCAAGGTATTCGCTAGGGGGTACAGTGAGTATTTTAACACCATAGTTTTTTGGCAGGAATTATTACAAAGTCAGTGTTAAAAATTCGAAAATTGCAATTTTTCACAAATGCATCATTTGGGGGGGCATATTTTTTGTACATCACTTCTGATATTGAAAGAAATGCACCCTATATTTTATTTAGCTGCTTGTCCCATGTTCGGAAATACCCCCGCTTTGGCCATATATGGTTCCTTGGCCGCGTGGCGGGACTCAGAAGGAGAGGAGCGCCATTTGGCTTTCAGGGCAGAACAGTACCCCCACCCCCACAAGTGACCCCATTTATATACCGCACCCCTACAAGTTATTGGCTGGACCAGGGACCTCTCTGTCCTTGGTCGGCTGGCAGTGTAACCTGTCTGTCTGTGACAGTTAAGGCTCCTGATGGATATATCCGCCATGTTGTGGGAATAAGCACCCGCTCATGGCGAATATATCCATTACTGCTGCGGCTGGGTAGCTCAGTGTGTCCGCTCATGACTGCTGGCGGAAAATCCGCCGCTATGAGTGGACGCACAAAGCTACCCAGCCGCAGCAGCGAGCTCATTACCGTGACTGCTGCATAATGTGTAGGATCACGTGGCGGACATCCGCAGCATATTACATGCTGCGGATGTCCGCCAATGTGATCCTACACATTATGCTTTTTTTTTAAAATAGATTCATTTAATAAATGTATTTTTAATATATATATATATATATATATATATTTTTTTTTTTTTACACTTTTATTACATTTTTATTTATTTTTACACTTTTATTTTATTTATTTATTTATTTTTACACTTTTTAATGCTTTGTATTCCAAAGCATTACAGTTATATGCTGCCTGCCAGTTTTCACTAGCAGGCAGCATATTTCACTAGCAGGCAATACCCAGGGCAGACCTGGGGGTCTTTGTAGGACCCCCGGCTGCCCAGGTATGCAGCAGCACCTCGCGATGCTCCGGGGTGCGGCAGGAGAGACAGAAGGAGCCCCCTCCCTCTGTCAGAATTCCTTACAGCGCGTGGTCACTTCTGACCGCAGCTGTAGGGGTTAAACTGTCGGGAGTGAAGTGAACTTCACTCCCGGCAGTGCGGCCACACACAGCACCCCGCGATCGCGCTGCGGGGTGCTGCAGAGGAGACAGAGGGAGCCCCCTCCCTCTGTCAGAACTCCTTACAGCGCGCGGTCAATTCTGACCGCGGCTGTAAGGGTTAAACTGTAGGAGTGAAGTGAACTTCACTCCCAGCAGTGCGGCAGGCCCCGGCCAGCCGCGTATTACACGCAGCACCCCGCGATCGCGATGCGGGGTGCTGCAGAGGAGACAGAGGGAGCTCCCTCCCTCTGTCATAACACTTACAGCCCGCGGTCACTTCCGACCGCGGCTGTAAGGGTTAAAACTGCCGGGACCGAAGTTTACTTCGGTCCTGGCAGTGCAGCAGGGTCCCGGCTGTGTGATAAAGCCAAGTCCCTGCCGCGATCTCGTGGGTGCACTGGGCAGCACCCACGAGAAGAATGGACGAGTGTAGACGTCCAGGTGCGGGAACGCCCGCCAACCTGGACGTCTATACTCGTCCATGGTCGTTATCGGGTTAAATGTAATAATTACTATTACAACCCTGAACATGTGAACACACACTCATGGGGCATGTGAACAGGGGTTGCCTATGTTAAAGGGGTTATCCAGGAATAGAAAAACAGAGCTGCTTTCTCTTAAAAACTGCTTCCTGACTGTCTCCAGGTTGTCTCCACTTAAGTGAACTGAGCAAAGTTGTAAAACCACACCCAACCTTGAGACAGATGTGGAACTGTGTTTGAAAGAAATTAGCTGTGTTTTTCTATTCCTGGATAACCCCTTTAAAGGGAAACTGACAGGCTGTTCACCCACACTAAACCCAATATATTGGGTTAAAGTGCAGGTGAACAGCATTAAGTGGTCCCTTACTTTTTAAAGAGTACCTCTCATGATCTTGTAAAATTTTATAATCCTCCCAGATCACTGCCCCATCATAATAAACCACTCCCTGCCTTTATTTTTACTATTTTTTTAGTTTTCTACCTTGATATTGCTCTGCATTTTCTGCTCAGTCTCAGTCAGATTCAGGCTAGGAAGGGGGCATTACCCAGCAGACGTGACATCATCTGAAGCCAAACAGGGGAGAATGTCCTCCCTCTGCTACACACAGCCCAGAGCAGTTAAGTGTGCGAGATAACCTATGATTGGTTAAGGCTGTCCACCTCAGCACTCCAGACTGCATTTCCTGATTTTGGACTCCTGCCAGGCCATCAGGAGTCCAAAGTTTGTGCAAGAGATGGGGGGAAATATGCTCTGGACAAGTAGGGAGACACCTAGTGGCAGATTTTTTATACATAAATAAAACACAGAAAACTTTATTTTTTAAGCAAAGTACATTAGAAAGATTTTTTAGTTACCATTTGTTTTAATGACAGTGCCCATTTAAAGGGCCAGTATTGAAAGAGTTATGTCCATTTAATCTCCTATTGCTATTGAGCTATTGTGCACAATGGAGGCAGGGAACTGCCATGCCGTACTGCCCAGCCTCCTCAATTTTCCCTGCTCTGCCCACCCCTGTCATGAAAATAGTAATGTCTTCACTCTTACGTCACTAGGATGTAATAGTCTGCCGAAGCATGAGCAATTTGTTCTTTGAGCAGAGCACAGATGCCAACAGGCTCTCAACTCCTAGTGGCTGTGTATTTTTTGCATTTGCACAGAATTTGTGGGGTATTTTTTGGAATTTATGCAGAATTTCTGTGCGTTCAACAAAGAGTCCCATTTACTTCAGTGGAGCTCTGTGCAGAATTCAATGTTTTTGCAGAATCTGGAATGCAGGCTGCTGAATGTAAATAGGACAGCAAAATCCCCATTCAACGCAATGTGCAGTAAAGTTTGCTGAATTTTCAAGCAGAATTTTTCAAACAGATTCCACTTGGAAATATCGTAAGGCTAGGTTCAGACTATGGAATTTCCGCCTGCGATTCTGCTTTGAAATTGCAGGCGGAAATTCCGCTTGCTAAAATGTATAGTGTAGTGAATGGTTTTCCGTTCACAAATTCACACTTAGAAATTTATGAAGTGGAATTTGTGAACGGAAAATCCGCTTAGAAATTTCCGCCTGAAGAAAGGGGTTGCTCTTTCTTCAGGCGGAAATCCGTGCGGAACACATTGCAGTCTATTGGAGACTGCAGTGTCTGCGCGGTCCTAGCGCCGACTGATTCAGTCAGCGCTGGCCGCACTCGGAATCTCCGGGCGGAAATTTTCTGCCCGGAGATTCCGTAGTCTGAACCTAGCCTTATGTGAACATAGCCTTATTTTGTTCTAGGAATGTATCTAACCCTGTTTTTAAGCCCTCTATTTATGCTGTGACCAGTTCTTGAGGCATACTGTTCCATTAATTCATAGCTCTTCTGGAAAAGCAAGCTTGTCGCCCCTGGAGGCTAAACCCCTTAATGATCAAGGACGTAAATTTACGTCCTGGTGCTACGGTAATTAGCGCTCCAGGATGTATATTTACGTCCTGTACATGACTGCGAGCATCGGAGCGATGGTTGGATCATGTACGGCTGGTCCCGGCTGCTGATCGCGGCATCTGCGATCACGCGGATGTCTGTCATGAACCCCTCAGATGACGTGATTAATACAGATCACGGCATCTGCGGCAGTGAGGTCAGAAATAAGGATGATCGGATCGCCTGCAGCGCTGCCACAGCGATCCGATCATCCAGAACGGCGCACGGAGGTCCCCTCACCTGGCTCCGCTGCCTTCCACGGGTCTTCTGCACTGGTCTGAGATCGAGCAGACCTGAGCAGAAGATAGCCAATAACACCTATGCATAGCACTGAACAGTATTAGCAATCAAAGGTTTACTATAAATAGATGACTTGGACTGTACCAGGGAGTGGAGTCTAAGGTGCCGCTGGTTTTCACCAGAGCCCGCCGCAAAGGGATGGAGTTGCTGCGGCAGGCGGCACCCAAGTCGCTACCCCTTGCACGGCTCGACCACACAGGCGGCTGAGGAGATGCAAGGTACAGGAGGGATAAGGCAGCTCTTAGTCAGGATAGCAGAAGGTCAAGTAGGCAAAGTAGCGTAGTCAGGATGTAGCAGGAGGTCAGTAGGCAGGCGGCAGAGGAGCAAGGTCAAGTCACAGAGCAAAGTATCAGATACACGGAACGGCAACTCTCAGGAATGCTTTCTCTCAGACACAAGGTAACAAAGATCCGGCAGGGAAGTTAGGAGGGTGGAGGAATTTATCAATGAGCCACAGGGGAATTACACTAATGAGCGCACTGGCTCTTTAAATCTTAAAGCTTCAGCACGCACGTGCCCTAGGGGACGGGGACACGCGCACCGGAGCAGAGAGGAAGAGGCTGGGGCAGGAGAAGCACCAGGTGAGTGACGGCCTGGGTCCTAGCCTATGCCAGCAGCAGCAAGTAACGGGACCATGCGCTCACGGCCAGCACGGCCAGCATAACGTAACACATACTAATTTGGTTAAAAGGTTTGCGATTTTTTTTCTAAGCACAAAAATAATAGAAAAGTATGTAATAATGGGTATCATTTTAATCAAATTGACCCACAGAATAAAGAACACATGTCATTTTTACCGTAAATTGTGCAGTGTCAAAACTAAACCTTCCAAAATTAGCAAAATTGCGTTTTTCTTTTTAATTTCCCCACATAAATAGTATTTTTTTGGTTGCGCCATACATTTTATGATAAAATGAGTGATGTCCTTACGCGGGACAACTGCACAAAAAACAAGCCCTCATACTGGTCTGTGGATGAAAATATGGAGACGAGGAGGAAAAAACGAAAATGCAAAAAGAAAATTGGTCCAGTCCTTAACTCCTTAAGGACACATGACGTACCGCTACGTCATGTGTCCCGGTCCTGCGATATAACGCGGGGTTACACGGTAACCCCGCATCATATCGCGGCGGGCCCGGCCTCATAGTGAAGCCGGGACCAGCCGCTAATAGCGCGCGGCACTGATCGCTTTGAGCGTGCGGCTTAAAACAAAAGTGAAAGTGCCCAGCTAGCTCAGGGAGCTGTTCGGGATCGCCGCGGTATAATTGCGGCATCCCGAACAGCTGTACTACAGGAGGAAGGTCTCTTACCTTCCTTCCTGCAGTCCGATCGCTGATTGAATGCTTCAAGCCTGAGATCCAGGCTTGAGCAATCAATCACCGATTTCACTGATTGTTGCCATGCAACGGCAAGGCAGCAGTCTGTGCATGAAATCAGCCATTGCAAGCTGATAGGTCTCTATGGCACCTATCAGCTTTCAAAAAAAAAGTGTAAAAAAAAAGTTAACCCTTTCAGGTATTCCCTTCTGAATTAAAAGTTTGAATCACCCGGCATTTCCTAGTAACAAAATAAAACAGTGTAAATAAAAATACACATATGTGGTATCACCGCGTGCGTAAATGTCCGAATTATAAAAATATACCACTTTTTAAATCGCACGTTCAATGGCGTATGCGCAAAAAAATTCCAAAGTCCAAAATATTGCATTTTTGATCACTTTTTCTACCACAAAAAAGTGAATAAAAAGTGATCAAAAAGTTTGATCAGAACAAAAATGGTACCGCTAAAAACGTCAGATCACGGCACAAAAAATTTGCTCTCATAGCGCCCTGAACACAGAAAAATAAAAAAGTTATAGGGGTCAGAAGATGACAATTTTAAACGTATAAATTTTCCTGCATGTATTCATGATTTTTTTCTGAAGTGACACAAAATCAAACCTATACAAGTAGGGTATCATTTTAACCGTATGGTCCTACAGAATAAATATAAGGTGTAATTTTTGCCAAAAAATTTACTGCGTAAAAACAGAAGCCCCAAAACTTACAAAATAGTGTTTTTTCTTAAATTTTGTCGCACATTGATTTTTTTTCCCGTTTCACCGTAGATTTTTGGGTAAAATGACTAATGTCATTACAAAGTAGAATTAGTGACACAAAAAATAAGTCATCATATAGAATTTTAGGTGAAAATTTTAGGTGAAATTTGCAAGGCAGCAGTGCTAACCACTAAGCCACCATGCTGCCCTTAGCACACATATGCTATGCATCTGCTATGCATGGTTGCTAAAATGGACAGAGATGTCAGCAGAGAGCACTGTGGTTGTGATGTCATCAGTGTTCCAAAAAGAAAGGAATTTCCTCTGTAGCATTCAGCAGCTAATAAGTACTGGAAGGATTAAGATTTTTTAATAAAAGTAATTTACAAATATGTTTAACTTTCTGGTACCAGTTGATTTTAAAAAAATTATAGTTTTTCCACCGGAGTACCCCTTTAACCACTTAAGGACCTAGGGCGTATGGATACGCCTTGACGTCCTGGTACTTAAGGACCCAGGGCGTATCCATACGCCCGTGGGAATTTCGGTCCCCGCCTCGCGCCGGGCGGGGATCGGGCCGGGGTGACTGCTGATATCAATCAGCAGGCACCCCGTGCAAATGCCCAGGGGGGTCATCAGACCCCCCCCCCCCTGTCGGCGATCGGCGCAAATCGCAAGTGTATACACACTTGCGATTTGCGCCGATTCCGGGTCATACGGGTCTATTGTGACCCGGTGACCCGGAATAGAAGGGGGATCGCGGTTTTCTAAGACACCCACGATCCCCCTGTAGGCATAGGAGTGAGGTGGCAGGGTTGCCACCCCTCCTATCCCTGCTATTGGTCTGCTATTGATCGTCAGAGGCGACGACCAATAGCAGACCGGGGGCGGGGGGGTTAACTTTCGTTTTCCCCGTCCTGCCCACCCACAATAGGCAGGGCAGAACGGGGAACCGAAGGGGACCGGGCGCCGACGTCCACTTACCCGTCCGGAGGCTGCGGCGACGTTGATCGGCAGGCGGTGTCACGTGCGTCTGAAGAGGACGGCTGCCGGGATCCTACGGAAGCCGGTAAGTAGATCTGGAAGGCTACAGTCTGAGACCGTGGTCTCTAACTGTAGCCCTCCAGATGTTGCAAAACACCAACTCCCAGCATGCCCAGACAGCTGTTTGGGCATGCTGGAATATGTAGTTTTGCAACAGCTGGAGGGCTGCAGTTTGAGACCACTATACAGTGGTCTCTAAACTATATCCCTCCAGATGTTGCAAAACTACAACTCCTAGCATGCCCACATAGCTGTTTGTTGCCTGGACATGCTGGGAGTTGTAGTTTTGCAACATCTGGAGGTCCACAGTTTGGAGATCACTGTGCAGTGGTCTAAAAACTGTAGCTCTCCAGATGCAGTTTTGCAATTCCCAGCATGCCCAGAAAGCAAACAGCTGTCTCGGCATGCTGGGAGTTGTAGTTGGGTACCTCCAGCTATTGCATAACTACATCTCCCAGCATGCCCTTCGGTGATTAGTACATGCTGGGAGTTGTAGTTTTGCAACAGCTGGAGGCACACTGGTTGGAAAATATTGAGTTAGGTAACAGAACCTAACTGAAGGTTTTCCAACCAGTGTGCCTCCAGCTGTTGCAAAACTACAACTCCCAGCATGCACGGTCTGTCAGTACATGCTGGGAGTTGTAGTTTTGAAACAGCTGGAGGGGGGCTTTGTAGCCCACGGGGGGCTTTGTAAACGCACATGGCCCCTGACTACCATTCCAAACTAATTCTCTTTCCAAAAGCTCAATGGCGCTCCTCCTCTTCTGAGCAATGTAGTTCGCCAGCAGAGCATTTTACATCCTAACATGGGGTATTTCCATACTCAGAAGAAATGGTGTTACACATTTTGGGGGTCATTTTCTCCTATTACCCCTTGTAAAAATGTAAAATTTAGGGGAAAAACTGCATTTTAGTAAAAAAAAAAATTTTTTTCATTTACACATCCAACTTTAACGAAAAGTCGTCAAACACCTGTGGGGTGTTAAGGCTCAGCGGACCCCTTGTTACGTTCCTTGAGGGGTGTAGTTTCCAAAATAGTATGCCATGTGGGTATTTTTTGCTGTTCTGGCACCACAGGGGCTTCCTAAATGCGACATGCCCCCAAAAAAAACATTTCAGCAAAAGTTGCTTTCAAAAAGCCAAATGTGACTCCTTCTCTTCTGAGCATTGTAGTTTGCCCGCAAAGCATTTTACGTCCTAACATGGGGTATTTCCATACTCAGAAGAGATGGGGTTACAAATTTGGGGGGGCATTTTCTCCCATTACCCTTTGTAAAAATGGTAAATTTGGGGGAAAAACTGCACTTTAGTGAAAATTTTTTTTTTTCATTTACACATCCGACTTTAACGAAAAGTCGTCAAACACTTGTGAAGTGTTAAGGCTCAATGGACCCCTTGTTAGGTGCTTTGAGGTGTCTAGTTTCCAAAATGGTATGCCATGTTGGGGTTTTCTGCTGTTCTGGCACCATAGGGGCTTCCTAAATGTGACATGCCCCCCAAAAACCATTTCAGCAAAATTCCCTCTCCAAAATCCTATTGTCGCTCCTTCCCTTCTGAGCCCTCTAGTGCACCCGCCGAACACTTGACATAAACATATGAGGTATTTCCTTACTCGAGAGAAATTGGGTTACAAATTTTGGGGGCATTTTTCATCTATTACCCCTTGTAAAAATTCAAAAACTGGGTCTACAAGAACATGCGAGTGTAAAAAATTAAGATTTTGAATTTTCTCCTTCACTTTGCTGCTATTCCTGTGAAACACCTAAAGGGTTAACACACTTACTGAATGTCATTTTGAATACTTTTAGGGGTGCAGTTTTTATAATGGGGTCATTTGTGGGGTATTTCTAATATGAAGGCCCTTCAAATCCACTTCAAAACTGAACTGGTCCCTGAAAAATTCCGATTTTGAAAATTTTGTGAAAAATTGGAAAATTGCTGCTGAACTTTGAAGCCCTCTGATGTCTTCCAAAAGTAAAAACACGTCAATTGTATGATGCAAACATAAAGTAGACATATTGTATATGTGAATCAATGTATAATTTATTTGGAATATCCATTTTCCTTACAAGCAGTGAGCTTCAAAGTAAAAAAAAATGCAAAATTTTAAATTTTTTCATCAAATTTTGGAATTTTTCACCAAGAAATGATGCAAGTATCGACAAAATTTTACCACTAACATAAAGTAGAATATGTCACGAAAAAACAATCTCGGAATCAGAATGAAAGGTAAAAGCATCCCAGAGTTATTAATGCTTGAAGTGACAGTGGTCAGATGTTCAAAAAATGGCCGGGTCCTTAAGGTATATTTGGGCTGGGTCCTTAAGGGGTTAAGGTCAAAATGTAGAAAAAAAGAGAGAAGAGGCGGAGGCTCACCCGACATAGTTGTGTAGCCCATACACAACAATGGAGATCGCGTAGATTAACAATCCGGGATCTGCAGCCTTCCTGATGTAAACAGTAATAGACAGAGCGGGCTTCTGGTTCAGGAATTAATCGGCGCTGACCGGGATAAGGACTGAGGAAGCCACGCATGCGTGGTGAAACGCGTTGCATTACCTACAATAAATCCCTCCTTGAAGGTATCCTACCTGTTTGGTGTCCTTATCCCGGTCAGCGCCGATTAATTCCTGAACCAGAAGCCCGCTCTGTCTATTAAGGTCAAAATGGGCTCAGTCCTTAAGGGGCAAATAAAGTGATCATATTCTCTTTAAACGTCTTTTCTCAAGGCTAAACAAATGTAACTTTTTTCATCTTTCCTCATAGCTAAGATGTTCTATGTTTTAAGCCCTCTATTTATGCTTTGACCAGTTCCTGAGGCAGACTGTTCCATTAATTCATAGCTCTTCTGGAAATGCAAGCTTGTCGCCCCCTTGTCTTTTTTTAATGGGTTTCACCTGGAATGGTTTTTCCCCATATCTTTTGTGTGGGTTATTCTCAAGACTAAACAAATGTAAACATTTTTCATTTTTCCTCATAGCTAAGATGTTCTATACCCCTTTTTAGTTTAGTTGCGTGCCTCTGGAACCTTTTCAATTCCGGAACGTCCCTATTTTGAACCAGTGCCCAAGACTGAATACCATATTCCAGGTGGGGCTGCACCAATGCTTTATAAAGTGATAGTATTATGTCCCTATCACTCTCCCTAGGACATATGATGTATGCAGGTTATTAGTACCCAGATACATCTATCCAAATTGAACCTCATTTGCCAAGTGGTTGCCCAAGTGTGTATATGTCCAGTTGTGACTTATGCAAGTCTTCTAAAGACTTTACTGTGCTACCCCCTCTGTTCTACTCTCGCCCAAGGATTTTTCATTGCCTATCTCCGGCACATTTGTGATCACCATGTAGAGGAGGCACGGTGGTGCGGAGGATCCGCATGCTTCTCCTCTTGTTCAGAGGAGAGCAGCTGGGGTAGAGACACGTTTGTGACATCAGCTACCAGGAGCCACTGCTGCTGTTAAAGTGGCAGGATGTCCCTGTCTCGGCTGATCGTACATGGGGCGGAGACCAGCTTGGAGTGAGGCCCCATCCAGTGTGACTATACCATAGCTAGATTGAACAGCGGCACAGGCTGCTAGAGTTACAGAAGTTTTTCTTTTAAATCTGTCACTTGGGGCCCAGAAAATACCAGGTGTGCACAATGGCCAATCCGGGCCTGCTTGTAGGGTGTCCTTTAGCTTGATAACTGTGACAATATATATATATACATATATATATATATATATATCGTCTTCTTTACCATCCTTGACTTATTACATTAGGCTTTAGTAAAATCAGTTTGTGAGCTGACATCTTACTTTTTAATTCTCTTAAACATTGGTAATGACTATTCCGTTATTACCATGTTCTATGATGCACACTACCTTACCTTCCGAGTAGACTTATTTTCTGTAGGATCATGTAGTGTCTGCAGGCAAGTGAAAAAAATTGCCCCCATTCTGTTTGAAAACTGAAACATTGATATTGAAATGGAAAAAATAAATAAATATGAAATAGGATTGGGTTTTAGCAGAATTACAAAACACACTCATTCTTTTTGTCTAACAATGGTCCGTGAGTCCAAAAAGAAATTAGGCCTATTGTTTACGCAGAACAATTGGAATTTTTAAAGGGGTACTCTGGTGTGGAGCGGGTGCCATTAGGGACAACCCCACAGCAGGAGTCCGATAACGGCCGATGAATCAGGACGATCGTGAGGTGGCACCAGTGTGGGACGGCACCTATTACCCTTTTTTCCAGGTCACCGGTGACTCAATTGACCCAGAATCGTCGCAAATCGCCAGGGGTTTCCACGGGGTGCCGCGAGTGGTAGGGACTGGAATTTCCATGGGCATACAGGTACATCCTGTGTCCTTAAGTACCAGGACTTAAGGATCCCCAGCAGTTTTTTACTCCTCTCTTTTTAACCCCTTAAGAACACAGGGTGTACAGGTACGCCCTGTGTTCTTAAGGGGTTAAAAAGAGAGGAGTAAAAAACTGCTGGGGATCCCCACAATCTCCAAGTCGTCATCGTCGTCATCAGGAACACCTGTGTTTGTCTTGTCACGCCACACCCCCTCCATTCATGTCTATGGGAGGGGGCGTGAAGGCTAGTATGTAGCCATCACACCTCCTCCCATAGACCTGAATGGAGGGGGCATGGCGGCTGCAGTCGCCAGTCATCTGGCATGGAGCAGAGTTCGCTCCGTGCACGGATGACCGGGGTGCCGCGCCGCCAATCGCGGGTCCCCAGTGGCAGGATCTACATGTGATGCTGGGACCTCAACACCAAACAAATTGCACCATAAATGCCCATGTTAGCTTTCCAGCAGCACCCAACGTATAATACCAAATGATCCAAATCCAAATTATGAATCCGGATTATATGGCTGCAGTTATTGCATATGAGAATAATATGTACTTATGATATACTCATGTATACAAGCTCAGTCCATCTTTTAATTCTTATCCTTTAAATGGGCATTGTAATTAAAAAAAAAATTCCTAATTTTTGTGTGCAGCCTTAGCCAATCGTAGCTCATCTTACACTGAACTGCTGTGGGCTGTGTGTAGCAGGGTGAGGGAGGAAGTTCTCCCCTGTATGTCTTCAGATGATGTCACAGCCTGCTGGGAAACACGCCTTCCCAGTCTGTAAACCTGACTGAGACTGAGCAGAAAATACAGAACAATATCAAGGTAGAAAACTAAAAACGGATAGAAATAAAGGCAGGGGTGGTTATCATGATGGGGGCAGTGAACTGGGAGGATTATAAAATTTAACAAGATCATAAATGTCACGATGCCGGCTGGCGGGTAGTGGATCCTCTGTGCCAGAGAGGGATTGGCGTGGACCGTGCTAGTGGATCGGTTCTAAGTCACTACTGGTATTCACCAGAGCCCGCCGCAAAGCGGGATGGTCTTGCTGCGGCGGTAGTGACCAGGTCGTATCCACTAGCAACGGCTCAACCTCTCTGGCTGCTGAAGATAGGCGCGGTACAAGGGAGTAGACAGAAGCAAGGTCGGACGTAGCAGAAGGTCGGGGCAGGCAGCAAGGATCGTAGTCAGGGGCAACGGCAGGAGGTCTGGAACACAGGCTAGGAACATACAAGGAACGCTTTCACTGGCACAATGGCAACAAGATCCGGCAGGGAAGTGCAGGGGAAGTGAGGTGATATAGGGAAGTGCACAGGTGAAGACACTAATTGGAATCACTGCGCCAATCAGCGGCGCAGTGGCCCTTTAAATCGCAAAGACCCGGCGCGCGCGCGCCCTAGGGAGCGGGGCCGCGCGCGCCGGGACAGGACCGAGGGAGAGCGAGTCAGGTACGGGAGCCGGGGTGCGCATCGCGAGCGGGCGCTACCCGCATCGCGAATCGCATCCCGGCTGGAAGCAGAATCGCAGCGCCCCGGGTCAGTGGATCTGACCGGAGCACTGCAGCGGAGAGAGTGTAGCGAGCGCTCCGGGGAGGAGCGGGGACCCGGAGCGCTCGGCGTAACAGTACCCCCCCCCTTGGGTCTCCCCCTCTTTTTAGGGCCTGAGAACCTGAGGAGCAGACTTTTATCTAGGATGTTGTCCTCAGGTTCCCAGGATCTCTCTTCAGGTCCACAACCCTCCCAGTCCACTAGAAAAAAAGTTTTTCCTCTGACCTTTTTAGAGGCTAAGATCTCTTTGACAGAGAAGATGTCCGAGGAGCCGGAAACAGGAGTGGGAGGAACAGATTTGGGAGAAAAACGGTTGAGGATGAGTGGTTTAAGAAGAGAGACGTGAAAGGCATTAGGGATACGAAGAGAAGGAGGAAGAAGAAGTTTGTAAGAGACAGGATTAATTTGACACAAAATTTTGAAAGGACCAAGATAGCGTGGTCCCAACTTGTAGCTAGGGACACGGAAGCGGACATATTTAGCGGAGAGCCATACCTTGTCTCCAGGGGAAAAAACGGGAGGAGCTCTTCTTTTCTTATCCGCGAACCTCTTCATGCGTGATGAAGCCTGTAGGAGAGAATTTTGGGTCTCTCTCCATATAATGGAAAGGTCACGAGAAATTTCATCCACAGCGGGCAGACCAGAGGGCAAGGGGGTAGGGAGGGGGGGAAGAGGGTGACGGCCGTACACCACGAAAAATGGGGATTTGGAGGAAGATTCAGAGACTCTGAAGTTATACGAGAATTCGGCCCATGGAAGGAGATCTGCCCAGTCATCCTGGCGGGAGGAAACAAAATGTCGCAAATAATCACCCAAGACTTGGTTAATTCTTTCTACTTGTCCATTGGACTGGGGATGATATGCAGAAGAAAAATTTAATTTAATCTTGAGTTGTTTACAGAGAGCCCTCCAGAATTTAGACACGAATTGGACGCCTCTATCCGAGACGATCTGCGTAGGCAATCCGTGAAGACGAAAAATGTGTACAAAAAATTGTTTAGCCAACTGAGGCGCTGAAGGAAGACCAGGAAGAGGGATGAAATGTGCCATTTTGGAGAATCGATCAACGACCACCCAAATAACAGTGTTGCCACGGGAAGGGGGTAAATCAGTAATAAAATCCATACCAATCAGAGACCAAGGCTGTTCGGGGACAGGCAGGGGATGAAGAAAACCAGCGGGCTTCTGGCGAGGAGTCTTATCCCGGGCACAGATAGTGCAGGCTCGCACAAAGTCCACAACATCCGTCTCCAGAGTCGGCCACCAATAGAAGCGGGAGATGAGTTGCACAGATTTCTTGATGCCCACATGACCAGCGAGATGGGAGGAGTGACCCCATTTGAGGATTCCGAGGCGTTGGCGTGGAGAAACAAAGGTCTTTCCTGGAGGAGTTTGCCTGATGGAGGCTGGAGAAGTGGAGATCAGGCAGTCAGGTGGAATGATGTGTTGCGGAGAGAGTTCAACTTCTGAGGCATCCGAGGAACGAGAGAGAGCATCGGCCCTAATGTTCTTATCGGCAGGACGAAAGTGAATCTCAAAATTAAATCGGGCAAAGAACAGAGACCACCGGGCCTGGCGAGGATTCAGCCGTTGGGCAGACTGGAGGTAGGAGAGGTTCTTGTGGTCGGTGTAAATAATAACTGGAAATCTTGATCCCTCCAGCAGATGCCTCCATTCCTCAAGTGCTAATTTAATGGCTAGAAGCTCTCGATCCCCGATGGAGTAGTTCCTCTCCGCCGGAGAGAAGGTCCTAGAAAAAAAACCACAAGTGACAGCATGCCCGGAAGAATTTTTTTGTAAAAGAACAGCTCCAGCTCCCACTGAGGAGGCATCAACCTCCAATAGGAAGGGTTTGGAAGGGTCAGGTCTGGAGAGCACGGGAGCCGAAGAAAAGGCAGACTTGAGTCGTTTAAAGGCGTCTTCCGCTTGAGGAGGCCACGACTTGGGATCGGCATTTTTTTTGGTTAAAGCCACGATAGGAGCCACAACGGTAGAAAAATGTGGAATAAATTGCCTGTAATAATTGGCGAACCCCAAAAAGCGTTGGATAGCACGGAGTCCGGAGGGGCGTGGCCAATCTAAGACGGCAGAGAGTTTGTCTGGATCCATTTGTAGTCCCTGGCCAGAGACCAAATATCCTAGAAAAGGAAGAGATTGGCATTCAAACAGACATTTCTCAATTTTGGCATAGAGTTGATTGTCACGAAGTCTCTGAAGAACCATACGGACATGCTGGCGGTGTTCTTCTAGATTGGCAGAGAAAATTAGGATATCGTCCAGATATACAACAACACAGGAGTATAGCAGATCACGAAAAATTTCATTGACAAAGTCTTGGAAGACAGCAGGGGCGTTGCACAGGCCAAAGGGCATGACCAGATACTCAAAGTGTCCATCTCTGGTGTTAAACGCCGTTTTCCACTCATCCCCCTCTCTGATGCGGATGAGGTTATAGGCGCCTCTTAAGTCCAATTTAGTAAAGATGTGGGCACCTTGGAGGCGATCAAAGAGTTCAGAGATGAGGGGTAGGGGGTAGCGGTTCTTAACCGTGATTTTATTAAGACCGCGGTAGTCAATGCAAGGACGTAGGGAGCCATCTTTTTTGGACACAAAGAAAAATCCAGCTCCGGCAGGAGAGGAGGATTTACGGATAAAGCCCTTTTTTAAATTTTCCTGGACATACTCAGACATGGCAAGAGTCTCTGGGGCAGAGAGAGGATAAATTCTGCCCCGGGGTGGAGTAGTACCCGGGAGGAGGTCGATAGGGCAATCATAAGGCCTGTGAGGAGGTAGAGTCTCAGCTTGTTTTTTGCAGAAAACATCCGCGAAGTCCATATAGGCCTTAGGGAGACCGGTTACTGAGGGAACCACAGAGTCACGGCAAGGGTTACTGGGAACCGGTCTTAGACAGTCCTTGGAACAAGAGGGCCCCCAACTCTTGATCTCCCCAGTGGACCAATCCAGGGTTGGGGAATGAAGTTGAAGCCAGGGAAGTCCAAGGAGAATTTCCGAGGTGCAATTGGGGAGGACCAAAAGTTCAATCCTCTCGTGATGAGATCCGATGCTCATTAGAAGGGGCTCCGTGCGGAAGCGTATGGTACAGTCCAATCTTTCATTGTTTACACAATTGATGTAAAGGGGTCTGGCGAGACTGGTCACTGGGATGTTGAACCTGTTGACGAGAGAGGCCAAAATAAAATTTCCTGCAGATCCAGAGTCCAAGAAGGCCACGGTAGAGAAGGAGAAGGCAGAGGCAGACATCCGCACAGGCACAGTAAGACGTGGAGAAGCAGAGTAGACATCAAGGACTGTCTCACCTTTGTGCGGAGTCAGCGTACGTCTTTCCAGGCGGGGAGGACGGATAGGACAATCCCTCAGGAAGTGTTCGGTACTAGCACAGTACAGGCAGAGGTTCTCCATGCGGCGTCGTGTCCTCTCTTGAGGTGTCAGGCGAGACCGGTCGACCTGCATAGCCTCCACGGCGGGAGGCACAGGAACAGATTGCAGGGGACCAGAGGAGAGAGGAGCCGAGGAGAAGAAACGCCTCGTGCGAACAGAGTCCATATCTTGGCGGAGCTCCTGACGCCTTTCGGAAAAACGCATGTCAATGCGAGTGGCTAGGTGAATAAGTTCATGTAGATTAGCAGGAATTTCTCGTGCGGCCAGAACATCTTTAATGTTGCTGGATAGGCCTTTTTTAAAGGTCGCGCAGAGGGCCTCATTATTCCAGGACAATTCTGAAGCAAGAGTACGCAATTGTACGGCATACTCGCCAACGGAAGAATTACCCTGGACCAGGTTCAACAGGGCAGTCTCAGCAGAAGAGGCTCGGGCAGGTTCCTCAAAGACACTTCGGATTTCCGAGAAGAAGGAGTGTACAGAGGCAGTGACGGGGTCATTGCGGTCCCAGAGCGGTGTGGCCCATGACAGGGCTTTTCCGGACAGAAGGCTGACTACGAAAGCCACCTTAGACCTTTCAGTGGGAAACAGGTCCGACATCATCTCCAGATGCAGGGAACATTGGGAAAGAAAGCCACGGCAAAACTTAGAGTCCCCATCAAATTTATCCGGCAAGGATAGGCGTAGCCCAGGAGCGGCCACTCGCTGCGGAGGAGGTGCAGGAGCTGGCGGAGGAGATGACTGCTGAAGCTGTGGTAGTAACTGTTGTAGCATAACGGTCAGTTGAGACAGCTGTTGGCCTTGTTGCGCTATCTGTTGTGACTGCTGGGCGACCACCGTGGTGAGGTCAGCGACAACTGGCAGAGGAACTTCAGCGGGATCCATGGCCGGATCTACTGTCACGATGCCGGCTGGCGGGTAGTGGATCCTCTGTGCCAGAGAGGGATTGGCGTGGACCGTGCTAGTGGATCGGTTCTAAGTCACTACTGGTATTCACCAGAGCCCGCCGCAAAGCGGGATGGTCTTGCTGCGGCGGTAGTGACCAGGTCGTATCCACTAGCAACGGCTCAACCTCTCTGGCTGCTGAAGATAGGCGCGGTACAAGGGAGTAGACAGAAGCAAGGTCGGACGTAGCAGAAGGTCGGGGCAGGCAGCAAGGATCGTAGTCAGGGGCAACGGCAGGAGGTCTGGAACACAGGCTAGGAACATACAAGGAACGCTTTCACTGGCACAATGGCAACAAGATCCGGCAGGGAAGTGCAGGGGAAGTGAGGTGATATAGGGAAGTGCACAGGTGAAGACACTAATTGGAATCACTGCGCCAATCAGCGGCGCAGTGGCCCTTTAAATCGCAAAGACCCGGCGCGCGCGCGCCCTAGGGAGCGGGGCCGCGCGCGCCGGGACAGGACCGAGGGAGAGCGAGTCAGGTACGGGAGCCGGGGTGCGCATCGCGAGCGGGCGCTACCCGCATCGCGAATCGCATCCCGGCTGGAAGCAGAATCGCAGCGCCCCGGGTCAGTGGATCTGACCGGAGCGCTGCAGCGGAGAGAGTGTAGCGAGCGCTCCGGGGAGGAGCGGGGACCCGGAGCGCTCGGCGTAACAATAAACATAAAGTCTCAGTTAAGTTTCAGTTTTTTTTCTACATAGTAAAATTGAAAAATAAAAATTCACCAGCAAAATTTCTTAGAAACGATGTTCAAGATAAGAAACCTAAACAACAGATCATTTTCTGATGATATATTCCTTTTAAAATGCTTTACATGTGCATTTATCTATCATTCTGTTTGACTCTGCTACCACCTGCTGTAAGATAAATAGAATGCATAGTGAAGACAGCTTTATAGAGTGTATGAAATGTAGGTGCAATTTCAAGCCATTTTAAGTACATTAACCCCTTAGGCACTCAGCCCATTTTCACCTTAAAGGGGTACTCTTTTTTTTTTTTTTTAAATGAACTGGTGCGAGAAAGTTTAACAGATTTGTTAATTACTTCTATTATAAAAAAATCTTTATCCTTCCAGTACTTATTAGCTGCTGAATACTACAGAGGAAATTATCTTCTTTTTGGAACACACAGCTCTCTGCTGACATCACAAGCACAATGCTCTCTACTGACATCTATGTCCATTTTAAAAACTGTCCAGAGTAGGAGAAAATCCCCATGGCAAACATATGCTACTCTGGTCAGTTCCTAAAATGGACAGAGATGTCAGCAGGGAGCACTGTGCTCGTGATTAAGCGCACTGTGTTCCAAAAAGAAAAGAATTTCCTTTGTAGTATTCAGCAGCTAATGAGTACTGGAAGAATTAAGATTTTTTAATAGAAGTAACTTAAAAATCTTAAAATGAAATATCTGATATTTACCTGAGATGGTTACTCAAATCAGGTGAAGATTAATGGAGTACAGAATATAGTGAGGGTGTATTTCAGATGCTGGAATAATATAATTACAGTGAGTGTACAATATGGATAAAAAATATTAAAATGTATACAATCAAGCGGCTACCTGTTTATTTAAGGTGCGCACATAAGTGCAGGACAGCGTTAAAGTGCATGTAGGGGTATATAACAAGGAGGAAGATCTAGTTAAAAAGAAAAGGCAGCAAACTGGTTAAACAATAGAAGTGTTTTTTGGCCCTCGCTGAACTTTGTAGTGACGTCACTGCACCTGCCGGAACCATCAGGCTTACTCTACAGCCGGAGATTTTACGGTGGAGACGCCACCGGCCGGGGCATCCTCCCGTGTTCTTGTGAATCTCCGCAATTACCGCCAACATCAAGGACTTATTCGGACTACAGCAAGCACCCAGCTAGATATGCTGCATCGAACACAAGGTGCCATATAAAAAACATTAACCACATTGATACCGCCCGTAACAGTTCCGATACCTATGTGTAAAGCCCACTTCTTGGTCCAAAAGCTTTACAGGTGCATACAGCCCCCACCATCCCGGACTGCAGGTCACTATCTTTGGAACAATATTCTATTTGTTCTCTCCCCTCGCAGCATCCTCCTATTCGAATGCTGGTGACATCGTTTATACCTGGAAGTCTACTTTTCATAAATAGATAGGCAAGTGCAGAATAATCACAAATTTACATAATTTTACTATTATGTTATTGTTTAACCAGTTTGCTGCCTTTTCTTTTTAACTAGATCTTCCTCCTTGTTATATATCCCTACATGCACTTTACCGCTGTCCTGCACTTATGTATGCACCTTAAATAAACAGGTAGGCGCTTGATTGTATATATTTTAATATTTTTTATCCATATTGTCCACTCACCGTAATTATATTATTTCAGCATCTGAAATACACCCTCACTATATTCTGCATTCCATTCATCTTCGCCAGATATTTCATTTTAAAATCCCAATTTGCGCTTATTGTTTTTCAATACATATGTTATATAACCATTTTTATGAGATACAGGGACTCATATGTACAAATATAGCAGCGTTTGGGCACAATTCCCTCAGTACTTGTGCTAGTGTTATTACACGTTTTCTTATAATTTAAAAATCTGTTTAACTTTCTGGCGCCAGTTGATTAAAAAAAAAAGTTTTCCACCGGAGTACCCCTTTAAGGACTCATCCCTTTTTTTTTTGCAATTCTGACCCCTCTCACTTTATGCATTAATAATTCTGAGTTGCTTTTACCCTTTATTCTGATTCCGAGATAGTTTTTTTCGTAACATATACTACTTTAACCCCTTCATGACCCAGCTAGTTTTGGCCTTCATGACCCAGTCCGTTTTTTCAAATCTGACATGTGTCTCTTTAAGTGGTAATAACTTTGAACAGCTTTTACCAGGCAAAGTGATTCAGATATTGTTTTTTTGAGCCATATTGGCCCACATTTATCATTGTCTTTAGACTGTTTTTTGTGTTTAAAAAAAGGGGCAAAAAAGGCGCAAGGCGCCTTTTTTTGCCCCTTTTTGTTAACACATTTCTGCTGATTTGAGTAGCAATCCACTGATTTTGGCAATAGACATGATATGCAAGGGATTTATCATTGCGCCTTTTTGTAAAAAGGAGCAAAAAAAGGCGCAAAGCCACTGAAAAGTCTCCCAGCCCAGACATGGTGTAGCTTTTTGGTGTATGTGTAGACAGAAATTTCAGAAAATGTGGATCTGCACAAAATTTATCAAAGCTCTTTTATCCTTTTAATAAATTTGGTGCTCCTACACATTATCAGCACACAAAAAAAAGGTGTAAAAAATGCTTCACTTGCACTGCAATGATAAATGTGGGCCATTGTACTTTATATTAGTGGTAAATTTTTGTTGATACATGAAGCGATTTTTGTGAAAAACTTAAAAAATTTTCATTTCTCTTTGTTTGAAATTCTCTACTTGTAAGAGAAATAGTCATGCCAAAAAAATTTAGTTATGAGTTCACATCCACAACATGTCTACTTTATGCTGGCATCATTTGTTAAACATTCCTTTACTTTTTTACGACATTAGAAGGCTTATATTATTATGAGCATTTTTTCAAATTTTCTACAAAAGTTCAAATTCAAAATTTTTTGGGGGAACAATAGCATTTTGAATATATATATGTGTAAAAAAAATTTAATTATTTATTTAATTTAATTTAATTATTTTTTTTTTTTTTTTACTTCTCTACAATAGCTCCCCATAGTGTCCAGTGCCCAAAACATGCAGTATGCAGTACCAAGTTTTGGACACTAGGGGGAGCTGTTGTACAACTTAAAAAAAAAAAGGGAAAATAAAGCATGCCGTCGGGCACAGAGCCGGCAGCCCCGGACAAGTAAGGGACACCAGGGGAAGGGGGACACTGGGGTCTCCTAGCAGAGCAGTGTGTGTCCCGATCCCCGTGATCGGGACACATACACCACGCTGCTTAGGATTTTTATGTGCGAAACGCTGCCATCAGCTAGTCAGAGTTGACTAGCGGATAGGAGCGATCGCTGTGAGGGGGGGGGGGGACGAAACCCCCCTAGGTCCCGAGGCAAGATGTCTGGCTATCAGTGATAGCCACCATCTTACCGGGCGCTTCCATGACGTACATGTATGTCATAGGTCGGGAAGGGGTTAAAGGGGTATTCCAGGAATTTTTTTTATTTGACTATGCTACAGGGGCTGTAAAGTTAGTTTAGTTCATAATGTAGTGTCTGCACCTGTGTGTGACGGTTTTCTCACAATTCTTCTGTGATATTCACTCCAATACTTACTTTTATCTGCATACAAAATTACTGTTGTCTCAGATTTTTCCCAGCTTGAAATGCAGCCGAGACCTGACTCACTAGTCAGTTGATGACAGGGAGCCTATCTGCTTCAATGGGTGGAGCGATCGCTTGGTGGGAGAAAGATCAATCTGTGTTACGCCGAGCGCTCCGGGTCCCTGCTTCTCCCCGGAGTGCTCGCGGCGTTCACCTCCGTGCAGCGCCCCGGTCAGACCCGCTGACCGGGAGCGCTGCACTAGTTTCACCGGCGGGGATGCGATCCGCGTAGCGGGAAGCGCCCGCCCGCGGCTCGCATCCCAGTCTCCTCAACTGCCCCGTCCTCCGTCTGCTCAGTCCCGGCGCGCACGGCCCCGCTCCCTAGGGCGTGTGCGCGCCGGCTCTCTGAGATTTAAAGGGCCAGTGCGCCATTGATTGGCGCCTGGCCCAATCAGTACCTGCACCTGTGCCTTCCCTATTTAAAGCCACTTCCCCTTCCTGTCAGCGCCGGATCTTGTTGCCTAGTGCCAGTGAAAGTGTCTTGTGTATTCCCAAGCCAGTGTTCCAGACCCTCTGCTGTTGCCCCTGACTACGACCCTTGCTGCCTGCCCTGACCTTCTGCTACGTCCGACCTTGCTCTTGCCTTGTCCCGCGCCTGTCTCAGCTGTCAGCTGGGGTTGAGTCGCTATCGGGTGGAACAACCTGGGGCTTACCTGCTGCTGCAAGTCCATCCCGCTTTGCGGCGGGCTCTGGTGAAAGCCAGTAACCCCTTAGACTCCGTTCCCCTGGTACGGCCCACGTCATCACCCCACTGACACAGAGGATCCACCACCAGTGTCCTCGCTGCATACCTATCCGGATCCTGACAATCTGCAACTACAGCTGGAGGCACCCTGATTGAAAACCACCGGTCTTTTTGAATGGATGCAGCTCATTTTTGTTTCAATGGGTGGGGTGGCTGATGTGTGGGAGGGAGGAAAATGGAATTGTGGGATTTCTAGTAAAAAAAAAAAGAAAAGTCAAACAGGAAATACAAGTTCACAAAAAGCTAGCCGCAGTGTTATGGTATTTAGCCCCAAGACAAGTGCAGATCCTTCCTAAGCATCTCCATTACTGTCTGCCAGTAATCATGGTGGATAACCCCTTTAAACATACTGGTAAATTTTTGTGGTTACTTGCATCCTTTCTTGGTGAAAAATCCCAAAATGTCATGAAAATTTGGAAAATTTTGCATTTTTCTAACTTTGAAACTTTCTGCTTGTAAGGAAAATGGACAGTCCAAATAAATTATATATTGATTCACAAATGCAATATGTCTACTTTATGTTGACATCATAAAGTTGACATGTTTTTACTTTTTGAAGACAATAGAGGGCTTCAAAGTATAGCAACAATTTTCAAAATTTTCCCGAAAAATTCAAAATCTGAATTTTTCAGGGACCAGTTAAATTTGAAATGGATTTGAGGGTTTTTTCTGTGAGAAATACCCCATAAATGACCCCATTATAGAAACTGCACCCCTCAAAGCATTCAAAATGACATTCAGAAAGTTTGTTAACCCTTTAGGAGTTTCACAGAAATAGCAGCAAAGTGAAGGAGAAAATTCAAAATCTTAATATTTTTCACTCGCATGTTCTTTTAGAGCCATTTTTTTCATTTTTACAAGGGGTAAAAGGAGAGAAATTTCCCCAAAATTTGTAACCCAATTTCTCTTGAGTAAGGAAATACATCATATGTAGATGTAGTAGATGTAAAGTGCTCTGTGGGCTCAGAAGGGAAGGAGCGTTAATGGGATTTTGGAGAGTGAATTTTGCTGAAATGGTTTTTGGGGGCATGTCGCATTTAGGTAGCCCCTATGGTGCCAGAACAGCAATAAAAAAAATATAAAAAAATCCCACATGGCATACTATTTTGGAAACTACACCCCTCAAGGAATATAACAAGGAGTACAGTGAGCCTTGACACCTCTTAGGTGTTTGACGACTTTTCATTAAAGTCAGATGGGTAAATGAAAAAAAAAATGTTTTCACTAAAATGCTGTTTTTCCCCAAATGTTACATTTTTACAAGGGGTAATAGGAGGAGATGCCCCCCAAAATGTGTAACCCCATTTCTTCTGAGTATGGAAATACCCCATGTGTGGACGTCAAGTGCTCTGCTGGCTCACTACAATGCTCAGAAGAGAAGGAGTCACATTTGGCTTTTCGAAAGCAAATTTTGCTGAAATTGTTTTTGGGGGGCATGTTGCATTTAGGGAGCCCCTATGGTGCCAGAAAAGCAAAAAAAAAAGGAAAAACACATGGCATACTATTTTGGAAACTACACCCCTCAAGGAACGTAACAAGGGGTACAGTGAGCCTTGACACACTACAGGTGTTTGACGACTTTTCGTTATAGTTAGATGTGTAAATGAAAATGTTTTTTTTTTTTTTTTTTTACTAAAATGCCGGTTTTCCCCCAAATTTTTCATTTTTACAAGGGGTATTAGGAGAAAATGCCCCCCAAAATGTGTAACCCCATTTCTTCTGAGTATGGAAATACCCCATGTGTGGACGTCAAGTTCTCTGTTGGCGCACTACAATGCTCAAAAGAGAAGGAGCGCCATTGAGCTTTTGGAGAGAGAATTTGTTTGTAATGGAAATTGGGGGCCATGTGCGTTTACAAAGCCCCCCTGGTGCCAGAACAGTGGACCCCCCCACATGTGACCCCATTTTGGAAACTACACCCCTCACAGAATTTAATAAGGGGTGCAGTGAGCATTTACACCCCACTGGTGTTTGACAGGCCTTTGGAACAGTGGGCTGTGCAAATGAAAAATTACATTTTTCATTTTCACAGACCACTGTTCCAATAATCTGTCAGACACCTGTGGGGCGTAAATGCTCACTGTACCCCTTATAACATTCCGTGAGGGATGTAGTTTCCAAAATGGGGTCACATGTGGGGGGGGGGTCCATTGTTCTGGCAGAATGGGGGCTTTGTAAACAGGTTTTACTTCAATTCCGGACACATTTTTACTCCAAAAGCCTCCTTCTCTTCTGAGCATTGTAGTGCGCCAGCAGAGTACTTTACATTCACATATGGGGTCTTTCCATACTCAGGAGAAATTGCTTTACAAATTTTGGGGGTCCTTTTTTTCCTTTTACCTCTTGTGAAAATGAAAAGTATGGGGTAACAGCATGTTAGTGTAACACATTTTTTTTTACAATACCATGCAAGTTCTAGACCCCAACTTTACCTTTTCATAAGGGGTAAAAGCCCACCAAAATTTGTTGGATAATTTCTCCCAAGTACGGAAATACCCCATATGTGGCACTAAATTGTTGCCTTGAAATACGACAGGGCTCTGAAGTGAGAGAGCACCATGCGCATTTGAGGCCTAAACTGGGGATTTGCATAGGGACTGACCCGGATGCAAGAATTACACTTGACTCCAATACCAGAATTACCCTACGGCAGTGTTTCCCAAATAGGAAGCCTCGAGCCGTTGCAAAACTCCCAGCATGCCTGGACAGTCAATGGCTGTCCGGCAATACTGGGAGTTGTTGTTTTGCAACAGCTGGATGCTTCGTTTTGGCAATGGTGCCGTACAAGACATTTTCCCTTTTTATTGGGGGGAGGGGATTAACTGTGTAGGGGTATATGTATATGTAGTGTTTTACTTTTTATTTTGTACAGTGTAGTGTAGTGTTTTTAGGGTACATTCACATGGGCGGGGGTTTACAGAGAGTTTCCTACTGGGAGTTTGAGCTGCAGTGGAAAATTAGCTGCATTTCAAACTTGCAGCAAGAAACTCACTGTAAACCCCCGCCCGTGTGAATGTACCCTGTACATCCAGCTGTTGCAAAACTACAACTCCCAGCATGTCCTTTGGCTGTCATGCACTGAGAGTTTATTACTTAGGTCAGTGGCCCTGATTTACTATTGTAAACACGACATGTTTTGTCGGGTCATGCGCCAGATTCTCTCTTATTGCTCCAGAAATTCTGTCTGCGCCAGAATTTGCACCATAATTATGTCTCATTGCACCAGAATTCTGTCTGTGCCAGGAATGAAAAACCCAACCAACTCTCCATTTTACTGACAAAACCTGAAATGGGCGTGTCTGTCAGGAAAAGGGGCGTGGTCACAGAAAAGGGGCATGCTCCAGAAATTTTCACAAAAAACCAACATATTTACTAAGGTTTCCACAGAAAATGTGGTGGATTTGAGCTGAGGAAAACCCGACAAATCAGAGCATGTGTAAAAAAAGCAAAGTGTAGGAAAAACTGCAAAATGTAGGGAAACCTTAGTAAATACTGTGGAAAAAAATTGTAGGGAATTAAAACCCACAAAGAAGCCTACACAACACTATTAGTAAATCAGGGCCTGTGTTTCACAACCAGTGTGCCTTGAGCTATTGCAAAACTACAACTCCCAGCATGTACGGTCTATCAGTGCATGCTGGGAGTTGTAGTTTGCAACAGCTGGAGGGACACTGGTTACGAAACACTGAGCTAGGTAACAAACTCAGTGTTTTGATACCAGTGTGCCTTTAGCTGTTGCAAAAAGCTATAACTCTCATCATGCCTGGACAGCCAAAGGGTATGCTGGGACTTGTCATACTACTAAAACTCCCAGCATGCCCTTTGGTTGCCCGTGCATGCTGAGGGTTGTAGTTATGCAACTACTGGAGGCACACTGGTTGCAAAACACTGGGAGTTTGTTACTTAACTCAGTGTTTTGTAACCAGTGTGTCTCCAGCTGTTGCAAAACGTGTACGGTCTAACATGCTGGGAGTTCTTGTTTGCAACAGCTGGAGGCACGCTGGTTGCAAAACACTGTTTCGCAACCAGTGTGCCTTTAGCTGTTGCAAAACTACAACTCTCAGCATGCAATTACAGCCGAAGGGCATGCTGGGACTTGTAGTTATGCAACAGCTGGAGACACACTACTACAACTCCCAGCATGCCCTTTGACTGTCCGTGCATGCTGGGGGTTGTAGCTATGCAACAGCTGGAGGCCCAAAAATGTGCTTCCAGCTGTTACATAACTACAGCCCCCAGCATGCACAAACTACCAAAGGGCATGCTGGAAGTTGTAGTTGTGCCTTGTGCTGTTGCAGAACAGCAACTCCCATCATGCCCTTGTGTGCATGCTGGGAGTTGTTGCTAAGCAACAGCAGGAGGCCTGCCTTACCTCCTGCTGCTGCGCTCTGATGATCTGCCTGCCATCGCCGCCACTGACTCCACTCCTGGGGTCCTGATCCCGCCACCGATGCCGGGGATCGTGGCCCCTGCCACAGGTACATACTCCCGGCACCCACTTTCGCCCTCCGGAACAGGGGCAGAGTGGGTGCCATTAGGGACACGCCAACAGCAGGCGTCCTGATTCAATGGCTGGTAAGGGACGACGAATCAGGACGATCGTGAGGTGGCACCAGTGCCACCTCACTCCTGCTGCTAAAGGATGATAGTTGATGTCTCGGATGGCACCTATAATCCTTTTTTTCTGGGTTACCGGGAACCCGATTGACCCTGAATTGCTGCAAATCGCCATCACGGGATGCCTGCTGAATGATTTCAGCAGGCATCCCGGTCCTGTCCTCGCCCGGCAAGCAGCTGAGACTGAAAATACTCAGGACGTACAGGTACACCCTGAGTCCTTAACCCCTTAGCGCAAATGGACGTTTGTAAACATCCATATGCACGTCCCCAGATATAATGTGTGCTCACGAGGTGAGCGTGCATCATACCCGGTGGGTCTCGGTTGCTATAAGCAACCAGGACCCACGCTAATGCCGGACATCGCCGATCGGGCTGATGTCCGGCAATATCTCTTTAGACGAGACGATCAAAGTTGATTGCCGCATTTTTGGTCACTTTATATATCATAAAAAAATGATTAAAAAGCGATAAAAAAGTCAGATTAAAACAAAATGGTACCATTAAAAACTTCGGATCACTGCGCAAAAAATGGGCCCTCATACCGCCCTGTACCTGGAAAAATGAAAAAGTTATAGGGGTCAGAAAAGGACAATTTTAAACGTATAAATTTTCCTGCATGTAGTTATGATTTTTTTCAGAAGTAATACAAAATCAAACCTATATAAGTAGGGTATCATTTTAACCGTATGGACCTACAGAATAAAGATAATGTGTCATTTTTACCGAAAAATGTATTGCTTAGAAACGGAAGCCCCCAAAAGTTACAAAATGGCATTTTTTCTTCCATTTTGTTGCACAATGATTTTTTTTCCCGTTTTGCTGTAGATTTTTGGTAAAATGACTGATGTCATTACAAAGAAGAATTGGTGGCACATTTTTAGGTACAAAATTTAAAGTGTTATTATTTTTAGAAGGTGATGAGGAAAGAACAAAAATGCAAAAACTGAAAAACCCTCCGTCCTTAAGGGGTTAAGGATCGGGGATGCAGGACATAACTGTAACATGTGTGTAAGTTTTTTTGTCCTGAAAAAATAATTTGGGCCTAGTTACTGTGAAAGGTCAGCCAAAGCTACACGTTTGTTCCTGTAGCCTTCTACAGTTTTAAGCTGTGTAAACTGTAGGGACACTTACGTGGTGTACGTTTTTTTCCTGAAAAACTAATTTGGGCCTAGTTACTGTGAAAGGCCAGCCAAAGCTACACACTTGTTTATGCAGCCTTATACATTTTGTAGTGGAGCGCATGGTCCTCCTCTCATAAGTTTAAACTACACATACACCTACGTGGTGTAGGTTTATTTCCTAAAAAAAATCCCTGCAGTGTACTTGCCCCATACCTCTAATTGGAACAGGGACAGGGTCTGAGTCTGGTATGTGAAGAGAAGAGGAAGTCAGGTCCTGGGCAAGGGGGAGAAAGTAGAAGGCAGTGCAGTGTTCAAGTCCGAGGAAAGTCAATGCAGCATCCAAGTCAGAGAAGTCTGAGGAGAAAACAAGTGATAAGCAACTACACTAAACTGTTAGTGTCCCGCCATCCAGGTGAAGTCAGGCAAAGTCCAGCTAAGCTGAGTTAAGTTGTCACAGCTACACCACAAGTCACAGAGTGCCCCATTATTTGAAGTGACATCCTGTGCAACTTAACCCCATTTATTGCACTACCAAAGTTTACTGTTATACTGCATGGACTGTAACATCTGCCTGCAAGAACGCTCAGTAAAAGTAGTTTCCGTAACCCTGCATCTGTGATATTTCTTGCCCCAGTCTTGGCCCAGTACACTGCTTATCCTTGTGGAGTGTGGAGTGTATAGGGGCTGAATTAGGGCTCTTTTTTTCCACTGTGATCTGTAGATTTTATTGGTACCTCATTGTGTGTTTGTGAATTTTATAAAATTTACTATGGGATGTGATGTGACAAAAAGGCAGCTATTTTTGACTTTTTTTTAACATTTACGCTGCTCACTGTACTGGATCATTAACATTTTATAGTTTGGACATTTACGTACGCACAGATACCAAATATGTTTATTAATTATATATTTTTATGCTTTTTTGGGTAAAATGTAAAAATATCTTTTTTAACTTTTTTCTTTTTTTTACCATCTTTTAATGTCTCCATAGGGGACTATTTATAGCAATCATAGAATTGCTAATACTGTTCAGTGCTATGCATAGGCATAGCACTGATTAGTATTATCAGTGATCTACTTCCCTGATCTGCTAGAAGGCAGACCAGATAGGAAGCAGGATAATGGAGCAGATATCTGCCCAGAACTTGACTGAAAACATATTAAAATGACATGAACAGGATGCTATTTGCATTGTGAGGAACATCCATCCATTTTTTTTTTGGTGACAAGTACGCTTTAAATGTTTGAGATGGGAATATCCCTTTAAACATACAGTAGATTTATTTTCTGTGTGTGTTTTCCACAAGGGGGAGATGTTGGATAACAAAAACAAAGGTAAAGTGAAAAGATGATTCTCAGTGAAACTAAGAGAAAATGTTATGTAATCAAAGCTATACTTTATTGTAGAAGACAATGATAGTTCACGCTAGAGGCACTGGAACCACAACATTTTACTGTTTAATTATTTTGTCTTCTTAATATCATTTTTTGATGAGAGAAATGTAAAGTAGACTTCCAGTGAGTGAAAGGTAAATTATATTTTCATTTCAAGCTGTGATCTGCACTGACATCTGCAAATGTTGTTATAGAAAATAGTAAAATCTTACTACAGAATGAAGTCACAGTAAATCCAAAACGGTTTGCACTTTGTGGTACTGGGTGTGAATACTCCTGGACAGTGTGAGCTTTGGTTTTGTCCCTACAGACTGTATATTTCCAGTCTGAGTCCAGAAACTGTTGAAGCTACGGTATATAGCCTAGTACATACCTAAACAAGGTACAGGGTAATTAGCATAGGGAAGCCTATTGCATTAGGGTATGCACCCAAAAGCACAAACACATGGCCTCAGCAACACTCTAAGGCTAGAATTCCACTGAGGTTTTTGACCTGCGTTTTTTTTTAGCTTAAAAACTTCTGAAAAAACACCAGAAAAACTGCCACTGTTTTTCTCTGCGTTTTGGCGTCTTTTCTTGCGTTTTTACCTTTTTGTGGAATTTGCCTTTTTTGGCCTCTTTGGCGTTTTTTGTACAAAGTTAGTTGGGTACCAGAAAAAAAAAAAAATTTTAAAAATTAAAAAAGAATGCAGTAGGGAATGTAAAAAAATGTATTTAACTAAATGTTAATTTTTTTTTAAACAAAATGTTAATTTTTTTTATAAAGTGTGTGTTTAACTTTTTTTTCTCTTTTTTATTTTTATTTTTTTTAAATTTTTTAGGTAGTGCTACTACTCCCAGCATGAAACAGACTGTTCCATGATGGGAGCAGTAGTATCTGTACTAATAGACATATCGCCCCCGGTGTCACTACTGACAGCGGCTGCGAGTGTCCATAATATAGCAGACATGCGAGCGGCTCTGTACAGCGCTAGCATCTCTGCACTATACTCAGGCCAGTGATGTGAATAGAAATTCACATTACTCATTAATATTTTCCGCCCAGAGTGGGGATTGGCCGGATGGTTTCAGCCAATCACAGCTCTCAGCAGGAAATATGAATCAGTGATGTTCTATTCACATCACTGGCCGGAGTACAGAGCAGAGATACGAGCGCTGTATACAGCCGCTCCATCTCTACAATAGATAGGATGATCGCAGCGGGTGCCAGGAGTGACATCCACTGTGATGTGTCCTTAACTACAAGTACTACTACTCCCAACATGGAGCACACTCTGCTCCATGCTGGGAGCTGTAGTACCTACATTAATAGACAGATTGCAGCGAGTGTAACTTCTGACACCTGTTGCGATCTGTCTATTAATGCAGGTACTACAGCCCCCAGCATGGAGCAGAGTGTGCTTCATGTTGGGAGTAGTAGTACTTGTAGTTAAGAACTGAAAAACGACAAGTGGAGCTGGCATTTTGCCGTTTACTATTGACTTGCAGCTAACATCTGGATGTGGCGTTTTTTCGCTGAAAAAATTCAGTGCAGGAAAATTGGCATTTTTTACAGCGTTTTTGCAAAAAAAAAAAAAAAACCTCAGTGGAATTCCAGCCTAATTCTCGGCCACACCTATAACCACACCCAGTCTCTTTTACATATTCAATATTTTTTTCCACTGCTGTTTATAACAAACCACATATGCGCTGGTCCACTTAATTTATTGTTTATGGAGCATTGCCCCTCCATAGAGAATGAACTTCTTTACCGTGAGGACTGTGAATTTATGGAACGGTCTACCTCAGGAACTGGTCACAGCAGGAACAATTAACAGCTTTAAAACAGGGTTAGATACATTCCTGGAACAAAATAACATTAATGCTTATGCAGAATTATAAAACTACATCCCTTTCCCTTATCCCCTTACACCCTTCCCTTCAATTCCCTGGTTGGACTTGATGGACGTATGTCTTTTTTCAACCATACTAACTATGTAACTATGTAACTTGGCACACTTCCTTCATTTCAAAGGACACTTCTCCATTCTGAGGATTAGTGGGGGTCTGCTGGGATTATTAGTTATACTAGAATACTTCTTCGACAGAAATAATGTTGTCAACCTGTAACCTGAGTTAAGGAGAACCTCCTATACTTACATAACAGACTGACAACAAACATCACTGTCATCACCACAACAGACCATGTAAGTGATTACAGTGCAGTTATATCCAGTGATGCCCCTACATAATGTCTAAATAATACTGCCATATCATAACTGCTATCATTACCACAACAGACCATATAAGTGATTACGGTGCAGTTACATCCAGTGATTTCCCTACATACTGCCTAAAGGATAATACCACACCCTAACCGCTATTATTACCACTAGAGGCAATATAAGTGATTATGGTTACATTTGGTAACTCACTTTCCTTTTTCTTCTGTGTCTGCCCAGACCATCATGGTGATTTCATTCAGCCACAACTTCTTTCGACTCCTCTCTGCAGAACCTTCCAGACAAAATTTTAGGCTTTGCATATTTCAAGCACATATACTGCCCCAAACAGTAACAATTTCCCACATAGTAAAAGGTAGCTATGTAGGGAGGGAAAGAGTAGGTAGCCCCCCCCCCTTTAAGTAGTTGGGGCACTCTTGTACGTAGACGGCTCCTTTAAGGTAGTTTACACCATTATATGAGTGCCCCGAGTAGGTAGGTTTGCCTCTGTAGGTAGCTGCCCCCTATAGTTAGTTTCCCTTGTAGATTGTAAACAGAGCCCCCAGAGATATTTTTCATCTGTAGGTAGACCACCTGAAGATAGGTGACCCCTGATGATCATTTTCCTTCTGTAAGTTGGACCCCCCCTGTAAGTAGTTTGCTTTCTGTAGTTCTTTAGGTAGGACACCCCTGTAGGCAAATTGGCTTCTCTTTATAGGACCCCCTGTGGTTATTTTGCCTCCTGTAGTTAATCCAATGTAGATAGGACCTCCCTAGACGTAGTTTACCCCCCCCCCCATATATACAGTAGCTTTATCCCTAAAGATAGGTCTCCCCTGTAGGTATTTTGCTTCTTGTAGGCAGAAACCCCCGTAGGTAGTGTGCCCCCTTTAGTTTAGCCTCTGTATTTAGCACCTCTATAAGTTGTTTTCCCTGTGAAAATAGATCCCCCTATAGATAGTCCTCCCCCTGAAGGTAGGGCCCTTCTGTATGTAGAACCCTTCTGTAGGTAATATGCCCCCTGTAGGTCATCCCCCACATAAAATGTTTTCCCTTATAGATAGGTTATTCTATAGGTGGTACATTGCCCTGTAAGTAGCTTTCCCCTTGTAGACCTTATAGATAGGTCCCCCTTTAGGTAGTTTACCTCCTGTAGATCGGTCCCCCTATAAGCAGTAGTTTGCTCCCTGTAGGTAGTTTGTCTCCTGTAGGTAGGACCCCCTGTAGGTAGTGTGCCCCCTGTAGTTTACCCTCCTGTAGATAGGACCTATCTGTAGGTATTTTCCCATGTAGATAGGTCTTTCTATAGGTAGTCACCCATGTAGGTAGGGCCCCTGCTTATAAGTGCACAGAAAATTAAGCAAACACCTTCATAGACCAGAGAGGGCTTGTCAGAAGTACGGTATTAAAAAAGTGGTATCAAATGTCTAGTAGAGAAATATTATATAACCTCTATAGATCAATAATCTCTTCTTAATGTGGTATCTGGGCAAACCGCCTGATCAATAGTATGGGCATCACTATTAGGTTGTAAGCCAGCATGGTGCACCACATGTTATCATGTTGCTGGCACCCTGTATATGTCTTATCTGTGTTCAACTATAATACTAGGCAACTACCCCCTTCATGAATAGAAGGTATGTGATTGTTCATTAATATTTTGCACCTGTGCGACCTCCCCCTATATACCATTGTGGCTGAACTGCGTCATAATGGGAATGGTTGTCTAGCCTGCCCTTGTATCAGTAACCTCTAACCAGTAAGTGTGGCGTTTTTTCTGTGATTTTTGGTATCTTGGATTACCCATATTTCGCCAAGTTCATTAACATACCTTGAAGTCTATTTAAGTCAGTTTTCTTAAAGTAGTATTCCAACAATAAAAAGTGTCTGATCATGGGGGTCAGATCTCTGGGGCCTCCCAAGATTGCAAGAATTGGCCCCAACTCTACCTGCTGAATGGAGCAGTAGACAAACATGCACACCCAAATATTTCATTCATTCCAACATGATCACACATTTATTCCCTACCCTGTGGTTGGGGGATAAGTTAAACCAATGGACATAAGGACTTGTTGTGGATGGCCATTAAGAGTGGACTGTCTCTTAGGTCCTTCATGCATGTCTGCAACCTGTGCAGAACCAGGTACTGCCCCCTGTGCCCTGACGTAAAGAAAACATATTTGCACGTCTTTTGGCAGTGCCCCTTTGCACAGGGTCTTTTGGACGCCCTGGAACCTGAACTCAGAGACTCCGTACCATTCGGTGCTTTGCGACCTGGCGCCTTATGAACTGTTTTAAGGATGCTTTTTGGCTTGCTGGGAACCACCTCATCATCAACAGGGAGAACATGTCCGTCCTGGACTGCCACAGGTTTATCCAGAGCCTACTGAGAGAAACTGATCAGAGTTTTGTAAAGCTTACTGCTATTTTTTGCATTTATTGTTTTTCTTTTCAGACTTTAAAGCACAACTGTCATGAGATTTTAGCCCCCCAGACTACCACAATGTTGTTACAGATGTTCATAACATGAGTGTAACCATACCTTTATGGGTTTTCTTCCTTCTTTCATAACTTATAAAATACATTTATCCAGCGTTCTGGCACAGTCGGATAGGCGTGGCTTGGGGTTCGCAAAGCTCCGCCCCACCACGCCTATCCTCTCGCTTTCTGCTCTGGGATCCACAGCGCATGCAGCCCTCCTGATGTGCACGCGCCACCGCCCTGCATTGACAGAGCTCCAGCTGCCTATGCGCTCACTGCGCAGGTGCCGTACTAGAGGAAAAGAGGGGCGCATGTGCTGCGTCTTATTACACAGCGATCCCAGCGCTGAAAGGGGAGGATAGGCATGGTGGTGGCGGGGCTTTGCGAACCCCAAGCCACGCCTGTCCGACTGCGCCAGATGGCTGGATGAATGTATTTTATAAGTTAGAAAAGAAGGAGGAAAACCCATAAAGGTATTGTTACACTCATGTTATGGACATCTGTAACAACATTGCGGTAGTCTGGGAGGTTAAAAACTCATGACAGTTGCGCTTATATTTATTTAATTTTTTTTACAAAAGGTATTATAAGTAAAATGGAAAAAGGATAGTGGAAACTCCATGGAACAAACTGGTTTGGCACTGACTACACCACATGGAGTAGGAAACTCTACTGTTCATTGACCTAAAACTTTTCAACAAGGTTTGAGCTCTCCAGGTTGGATAGTCAGATTGTTGGCTCTGAAGTAGACAGTGATCACTGAAGGAGTGTCAATGTCAGTAAATGAGTAGGTCAGTGTAATCAAGGGATAATACTGGGAAGACAGGCTAAGTCAGGCAGAAGTACCATAGATGCTTACAGACATAGGAGAAAACTCAAAAGTCCATAACAAAGAGTACAGGGCATAGGGCAAACACCAGACATGAGATTCAAAGGGCTAGAGCAAGGTCTGAAGATTGCAAAGTTTTTACCTGCGATCAACAGGCACATATCCTGTCCTCATGTCCTTTCCTCCTATCCAGAACTCATATCTCATCCTCATCACAATCTCATATGCCGACCTTATATTCCGTCCATATATCCGTCCTTTAAAATACAATCCTCATATCCCACCCAAAGGTGGGGCTAAGCTGTTCTAAAGAGATTGTAGGCTGCAAATAGAAGGGATTATGGCTTTGCAGTGGTTTGGCTTGCAGGAGGGGCATGGCTTGCAAGCTAGACAGACCCCAACCAGGAGATGCAAAGCGGAGCTTGTGGAGTAAGACACTTGCATGGGACTTTAGACTAAAACCCAGACCCTTACAAATAGTAGTGGGTTAGGATTAATTTATCGATCCCTTATTTTTAGTTGACATATACAGGTGAAACTCGAAAAATAAGAATATCGTACAAAAGTCCATTGTATTTCATTTATGCAACTTAAAAAGAAAGGAAGCATAAAGTGCTCAAAAATGAATGTAGTAGTATTCTGTTCCATGGAGTAAAAAGTTTTTTTTTTCATAATTGTCTAACTGACCGTGCTTGGATACTGTTATCTCGCATTGGAAGGGAATACTGATAAAATAGTCTTAAATTAAGCAATATTGTTGGAATGGTGCCAAAATATTCTGCAATAGTGAACATTAAATGTTATTGGAAGTGATTCACAGGTGTACGCACTCAATGTAACTCATTTCATAGAAAGCTATTTAATGTAAACATGTTTTTCTAGTGTGGGTGGAAACTAGAGTGTATAGAAGAACTCCACGTGAATAGGCAGCTGCTGCACATATACAGTAGTTATCTATCTTCAGAAAGGATACAGACAAATAAATATCACCTTCGTGTTTTTTTTAGCTAAATTGCTGCTGTCAGCTATAAGAAAAACTAACTTTGAGTCTGCATTTCATTTCCTGTTACAATTTTCATAACAATTCGGCTCTTAATTTGCTGACAACATTAAACTACAGTACCCTAAAATGGCTGGGATATTAATGCCAAACGGAACTGTGGGCTGGAAAGCTGACTCCAATATTTTCCAGGCTTTAGAGGATCCTGCTGTCACAAGAGGAGGTTATTTGCAAAGCATGCTGGGAATTAGAGGTCATTAGCAGCTGTACAACCATATGCTGTCTAATCTAAGTTTGATGAATAGTGTACAAAAAGGTGAATAACCAGACATCGTAAGACAGATGAATGATATTAAGAAACCAAGGCTTTAACCTGTGCTTACATTCCCATATTAAAATGTACTGTATTTATACCTTATACACAGTAGGAAGTGATTGGAGCATGGAGCGTGAAGGTGCTTTGAATGTTTCATAACACAGAGCTGCATGTTTTTTTCACCTTTTAATTCTACATATTTCTAAAATTGTATTCTGAATAACTTTATAATACATTTATGGGGGTCAGAGCTCAATATTTCTTTTAGAAAAAATCCCCACATCCACTGCTTGCCTATACATAGCCATACCGATAAGTGTTACAATTCTAGCTGCCTGCAAACACCACTAGGGGGCAATAATTAACCCCTTAAAGGACAACTCCAGCGGCATTACACTTATCCCCTATTGCCGGATAGGGGATAAGTGTTTGATCGCGGGGGGTCCGATCGCTGGGACCCCCCCCGATCTCCCTAACGGGGCGCCGCCATGAGCACTCATGGAGACGTAGCGTCAACCTAGAGGTCGACGGTGACGCCCCGTCTCCTCCCCGTCCCCATACAGTTCTATGGGGGAGACAGGGAGGCACGAACGCTGCCTCCCCGCCTCTCCCATAGAGATGTATGGAGGAGGCGTGCCGGACGCAACGTCATGCTGCGGCTGGCACGCCCCCTGCACGGGAGAGCCGCGGCCCCGTACAGTAGATCACCGGAGGCCCCAGTGTTCTGACCCCCCGCGATCAAAAACTTATCCCCTATCTTGAGGATAGGGGATAAGTGTTTGTAATGCTGCAGATGTCCTTTAAGGACTCAGGGTTTTTCAGTTTTTACACTTTCGTTTTTTCCTCCTTATCTTTTAAAAGTCCTAACCCTTTCAATTTGTGACTTTTGGGGGCTTCCGTTACTACACAGTGCCTATTTTGGTAAATTTGATACCTTATCATTATTCTTTAGGTCCATACGGTTAAAATGATACCCTACTTATATAGGTTTCATTTAGTAGTACTTCTGGAAAAAATCATAGCTACATGCAGGAAAACTTATACGTTTAAAATTGTCATCTTCTGACCCCTATAACTTTTGTATTTTTCCACGTACAGGGCAGTATGAGGACTCATGTTTTGTGCCGTGATCTGAAGTTTTTATCGGTATGATTTTTGTTTTGATCAGACTTTTTCTACTTTGGAATTTTTTTGCTTGTAAGCCATTGACCGTGCGGTTTAATTAATTATATATTTTTATATTTCAGACATTTACGCACGCGGTGATACCACATATGTTTGTTTATTTTTTTATTTACACTGTTTTATTTTTTTTATGGGAAAAGGGGGGTGATTCAAACTTTTATTAGGGAAGGGGTTAAATGACCTTTATTAACACTGTTTTTTACTTTTTTTTTGCAGTGTTATAGGTCCCATAGGGACCTATAACACTGCACACACTGATCTCTCATACTGATCACTGGCGTGTATTAACACGCCTGTAATCAGTGTTATCGGCACTTGACTGCTCCTGCCTGGATCTCAGGCACGGAGCAGTCATTCGTCGATCGGACACCGAGAAGGCAGGTAAGGGCCCTCCCGGTGTCCTGTAAGCTGTTCGGGACACCGCAATTTCACCGTGGCGGTCCCGAACAGCCCGACTGAGCAGCCGGGATACTTTCACTTCAACCGCGGTGGTCAGCTTTGATCGCCGCATCTCAAGGGTTAATACAGGGCATCACCGCGATCGGTGATGTCCTGTATTAGCCGCGGGTCCCGGCCGTTGATCGCCGCCGGGACCGACCCGATATGACGCGGGGACACCGCGCGACCCCGCGGCATATCGCGGGAGTCGGCGGAGGACGTAAATATACATCCTGCATCGTTAAGGAGTTAAAGATATATTTATGCTAAATAATATGTCTGTTATAAGGTATTTTCCTAAACTAACTATAAGGATGATTGTTTTATTTTAATTTTGCAAATACACTGCTCAAAAAAAATAAAGGGAACACTTAAACAACACAATGTAACTCCAAGTCAGTCACATTTCTGTGAAATCACACTGTCCACTCAGGAACAACACTGACAATCAATTTCACATGCTGTTGTGCAAATGGAACAGACAACAGGTGAGAATTATAGACAATTAGCAAGACACCCCAATAAAGGAGTGGTTCTGCAGGTGGGGATCATAACATCTGCTTCCTGGCTGATGTTATGGTCACTTTTGAATGCTGGCAGTGCTTTCACTCTAGTGGTAGCATGAGACGGAGTCTACAACCCACACAAGGGGCTCAGGTAGTGCAGCTCAACCAGCTCATCTCCAAAGTTTCATTGACAGTTTCTCAAGGGGCTACTTGAGAAAGGCTCAGTAACCCCTTAAGAAAGTGGTTATGAAATGGCGTAGGGGTACGGAGGAGCGTTTAGATGGGTAAGCACACAGGCACTTTTGATATTTTTATGCACTTTCTATTATGCAGCAGCATTGGCACTTTAGGAGATACATAGTCCGGGATGGGCACATCAACAATTAGGGTATTGCAATAAAGTGCCATCTTTGTTACATTTATTGTTCAGAAACTTAGTAACATAGTTCATAAGGTTGAAAAAAGACCAGAGTCCATCAAGTTCAACCTATAACCCTAATAAGTCCCTATTGAGTTGAGTTGATCCTGAGGAAGGCAAAAAACCCTCATACTAGAGGTAAAAATTCCTTCCCGACTCCAAATATGGCAGTCAGAATAAATCCCTGGATCAACCTTCTGTCCCTATAAATCTAGTATACATAACCAGCAATGTTATTACTCTCCAAAAATGCATCCAGACCCTTTTTGAACTCTATTACAGAGTTCACCTTGACCCCCTCCTCCGGGAGAGAATTCCACAGTCTCACTTTTCTTACGGTAAAGAACCCCCGTCTGTGCTGGTGTAGGAACCTTCTTTCCTCTAGACGTAGAGGATGCCCCCTTGTTATTGATACAGTCCTGGGTATAAATAGATCATGGGAGAGATCTCTGTACTGTCCCCTGATATATTTATACATAGTTATTAGGTCTCCCCTGAGCCTTCTTTTTTCTAAACTAAATAACCCTAATTCTGATAATCATTCTGGGTACTGTAGTCCTCCCATTCTCCGTATTACTCTAGTTGCCCGTCTTTGAACCCTCTCCACCTCCACCATATATTTCTTGTACACTGGTGCCCAGTACTGTACACAGTATTCTATGTGTGGTCTGACTAGTGATTTGTGCAGCGGTAGAATTATTTCCTTGTCATAGGCATCTATGCCCCTATTGATGCACTCCATGATTTTATTTGCCTTGGCAGCAGCTGCCTGACACTGGTCACTACAGCTAAATTTACTGTTAACTAAGACTCCTAAGTCCTTTTCCATGTCAGTTGTCCCAAGTGTTCTCCCATTTAATACATAATCCCAGCCTGGATTTTTCTTCCCCATGTGCATTACCTTACATTTATCAGTGTTGAACCTCATCTGCCACTTCCAAGCCCAAACCTCTAACCTATCCAGATCCATTTGTAACAGTGCACTGTCCTCTATGGTGTTTACCGCTTTAGAGTTTAGTGTCATCTGCAAAGATTGATACTTTACTATTCAACCCCTCTGCAAGGTCATTAATGAATATATTAAATAGTACAGGACCCAAGACGCAACCCTGTGGTACCCCACTAGTAACCACCCAAAAATAATAAGTACCATTAATAACCACCCTCTGTTTCCTATCATTGAGCCATTTACTTACCCACTTACACACATTCTCCCCCAGCCCAAAACTTCTCATTTTATGCACAAACTGTTTATGTGGAACCGTATCAAATGCTTTGAAAAAATCCAGATATACGACATCCAGCATTTGCCCCTGGTCCAGTCTGGAGTAGTGTTGCTCGCGAATATTCGCAATGCGAATTTTATTTGTGAATATCGCATATTCGCGAATTCGCGAATATAGCACTATATATTCGTAATTACGAATATTCTTTTTCTTTATTTTTCACAGTACACATCACAGTGATCACCCCTCTCTGCTTCCAGCTTGTGTGGTGTAAAGAAGGCTCGAATACTACTGTGTGAGACTGATATGCGAATTTACGCATATGCGAAAATGTGCATATGCAAATTTCCCTTATGCTAATTTAGCATATGCTAATTTTCGCATATGGCCTATGCCGCTCAACACTAGTCTGGAGCTCAACTCCTCATAAAAGCTGATCAGGTTAGTTTGACAGGATCTATCCCTCATAAATCCATGCTGATACGGAGTCATACATTTATTTTCATCAAGATATTCCAAAATAGCATCTCTTAGGAAACCCTCAAACAATTTACATACAACCGAGGTTAAACTAACAGGTCTATAATTTCCAGGGTCACCTTTTGACCCCTTCTTAAATATTGGCGCAGCATTTGCCATGCGCCAGTCCCTGTCACTATAGAGTCCCTGAATAATAAAAATAGGGGTCTGTCTATTACATTACTTAATTCCTTTAGAACACGGGGGTGAATGCCATCTGGACCTGGTGATTTGACTATTTTGATTTTTTGTAGGCGGCACTGTGCTTCTTCCTGGGTTAGACAGGTGACATGTAAAGGGGAGTTTGCCTTATCTCGCTGTATTTCACCTGGCATTTCATTTTCCTCGGTAAATACAGTGGAGAATAATTTGTTTAATATATTAGCTTTTTCCTGATCCCCATTTATAATTTCTTCCTCATCATTTTTTAAAGGGCCAACACTTTCATTTTTGACCTTTTCGTTATTTATATAGTTAAAGAACATTTTGGGGTTAGTTTTACTCTCTTTGGCTATAAGTCTTTCTGTCTCTATTTTTGCGGCTTTTATCTGTTTTTTTTACATATTTTACATTTTTCTCTATAGCTTTTTAATGCTTCCTCACTGCTGTCCTGTTTTAGTAATTTAAATGCTTTATTTTTGTCATTTATTGCCCGCTTAACATTTTTATTCATCCACGTTGGTTTTCTTTTATTTCTGACCCTTTTATTCCCGTAAGGTATATACATCTTACAGTGAAAATTTAAGATATTTTTAAAAGTCTCCCATTTAGTGTCAGTATTGTTCTTTTTGAGGACATTATCCCATTTTATATTGTTAAGGGCTTCTCTGAGTTGATCAAACTTTGCCTTCCTAAAGTTCATTGTTTTTGTGGCCCCTCGGGAGATTCCCTTATTGAAGAACAAGTTATAATGTATTATATTATGATCACTATTTCTTAGTTATCCTTTTACTTGTACATTAATTACTCTGTAACGTACATTGGTTAATATTAAGTCTAGTAGGGCATCCCCTCTGGTAGGGCCCTGCACCATTTGGGACAGATAATTGTTATAGTTATAGTCAGAAACCTGTTTCCTTTATGAGATTCATAGGTCTCAGTCTCCCAGTTTATATCAGGATAGTTAAAGTCCCCCATTATTATCACCTCATTCTGATTTGCTGCCTTGTTTATTTGCCTCAATAATTGATCTTCTGACTCTTCCATTATGTTTGGTGGCTTATAGCAAACCCCTATCACAATTTTTTTGTTTTTATCTCCATATATTTCTACCCATAATGACTCCACATTATCGTTTCCCTCCCAAATATCCTCCAACAGTGCGGCCTTCAGACTGGACTTTACAGAAAGTCAGACTCCTCCCCCTTTCCGTTTTGTCCGACCCTTCCTGAATAGACTATAACCCTGTATATTAACTGCCCAGTCACAGCTATCGTCCAACCAAGTCTCTGTTATACCGACTATGTCATAATCCTCCTCAGAAATTATCAACTCCAGTTCGTCAGTTTCATTGGACAGACTTCTGCCATTAGTCAACATGCAGTTCAATGGTGTATGTTTTTTTCCCTATGATGCCTATCCCTATTAACTATTCTAACCCCTCCCTCAGCTCCACCCCCAGGTACATTATTAAGTCCCCCCCCTCTATCTACACTATCTTCCCCCTCTATATTGTAGGTTCCCTCCCCCCAGTCCCTAGTTTATACACTCCTCCACCCTTCTAGCCATCTTCTCCCCAAGCACAGCTGCACCCTTCCCATTGAGGTGCAGCCCGTACCTACGGTAGAGCCGGGAACCGACAGCGAAGTCAGCCCAGTTCTCCATGAACCCAAACCCCTCCTTCCTACATCAGCTTCTGAGCCACTTGTTTATCTCCCTAATCTCCCGCTGCCTCTCTGGTACAGGTAATATTTCAGAAAATACTACCTTGGAGGTCCTTGCCTTAAGCTTGCAGCCTAAGTCCCTGAAATCATTTTTAAGGACACTCCACCTACCTCTTACTTTGTCATTGGTGCCAATGTGTACCATGACTGCTGGGTCTTCTCCAGCCCCACCCAGCAACCAGTCAACCTGATCCGCGATGTGCCGAACTAGAGCGCCAGGAAGACAACACACTGTTCGGCGATCCCGGTCTTTGTGACAGATCGCCCCATCTGTCCCCCTAATAATTGAGTTCCCCACTACCAGTACCTGTCTGCCTGCCCTGCAGTCCTCCCTCCCTCCTTACTGGAGCAGAGACCCCCCTGGCGGTCAGAGGCAAAGTCCTGCTGCAGTACTGCTAGCTCTGAAATGGCATCCCCCTCATCTGCCAAGTGGGCGAACTTGTTGGGGTGTGCCAGTTCAGGACTAGCCTCCCTGACATTTTTCCCTCTATCCCGTTTTCTAACTGTAACCCAGCTAACTGCCTGACTGTCCTGCACCTCCGTACCACTATCCTCCCCCACCTCTACCCCAGAGAGTACCTGCTCAGTGAGCAGGAGACTCCTCTCCGGGTTGTCAATGCATCTCAGTGTTGCCAGTTACTCCTCTAGATCCAGGATCTGGGCTTCCAAATGAACAACTCGCACACATCTCGCAAAACAATATGCACCCTCAAACTGCTGTTCAAGGATTGCATAAATTGTGCAAGATGCACACTGGACTGCCTTTTCCAACATGGAGGTCATACTAGAGTTGGGGATAGCAAAAATTTACAGAAAAGAAAAAAAATCAAATATTTCACTTTTAACTTCCTGAATTTAAAGTCCCTTAATTTTAAGTCCCCTCACTTTTATACTCACTTGTATACTTCACACTCTTGTATACAGACACACAATCACTAGCTCAGACAATCGCTAGATATACTTGGTGTTATAGTTACCAAACAGCACCTCTCTCCTTGCAGCCTGGAAGTGAATGCAAGTGCTAGCTGGCTTCAAACAGCTGCAATTTATCAGCTGCTAACTATTTAGTTACTCCACCCTCTCTCCACCTGTAATCCTCCCAGACAGAGAAAGAGAGGGGGGGAAAAAACACAGAAATGCACTCAAAATGCTCCCAATACTTTACAGTATACCCTTAATTTTAAGTCCCCTCACTTTTATGCTCACTCACTTGTATACTTCACACTCTTGTATACAGACACACAATCACTAGCTCAGACAATCGCTAGATATACTTGGTTTTATAGTTACCAAACAGCACCTCTCTTCACAACCTGGAAGTGAATGCAAGGGCTAGCTGGCTGCAAACAGCTGCAATTTATCAGCTGCTAATTATTTAGTCACTCCACCCTCTCTCCACCTGTAATCCTCCCAGACAGAGAAAGAGAGGGAAAAAAACACAGAAATGCACTCAAAATGCTCACAATACTTTACAGTATACCCTTAATTTTAAGTCCCCTCACTTTTATACTCACTTGTATACTTCACACTCTTGTATACAGACACACAATCACTAGCTCAGACAATCGCTAGATATACTTGGTTTTATAGTTACCAAACAGCACCTCTCTATTCACAGCCTGGAAGTGAATGCAAGGGCTAGCTGGCTGCAAACAGCTGCAATTTATCAGCTGCTAATTATTTAGTTATTCCACCCTCTCTCCACCTGTAATCCTCCCAAACAGAGAAAGAGAGGGGAAAAAAAAACACAGAAATGCACTCAAAATGCTCACAATACTTTACAGTATACCCTTAATTTTAAGTCCCCTCACTTTTATACTCACTCACTTGTATGCTTCACACTCTTGTATACAGACACACAATCACTAGCTCAGACAATCGCTAGATATACTTGGTTTTATAGTTACCAAACAGCACCTCTCTCTGCACAGCCTGGAAGTGAATGCAAGGGCTATCTGGCTGCAAACAGCTGCAATTTATCAGCTGCTAATTATTTAGTTACTCCACCCTCTGTCTACCTGTAATCCTCCCAGACAGAGAAAGAGAGGGGGAAAAAACACAGAAATGCACTCAAAATGCTCACAATACTTTACAGTATACCCTTAATTTTAAGTCCCCTCACTTTTATACTCACTCACTTGTATACTTCACACTCTTGTATACAGACACACAATCACTAGCTCAGACAATCGCTAGATATATTTGGTTTTATAGTTACCAAACAGCACCTCTCTCTGCACAGCCTGGAAGTGAATGCAAGGGCTAGCTGGCTGCAAACAGCTGCAATTTATCAGCTCCTAATTATTTAGTTACTCCACCCTCTCTCCACCTGTAATCCTCCCAGACAGAGAAAGAGAGGGAAAAAAACACAGAAATGCACTCAAAATGCTCACAATACTTTACAGTATAACCTTAATTTTAAGTCCCCTCACTTTTATACTCAATCACTTGTATACTTCACACTCTTGTATACAGACACACAATCACTAGCTCAGACAATCGCTAGATATACTTGGTTTTATAGTTACCAAACAGCACCTCTGCAGAGTGAGCTCCCGGATGTGGCCGGTTCATTCATAGAAACCCTAAGGTATAAATAATCCATGTCAGGGGAAGGATATGCCTGTTTTGAACATTCTACTTTCTTGTGATTTCTAGGTCATTGTTGAATGCAACAGTGCTTCTCTATGTCTTCTAATATCTATTAAAAACGTATTTTGCTGTTTGAATTGTTTTGCTTGTATTTTTGCTGATTATAAATTTGTGGTTTATTTTGCTTACTTGCTTGTTTGTTTCATGCTACTTTATGTGTTTGTGCTGCTTCTTCCTTTGCTTCTGAATCTACTTGAATCTACTAGTATAAAGTGCCAAAGGCAGTCACAAAAACTCTACATTTCCCATTCACTATGACAAGAAGTTAAACTATATGTAAAAAAAACGACACTACAACATGAAGTATCTGCAGTACCTTCCTGTAATCATGATATCTCGGGATCTCGGAGATCTCATGCCTATAGGGGTGTACTGCAGACTTGTCCTAATCACTACAGGAACTCTATATATAATCTATAGCCTCTTCTGTGAATAATGATCTTCAGTTTTTTCCATAGATTTCAATGGGATTTAAGTCAGGTGATTGGCTGGGCCATTCTAGCAGCTTTATTTACTTTCTTTGTAGCCAATTGACAGTTTCCTTGGCTGTGTGTTTGGGATTATGGGGGGGGGGGCAGGGGGGTATTCAAATACTTGTATTATTAGGGCTCTTTATTTTGCATCTCAAAGAGTGTTAACTGCACCTCATTTTCAAAAGTGTGTTTGGTCTTTTGAATTTTTTTTGGCAAATAGCACAAATAGCTATTTTTGTAGGCCATCAGTTGGGACTGAACCAGCTGATACTAATTTGAACTGACAAAGGGCTGAGTTGCTTTTTAATTACTAATTGGTTTCAGCTGTTGTCTTGGATTTCCATGCCTTTTTGCACCTCCCTTTCTTCACGTGTTCAATATTTTTTTCCTGTGTCATTTTACATTATAGCTTTATTTGTTTTGGTTTCTTTGTTTATATAGAATTCTTGGGTTTTTACCAACATCTGGTAAAAATGTTATTTCAATAGCACCTTTGGAAATATATTTAGGGAGAAAAATTATGACATGTTCAAAACTTACTTTACCCCATTTATATGGGAGGACATAGTTTTATGTATTGTTATGCATCATAATAACTAATTATCTTTACAGTATTTGAAATAACCGCATTACCATATGAAATCTGTATCCATCAAACATTCTGAACCACTATTTTGTTGACATGAAATAAGTAAAATTCCTCTGTTTAAGCCAACACACAATGTGTGAAAAAGGTTGATACAGGAGATGTGCAATACTGTACCTTAAATGTAAGTTTATGGCATGTATTTTGAAATGTTGCGAAACCATAAATGCACTGAAATATTCATGGCTTTAAGCATTTTTTTTAAGCTCTTTAAATGATGTGTATAAACCAGACATTACACTAAACATGTAGCGTATATTATCAAGGTCACTTTCATTTATCTCTAAAATAAAAATAAAAGCAAAAATTTAAACAGCAAGGATGATGGTATAGATTCAGTTGGAAATATGTATCCCTGTTTAGAACCTAAAGATTTTAAAATTTTCTGCCCTCTCCCTTGATAACTTTAAAAAAAAATGTATTCCAACATGCATGAGGCTTCGTTGTTTTGCAAGCAACATTTCGGGGTAAAAGTGTTAACTTTTTTTATTTATATATAATATATGTAAAATCAAAAACAAATTTTTGTCTTTATCTCCTCTTTTTTAAAAAGTGTTACAAATTTAGGGGGTCATTTATTAATATGTGTGACTTTTTTTTTTCCGCTTGTGCTGATCAGAATTTAACAAGATGCCTGCGCTTTGATTATATTTATGTGCAACTTTTGGATGTCCGGAGTTGCACAGATTTGTACAGCAAAGCTGATCTTCTTGGTTTACCATGCATTACCATGTGGAGACACTTGTCAGTAAGCGGCTGCCTGTGCTTGCTTTCGGTTGGAGTGGCTGTTGCGCAAAAATACAATTTTTGTTAAAGTCATGTCATAAATCAGTGTGTAAACTGTGCGCCAAGAAAAACCATATCCACAAATGCCCACTGGTTTCACTTGTGCAGAAAGTCATATACGCCTGCGAAAGTCGCATCATAAATGTAGAGCACGCTGTGCGCTGCGACTTCACAAATATATAGGCCAATTAGGGCCCTGATAAATGACCCCCTTAGCTTATAAACTGTTATGGATTTTAGGGCAGCCAAATTTGTCTTTTATCCATGTAAAAGGATTTTATGAATTGATCCCTTTTCATTTTGTTTTATCTGCTCTTTTCTGTAGTCAGGAGATAAAATTCTGTTTAATATTACACCAAAGGTTTTAGGTATTTCAGGTACTTAAAGGTGGTCATACAGGCGCTGCCATTGTACTTTCACAATCACCAACAGAAGGCAACAAGTAAAGTAAAGACGTAAAGTACACTTGTTCCAATTCTTTTTAATTTCTTGCTGTGCTCATGGGCTCCTGAGGTAAGGACATTTTACTATTTGGTTGACTATATATTTTTACTTTTCACCGCATAGTCAGATGGGTGGCAACTTTATTGCAATAAAAAGGGGTAAATGCTAGGTTAAGGGGATGTGATTAGGAGGCTAAAGTTGAGCCTATTTAGTTGTTTGCCCTAACAAGGCCTTTGCATATTTCTATGCACATGAACAATACTCACATATATATTTTATGTAGTGAAAAACATATTTAATGAAGATCTGTTTATTGGAATTTAGTTTTTAGTTTTCTTTAAGACCATTTTAATTGATACTATTAAAGGCTATGTTTTATACCATAATCTGGTAGATCAGGAGGAATTACTTCGGTGATTATATGCTCTATAATCCTCGTGACACTTATTAAGATGGTACTCTGAACACGTAGATATGCGTGTCTTGAGTTCGGTGATAATATTGGAATAAACAGAAAAATAAAATAAAAAAAATATACAGTAGAATGCACTTTACTTTGTAAAACTCATTCAAAATAGAAGACAGAAGTGGTGGACTTGGATTATGGAGGATGTTAGCTTTAGATGGTTTGAATAGGACAGACAACAGTAAGGTATTAGACAATACCAATAATGGAGAAGCGATATGGAGGTGCAGCACTGTGGAGAGCTTTGTGAATGATATGAATATGTTTTAATTGTATTCTCTAATGAATGGGCAACCAATAAAGTGATTGGCAGAAGTGGAGGCATTAGTGTAGGCGCTGGATAGAGATTATCCAGACTGCTGCTTTCATCACTTATGTGTAACACTGTTTTGTTAGTCAGAGAAACCTATGACCTTGTACTCTCCTCTCATCATGGAAAAGATACATAAACAGCTAAAGAAGGCTGCACTTTATATTGTAACATTCTTAACCTCTGAGAGTAGGACATAATGGTAAGTGGGAGCCTGAAGTCAACTGCAGTGACATGTACAGTGACCCCCCCGACCTACGATGGCCCCGACATACGATAATTTCAACATGCGATGGCCTCTCAGAGGCCATCGCATGTTGAAGGCAGCATCAACATACGATGCTTTTGTATGTCTGCTGACATTGTATGTCTGACTGCTTCAGCTGCCGCCGGATAGCCGTTTACGGTTCCCCGTGTGCTCCGGTGATGGTCTCCTACCTGTCCTCGGGGCTCCGGACCGTCCTCTTCGGGATCCCCTCCATTGCCGGCGCTCTCCATTGTGGTCATCACTTCGCCGCGCACGCCGTCCCGTCATGCAATAGGAGTGGCGTGCATAGTGACGTGATGACGGCGATGTGAGAGCGACGTTCCCGGCCAGCAGAGACGTTCCGGAGTGGCGGGGACATCACGGGGATGCAGCGACATCGATGGAGCGCAACATCCAGGGCAGCAGTGATGAGCGGTGACGGTCTGGAGGGCCGGGGACACGTGAGTACAACTTCCTATACTTTACATTGCACGGATACCTCAACATACAATGGTTTCAACAAACGATGGTTCATTTGGAACGGATTACCATCGTATGTTGAGGGACCACTGTAATATTCTGGTCTGGGTGGATGAGTGCTTTAACATTTATATAGGTTGTGCATGCTACATTTAGGCAGCCACTTTATATTATGTGATTTCTTCCTTTGATGAGTTTTGTATGTTTTGAAATAGACTGAAAGTATAGAAATATCACAGACTGGTGGTCTCACCTGAGAGCAAGGTCAGATGGTTTTGTCCATTTATTTTTCATTTTGCTATTAGCTGATTGTTTGTCATGCTATTACATAAATCTATAAGCTGTGCAGTTATGTGGGTGTAAATGTAAAGCAGTTTGTTGTGCTTCTAATTTACCATTTAGGTCACTCAAAATTAAACAGTGGCAGAGTCAAGGATCCAAAACATGTTGCATAATAGTGTAAAATCTATGTAATGCCTTCTAATATATAGCTGAGGTGAGTCAGGCAAGTGGGAAGCCAGATTATGACCTCCCCATCCAGGTAGATGAGTCCTGTAACTTTAATGTGTTTAGTATATGTGTACCGTGACTTTAATATTGAATTTTTTATGATTTTTGTGATTTATGTATTTGCTCCCCAGACTGGTTTAAAGGGGTACTCCGGTGGAATTTTTTTTTTTTAATCAACTGGTGCCAGAAAGTTAAATAGATTTGTAAATGACATCTATTAAAAAATCTTTACCCTTCCAGTACTTTATAGCAGCTGTGTCCTACAGAGGAAATTCTTTTCTTTTTGAATTTCTTTTTTGTCTTGTCCACAGTGCTCTCTGCTGACACCTCTGTCCATGTCAGGAACTGTCCAGAGCAGCATAGGTTTGCAATGGGGATTTTCTCCTGCTCTGGACAGTTCCTGATAAGGGCATCAGGTGTCAGCAGAGAGCACTGTGGACAAGACGAAAAAACTAATTTAAAAAGAAAATAATTTCCTCTGTAGCATACAGCTGCTAAAAGCACTGGAAGGATAAATATTTTTTATAGAAGTCATTTACAAATCTGTTTAATTTTCTGGCACCAGTTGATTTTAAAAATGTTTTAGTTTTCCACCGAAGTACCCGTTTAATTAACCCCTTAAGGACTCAGGGTTTTTCAGTTTTTGCACTTTCGTTTTCTCCTCCTTACCTTTTAAAAATCATAACCCTTTCAATTTTCCACCTAAAAATCCATATTATGGCTTATTTTTTGCGTCACCAATTCTACTTTGCCGTGACATTAGTAATTTTACCCAATAATTCATGGCAAAACAGAAAAAAAAAATCATTGTGCGACAAAATTGAAGAAAAAACGCCATTTTGTAACTTTTGGGGGCTTCCGTTTCTACGCAGTGAATATTTCGGTAAAAATGACACCTTACCATTATTCTGTAGGTCCATATGGTTAAAATGGAGGCGGAGAAGGAAAAAATGACCCTTACAGAGGCGCTGCTAGTTCCAGATTAATGTAGAGGCCAACCAGAGGTATTGGTAAAACACCGGAGTGGTTTATTAGAGCATAAGAGGACAATGAAGTACACAGATGACGCGTTTCGGGGGAGCAACCCCCTTCCTCAGATCAGTGACACTGATCTGAGGAAGGGGGTTGCTCCCCCGAAACGCGTCATCTGTGTACTTCATTGTCCTCTTATGCTCTAATAAACCACTCCGGTGTTTTACCAATACCTCTGGTTGGCCTCTACATTAGTCTGGAACTAGCAGCACCTCTGTAAGGGTCATTTTTTCCTTCTCCGCCTCCACTTCCATCAGGATCGGATCTCTTCCTTTCCTGGGACCGAGGCTCAGCAGCAGTTCCAATCCTTCTGTCACCCACGGTGTGGGTTATATGCTAATATCTTATTCGCTCAAGGTGAGCGGCCACTACCTAAGGGGCTATTCCTGCCCGCTCACTGTGATTGTTTTAATCTGATATCCCTGTTTAGTGGTAACGCACAAGGCGCCTGTGTCGGTCTCTCCTTTTTTCTCTCCCACACTCAGGTATATGGTTAAAATGATACCCTAATTATATAGGTTTGATTTTGTCGTACTTCTGGAAAAAATCATTTTTTATGTTTAGAAATGTCATCTTCTGACCCCTATAACTTTTTTATTTTTCCACGTACAGGGCGGTATGAGGACTAATTTGTTGCGCCGTGATTTGAAGTTTTTATCGGTATGATATTTGTTTTGATCTGACTTTTTATTTATTTTTTAATGGTATAAAAAGTGACCAAAAATATGCTTTTTTGGACTTTGGAATTTTTTTGCGCCATTGACCGTGTGGTTTAATTAATGGTATATTTTTATAGTTCGGACATTTACGCACGCAGCAATACCACATATGTTTATTTTCTTTTTTATTTACACTGTTTTGTTTTTTTTGGGGGAAAAGGGGGGTGATTCAAACTTTTACTAGGGAAGGGGTTAAATGACCTTTATTAACACTTTTTTTTTTTACTTTTTTTTTGCAGTGTTATAGGTCCCTTAGGGACCTATAACACTGCACACACTGATCTTTTACACAGATCACAGGCGTGTATTAACACGCCTGTGATCAGTGTTATCGGCGCTTGACTGCTCCTGCCTGGATCTCAGGCACGGAGCAGTCATTCATCGATCGGACACCGAGGAGGCAGGTAAGGGCCCTCCCGGTGTCCTGTATGCTGTTCGGGACGCTGCGATTTCACCGCGGCGGTCCCGAACAGCCCGACTAAGCAGCCGGGATACTTTCACTTTCACTTTAGAAGCGGCGGTCAGCTTTGACCGCCGCTTCTAAAGGGTTAATACCGCACATTGCCGCGATCGGCGATGTGTGGTATTAGCCGTGGGTCCCGGCCGTTGATGAGCACCAGGACCGACGCGATGTGATGCGGGGTCGCAGCGCGACCCCGCTTCATATCGCGGGAGCCGGCGCAGGACGTAAATATACGTCCTGCATCATTAAGGGGTTAAAGCTGTATGGGAATCCAAGGGTTACTGCACAAACATATTACATACAAGTGCTTTTGCATACAAGCACTTTTAATGAAAAGCAAGAGGAAAGTTAGGTCCACTTTAAGAACTTTAGACACATGTCAGGTCTTGTAAGTCAGGGTCTATAAAAGCTCTGGTCACCTGTCCATAGTTAAAAATTCAGTCCACAGAGAGAGTAAGATAGAAGCCGCATACATTTTTTCTCAGCCAAATTCTGCTGCCAGACAACTCGGGTAGCACAATGGGGAACTAGTCAATGACTCTTTTGCATCTAGTAACTGGATTCGATTTCCTCAATGTCGTGGTCCAGTTAACTGACTGATATGCGGGGGATACCAAGCTGGATGCGCCAGCAGAAAGCATCTCAGCAGGGTGAAAGTTGGTGTGAGATTATGTGCCCATCATTTATAGTCATATTCTAAAGAGTAAAGGAACAAGTTCGGCTATACCCTACATAAAGACCAAGAGAAGTCCTGGGATACACCCGACCGCTTAGTCCAAAACAAGCATGTAAATTTTCCAAGCTAAATTTCCTTCACTGACACAGTGAAGCAGCAACCTCTCCTCTGCACGCACAAGTAACCTTTGTTACAGTCTGGTAGCTGTGTTGTAAGAACTGTTTTGCTGTTTGTACCATCTTAAGATACCTTAAAGGGTACCTGTCATTCTTGTTAAATTTTATAATCCTCACAGTTTACTGCCCCATCATGATAAACCACCCCCTGCCTTTCTTTCTTTCTTTCTTTTTTTTTTCGTTTTCTACCTTGATATCTCTCTGTATTTTCTGCTCAGTCTCAGTCAGGTTCACAGACTGGGAAGGGGCATTACCCATCAGGCATGACATCATCTGAAGCCATACAGGGGAGAACTTCCTCCCTTACTCTGCTACACACAGCCCAGAGCAGTTCAGTGTTTGAGATGAGCTATGATTGGCTAAGGCTTCACATACGACCCTCAGCAATATAGACTGCATTTCCTGATTTTGGCTTCTGCCAGGCCAGCAGGAGTCCAAAGTCTGTGCAAGAGATGAGGGGAAATGTGCTCTGGGCAAGTAGGGAGACACCCAGTGGCATCTTTTTTTAAACACAAATAAAACATAGAAAACTTCATTTTTTTTTGTCCAAAAGTACATTAGAAAGATTTTTTATTTACCATAAGGAGTGCAATAGCCAAAATTAGTTTTAATGACAATGTCAATTTAACTTGAACTATCTTTTCTTCTACCTCTTTTTAATTCTTGACCTGGTGCTAGAAGATTTGCCTCAGATACTGCGATCTGCAGGAATACAGGATAACTGGAAGAGGTCTGTGGAGTGGGGCAGGCTTTCCCATGCTGCGTGCTCCCAATCTCCCTTTGCTCACAGAGTCTACAGTCATTACTGTAGGTGAGAGAGTGGGAAGAGCAGAGTCCTTGCAAAGAACTAAAACTCCTATCATTACACAGTGTAACACACATATTGTATGAGATCTGAAAATCCCCTGTGTTTATAACCCCCCCCCATGTATATAAAATCATGTTTCTCATTCTCTTTGTAAAGAAGTACCCTTGTATACATACATGATGGCCACAACAGTGTTACCATTGCTGCTTCTCTGTCTCCATCTCTAACTTGTCAATCCCTGGTTTACTAGTACTCCCATCCCTCTCTTGCTTTCAGTTGTTTAGTTTGTCAGTCCTCAGCTGCACCACACAGACCCCGATCCTGGGTGAGCCGCACATATCTGTTCATGCTGTTCTGGCCATCACACCTATATCGATATATGCAGCTTAATCTTGATCCGAAATGCCTGCCAGAGCTGAGCTTGTCGGGGGGCACAAGTGTGGAGAGAACCGGGGGGCCCATCCTCTGAGCTCATATACCAGGTCTTTGCGCAAGTGGAAGACATTGTGTCTGGTTGAATAAGCTACTGGCCCTGACATCAAATATCCATTATCTAATAATCATTACTGCTACTGTCTGTTTTAGATACTTTTTTTTTATATTCCTAGTGTTTGGATTTTTTCTCTCCACACGATATAATGATGTGATTTTTATACCATTTCAGAAGGTGGTACTATAGAGTGGTGGCTTTGTATAGTACTGGGACTGAGAGTCTTACTATAGGGGAGACTCATCAAGACCTATGCTGAGGAAGAGTTAATCAGTTGCTCATAGCAACCAATCAGAGCGCTTTTTTTGTTTCATTTTTCTGTGGTCTTTTAAAAAATGAAAGAAACAATCTGATGCTGGTTGCTAAGGGTAAGTGTTGAACTTTTCCTCTTCACACGTTTTGATGAATCTCCACCAAAGGTTATGTTCTTACACTTTCTCTCTCTTTCTTGCATGTCTCTAGCATGTGAGGAGGTCCTCTCTATCTTATGGCTGTAGCTCTCCAGCAGTCCAGGCTCACTCTCAGACCCTTTCTCTTAGACACATAGATATAGCCCTTGCTTAGAGAAGCCCAATAAGAAACAGGAACAGGAAAGTCTTCACAGACAACAGTGTCTGAAGTCTTGGGAATTCATAGTAGTTCAGTAACCAAAGTCAACACAACAACTCAACAACAATACTGCTGCCGAACTCACCCATATTTGTAGACTATAAATTATTCCTTCCACTAAATAATGGCTTAAATGTGTCAGCTCCTACCTACAGTCTCCCACAGAGTTTCCTATTCAGGCCACTATATTTCCAGTCCAGCAGCATGGCATATGGGGTGGTAATTCCCCGTCGCAATGTTGATAACCACCTGGAAACTGCCAACCTTTAACACAGTGATCATCCTTTCACTTTACATATGACAGCACATATAGATGTAAAAAGACACACAATAATGTAACAGATGAAAAGCTTAAATGTACATCCTCAAAACAAAAGGAGAAAAAAGCGGATATACTAAAGTGCATTGCACACCTATCAGTAACAACAATATTCTGTATAAAATATTCATCTTTATTAGCAAAAAATAAACAAAAATACATGGATACAAAAAGACAATGCAATTAAAAACAATTAAAATTGCTCTAACCAGAGCAATCTCCTACAAAAACATGAGGGGAAGGTATAAGCATCCTGAAGAGGGCACATGTATATAAATGGTAGGCAGATAATACTGCTCAGTCCGTCCACAGCCCCATCCTCATGTGTATACCATATATGTGGCCGAAAAAAAAAACAATATCTAGTGTACAGAATCAAATTACATGAATGCAAAGTAATGTTGCCGTAAACTTTATATACAGAATGAATGGTTATCCTACAGAGCATAAATATAGCAATGAATGCAAAAGTAAAACATGCAAACCAGTGCAGGATACCAGACAGGGGACTAGACAGATGCAGCTATGAACAGTTCACAACAAGTGCCCCCCATAGAGCCCCACGTGTTGTGTCACTGTTAGGCAACTTCCTCAGGAGTGTAAATTTTGCTGTGATCTGTAGCCACACCCACTCCCAGAGACTTGTATTGAGGGGGCGTGGCTGTGATGTCACAACCCCTACTGCCCTCACCCATCATTCTGAATGAATGCCGGGTGCTGTACAGAGATTCTTTGGATAGGGGATAAGATGTCCAAGGGCAGGGTACCCCTTTAAAGAGAAATTTGCCCGTTGTCCTGATTCTAGCATGCAGTCACTGTGTTGTAATCTTATAGGATACTATTCATTGCTCCTGTAATACCTTCTATATGTACTTTTTTTTCAATTAACAGACATAAAATGCAAAGAGCAAAGCATAAAATCAAAGAAAAATAATTTTACAAGCTCCTTAGATTTTCTGCGCATGTAAACTTAATAGCCTGGCTATCGCTGAGCATCTAGTTTAATACTGTTTAAATAAAAAAGAACTGTAGGAGTCTTCTATGAATACTGATAAATTTAAATATCTATTTTTATTGAATCTGTTTCTCCCTTATGTCCTCGTCTGTCATAGTTTCTTCCAGTGGTTTCTTCCTTATGTTGAGCATGATTTTGCATGTGTCTGCATATCTGAAGATGTTACCCAAATGTGATTTAATGTTTCAATAAAGTTTGCATTAAAGCTTGAACACAAAGATAAAAATATAATGTATTTTATGTAAATTCCATAGTGCACGTTTATGGAATTACCATAGAAATGCACATTTCTATACAAGTGCCCATAATGTGTTGTATAAAAAATCTATTCAGCCCTGAAAATTACTTAAAAATTTACAAATTTAAAAGAAGGTTCTTTGTGGTTCTCTCTACCCAATGATATTGTTCGTAAAATGTGAAAGGAGCTAATGTTTATAACTAGGTTGTAATAGAATTAATTCAAAATTACACAATACCTATCCAAAGATATATAGATTCCACCAGAGAAAGCTGTATGTATGCTTAGCATGGCTAGGATATTTTTTAAGTGCAGGTTGTCCTTACTTTTAGTTGCTTATACAGGAACTGTATAAAATAAATAAATAAAACAGTCATATTGAAGAACAGCATGGTATAGGGACAAGTCCACTCTAATCTTAGTCAAAATGGTGTAAAAATGGCATACTAAAATCTCTTACAGAATACAGCAAACTTATAGTTATGAACCTGCTGAATACATGAAAATATGCCCGTTTCTTGTCTCCTTGCCACCATGACATCTTATTCTTTATCCATAGATTAGGGGATTAGATGTCTGATCGCAGGGGTCCTGCCGCTGGAACCCTCCCCCCGTGATCTCCATGCAGACACCTGGTGTTCTGAACATTATGTTCAGACGCTGGGTTTGGAAGGCCATGGTCATGATGTCACACCATGCCACACCCCCTCCATTCATGTCTTTGGGAGGGGGCGTGATGGCGGGACCCCAGTAAATTACTTCTATTAAAAAATCTGAATCCTTCCAGTACTTATCAGCTGCTGCATACTACAGAGGAATTTGAATAGTTGAGTAGTCTGACCACAGTGCTCTCTGTTGACACCTCTGTCCATGCCAGGAACTATCCGGGACAGGAGATGTTTGCTATGGGGATTCGCTTTTACTCTGGTCAGTTCCTGACACGAACAGAGGTGTCAGCAGAGAGTACTGTGGTCAGAAAGAAAAGAACAACTCAACTTCCTCTGGAGTATATAGCAGCTGTTAAGTACTGGAAGGATTAAGATTTTTTTATAGAAGTAATTTACAAATCTGTTTAACTTTCTGAAGCCAGTTGATGCAAAATTTTTTTCCCCCCACCGGAGTACCCCTCAGCAGGAGCCAAATATTACTAATTTTTTTCATGGGTCATGATTTTTAAAAATGTTGCCATTCCGTTGTCCTAAGACAACTTCCTCAGAAGTGTGTTAGGACAATGGAATGTGTAGAGGTTTCAGCTGGGCACTCAACTTCTGGTGCACTTTTTGAACTTCTCCTACTAGTCTAATGTCTACCATTTTGTGACCCCCTGCAATTGTTATGTTGTATTGATTGATTTGATTGATTTGAATTGATTTAACAGGGTTTCTGTGTATTGTGTATCATGTGTAATTAATAGAAAAGTACTGTATTTTTCATTATTTGGTTTGCCATTTTGGAGTGTTTTTTCTTTTCTTTCTCTTTTGATCATGTTCTTACATTAATGTAATATAGCATACTGTAGTTATGAGTAAAGATTAGTGAATTTAAAAAAAAAATTGATTCGGCCGATTCGCCGAATTTTCAGAAAAAAATTTGCTTCGGTCTGAATTTATTTGCGGGGAATCTTTATTAAAAACATCTATTTCTGGCCTACAGAGAGGCTCAATAGGGGTGTAGAACACTTTGCCTTGTCCTAACATGCATAGGGAGTGTGCTGTGTTAGTGAAATAATACGGTTATTCAGTATGACATGCATATTACAGTTAGAATCACAATTAGAATAACTGCTGCAGAATGTCTGGATGTGGCAGATTTTTTATGTAATTTTTATTTAATTTAATTTGAATTTATTTTAATTTTTTGATTAACTATTCTGGTGAGCATCGAGCTGGTGGTATGCTGCGAGACAAACTACCACATGTTCAAGCCATTGCCTCTCAGCACACCCCCATACTCTGAGTGTCCACTTGAAAAGGGAGGGACTGCAGTACCAGCAACTTGGACAGGAGACCATTCAGCTTCTGTGCCATTGGATAAGTGGGCGCATAAAGCTAGAAGTGGCTGCAGTGGAAAAGCTCGTACTTGTATCTTAAAATCGAGCTGCTGGTCCTCTGCCAGGCGAGATACCACCTGTTCCAGCCCCTGCCTCTCAGCGCCCCCCTGACTGTGAAAGTCCAAATGTTTCATTTAATCAGTTATGGTTCATTGTTATCACTCCAAGCTATTTCATTGGATTCTTGTGATAATTCCACAGGTAATATGATGTTGACGGCCATAGGGCCTCAGCCTTGAAAAGATGACATCGATTTTTTTAAATTAAGATTTATATTAGATTCCCAAGTTTAATGTCCCGGTGTTTACTTTGAACTAATACTGTATGAACACAAAACCCAAACTATCAAGAAGTCACATGGCAGCACAATGACAGAGCCTAGAGGTGGCAGCAGCAGGAGGAGACCATAGTCTGGCAGAATGACACAGCCTGGAATTGGTGGCAGCAAGAGGAGACCATATAGTGGCTGATTGAAACAGCCTGGAGTTGGCGGCAGCATGAGGAGACAATAGGGCTTCACAATCCCTAAGATTAAAAGATTAATTTTCATATTTAAATTGAAGATTTGTGGTAGCTAATGCCAACATACATTTTTTTAGGTAATGTCCCAGGCTCAGCTGCATCAGTAAACCATATAGTGGCTGAATGACACAGCCTGGAGCTCGTGGCATCATGAGGAGACAATAGGGCTTCACAATCCCTAAGATTAAAAGATTCATTTTCAAATTAAAATGTAAGATTTATGGTAACTAGTGCTACCATAAAAATTTTTGGTAATTTCCCAGGCTCAGCCGCATCAGTAAACCATATAGGGGGAGATTTGTCAAAACCTGTCCAGAGGAAAAGTTGCCCAGTTGCCCATAACAACCAATCAGCTCGCTTCTTTCATTTTTTAACAAGGCCTCTGTAAAATGAACAAAGCAATCTGATTGGTTGCTATTAGAGATGAGCGAATCGAAGTTAACGAACCCGAATTCGTTACGGATTTCATGAAAAATTCAATTTGCAACGAATGCGAATATCGCCGCGATTCTATCGCGCGAATCGCTTCATTAAACTCCATTTTACAGCGTTCCAGGCTATTGAAGAGATAAGATGGCGGATCCACATGTCAGTACATGGGGCAGGGGATTATAGGAGGGCAGGAAACAGCGGCGGGAATGAAGGTAGGCGGGCTGACCCTGAATCACATGTGAGATGCAGCCTATCAGTGTTCACTGACCCCTGTGATGTCACAGGCCCTATATAATCGGCGGCCATCTTGCCTCTCTTCATTTCATCTATGCAGTCAGATAGAGAGGACGGGACTGCGTGTGTGTGAATAACTCATACCACAGCGTTACACTGCAACTGCTAGTCACATCAGCATTAGGGAAAGACGGGAGAGCAGAGTGCTGTGCTGTTACACTGAGAAGGATCATTGATAGCTAAACCTCCTATTCACGTTATTGAGCATTGCAGCAGAGAGGGGCAGATAGCTGTCAGCTGCCTCATACAGATCTCCAAGCTGCCTGAACTTTCTGCAGCATCTTATCTCCTCATTGTTCAACCCAATTGAGTTTATTTTTATTTGCTCCACAAATCTTCTGCTGCTCAGAATTGTGTGACAGATTGCAATTTAGGGTTTAATCCCTGTATTCTTTTTTTGTGGTGCTGCACTGTTGGGTCCTGCTGCTGTTCAGAAATACGTGATTGTTCAGTGGACTGTAGAGCTTTTGTACCATTTTGTACCTGTTCATCTGTCAAGGGGCTGGCTACATATTGTGCAAGTCCAAACAATACTATTCACTGGCTGTTTTTTTTTTTAAATAGTTTTTTCTGCGTATAGTTACGCATATATAACTGCCCTCATCAGTGCATACCACATAGGTACATGCAAGTATTGTACCATCTAGTACCTGTTAAGCTGTCCAGGTGCTCCAAACCGTCAAAGTCCAAACCATAGTATCCACCGGCTGGTGTTTTTCCAAAATACAGAGTTTTTTCTGCTAATAGTTAGGCATATTACTGCCCTCATCAGTGCATACCGCATAGGTACATCCAAGTAATGTACCATTTTGTACCTGTTAATCTGTCAAGGGGCTGGCTACATACTGTGCAAGTCCAAACAATACTATTCACTGTCTTTTTTTTTTTTTTTAATAGTTTTTTCTGTGTATAGTTACACATATATAACTGCCCTCATCAGTGCATACCGCATAGGTACATGCAAGTATAGTACCATTTAGTACCTGTTAAGCTGTCCAGGTGCTCCATACCGTCAAAGTCCAAACCATAGTATCCACCGGCTGGTGTTTTTTAAAAATACAAAGTTTTTTCTGCTAATAGTTAGACATATTACTGCCCTCATCAGTGCATACCGCATAGGTACATGCAAGTATTGTACCATTTAGTACCTGTTAAGCTGTCCAGGTGCTCCATACCATCAAAGTCCAAACCATAGTATCCACCGTCTGGTGTTTTTTAAAAATACAAAGTTTTTTCTGCTAATAGTTAGACATATTACTGCCCTCATCAGTGCATACCGCATAGGTACATGCAAGTATTGTACCATTTAGTACCTGTTAAGCTGTCCAGGTGCTCCATACCGTCAAAGTCTAAACCATAGTATCCACCGGCTGGTGTTTTACAAAAATACAGAGTTTTTTTCTGCTAATAGTAAGGCATATTACTGCCCTCATCAGTGCATACCGCATAGGTACATGCAAGTATTGTACCATTTAGTACCTGTTAAGCTGTCCAGGTGCTCCATTCCGTCAAAGTCCAAACCATAGTATCCACCGGCTGGTGTTTTTCAAAAATACTGATTTTTTTCTGCTAATAGTTAGGCATATTACTGCCCTCATCAGTGTATAGCGCATAGGTACATCCAAGTACTGTACCATTTAGTACCTGTTAAGCTGTGAAGGTGCTCCATACCGTCAAAGTCCAAACCATAGTATCCACCGGCTGGTGTTTCACAAAAATACAGAGTTTTTTCTGCGTATAGTTAGGCATATTACTGCCCTCATCAGTGCATACTGCATAGGTTCATCCAAGTATTGTACCATCTTGTACCTGTTAATCTGTCAAGGGCCTACATACTGTTCAAGGACAGCCGTAAGTAATCACCTGCTGCTGTTCTAGACAAATACTGTTTAAAGAGTAGTGTAGCGTATTGTAATACCCTCATAAACGCACTAAGTATGTCAGGCAGAGAAGTGCCAGGACATGCATAGAGGAGTGGCAGAGGCCTAAATACTTCAGGCAGAGTTGGCAGCAGACTTGGGGCGAGTGGCAGCAGGAGTCGCAGCGAGATGCCTGAGCTCCCTTTATCAGCCAGCGGTCGTGTCTCCACCAGCAACCCATCTGCTGTCGTGGATTGGTTAACACGTTCATCCACATCATCACAAGTGACATCTGACACCCCCAGTCAACAGTCGGTGGGTTCCTCAGACACAACCCTCAGTTGGCATGGCCCGGGAGCAGTCCCTGTCCTCCCATTGCCTTTGTCCTATGCTGTTCCCTCTCCTAAAGAAGTATCTTATGCTGTGGGTTCAGCTCCACTATTTACTGAGGACGATCTAATAGAGCACAGTCAGCAGCTACTGGACAGCTAAGACATTCGCTGCTTGCTCCGCTAGGCGGCCAAGTAGTGATGCGGAGAGTGACGTGGGAGGCGGTGTTGCAAGTGTTCAGGGTCCTGAAGCAGACACTGTTGGGGAACCGGAACTGTTGATGATGATGAAGCCGATCGCAATTGGGAGCCGGGTGCAGAAGGGGCTTCATCATCATCAGGAGAAGAGAGTTGCAGGTTGCCCTTGAAGCAGCAAGGCGGTAGCACGGTTGGCAGTCAGCATGGTGGCAGTAGTGGAAATTTAGGAGCCAAATGTGCCCAAGGGAGACCACCTGATTCGCGGCAGCCTACCTTTCCGGGAGGTAGTGGAACAGGGGTTTCTGAAGACGGCGCCAGTAGCAGTCCATTAGTGCGGACTGCGGGTGGGAAAATCAGCTACTCGGCGGTGTGGAAGTTTTTCATAAGGCATCCGGAGGAGGTTCACGTAGCCACATGCAAGATCTGTCGGCAGAAGGTGAAGCGTGGACAGGGTCCCAATGTCGGCACCACGGCCCTGCGTCAACACAAGCTTCACCACCATAAGGCGGCCTGGGAGAACCGTGGCTCCAATGTAGTGGTGCAGCCTGCTGCATCACCCAGTGGCCATCCGCTCCCTCCTTCAAAGGCTCCACCACCTCAGCCGAAGGGAGCTGTGTGTCAAACCCTCCTTCTGTCGCTCCTGCTTCTCCCGCTTTTAGTCAGCCATTCCGCCAACAATCCATCGGCAAAACCATGTCCAAGAGACAACAATATGCGCCCACTCATCCAACGGTGCAGAAGTTAAATGTGCTCCTGTCCAAGTTGCTGGTGTTGCAGTCCCTCCCTTTTCAAGTGGTGGACTCTGCACCTTTCAGAGAATTGATGGCTTGTGCAGAGCCGAGGTGGAGAGTCCCAAGCCGTCATTTCTTTGCGAAGAAGGCAGTACCAGCCCTGCATAAGTTTGTACAAGAGAAGGTGGGCCAGTCCTTGAGCCTGTCGGTGTGTTCAAAAGCGCATGGCAGCGCCGACGTGTGGAGCTGTAACTACGGCCAGGGACAATACTTGTCTTTTACGGCTCACTGGGTAAATGTGGTTCCTGCACAGCCACAACAGCAACTTGGACAGGTCACACCGCTTCCTCCTCCACGCTCTCGCTCACAGGCAGTTGGTCTTGTTACAGTGTGCGACGCCGCCTCCTCATCCTTCCCCGTGTCCTCGGCCTCCACTGCACGGCCAAATCTCGGTGGCCCTTCATCGTACCATGTGTGTAGGGCACGGCGGTGTCAAGTTGTTCTTCACATGGTTTACCTTGGCGAACGGAGTCACACAGGGGAGGAACTGCTAAAGTTCATTCGTAAAGAAATCCGAGTATGGCTTACTCCACGAAATCTGGAAATGGGAACCATGGTGACCGACAACGGGAAGAACATCGTGTTCGCGCTGCGACAAGGAAGTGTGAAATATGCGCCCTGCATGGCACACGTGTTGAATCTGGTTGTCAAGCGCTTCCTCAAGTCTTCACCCCATTTGCAAAACATCCTGAAAATGGCAAGGAAACTGTGCATGCACTTCAGCCACTCGTACACCGCCAAGCACACCTTCCTTGAGCTGCAGCGTCAGAACGGTATCCCACAACATAGTCTTATTTGTGATGTTGCCACACGTTGGAATTCCACCCTCCATATGTTGGACAGACTATGCGAACAAAGAAAAGCCATCAACGATTTCTTGATGATCCAAGCAGATAGGAGTACTCCCCTGTGTAACTTCAATGTGAACCAGTGGCAGCTCATACGTGACACCTGCCGTTTGCTGAGGCCCTTTGAGGAAGCCACATTAATTGTGATTCGCCTGGATTACGCCATGAACGACGTAATTCCACTCCTACATTTCCTACAACAAATGATTGAAACCATGGCTGGTCATGGCAATGGAGATGTTGCGCCTATATCTCAAGGCTACATGGGCCCTGTGGGGGCTGAACTGGAGGAGGAGGATGATGAGGGGCAGAGCGGAGCACTGTTTAGGTTGGATGAGATGGCCAGTGTTTCTAGTCTTCGGACAGGAGAGGAAGAGCAGGAGCAGCCAGAGGAGCTGGAGGGTTATGAGGAAGTTGAGACAGAGGACCCAGACACACCGTGGCAGTATGCAGTGGAGATGGAGGCAGGTAGTCCCTCCGAGTCACTGGTGCAAATGGCACGATGCATGCTCAGTTGCTTGCGTAGTGACCCCCGAATTGTCGAAAATTCGTCAGCGGGATGACTTCTGGATCTCCACCTTATTAGACCCTCGCTACCGTCCAAAAATGATGGCCTTTTTTACACCCACTGAGAGGGAGGACAAACTGACCTACTACAGAGAGTTTCTACGTAGTCAGTTGGCTGATGCCTATCGGCCACATGGTCCATCCACTCGCAGGTCTGACTTGGGGGGCCCTATGCGCTCACCTTCCACTGCCATGGTTACTGGGGAGGGGAGGTGTGGCAGGAGCAGTACCAGCTCAATCAGCAGCAGCATGAGTCTACAGTCGCTGATGAGTAGCTTTCTTCACCCGCATATTGAAGCAACTCATCAGCAGCAGGTAGACATGGAGCAGGGCCTGAACCAGCAGGTGGTGGCATACCTTGACATGGCCATGCCAACAACCATTGAAGATCCGTTTGACTTCTGGGCAGCCAAACTTGATTTATGGCCACAACTAGCAGAGTTTGCCCTGGAAAAGCTGTCCTGCCCGGCCAGTAATGTGCCATCAGAGCAGGTGTTTAGTGCGGCCGGGGCCATAGTCACCCCAATGCGAACTCGTCTGTCCACTAAAAATGTGGAGAGACTGACGTTTGTCAAGATCAATCAGGGATGGATCAGCCAGGATTTCCAGCCACCAATGCCAGATGGCTCGGAGTAGATTGACCATGCTCCTACAACAAAAATTTCTCAATTATGGTTGGTTATGAAACCCTCTGGGGCAGACCTGGGCATTGTATGGCCCGCTTGCCATATACAGGCCTTTGATTGGCTCTGACCGTCCCGCGCTGACTGGGGGACCAATATGCTGCCTAATCTGGGGGACATCTATGCTGCCTAATCTATGGGACATCTATGCTGCCTAATCTGGGGGACAAGTATGCTCCTAATCTGGGGGACATCTATGCTACCTAATCTGGGGGACATCTATGCTGCCTAATCTGGGGGACATATATGCTGCCTAATCTGGGGGACATCTATGCTGCCTAATCTGGGGGACATCTATGCTGCCCAATCTGGGGGACATCTATGCTGCCTAATCTGTTGGACAAGTATGCTCCTAATCTGGGGGACATCTATGCTGCCTAATCTGGGGGACATCTATGCTGCCTAATCTGGGGGACATCTATGCTGCCTAATCTGGGGGACATCTATGCTGCCTAATCTGGGGGACAACTATGCTCCTAATCTGGGGGACATCTATGCTGCTAAATCTGGGGGACATCTATGCTGCCTAATCTGGGGGACATCTATGCTGCCTAATCTGGGGGACATCTATGCTGCCTAATCTGGGGGACAACTATGCTCCTAATCTGGGGGACAACTATGCTCCTAATCTGGGGGACATCTATGCTGCCTAATCTGGGGGACAACTATGCTCCTAATCTGGGGGACATCTATGCTGCCTAATCTGGGGGACAAGTATGCTCCTAATATGGGGGACATCTACGCTGCCTAATCTGGGGGACATCTATGCTGCCTAATCTGGGGGACATCTACGCTGCCTAATCTGGGGGACATCTATGCTGCCTAATCTGGGGACATCTATGCTGCCTAATCTGGGGGACAACTATACTCCTAATCTGGGGGACATCTATGCTGCTTAATCTGGGGGACATCTATGCTGCCTAATCTGGGGGACAACTATGCTCCTAATCTGGGGGACAACTATGCTCCTAATCTGGGGGACATCTATGCTGCCTAATCTGGGGGACAACTATGCTCCTCATCTGGGGGACATCTATGCTGCCTAATCTGGGAGACAAGTATGCTCCTAATATGGGGGATATCTATGCTGCCTAATCTGGGGGACATCTATGCTGCCTAATCTGGGGGACATCTATGCTGCCTAATCTGGGGGACATCTATGCTGCCTAATTTGGGGGACAACTATGCTCCTAATCTGGGGGACAACTATGCTCCTAATCTGGGGGACATCTATGATGCCTAATCTGGGGGACAAGTATGCTCCTAATCTGGGGGACAACTATGCTCCTAATATGGGGGACATCTATGCTGCCTAATCTGGGGGACAACTATGCTCCTAATATGGGGAAAACTGATGCTTCTGGCCTTGGGCCTATAATTTTTTGAAGTTTAGCAGTAGCTAAATACATGCTTAATGCAAATGTCAACATTGATCTTTAAATGTAAGGGGTTATGAAACCCTCTTGGGTACTGCGAATGACTGCTCTAGAATCATTCTGTGTCTTTCAGGAACTACTTGCCTCCCTGGTGCCTCAGGCCTTGGGCCTATAATTTTTTGAAGTTTAGCAGTAGCTAAATACATGCTTAATGCAAATTTCAACAATGATCGTTAAATTCTCGGCGCTCTGCCAGGGCTTTCTCCTACCCCGCCGGGGCCGATCCGAGGACCTCACTAAAACATCCAATTGTTAGTAGAGACATGCTGTGTGTACAAGGGGCAAGGACTTAATGAACCCTAGCTTATGACCAGCACTTAGTTGTGATTCTTCTTTCCTGGTAAAAATGATCCCTATCGCCAACGGAAGCCGGGTGCAGAAGGGGCTTATTCATCATCAGGAGAAGAGAGTTGCAGGTTGCCCTTGAGTCAGCAAGGCAGTAGCACGGTTGGCAGTCTGCGTAGTGTGGCAGTAGTGGAAATTCAGGAGACAAACGTGCCCGGGGGAGACCACCTGCTTCAAGGCAGCTTACCTTTAAGAGAGGTAGTGGGTTACCCGCACCTGTCGGTGAAAGATAGAGACACGCTAATCCATTCAGTGGAGCGCTAGTGCGGCCCAGACATCTGAGGCCATAACACACCTGTTATTGCTTGATCTTGCAATTGATTGTGCAATGTAAGGGGTTATTAAAGCCTCTTGGGTACTGCTGAGGTCTACTCCTGACTGTTCCTGGTGCAATGTATGGGGTAATTAAATACTCTTGGGTAGTGTTATTTTTAAATTTACTGATAATTTTATCAGTAATAAAATTGAATTTTGCAGAATGCTAACCGTTACACAACGGAACGCTTGTTGCGTGTGATTTTTTAATGAAAATAAAAAATAAAAAAAAAATACGGAGAGGGATTAACTCTGTTTAATCATTTTTGGCGAAAAAACTCCTTTGGTGATCTGATCTTTTGTAGACAGATGCGCTTACACACATATGTCATAATTTTTTTTATTTTTTTATTTCAAACATTGTGTGGTTTATTATTTTTGAGTAGAAAGTCTTTGGGTGGTCCACCGTCCTGCATTATAGAGTCTTCTGAACTGTGCGCTTGTTTTTACACAAAGGTATACATTATTTTTTTTTAATTACACAATTTTGTAGATTTTGGTGGGGATTGTGAAGCCCTGTGTGTACTGGTGCATCAGCCAACTCCAGGCTGTGTCCTTGAGCCAATATATGGGTTACTGATGCAGCTGTTGGGCCTGGGTCCAAATCTTTTTAAAAAATTTCTAAAATTGTGGTGTTTTTTGGGGGGGGATTGTGAAGCCCTGGTGTGTACTCGTGCATCAAGCAACTCCAGGCTGTGTCATTCAGGCAATATATGGGTTACTGATGCCGCTGTTGGGCCTGGGTCTGGGAATTTCAAATTTTCTCAGAGGTAGCACCCGCTATCCAAAATCTTTTTTTTTTATTTCTAAAATTGTGGTGTTTTTTGGGGGAAATTGTGATGCCCTGCTGTGTACTCGTGAATCAGCCAACTCCAGGCTGTGTCATTCAGGCAATATATGGGTTACTGATGCCGCTGTTGGGCCTGGGTCTGGTAATTTCAAATTTTCTCATAGGTAGCACCCGCTATCCAAAAATTTCTAAAATTGTGGTGTTTTTTGGGGGGGATTGTGAAGCCCTGGTGTGTACTCATGCATCAAGCAACTCCAGGCTGTGTCATTCAGGAAATATATGGGTTACTGATGCCGCTGTTGGGCCTGGGTCTGGGAATTTCAAATTTTCTCATAGGTAGCACCCGCTATCCAAAATCTTTTTCAAAAATTTCGAAAAATGTTGTGTTTTTTGGGGGGATTGTGAAGCCCTATTGTGTACTCATGAATCCGCCAACTCCAGGCTGTGTCATTCAGCCAATATATGGTTTACTGATGTCGCTGTTGAGCCTGGGTCTGGGAATTTCAAATTTTCTCATAGGTAGCACCCGCTATCCAAAATCTTTTTCAAAAATTTCTAAAATTGTGGTGTTTTGGGGGGGGGGGGGGGGAATTGTGAAGCCCTGCTGTGTACTCGTGAATCAGCCAACTCCAGGTTGTGTCATTCAGGCAATATATGGTTTACTGATGTTGCTGTGGGGGCATTTTGGATTGGGTCCCACACGATGGGGTCCGGGACACTCAAAGTTTGTTTTAATTTTCAAATAAAAAAATGATGGTGCTGCTGGGCCTGGGTCTGGTAATTTCAAATTTTCTCATAGATAGAATCCGCTATCCAAAATCTTTTCCAAAAATTTGTAAAATTGTGGTGTTTTTTGGGGGGGATTGTGAAGCCCTGGTGTGTACTCGTGCATCAGGCAACTCCAGGCTGTGTCATTCAGGCAATATATGGGTTACTGATGCCGCTGTTGGGCCTGGGTCTGGGAATTTCAAATTTTCTCATAGGTAGCACCCGCTATCCAAAATCTTTACCAAAAATTTGTAAAATTGTGGTGTTTTTTGGGGGGGATTGTGAAGCCCTGGTGTGTACTCGTGCATCAGGCAACTCCATTGTGTCATTCATGCAATATATGCTTTACTGATGCTGCTGTTGGGCCTGGGTCTGGGAATTTCAAATTTTCTCATAGGTAGCACCCGCTATCCAAAATCTTCAGTTTAAATTTCTTAATTCATCTTTTAAACTTAGGGATTGTGAAGGCCTGGTGCCTACTCATGCTGCTGGCAACTCCGGGCTGTGCCATTCATCCACTATATGATGTCCTCATGCTGCCAACACCTCCACGCAGTGTCATTCAGCCACTATATGGTCTCCTCATGCTGCCAACACCTCCACGCTATGTCATTCAGCCACTATATGGTGTCCTCATGCTGCCAACACCTCCACACTGTGCCATTTAGCCACTATATGGTGTCCTCATGCTGCCAACACATCCATGCTGTGTCATTCAGCCACTATATGGTGTCCTCATGCTGCCAACACATCCACGCTGTGTCATTCAGCCACCATATGGTGCCCTCATGCTGCCAACACATCCACGCTGTGTCATTCAGCCACTATATGGTGTCCTCATGCTGCCAACACCTCCACACTGTGCCATTCAG